>NC_081363.1:23933144-24592909 GCF_030684315.1 Stegostoma tigrinum
AATGGGGTGGACTGACAGAGCAGAAAATGTCATTTTGTTTACATAGATTGTTTTCTTTAAAAGTTGTAATTGTTGTCTATTATCAGTAATGAATATATTGCATGAGAAAATTCTTGTGATTTTTTTTAGTACTTCCCTGCTTCTTGCAATGATAAAGCGTCTCTTGTCCTACAATGAGATACTGCAAGATCTTCTCAATAGATACATTTTGATTTAATATTATTTACCAAATTGTACACTCCATTGATGCACTAAAAATTGGCGAGTCAAAGTTATGTACTGATTGTCACAGATTCAATATTCCAGTGGGGATGTTACTACACTAGTTATTAGCCATGCTAAAAGAAACACTTCAACATCAAGTAGCAAATATAGTATGGTCTAAACCCAGCTGCAAGAAACATAAATCTTACACTTAGCTGGACAGCTGCTAGTGACTGCTATGGAAAATGTTTCTTCATCCTTAGGCTACTTATGACTCAGACACCAATTCCAACACTTGTGATTTATAGAGTCCTCTAAACCTCAATAAGAAATTATTTGTTTGTAATTACAACAATTCAACTATTTTTTGTTTTGCTTTTAATCTTTTCCATTGCAATTATTTCAATGTGTTCTGAATAAGACTCTGCCAAGGATGAGATTCTCTGCACATTTGACTAGCCCTTGAATCTGAGCATTTCACAAGCTGAGAATTTTTTTTTAAGGTGTCCCTCAACTTCTTTTTAAACAATTTCTGATGACTAGATAAAAGACTAAGTCCTTGGCATGGAATAAATTTGAAAATAATGGCAAAGAAGATAGGATAAATAGAGATACATTGCGAATTAATGACATCTTTAAATTTTGAAAGCCAGCAGACTGAAGGAAGGACAAGAAACTGAGCAGAGGTGGATCCTATGAGAAAATGCATTAGATCTGTCAGGTGATGGGATGAGTCTTCAAACCAAGGCAGAATCTTTTCAAGGAAGGCAAAGTATACTTTGGATAGCTTATATAAAGCTAAGGCAAAAAAAAGAGGAGCTATTCATAGCAATGTGATTATTTAATTTAAATGGTCACAGGATGTAAATGAACAATGCTTGTACAAATATTCTGTGGTGTGAAATTTCAGCACAGAACGACATTGCTGGTCAGATTACCTGCATTGGACTAGATATGGAGGTTTACAAGGGACAGTGATTTTATCTCAATACAGCACAGATTAGAAGCAATTTACAGAATGATCTACAGCTACTTTGGGAATTAAATGAAGGTTGGAAGTGAAATGCCATTTAAAATGAAAAGAAACAGTTTGGGAAATCAGCCAACAGATTAATTGATCCTCCAAGCATGAGTAATAGTTGCACAGCAGCACTATTTCTAAGTCATGGCATTTAGTCTTGTGTTGAGACTTAGATTTGACTGTCCAACAGAAAGACCCCGTAGCAATGATGGGTTCAGAAGCTAAACAGGGAATTCAGAACATGTCAACTCTGTTGCTTCTAAAGATCTCTGAGGGAAAACAGATCGGGGCAAAACTTACATGGGTCCAGTAAGACCAAGATCATGTTTTCCAATCCACCCCTGCACCAGAATCCTCGGAGATTGCAGACTCAATACAAGGGCATGTAATAGCATGGGCAGGAGGAGGTGGGGGCACCAATTGGTCTTAGACTCCAGTTGAGGTTGGGAGCAGTTGACACTGCTACCTTATCCATTTGTGTTGAGATAAAGCAGATTCCCTTAACAGAGGGACACCTGATTCCAGAATTTCCAGATCGTTTGATTCTAACCCCAAAGCTTGCACATGTAATTTTTCTCAATCATTCACCTTTTTAGGTGAGAGCTTATGCTCCTATTCTGAGAAGTTCCCATATCAATTCATTCCCCCAACAGCCTCATGTTTTGCAGGTGACTCATTGCCACATTTTTTCTTAGCAATATTATGTTTTCCTGACGCCATGCAACTGGGCTAGTGAACAGGATTGAAACCATAATATTTGAGGTCAGCTCTCGGAGACTGAGTCAGAGGAACAGATGTAAAGTTTCTTTCCGGATACTCGTGTGGGACTTAGCTTTTTCTTAAATTGCATCATCATCATTGTTAATGAGGAAGGATTTAGTTCCTTTCTGTTCCTTCTCATCAACATTAGGGTGGCATGATGGTTTGGTGGTTAGCGCTACTGCCTCACAATACCAGAGATCTGGGTTCGAAACTGGCCTTGAGTAACTGTCTGTGTGGAGTTTGCATGTTCTCTGAGTATCTGCATGGGTTTTTGCCAAGTGCTCTGTTTTCCTCCCACACTCCAAAGGTGTGCGGGTTAGGTAGATTGGCCATGTTAAATTGCCCATACTGTTCAGCGACATATACATTCGGTGGTTTGCAGGGTGATGGATCTGGGTGGGAAGCTGGTCAGAGGGTTGGTGTGAATTTATTGGTTCAAAGGGCCTGTATTTACAGTGAGGGGATCACCATTTCCTCTTTTCCATCATCATCTTCCCTGTCTTGGTATGACATCAATGTGAATGGAAAACTTTGGGTAGGATACGTACACATGACCAGCAACAAAATTAAGAAGTTCGAGAAATGTATGGAAGGTGATGTTTTATGAGCTGCTCCAGAAGAATTGCAAAAGGACCTTATTGGTAGGCACCCACTAATCTGCCACTCTACCATTCCACAGAGCTTGCCTTTCTGCTCGAATGAATAAAACTCTGTGAAGCTGATGTAAGGGAACCACTGGTTACAGTCTGCCTAAGTGCAGGAAGGGTTTTTAAGGTTTGGATAAGAAGTAGCCATTCTTCAAGAAAATGGCAGCAAACGTTATAAGATAGTGCATGGTAATCGTGAGGTGAGGATATCGTGGTATTATCACTGGACTGTTACTCCAGAGACTCAGATAATGTTCTAGGGTTCAAATCCTGCCACAGCAGATGGTGGAATTTGAATTCAGTAAATATTTAGAATTAAAAATCTAACAATGACTGTGAAAGCATTGCAAATTGTTGGGGAAAAACCCATGCGGTTTACTAATGTCTTTTAGTGAAGGAAACTACAATCCTTACCTAGTCTGGCATACATGTGATTCCAGACCGACAACAATGTGGTTGACTCTTAACTGCTTTTTGTGCAATTGGGGATTGGCAATAAATGATGCCTGGTCAGTGACAGCTTCATCTTGTGAATGAACTTTAAAAAAGCTACCTTCAGAGGATTAATGGCGTGTTGATGTCCAAAGAATGAAAAAGAAGATCGGTTGGTTTGGTATTGTGCCTCTCTCACCAGGTCATAAACATTTACCAACATTGGCTGGCTGATCCAAGGCCGAGAAAAGTTGCATTTCATCTTAATGCTACATGTGACCACACAGCATGCCTGATAGTAGTTTACAGTTTATTGGTATAAAGGTCCATCTGTGTGCTGTTCTTTCCTATGTACATGCAACACTGTCTTAGTTTCTGTGATTCCTTCAGCTTGACTGTCCAGCAAGAAACAATGTTTTAAAAGAGAATTGACTCAAAACCACCCAAGCCATCTCGCTCAGCCATCTGACATTGAAGGTTACGAGCCAGATATTTTTCCATTTGCCTGCCCATTGGTGTAAGCTTCAACAGGTGTCTCATTTCTAACAATACTACTCTAATCTCCAAGGCCAACATAACATTCCTATTTTAAACAGAATTTGTGCTAGTGTACTACCAGTTTATAAATGAAGTACTCCAGCAATCTCTAGGTGTTAGGAAGCCCAACAGAATATTGGCAATGCAAGGCTTACGAATGCCGACCAATGGCCCTGCTGAAGTTCGGAGCCTGAATTTAGAGATCAGTTACAAAGAACATCAATTGAGAATCTATCCAGGCTGATAACACAATCTGAATGGTTGAATAGAAAAGCTCATTGTTAATTATGTTCTCCAATCGCCAGTTCACACAGTAAATATCAAGAAAGCTCCTTGCAACTGAAACACAGTTTATTTACTGCAAATCTCCTCAAGTATTCTCCTGACTGGCTGCTCAAACTTCAGCAGCTGATTGGCATTTCTGCAGCATTTTCTCATTTTTCAACTGGATGAGAGTTGCTAAGAGGTAGAATCTTGAGCAAATACTGAGCCCTAGTCTTTTAGAGAGGTCACTGGGAGACATCACGACTGAAATTAACTTTGTGGGTTTATAGTACCTCCATTTGGCGAAGCTCAGTTCGATGAGGTGTTCCTCAAAGAATCTTCCTAAAGTTTGCTTCACAGACTTTCCTCTGTTGAATAAACAATTGCACAACTAACAGAACCACCAGATAATCTCCTACATCTTGGCTAAAATCGCTCTCAAAGTCACCGTTGGTGATAACAAAAGGATGTTCACTGTGACGACTCTTCATTTTCTGGTTTACCCTTTAAGCAATGTGGAATATATAACTGGAATTTCAGTAGGTTTGGTGTTAGTTATGTAGGTAAAACAAACATTAAAATTGGATTATTATGGAGGTTAGCAATTTATTGGTTAGTTATCTGAGTCTTAACTAGCTTCATGGAAGGTACCAATACCATGATTCCAAGGTTGAACAGAATGAGTAAAAGTTATGGATGGCAATGCTCATTTTATCCTGCGTGAGTAACACAGAAACCATCACCAAGTAAGGGAGAAAACGTTTATTCTAATGCAGTGCCTTTCATAACATCAGGGCATCCCAAAGCACTTTAGAACCAATAGCTACTTTTGAAGTATAGTTACTGTTGAGATATAGGCTCCTCACAAGCCAATTTGCACACAGCTTAGTCCTGAAAATAGCGATGTGATAATCTGTTACTGTAATGTTGATTAAGAAATAAAAGTTGGCGAGTACATTGGGAACACTTTTCCTTCTTTTCTCTGAAATAGTGCCATGGAACTTTTTGCGTCAACCTGAGAGGACAGGTGGGCCTTACTTTAATGCCTCATTCAAAACATGATGAAAGTGTAAGGCTGTACTAGTTGAAATACTTTCCATATGCATCCAAATTTGATAAATTTTGCACTAACCACACTGAAACCTTTGGAGTACCTCAACTAAGTTGTTCTAAATGCACAATTAACATGATCATAAAAGATGAGGGGTCTTTCTACTAATATTTGCCAGTGTAACTGAAACAACAGTAACCTTCTGATTACGTTTAATCAGCTAACTGTTGTAAAGTGGGGCAATTTCTTTGATGGCAGCAGAATCTCATGAGCTTAACAGTGTGAGTACTGTTATTAAAACCAAACAATATGAACCTTGTAATCTTAAGTGATTCATGTTGGGATTTTAAAATGTTTAAAATGCATGCTTTGCTTTGCTTAAAATTAAGGAGGGATATTTCATAACCTCTCATAGGGGTAATTGTATTGATTACACAGCACATTTCATAAAAAGGTATTAGCGGCATGAGAAAGAGGGCTTTTATGATACAGCGTTGAAATTTGAAGTGATTATAAGCAGGCAATCAAAGAGGGTTTAAAATTATACCAGCCACATCTTGCAAGCTGCAGGGTTCACCCAGAGGTCATTAGACATTAAATATGTGAACATTTGAGTTATTGTCCTACAGTGAGGCTGTTCCACCACTTTCATTCCACCTTCAGTGAGCTGCAATCAATACCACACAATTTTCTAACTAAGCTTTTTCAATAGGTCCTTTGTGAACTGACAAATGTCATAAAGAAACAGTGAATTATGGTAATTAGCCAGCTGGCCCTGAGCGGCCTGTACTTTTCTATATTTTTTTACCGCTATGTAACATGTTACTGGATTAACAGAAATTCTTGCATGAGGGCCTTGTTAAGAATTACTGAAAACAGTCTATCAGTTATGCACACAGACATAAAAATTGCTTGTTTTTCTAGGTTTTCAGCTGTGAAACTAAGCCAGAAACAGCCATTTGATTAACAAAATTTCCTTGGCACCATTCAGCAGAGAATAAGTACTGGAAATCGCCCCTTGCTAGAAACTGTGGTAAAATGGTAGGCTCAGTTTCACCTTAAAGCATATGAAACTCTTAATAGTCAAGAGAGTGCATGGAGCAGCTCTGCTGGTGTCAGTGTGCAGTTCATTGGTGACCTCTGAACCTGCCAAATCATCGAGGGTCAAAGGGATGCTGTGTCATTTTAATAATCCTGGCATGTGCCCTCATGCCACTTGCAGTGTATCATGAACACCTAGTCGAGGGGAAGGTGGGGAAAATGGATTTGGTTGCCACTCGCAATGAAACAAACATAATCTTTCACAGTCGGTTTACATCCTGCAGCAGATTTAAAATTAACACAGTCCTAGCATCAACTAACATTTGTGGAAGATAGTTCCAGCCTCTCCCACCCTTTGTTTGGAGGAATGTTTCCTAACATCTCTCCTGAATGTACTGGCTATAATTTTAAGACTCTGTCACCTTGTTCTAGAATCCCCAACAATTGAAATTTGCTTATCTTTGTCTACTCTGTCTTTTCTTGTTAATATCTTAAAGACTTCAGACACCATTATCTTTCTAAATTCTTGAGAAAGCAGGCCTAATTTTTAGGATCTTTCTCTACAGCTGGTCTTCAGGAGTAAAGTTACCATTTTTATAATCCAAGCCATCATATTTTTCCTGCTGCGTGCAGAGGACAGGTTTCTGCATACGAATATAGTGAGCCCTCTACAGATCCTGTGCAAACCCAGCACATGGAACTCAAGCGAATTCAGCACAATCCTTGATCAAGCCCAGCACAGATGAGAATGGACCCAGTGCGAACCTTGAGTGAGCTCTTACTTACATTCCCAGGGCAAGCGCAGAACTTGGCATTGGAATTGGCAGCTGCTACATTGACAGAGGTGACGTCGGTGAGGTTGGCCCAGTGGCGAAAAATGGCACCAGGGGATTGGTGACTTCATCATTGGCAGCAGCGAAGCAGTGGTCGAAGAGCATCACAGCGACGGTGACAAGGTGGGCCCAACAGTGAGAGACGTGACTCTGATGTTAGATGGTCTGGCGCAGGTGGCAGCGATGACATGGTGGAGGCATATTGGCCCAGCAACGAAAGGTGGTGCCTGAGGATCACCAGCGTCAATGTTGTTGCGTTTGGTGTAGATGGCGGCAAAGTGGTGAAGGAAGGATGGCAGCACAGGCATTATTGATGGCGATAACCTGGCTCAGGACTAATGGACAGCCTTCCCTTCTTTTCTTTCCTCATTCTTAAATTATCCAAAATGTTGCTGAATCATGGTGATACTTGAAGGCTTTTCACCATATTTTGTTGTATTCATTTTGTAAAATACGTGTTAATAAAATGATCCATTCATTCATTGATCCATGTGGTTTCTATCAAGCATACGTGCACATTGTGAGTTAACTGACAATTTTAAATAGGATGTTAGTGAAAGCCTAAACCCTCTCAGCATTGTTTTGCAAGCTTTTTTTTATTTATTCATTTGTGGGATGTGGGCATTGCTGGCTAGCCAGCATTTCTTGCCCATCCCTAGCTGCCCTTGAAAAGGTGGTGGTGGTCTACCTTTTTGAACTACTGTAGTCCTCCTGCTGTGGTTGACCCACAATGCCATTAGGGAGGGAATTCCAGATTTTTCACCTAGCAACAGTGAAGGAATGGCAATGTATTTCCAAGTCAGAATGGTGAGTGACTGGGAGGGGAACTTGGAGGTGGTAGTGTTCCCATGTATTTGCTGCCCTTGTCCTTCTAGATAAAAGTGATCATGGGTTAGGAAGGTACTGTCTGAGGATCTTTGGTGAGTTTCTGCAGTGCCTCTTGTAGATAGTACACACTGCTACTGCTGAGCATCAATGGTGGAGGCAGTGAATGCTTATGGGTATCATCTCAATCAAGCGGGCTGCTTTATCCTGGATGGCATCAGGCTTCTTAAGTTGCTGGAGCTGCACTCATCCAGGCGAACATGGATTATTCCATCACACTCCTGACTTGTGCTTTGTAGATGGTGGACAGACTTTGAGGAGTCAGGAGGTGAGTTACTCACTGCAGTGTTCTAGCTTCTAGCCTGCTTTTGTAGACACTCTGTTAATATGGTGAGTCTATTTGGGTTTCTAATCAACGGTATCCCCCAGGATGTTTCGTGTCCGGTGACCCTTCCTCAGAACTCTGTTTTCTCCTGCTGTGTTTTCTCCTTCACAGATGCTGCCAGACCTGCTGAGCTTTTCCAGCAACTTTGTTCTTGTTCTTGATTTACAGCATCAATAGTTCTTTTGGTTTTTATTTAGTCATGTAACTGTACTGGAAGTTTGGCTCAAGGAGCGACAAGTTCTGGAGCACAAGTGTTCAGTACTATTGCCAGAATGTTGTCAGGACCGGTAGCCTTTGTAGTATCCAGTGTCTCCAACCATTTCTTGAGATCGTGTGGAGTGAATTGAATTGGCTGAAGACAGATATCTCTCATGCTGGGGACCACTGAAGGAGGCCGAGATGAATCATCGACTTGGCATTCTGGCTGAAGATTACTTCTGATGAAGGGTCTAGGCCCGAAACATCAGCTTTCCTGCTCCTAAGATGCTGCTTGGCCTGCTGTGTTCATCTAGCGCTACACCTTGTTATCTCCAAAGATTACTGAAAATACTTCAGCCTTATCTTTTGCACTGATGTGCTGGGGTCTTCCATCAGTGAGGCTGGGGATATTTTTGGACGCTCCTGCTCCAGTGAGTTGTTTAATTGTCCACCGTCATCCGTGAGTGATCCGCTGGTTGTGTGATTGCTTAGCTCTGTCTATCACTTGCTGCTTTTGCTGTTTGGCATGCACAAAGTAGTCCTGTTTGGTGGCTTCACCGGATTGACACCTCAAATTCAGGTGCTGCTCCTGGCATGCCGTCCTGCGCTCTTCATTGAACCAGGGTTGATTCCCTGGCTGGCTGGTAACAGTTGAGTGGGGGATATGCCAGGCCATGAGGTTACAGATCGAGCTGGAGTACAGTTCTGCGGTGTTGATGGCACGCAGTACCGCATAGATGCCCAGTCTTGAGTTGTTAGATCTGTGTGAAGCCTGTTCCATTTAGCATGGTAATAGTGTCACACAACACAATGAAAGTTGTTCTTAATGTGAAGGCAGGACCTCGTCTCCATGAGGACTCTGTGATGGTCATTGACAGATGCAACTCAGCTGGTAGATTAGTTAGGATGGGGTCAATTATGTTTTTCCCTCTTGTTGGTTCCCTCACCACCTACCGCAGACCCAGTCTGGCAGCTATGCCCTTTGGGACCCAACCAGCTCGATCAATGGTACTGCTGTCAAGCCACTCTTGGTGGTGAACATTGAAATCCCCATCCAAAGTACATTTTGAGCTCTTGCCATCCTCATGCTTCCTTTAAGTATTGCTCAACAGTGCTGTCTAATTGCAGAATTACATTTCACATTAGACATTATGCACTGAGCTTTTCTGTAATTCATACTTGAACTATTAGCACTATTGAACCTCTGTGCCAGAATGGCCTCAGCCAGAAATCACACGACATCAGGTTATAGTCGATCAGCTTTATTTGAAAACGTAAGCTTTGGGAGTCTAACTCCTTCTTCAGGGAGACAGGTCACATCAGACACAGAATTTACGAGTAAAAGATCAAAGAGTCATGAGGATGTACGAAATAAACCCGAGATGCTGTTAAACCTTTTATCAGTTTGAAGGTTTTAATTCATTAAAATGTATATGTAAATCCCCAATTCCTATCAAGTCCTTGCCTTGAGAGAATTAAAGGTTTTATCAGTGTAAAAAAGAGGTGACATTTTAGGTCAGACAATGCATGTTAGGTGTCAGGCCTTGTTTACAATCTGTTTGTGTTTTGGTTTCAAGTCAAACTGGTTTTATTTCTAAAGTAGGAAATAATAAAATGCCTCATTGACTTAATGTCTGTAAATTGTTTGCTGTTTGAATGAAATAATATGCATGTACAGATACAAACTGCCCCCATAGATTTACACGTTTACATGAGTGTGCATGTGTGAGTGAGTGATGGGGGCGGTGGTGGGGGGGGGGGGGGGGGTGCGCAGAGAGAGAGAGAGAGAGAGAGAGAGAGAGTGAGAGAGAGAGTGAGAGAGTGAGAGTGAGTGATTGTGTGTATATGTGTGAGAAAGAGAGAGGAGGGTGGGAAGAGAGTGTGTGCATGTGTACGTGAGGGTGTATAGTATGGTGAGGTCACCTGTAGTGCGACATGTACCCAAGATCCCAGCTGAGGCCAATCTGATGGGTACCAAACTTAGCTATCAGCCTCAGCTCAGTGACTCTGCATTCTTATGTACCCCAATTCCTCCGCCTCTGCCGCATCTGCTCCCACGACAAGACATTCCACTCCCGCACATCCCAGATGTCCAAATTCTTCAAGGACTGCAACTCTCCCCCCACAGTGATCAAGAACGCCCTCGACCGCGTCTCCCGTATTTCCCCCAACACGTCTCTCACACCCCGCTCCCGCCACAACCGCCCAAAGAGGATCCCCCTCGTTCTCACACACCACTCCACCAACCTCCGGATACAACGCATCATCCTCCGACACTTCCGCCATCTACAATCCAACCCCACCACCCAAAACATTTTTCCATCCCCACCCCTGTCTACTTTCTGGAGAGACCACTCTCTCCGTGACTCCCTTGTTCGCTCCACACTGCCCTCCAACCCCACCACAACCGGCACCTTCCCCTGCAACCGCAGGAAATGCTACACTTGACCCCACACCTCCTCCCACACCCCTATCCCAGGCCCCAAGATGACTTTCCACATTAAGCAGAGGTTCACCTGCACATCTGCCAATGTGGTATACTGCATCCACTGTACCTGGTATGGCTTCCTCTACATTGGGGAAACCAAGCGGAGGCTTGGAGACCGCTTTGCAGAACACATCCGCTCAGTTCGCAACAAACTACTGCACCTCCTGGTCGCAAACCATTTCCACTCCCCCTCCCATTCTTTAGATGACATGTCCATCATGGGCCTCCTGCAGTGCCACAATGATGCCACCCGAAGGTTGCAGGAACAGCAACTCATATTCTGCCTGGGAACCCTGCAGCCTAATGGTATCAATGTGGACTTCACCAGTTTCAAAATCTCCCCTTCCCCAACTGCATCCCTAAATCAGGCCAGTTCGTCCCCTCCCACCATTGCACCACACAACCAGCCCAGCTCCTCCACTCCACCCACTGCATCCCATAACCAGTCCAACCTGTCTCCGCCTCCCTAACCTGTTCTTCCTCTCACCCATCCCTTCCTCCCACCCCAAGCCGCACCCCCATCTACCTACTAACCTCATCCCACCTCCTTGACCTGTCCGTCTTCCCTGGACTGACCTATCCCCTCCCTACCTCCCCACCTATACTCTCTCCACCTATCTTCTTTTCTCTCCATCTTCAGTCCGCCTCCCCCTCTCTCCCTATTTATTCCAGAACCCTCACCCCATCCCCCTCTCTGATGAAGGGTCTAGGCCCGAAACGTCAGCTTTTGTGCTCCTGAGATGCTGCTTGGCCTGCTGTGTTCATCCAGCCTCACATTTTGTTGTCTTGGATTCTCCAGCATCTGCAGTTCCCATTATCTCTCATGCCAGTCCAACACTGGCACATCCAGAATGGTCTCAGAAGATAACATATAAGATAACTCGACATATATTTTTCAGTTTTCTTTGGTTCAAGACTAGGCTTCTCCAGAGGTCACACAAATGTTTGTGCCAGGATACTCCCAGTCCTAGCCAGACCCTACTGGTCTATTTGTTCACCAAATGTTTCAGGTTCCCATACTCCGCTACTAATCATGGCTGTGATCGTTTGTCCCACACGCTACCCCACACTAAACCCAATCATTCCAAATGACCATCTCCATAATTATTTCAGCTCCAGGACATTTGTTTCTGCTGTAGCCCACCTGCCAGGCTGCCTCATTGACAGATGAAAGTTCCCATTGATTTATTTAATTAGAGACGCGTTCTTAAGATTGACAAGGCCTCCTCATAATTCCTTCAGCTCTTTGGCCTTAGCTTGCTATCTCCAATCTGTCTGCAAACATTGGGGCCGGTATGTTCAACAAGTACAACTTCTTGCTGCCTCACAGAGCCAGGAACCCAGGTTCGATCCCACCCTTGGGCGACTGTCTGCGTGGGGTTTGCACATTCTCCCCGTGTCTGCATGAGTCCTCTTCGGGTGCTCCGGTTTCCTCCCACGGTCCCAAGATGTACAAGCTAGGTGGATTGGCCATGCTAAATTGCCTGTGGTATCCAGGGGTATGTAAGTTGGTGGATTAGACTTCGGAAATGCAGTTACAGTAAAAGGGTAGGGGGATGCTCTTCAGAAGGGCTGTGTAGGCTTTTTGGGTCAAACAGCCTGTTTCCATACCATAGGGATTCTCTAATAATGATTCTATGAACAGACAAGTCACAGGTGGTGATGTGGATCCCAGCTGATATGATTTGAAAGGCGAGGTATAGTATAATTTTGGAAATGAGAGAGATAAAATCAAGATCAGTTAAGAAGCAGTAGCTTGTGACAGAAATACTTTTTATTCTGATGGAAATCTGCACATTGAAACTTTTGCACTTTAACAATAACTTAAAAGACATAAAAACATGTCAAGTGAACATGAGAAGGTGATTTTAAGCATTTTGTATTGAATTGAAACTGTTCCATGTCATCTGCTGCACCAGGTTCATCTTGAATGGTGTCAGTAACCCTTTTATCTACCAGCAACTTATTTCCATATAGTTATCAGAAAGCTGACTTTAGAAATGATTGCAAGGCAGGGATAGTCCATTATTTGAAATAGGAAAGAATGGCTTTGAATTTTCTGCCAATTGTTAAGCAACAGCATTTAAACAATACCTGAACTACTTCCATAGATTTTTAAAAAATGAATAAATATTAAAAGATATGAAAATGATAGTAGAAAATTTCACACACGCTGTCCAAAACCAAATTGTACTGTCTTGAAATCCTAGGCAATGTCAGAAATCACACAATACCAGGTTATAGTCCAACATGTTTATTTAAAAACGCAAGCTTTTGGAGCCTCACTCCTTCTTCAAGTGTCGTGTGATTTCTGACTTTGTCCATCCCAGTCCAAGACCAGCACCCCCACCCCTTGAAATTCAGGGCTAGTCTAGGCTCATAAGATGACTTAAAATTATATTTTGAGTTTTCTTGTGAGCCAGGATTGGGCACAAGACTCACAAGAAAGCATTGTGCCTTCCTGGCACCGGGTTACTGTCTGCTTCCAGCCTCCTAACCATGGAGCTAATCTCTCAGGCTCCCCCACCGTCTGCAGTCTTGGTTCTAGTAATGAGCCTCTGGCCCCAATACTTCCCTCTATCTCAAACATTTTGATTCATCCCAAATGGAATTCACTAAAAAATTACAGAACTGCCCTGCCCTGATGTCAAGCAAAGACTTGATTGGCTGAGAAACAAAAAAAACCTTGTTTTTCTTTCAATTTAGCAAGCATTCAATTTTAATGTCATAGACTTTAAACTAATTTAAATCACAAGTTTTGCTGCAGCTATTTATTTTAGAGGCCACTATTGATTTGAGCAGAAATAAATCATGGAAGAATGCAGCTATAGTATTTTTAAAATGACGTCCAATTGTTTCAACATTATTTTTGCATGACTTGGAACAAATATTAACATTCAGCCCTTTCGCTGATACATTTTCTATTCACCCTGTAAGATCAACTCATCGCTCAATGCTCAGTTTAGAAAAATGGTATCAAATCTTTAGAGCCTTGCAGGGCCAGAGAGCGAAGTTATGGGATTTTGTGGTTCTCCTGTTTCCAGCTTCCTAACCGCCCACAACCACCACCCCAACTCCACATTCACCCGAGATAACAAGGTGTGGGGCTGGATGAACACAGTAGGCCAAGCAGCATCTTAGGAGCAGGAAAGCTGATGTTTCGGGCCTAGACCCTTGTTAAAATGTTGTTGCTTAACAATTGTTAAAAAAATCCAAAACCATTCTTTCCTATTTCAAATAATGGACTATCCCTGCCTTGCAATCATTTCTAAAGTCAGCTTTCTGATAACTATATGGAAATAAATTGCTGGTAGATAAAAGGGTTACTGACACTATTCAAGATGATCCTGGTGCAGCAGTTGACATGAAACATTTTCAATTCAATACAAAATGCTTAAAATCAACTACTCATGTTCATTTGACACGTTTTCTACGTCTTTAAGTTAGTGTTAAAGTACAAAAGCAATACCATGCATTGACTGCCACAAACATTACATCAGACAGCTAGGGAGGAAACTTGCCATCAGAATATATGAGAAAACATACACACACAGATGAATTCCTAGACACATGGATCTCTACAAACATATAGAATTGGGCCCTACATACAAACCCGTACAGAACAAAACAGGAATGACACTACTCACCACAGTGGACCATATAAAATAAATTCCAAGTAGATTAGAGCAACATCACTTCATTGGAGGCCTCACAGATAATATCATCTAGCATTGTGACAAAACATCTGAATGAAAGCAAATCAGCTCAATGAGCAAGTCAACAACACTCAAGAAGTTTGATACCATCCAGAAGAAAGTAACCTGTTTGATTGGCATTGCATTCACAAGTATCCACTCCTCCAACACCAAGCTCAGTAGCAGCAGAGTGTACTATCTACAAGATGCACTGCGGAAATTCATCACATATCCTCAGACAGCACTTCCCAAACTCAAGAACAATTCCATCTAGAGGGACAATGGCAGAAGATACACAGGAACACCACCACATTCGATTTTCCCTTCAACCGCTCACTATTTTGACTAGGAACTATACTACTGTTGCTTCATTATCGCTGGATCAAAATCCTGGAATTTCCTCCATAAGGGCTTTGTGGGACAATGCACAGCAGGTGGGCTGCAACAGTTTAAGAAGCAGCTCATGACCACCTTCTCAAGGGCAACTACAGTTGGACAATAAGTGTCAGCAAGGCAACAATGCCACATTCCTCAAACAAATAATTTTTAAAAACATACCTGAAGAAATTGATTGAAAGAGGCAGACATCTTCATGCTAGAACACCTCATGTTGTGACAGCATGTATTTATCTTATAGGTACAGGCTAGTCTGTCTCAAATATGTGATGTACAATGACTTGGACGAGGAAAGTGAATGTACGATGGCCAAGTTTGGAGATGACACAAAAAATAGTGGTGAAGGCAAATGGTAAGCATGACACAAAAAGTATGCAGATGGGTATAGACATGTTAAATGAATAGACAATAACTTCCCAGATGGAGTATAATATGGAGAAGTGTGAGCTTATGCAGCTTGGCTTGGAAAGCAGAGGAGCTAAATATTATTTAATTGGGAAAAGACTCTGGAAGCTGTAAAAAAGAGGAATTTTGAAATTGTCATTCATGAATCTTACATGCTAGCATCCAATTTCAGCAGGAAATAAAGACATAAATGGAATGTTGATCTTTATTTCGAAGGGGCACAGTATAAAAATAGACAGGGTTGACTAAAACTATACAAGACACTTGTCACATAACAGTTGGAATATTATTAGAACACTGTTGCACCCATTACCTAGAGGAAGATAACTGGCATTGGACACAGTCCAGAAAAGGTTCACTATGATATCAGGTATGAAGGGATTGTCTTATGAGAAATGGTTGAGCAATTTGGGTCTGTACTCGTTGGAATTTAGAAGAATAATAGGTAACCTCAGTGAAACATGTAATATTCTTAGGCAACTTGAACAGGGCAAAAGTAAAAAGGTTGTTTCCTCTTGTAAGAAAGCCTAGGGCAAGAGGGCATAATCTCAGATAAGGAGCCTCATATATAAGACAGACAAAAGGAGTAATAAGAGAATGTAATCTCATTTAAAGAGCCTCACATTTAAGGCAGAGAAAAGGAGTAATTTCTTTTGGCAGAGCATTATGAATCTGTGGAAATCTTTACTGAGAGGGCTGTTGACGTTAGGTCATTAAATAGATTCAAGGCTAATATGGACAGATTTTTAAACAGTGTGGGAATTAGCAGTTATGGGGAAATGGCAGGAAAGTGGAGTTAAGGATTATCAAATCAGATCATGATTTCATTGAATTTTGAAGCACACTCAATGGGTTTTATGGTCTGCTTCTGTTCCCATGTCTCATGGTTGTAAGCCTTAGTCAAGTTGGAGTGAATGAAAGCCAAGAAGAAAACTCTCCTTTGGTTAGAATGAGACCTAGCACAAAGGTGGATTGCTCTGGTTGTTGGAGGTCTCTCATCTCAGCTCTAGGAGATCTTGTCCGGGACATCTCTGGAGGTGCTCCTCAGGGTGATGTCCATGCTCAGCTGCTTCATCAATGAGCTTCCCTTCATTAAGGTCAGAATTTTTTTTGGTGATTGCACAGCAGCATTCATGACTCCTCTAATTCAGAAGCAGCCCATGCCCAAAAACAGCATGAACTTGACAATATTCAGGCTTATGCAAGTAACACTCACACCACCCAATGGCTAGGCAATTACAATCTCAGGGCAATTAAGGATGAGCAATAAATACTGGCCTAGCTAACAACACTATATTCTGTAAATAAAAATGTCAATCTCACTCAGAGAAGTGACATAATGGTTGGTATGTGAGATGGGGAAATATAATCTCACTGGTATAATTCCAGGTTCTTTTCTCAGCTGGGGCAGAGGATGCCAAAGGTATTTTAAACTGCACCCAGGGGTCTAATACTGCAGTGGTAGTATCTCTGCCTCTGAACTAGAATGTTCAAGTCCTATCTTTATTAAGTGTGTGTAATAACATCTGAGAGGGTTGATTCGTAAAATATCCAGTCCTGCTATACTTAGCCTGGAATTACTTGATAAAGCCAGCATCTTAATCATACCCACGGGTTGAAATTAGCAGACTTCTGTCTAAACACTCCACCTTGTAAAAATTGAAGCAATGGATATTTTAATTTATGAATTTTATTAAGTGACATTGATAAATTTCCCACACATTCAGCCTGCATGGCACAGAGGCCCCAAGGCCAAGAATTAGATAGAATTTATGACACAGAAACCAGCATTTCCACTAAACTGGTGTTAGTGTTTATACTCAACACAACCCTCCTCTCATCCTATTTCATCTCATCGTTCTACATGTCCTTCTGTTCTTTTGTCCTAGTATTGACCCAGTTTTCCATAAAGGCATCCATGTTATTCATCTCAACTCACCTCATCTCATTCATATGGGAGCAAATTGTGCCTTCCAATCACTTTTTTGAGTAAAGAAGTTTCTCCTGAATTCATTATTGGATTTATTAGTGACGACCTTAGATTTATGATCCCTATTTTTTGTAACCACTCATCAGTAATATCTTAGACTCAAAGAGTCAGAGCCATAAGACCATAAGGCCATAAGAAATTAGAACAGAAATTCGGCCATCCGGCCCACTGAGACCGCTCCGCCATTCAATCATAGCTAACAAGTTTCTCAACCCCATTCTTTCACTTTCTCCCCATAACTTTTGATCCCCTTGACAATCAAGAACCAATCTACCTCTGTCTTAAATGTATTCAGTGACATGGCCTCCACTGCCCTCTGCGGTTATGAATTCCATAGATTCAACGCTGTCTGGCTGAAGAAGCTTCTGTTTATCTCCAATCTAAAGGGTCTTCCATTTACATTAAGACTGTGCCTTCAGTCATACAAGATGGAAAGAGACCCTTCAGCCCAGCTAATCCACATCGACCATGTTCCTGAACCAAACTAGTCCTACTTGCCTGCATTTGGCCCATATCCCTCCAAACCTTTCCAATTCGTATACTTACCCAAATATCTTTTAAATGTTGTAATTGTACCTCCATCCACCACTTCCTCTGGCACATTCAAAGTAGTCTGTGTGTAAAACAAGTTGCCCATCATGTCCTTTTTAAATCTTTCTCCTCTCACCTCAAAAATATGCACCTTAGTTCTGAACTGCCCAAACCGAGGGAAAAAATCCTTGCTATTCACCTTATCTATGCCCCCCATGATTTTATAAACTTCTTTAAAGGTAACCCCTCAACCTCCAATGCTCCTTTGAAAAAGGTCCCAGTCTATCCAGCCTATCACTATAACTCAAACCCTCAATATCCAGGTAAGTCTTTTCTGATCCCTCTCTAATTTAATAATCTCTTTCCAATAGCAAGGTGACCAGAACTGTACACAGTACTCCAGAACAGGCCTCACTAAAATCCTGTACAACCTTTATTTGACATCCCAGCTCCTGAAGTCAAAGGTCTGAACAATGAAGGCAAGAGAGCCTTCTTAATCACCCTGTCTCTATGTTGTGTGAATTTCAAAGAATTATGTACCAGAACCCCTGGGTCTCTCTGTTCTATGACATTACCCAGGATCCTACCATTAAACGTCTAAGTCTTGCTCTTGGCTGTTTTACCAAAATGCAATACTTCACATTTATCCAAATTAAACTCCATCTGCCACTCCTCAGGCCATTGACCCAATTGATCAAGATCCCTTTTGTAATCTTAGGTGATGTTCTTCACTGTCAACTAAACCACCAATTTTGCTGTCAGCCGCAAACCCTCTAACCATGTCTTCTAAATTCTCATCCAAATCAATTATTACAAATGATAAACAAAAGTGAACCCAGTACCGATCCCTATGGAACACTGCCGGTCACAGTCTTCCAATCTGAGAAACAATGCTCCACCATACCCCCACTCTCCTTTATCATGCCAATTTTGTAACTTATTGGCAAGCTCTCTCTGAATCCCATGTGACTTAACTTTACTAATTGGTCTACCAAATGAAACCTTGTTAAAGGCTTTGGGTCTACTGTTCTTCCCTCATCAATCTTTTTGGTTACTTCTTTAAAAATCTCAACTAGGTTTGTGAGACCTGATTTGCCTTGCACAAAGCCATGGTCACTATCATTAATCAGTCATTGCCTGTCCAAATGCACATAAACCCAATCTTTCAGAATCACTTCCAAAGACTTAACGCCGATGTCAGATTCATAGGCCTCGATGTCAACTCTATCAAACACTTTGTCAATTTAAAGATCTCTGTTCGGTCTTCCATCTTTTAAAACAAGATATTTTATGTTTACCAAAGATAACAGGCAGGGCCACTTTTTAACAAAATAGCCGTGACTGTGTAACATTATGTGAGTACATCATTGGAGTATCAGTTTAGATTTTGTGTTCAAGCCCGTAAGGTAGAAGATGTTTTGAATGTGACCACTAAGCCACAACTTTGCACAGGTCATGTTTGTCCTTAACTGTACCAGGCACCATTTCCTAGTCAACAGGTCAAACAAAATCTCTTATCAGTGTCATTCTGAAACCAATTGCTGTGTTCATAGGATCATGGAATCATACGGTGCAGAAAGAGGCCCTTCAAACTATTGAGTTTGCAACAACAACAAGCTGCTCTAAATCTATACTACTCCACCTTCTAGCACTTGGCCCAAAGCCTTGAATGCATGATATTTCAAGTGCTCATCTAAATACCTTTAAAAGCTTTGAAGATTCCCACCCTATCTTCTCAGACAATGCATTTCAAATTTCCACAAACCTCATGGTGAATACAGCTTACCAAAAGTCATCTCTAACCTCCTTCCTTTCACTTTAAGATCATTTTTCCTTGTTAGTGACTCTTCAACTAAGGGGAACACCTACTTTCTATCCTGCCTTTGCCCCTCATAACTTTATACATCTCAATCAGATCACCCCTCAGCCCAAGCCTGCCCAGTCCCATTTCATAACTAAACTGTTCTATCAAATACAACAAACACCCTGGTGAATCTCCACTACAACCCCTGCATGGCAAACACATATGCCTTTCATACAGTGACTACGACTGCACACAATACTTCAGCTGTGGCTGAACCAAAGTTCTCTGTGTAGCTCCAAAATAATCTCTCTGCTTGATGGTCTATGACAAGACTGATAGAGTGGAATTGGTATTTGCTCTTTTCTTACTGACCAAACCAAGCATGGGCTCATCACTATATAAAGCAATGAATAAAACATCTCAGTTAGCATTGATTAAACTGGGAACTAATTTGTTTGGAATAAGTTGATCATCCATAAGGAGTTCCAACTTGTAAATGCTTATTGGATCCAGTCTCAAGCAGCTTTTAAAAATTAATTGGGTTAGTAAACCTACATAATTATCCAACTTACAACTTGTGTGAAAAACTAAATGTAAAACAACCTGACCTTTTGCTTCTGTGGTTCTGAACTGTGAAGGTGGGTGTGTTTTTTTTGTTTACTATTTCCAGCTTCACTTGGGCAGTAAAACTGCTCTGAGAAATTAAACAGTTCTGGGGCTGTACAGTCTCCAATCCAGCTGCTCCACAAGTCTGGTTTTGATGAAATAGGTGTAAAAACAGACCCACAGATTACCAACTCAAGCAGAAAGGAATGCTCACCTCCACTGAAAAGACAGCAAAGGAAAAGCTCAAAACTAAATGTTGATGCCTTCAGCTTCAACTTTTAGGGAACAAAGTGACAGGGTGTTAACATAATGTAAGAAAAGCTTGATACGCACGAAGTGCGATGCCAAAAAAAATCTAACACTGCTCAATAATCACATGACATCTTTTGTTCAATGATGCACTTTTTAAAGCTTTCTTATCAGTTTTCTGCATACTGTGAATTCCTTCTACAGGCTTTCATTTGGCTTATAGTATATAAATCATCTCAGTGAACATAAGAACACATTAGGTAAGTCACAGTGCCAGAATTCTGAGCCTGCTGGTTCGGTGTTCCTTAATGAAGGGTGATGCGATTACAAGTGGAAGGAATGTAGGAGCTATCATTAGTGTGTCTGGTAATGGCAAACTCTGCAATTACTGATAAGCTGCTCTTTGAACTAACTATTAAAGGAAGACTAAAGCTGTGAATTTCTCGGCTTTTTGAAGTTAGGGCGAACATTTCATAACTGGGAAAGGTTCTCAAAGAAATATATCTTAACAGTTCACTTTCCACATCTTAAATTTGATTATCTGTGTAGTATGCCTATAATCGGAGATCAGGGTTTGTAAACACAGTCTACTCCACAAACGTTCTCTCCTTTACACCTGAATGCTCTGAGTCCTGTTGGAAAACAGTTCATGGATGATGACAGTTCCCTAAGATCCTAGTATTTGCTGTCAGTGACTGTCCCAGTACCAATTTGAATGAGCTCAGAAAGACTATCGTGTTTAATCCCTCTCCCCACTCTTCAGCTCGACAGAAATGATGTATGGCAATGGTTAAAAATCAATCAAGCCCAGTGGCTTTTTATTTTAAGTTGACTTTAGTTAGTTCAAAGAGCATTTCCCACTGTGGGAAGGTGAAGGCCTAAATTAGATCCAGAAATCCTAGTGCAATGATAAAATCAGCAAAGGCTTAGCAAACTTTAGCAGAGTCCCAGGAAGGACCCATGCACTGTTAAACCTTGATACCCAGGTAAGAGAACCAATATGGTCTGACGACCTGAAGAGGTCAGGGTATGTGACATTACTGAGATATTGCAGAATTCCTTGAGAGCTAGGAGGAACAGGAGTACTAATCTGACAGCCCGAAATATCTTTAGGCTCCTGAGCCATAGCAATCCCAACACCAGCATCTTTTTACAATCACCCACTCTATACTCTCTAACACTGGGAACCATTTCTTTGGATACGTGTTAACGGCACCATCTGTCCCGATTCCTTTTCTGCCATCCCTCTGGCTTCAGGTAGAGACCGTTGTGCAGATAAGGCTGAGGTTAGATCTTCAAATCTAACGGGGCTTGCATCCTTCTGAACATATGCGAGCACATAACCCCTCAACCCTCTAACAATTCTGACATAACTTGAAAACTCCAGTCTGTAACTGGGCCTCTTAGCACTGCTGCTTTACAGTGTACTGACCCGGGTTGAATTCTGGCCTTGGCCGACTGTCTGGTGTGGAGTTTTTGCATTGTCCCCATGTCTTTGTAGGTTTGAACCAGGTGATGATTAGATTAGATTCCCTACAGTATGGAAACAGGCCCTTTGGCCTAAAGTCCACACTGCCCCTTGAAGCATCCCACACAGACTCATCCCCCATAACCCATGCACCCCTGAACACTACGGGCAATTTAGCATGGCCAATCCACCTAGACTGCACATCTTTGGACTGTGGGAGGAAACCGGAGCACCCGAAGGAAACCCATGCAGACACGGGGAGAACGTGCAAACTCCACACAGACAGTCACCTGAGGCTGGAATCAAACTTGGGTCCCTGGTGCTGTGAAGCTGCAGTGCTAACCACTGAGCCACCATGCCGCCCTGTGCTCCGGTTTCCTCCCAGGGTCCAAAGAGGCGCAGGGTAGGTTGATTGGCCATGGGAAATGTGGGATTATGGGGATAGGGTAGAGAAGAAGGTCTGGGTGGGATGGTCTTCAGAGGGTCAGAGCAGACTTGATGGGCTAAATGGTCACTTTGTATATTGTAAAGATCTTTATGATTCTATACACTATGGCACCATAATTGACCCCTGGCCTCGTCTTTAAGCAACATTTGCATATCCACTTTCCTGCAGGCGTTATAGAACATTAATTCATTGTATGCCATGTGCTGGCAAGTTTCAACAAGAGTAGACATACCAGACGAATTATGTTATTTATGGTACTCTTCTGGAGCACAGTACCAGGTTATTTCCCCAACCCCACTTCCCCTCATCATTACACATATGTTTCTCACCTCAATGAGATTATACTAATTCTTCAATCATACCACACTGGATTTTATTCTATAGTTTCATGTTGAATAGAGGTTTGAACCTGAGAGCCATGGAGAAAAATCTCAAGACTCTATTTTTTTTAAGAACATTCTACTTTGTTTTAAGAACAAACATTTAGCAGTACTGACTTGAATATTACTAAGTGAAGAGACATGTTATATCATAGAATTGCTACAGTGTGGAAGCAAGCCCTTTGGCCCAACAAGTCCACACCGGCCCTTGGAGCATCCCACCCAGACCCAAGGCTATAACCCAACTAATCTACACATCCCTGAACACTGCGGGCAATTTAGTGTGGCCAATTCACCTACACTGCACACCTTTGGACAGTGGAGGAAACCTGTGCAGAAACAGAGAGAGTGTGCAAACTCCACACAGACAGTTGCCTGATGGTAGATTCAAACCTGGTCCCTGGTGCTTTGAGGCAGCAGTGCTAATCACTAAGCCACTGTGCTGCCCCAAGCCGTTGAAGCTTTTTTTTGTTTTGCACTTATGAGGACCAAACACGAGAATGCCAAATCTCAAGTAAATTGTAACACAGCAAGAAAGAATGTAAACATCTTGTCCAATCATGATCAACTTATCAACCAATCAGCTGCGTTTTTATCTTGGAACATAAATCTTATATTTGGCATTTGTCCTGGTGTAAAGTCACTATAGTTTTAACAGACTAGAGAGCTGCTCACTTATCAGTGAAAAATGACTGATGGTGATTAATCCCAAGGGTCATTGTGCATCAGGTGATGGGAAGGGTTGAGAAGGAGAGTTATTCATATGACCTCAGCCATCATGAGAATTGAATAGGTACTGTAAGAACGGCCGAGGCTGGAGCCTGAGATAACAAGGTGTGGGGCTGGATGAACACAGCAGGCCAGGCAACATCAGAGGAGGAGGAAAGCTGACATTTTGGATCTGGACCCTTCTTCAGAAATGGGGGGAGTGAAGGGGGCTCTGAAATAAATGGTAGGGTTTCGGTGATAGCAGGTAGACAGTGGAGTGGATAGGTGGGAGAGAAGATGGACAGGCCAAGGAAGCAGGGGTAAGACGAGGGGCTGGTGTTGGGATGAGGTCAGGGTTGGGGAGATTTTGAAGCTAGTAAAGTCCACTTTAAGACCATTGGGTTGTTGGCTTCCAAGGTGGAATATGAGGTGATGTTCCTCCACTTTCTGGGTGTTATCAGTGTGACACTGGACCAGGCCCAGGGTGGACATGTCGTCCAGGGAGAGGTAGGGGGACTTAAAGTGCTTGCAACTGGGAGGTCTTGTCTTTTGTTGCAAACCAAGCGTAGGTGCTCCACAAAGCGATCTCCGAGCCTCAGCTTGGTCACCCCGCTGTAGAGGAGGCCACATTGGGAACAGCGGATACATATACCACATTAGCGGATGTGCAGATGAACATGTTTGATGTAGAAGTTTTTTTGGGGGGCCTGGGATGGAGATGGGGGGCAGGTGTGGAGCAGGTGTATCACCTCCTGCGGTTGCAGGGAAAAGTGCGGGGGGTGGCGGGGCTGGTGGGGACTGTGGAGTAGACAAGGGAGTCACAGAGAGAGCGGTCCCTCCAAAAAGCAGGTAAGAGTGGGGAGAGAAATATCTCCTTCGCAGTGAGGTCAGATTGCAGGCAATGGAGGTATCCTCACGTATCACCTCATTAACCTTCAGATTCAACGTATCATTCTCCACCACTTCCACCACCAGCAATCTGATCCCACATCTGCTAATATGGTCTATTGTATCTGCTGTTCCCGACGTGGACTCCTCTACATTGGGGAGACCAAGTGAAGGCTCGAAGACCACTTTGTGGAATACCTACGCTCAGTTTGCGAAATATGACAACACCTCCCAGTCACGAACCACTTCAAATCCCCCTCCCACTCCCTGAATGACATCTCCATCCTAGGCCTCCTCCAATGTCACAACGATGCCATCTGGAAATTGGAGGAACAGCACCTCATATTCCGCCTTGGAAGACTACAACCCAATAGTGTCAATGTGGACTTTACTAGCTTCAAAGTCTCCCCACCCCTGACATCATCCCAAGACCGGCCCCCTTCTCATCCCTGCCTCCTTGACCTGTCCATCTTCTCTCCCACCTATCCACTCCATTATCAACCTTCCATCACCTCCCCCCCTCTCTATTTATTTCAGAGCCCCTTTATCCTCTCTCCCATTTCTGAAGAAGGGTCCAGACCCTAAACATCAGCTTTCCAGCTCCTCTGATGCTGCCTGGCCTGCTGTGTTCATCCAGCTCGACACCTTGTTATATGAGAATTGCACTCTTGCTGTTGGTATCCCTCTGCATCACAATCCAGCTGTACAACCAACAGAACTAACTGCTTCATCCTGAAGCATGTAAGATGAAAAATTTCAGAAAAATATCTATTTTTGAAAAACAGATATTGTTGTACAGTTGGAATCATGGCAGCCAATTCATACTCAACAAGTTCCAACAAATAGCAGCGTGGTAAATGGTCAGGAATTCCTTTTTATGGTGTTAATTTGACATTAAATATCAGCCAGCAGACTGAGGACAGCAACCTTGCTGTTCTTTGCAATATTAGAGTTGGATCTTTGTGTCCTTTTGAGGGAAAATGGGAACTCAGGTCAGCATATGACAGACGTGCCTTTAACAAAACAATATTCACTCTGCAGAGCATGCAAACATTAGCCAAGTTATTACCTCGAACTTGTGTTAATGCGGACAAAAACAAGCTGCATTTCTTGTCACCCGTGTTTGGTGACAAATATATAGTTTAATTTGTAAATCTTTGATAGAGTGTACTATCTGAAAATAGCAGTTCGCACCTGTCGCCAATTGATTTTGCCCTCAAGGTAACATGGTCACAAAACCACTGAAGATTATGAGTCATTTATCACTTGTAAATTGCTGCCACATTTTGGGAATTACCTTGTGTGCATATCAGTTAACCTTTAAAATGGTAAATTTCTTTTGGATTGTCCACTATAGCATTGCTTCTGACTTCATTGTGCACCTACTGCAGAAATAATTCACTGCAACTTTATTCAATCAATCAGGGCTGGCTGCATCCTGAACCTTACAAGCCTGATTCTTGTGAGGTGAATTAATGGCTAAGCCTGCATTGGCGGTCTTTCATTAAATAAACAGAAATGGTGATGCAGGGCTAAAGTAGGAATAACTTGGTCTTCTTCAAAGGTTCTCTTTCAGGAAAACAGTGATTGAGAAAAAATGTATTGTCTTCTTTTTTGCTCCTGCTCTATATCTAATCAATCATAAAGAGTGTTTTGGGAAAATTCTTGACAGCTAGAAGGCCAGACTGATTTCAACAAGAAGGCAAATGTAAACAGCTTTACATTTAATAATTTCATCATTAAATGAAACTGTCTCCTGACATCTTTTCTTCAAATAAACAGCAGTCCTGTCAAATGACCAAAGTGAAATGGCGAGTTAATGATTCATCTTTGACCTTCTCTTTAAACTGAAAACTGACAGATAAGCTCAAATTTTAGTCTGGCTCAGAAGAAATAGCAGCAGGTGAAGAAGTGACAGTGACTGGCAGTCACACTGAGGCAAGGAATAGCAGCTACACAGCGTGAACTAATATGGCAACGCCAGTAGAACAAAACATTCTGAGGCACTTTATACAGACGCACAGCCTTGTGGTGAAAGGGCAACCCTTTAGAACTGAGATGAGGAGGAAGTTCTTCAGCCAGAATATTATGAATCTTTGGAACTCATTGCCACAATGGCTGTGGAGGCCAAATCATTGAATGCACTTAAGACAGAGATAGATAGGTTCTTGATTAGTAAGCGGGTTAAGAGTTATGGGGAGAAGGCAGGAGAATGGTGTTGAGAAACATATCAGCCATGATTAAATAGCAGAGCTGACCCATTGGGCTGAATAATCTAATTCTGCTCTTATATCTTATATATCTGGCAGATCAATTCATGTCAGTAAGTGTTTGGGCATAAAACCAAAATCTTGGTCAAAGAAAAGGCCTTCAGCATTAACTTGGAGAGAGACCAAAGTGGAGAATTTAGAGCAGGAATTTTTCAGGGCAGATGAAGGCCACCAATGACTACTGGTGGAACAGTAAATGTTGAGAATGCTCAAGAGGCCAATATTGGCAGATATCTTACAGAGATCTCACACCTAAATGCTGGAACAGATCGGTGATCTAGAGTTAAGTTAAGGCTGTGAAGGAGTCTGAAAACAAGAATGGGAATTTTAAAACAAAATCAAGCTGCTACAGATGCTCGAAATATGAATTAATAGCATGAACATGCGAGCAATAAGCAGCAGGCCAGGTAACACGTGTGGACAGGCAGACAGTTAACATTTCGGTCCTTTCATCAGGACATTGATCACAAGCCTCCTTGGTGATGGGTTGGAAGGTGGGAAGACTGGAAAATGGTAAGAAGGTGGAGAGGGGGTGCAGAGGTGTGGTGTGAGGATAGTGGGGGTAGGGGGATGTATAGGGAGACACTAAAGTCTGACTATCTCCATGTCAATTTACAAGGAGGAGGAGAGTTAGAATTGTGGACACTTTCTGAAATGACTCCACAGAGGTTGGCTTCCCATCACCAAGCCACGTAGTGAGTCCTTGACACTGATCTAGACTCTTCAGAGTTAGCTCTCAGAGCGAACAGGGATTCTGACGCTCCTGTTCATAAATGTCAGCCAGGGCTCCCTGTTTGGACCAGATTAACATCTCCAATCAGGTACTCATATTCTATGAGGTCTACCTGGCTGACCTCATCACAGTCACTCTATCCCTCTCCCTCCAAGTTTGAGCATATAAGTTAGTTCTTTTTCTTTTAGGTCCTCCTGGGACACTTTAGTACCAGATGAAAATTGAAAGAACTGAGGATGCTATGAATCAGAAACAGAAACAGAAATTTCTAGAAAAGCTCAGCAGGTCTGTGAATTGAAATCAGAGTTAATGTTTCAAGTCCAGTGATCCTTCCTCAGAACTGATCGTAGTGAGGAAAATTGTATCAGAGATAATGGGAACTGCCAATGCTGGAGAATCCAAGATAACAAAGTGTGAAGCTGGATGAACACAGCAGGCCAAGCAGCATCTCAGGAGCACAAAAGCTGATGTTTTGGGCCTAGACCCTTCATCAGAGAGGGGGATGAGGTGAGGGTTCTGGAATAAATAGGAAGAGAGGGGGATGTGGACCAAAGATGGAGAGAAAAGAAGATAGGTGGAGAGGAGAGTATAGGTGGGGAGGTAGGGAGGGGATAGGTCAGTCCAGGGAAGACGGACAGGTCAAGGAGGTGGGATGAGGTTAGTAGGACGGAAATGGAGGTGCGGCTTGAGGTGGGAGAAAGGGATGGGTGAGAGGAAGAACAGGTTAGGGAGGCAGAGACAGGCTGGGCTGGTTTTGGGATGCGGTGGGGGAAGGGGAGATTTTGAAGCTGGTGAAGTCCGCTTTGATACCATTAGGCTGCAGTGTACATTGGGGAAACCAAGCGGAGGCTTGGGGACCGCTTTGCAGAACACCTCCGCTCAGTTCGCAATAAACAACTGCACCTCCCAGTCGTGAACCATTTCAACTCCCCCTCCCATTCTTTAGATGTCATGTCCATCATGGGCTTCCTGCAGTGCCACAATGATGCTACCCGAAGGTTGCAGGAACAGCAACTCATATTCCGCTTAGGGACCCTGCAGCCCAATGGTATCAATGTGGACTTCACCAGCTTCAAAATCTCCCCTTCCCCCAACGCATCCCAAAACCAGCCCAGTTCGTCCCCTCTCCCCACTGCATCACACAACCAGCCCAGCTCGTCCCCTCCACCCACTGCATCCAAAAACCAGCCCAGCCCGTCTCTGCCTCCCTAACCCGTTCTTCCTCTCACCCATCCCTTCCTCCCATCTCAAGCCGCACATCCATTTCCAACCTACTAACCTCATCCCACCTCCTTGACCTGTCCGTCTTCCCTGGACTGACTTATCCCCTCTCTACCTCCCCACCTATACTCTCCTCTCCACCTATCTTCTTTTCTCTCCAGCTTTGGTCCACCTCCCCCTCTCTCCCTATTTATTCCAGAACCCTCTCCCCATCCCCCTCTCTGATGAAGGGTCTAGGCCCGAAACGTCAGCTTTTGTGCTCCTGAGATGCTGCTTGGCCTGCTGTGTTCATCCAGCTCCACACTTTGTTATCTTGTAGCGAGGAAAATGTTAGTTTATATGCAAAAGATAGAGTTGGGGGAGGGGATCGCAAGTAAATGATACATTGGGGTCATTTACTATCCCTAAAGTAGAGAAGGACCTTTGGAAGAGACATCCAAAGAGATAAAAGAGCAGTTGGACAGACAAAAGAATTGATAACGTTCTGGCTGGGAGGGCGCATAGTTATTAATGGGGACTGTCAGTGACTAACAACAGGTAGAGTGCAATGGGCATGCTATGTGATCACAAGGCCTGGTATATAGCGTAGGGGGCTTGGACATGGTAGCATTCAGGCCCTAAAATTATTGAATGCAGTATTGAGCCAAGAGGGCTGCAATGTCCCCAAGTCAAAAATGAGGCGTTGTTCTCCCAGCTTGCAATGAGCTTCACTGCGACACTCCAGCAAGCCAGAGGCAGGTGTTGGCCAGGGAACAGGGTGGTGTGTTAATCTAGCAGGCAACAAGAAGCTTAGGGTCTTTTTTGCGAGAAGAACATAGATAATCTGTGAAGCAGTCATCCAGTCTATGCTTTGTTTCCCCACTATATGGGGGACTACATGGTGAGCAGCGAATGTACTCGATAGATTGTGTGGAGCATGAGTAAAGCATTCCTTCGCCTGAAAGGTGTGTTCGATCCTCTCGGAGGAGGGATGAGGTAAATGAGCAGGTGTTACTCCTTCGGTAGTTTCAGGGGAAGGAAACGTGGTCCTTTGGGGTTTTTTCGGGGTGAAGAAAGAGTGGACCAGAGTGTCCCAAAGGGAATGGTCCCTGTGGAAAATGGACAAGAGAAGGAGGAGGAATATGTGTCTGGTGGTGGCATCTCGCTGGAGCTGGCAGAAATGGCATCTGATAGTCTTCTGGATGTGGATGCTGATGGGATGATAGGTAAGGACAAGGGGAACCCTATCGCTGTTGCAGGAGGGAAGAGGGGTGTGAGGGCAGAAGTACGGGAGATTGGTCGGACCCTGTTTAGGGCTGTGAAAATATCAGTGCTGGGAATCCTCTGTTGTGGAAGAGATTGGAGATTTCAGAGACTTCCTTAATGATGTTGGCTTCATCAGAACATATGCAACAAAAATAGAGTCTTTACAGGAAGCAGGGCGAGAGCTGTAGGAGTCAGTGGGTTGATAGTGGATATTAGACATTGAATCCTTTTACTGTGCAAACAGGCCATTTGGCCCAACAAGTCCACACTAACCCTCTGAAGAGCATCTCACCCAGAACCATCCCACGATTCTTTCCATATAAACCTGCATTTCCCATCACTAACATACCTCACCTGCAATTCATTGAACACAATGGGGCAATTTGGTATGACCAGTTCACCGAGTCTGCTCATCTTTAGACGATAGAAGGAAACTGGAGCACCCGGTGGAAACCCACACAGACCCGTGGAGAATGTGCACGCTCCACACAGATAGTTGCCTGAGGCTGGACTCGTACCTGGGTCCCTGACTCCGTGAAGCAGCAGTGCTAACCAGCATGCTGCCCAAAATCATGTCCTACAGTCAAAGCTCACCACATTTCAGCCAAGAGGAGGGGTTGAGAAAAGAGGGATGCCTCAATAACATCCATCCCCAATGAGGGAATTCAACTTGCGCCATTGATTTCACATTGCATTGCAAAGCGGCTATCTATCCCATATGAGCTAACAAATTTCCTTCAATAGACATGTCAATAGTGGGCCAGTCCATCCTCATAAATGGAAACAAGGATGTCAAGGAAGGGAATGGAGGAGTCAGAAATAGAGCAAATGAAAGTGAGCCTGGAATAAAAATTGGAATCAAAATCGATGGACTTTTAAAATTCTGGTTGGAAGAGGGAAGCAGCACCCATGATATCATTGATATATCAGAGAAAGAGTTGCAGTCCAGGCTTGAGTAGGACTGAAACATGGAATAATTTTAGGGTCTAAATTCTCCTGTGTCCGCGCTCCCTACCTCACACACCAGGCCTTATTATCACTTAGTCTGCCATTACACATTATACCCATTATCACTTACTAATAGTCCCCATTAACAGCCATTCACTGCCCTAGCCAGATCGTTATCAATTCAGTCTCCAAGCATCCACTTAGTTTCCCTAATGTCGAGGAGGCCACATCAGGAACAATGAATTAAGTATATACCATATTAGCAGATGTCCAGGTGAACATCTGCTTGATACGGAAGGTCTTCTTGTGGTTTGGAATGGGCATGAGGGGGGAGGTGCCCTGCAACTGTAGGAAGAGCTACACCTGCCCCTACACCAAGAAGATCTTTCTCTTCAAGCAGATGTTTGCCTGCACACCTGCTAATGTTGCATACTGTATCCGTTATTCCCGATGTGGCCTCTTCTATATCAGGGAAACCAAGTGGAGGCTTGGAGATCGCTTTGTGGAGCAACTGCGCTCGGTCATGACAAACGTCAACACCTCCCAGTCGCGAACCACTTCAACTCCCCCTTCCACAACATGTCCATCCTGGGCCTCCTCTAGTGCCACAACAATGCCACCAAAGGCTGCAGGAACAGCACTTCATATTTCGCTTAGGAACCCTGCAGCCCAATAATCTCAAAGTGGACTTTACAAATCTCCCCATCTCCGACCACAGCCCCAAACCAGCCCAACTCATCCTTGCCTCCTTGACCTATTCGTCTTTCCTCCCATCTATCCTCTCCTCCCACCTCACTGACTAATCCCCACCCCCACCTCCTACCTACAAGACTCATCCCCGCCTCCTTGACCTGTCCATCTTCGCTCAATTGGCCAACCCCAATTCCAACTCCCTAACTACACTCACTTTTACTGGCTCCAACGCCACCTCCTTGACCTGTCTGTCTTCTCTCCAACTATCTGCTCCTTTATCCACCTTCCATCATCGCCTTCCCCTCTCTCTATTTAATCCAGAGTCCCCCTCTCCTGCCCCATTTCTGAACATGGGTTCAGGCCTGAAAAATCAGCTTTCCTGCTCTTCTGATGTTGTCTGACCTGCTGTGCTCGTCCAGCTCTACACCTTGGTATCATGGATAGACTGGGTTTATTTTCACTGGCTCGCAAGAGGTTGAGGGAGGTGACTTGATAGAAATTTATAAGATTGTGAATGGCAGGTTCAATTTGAAAAGGGGCGAGGTTTAATGGAGATGTAAGTGGCAGGTTTTTCACACAAATGGTGGTGAGTGCCTGGAATGCATTGTCAGATGGTCGTAGTGGAAGCATGTGGAAGCAGCATTCAAGAAGGACTTGGACTAATACATGAACAGGAAGGGAATGGAGAGATGCTGATCCAGTGAGTGAAGACAGTTTTAGTATAGAAGGGCAAAATATGTCAGTGCAGGCTCAGAGGGGCAAAGGGCCTGTTCCTGCCCTGTATTGTTTTTTGTTCTTTCTTCTACACATAAACCAATGTTTTCCTAGCTACTAGCGGCCCTGAGGAAGGATCATCAGACCCAAAACATTAACACTGATTTCTGTTCATGGATATTGCCAGAGCTGGTAAGCGTTCCCAGCAATTTCTGTTTTTATTTCTATTTTAGCACTGGGTCAGGTTCCTCCAACTCTGCCTCTGATATGGGTGGTGTCTAACACAGCTTGCCTCTTGGACCCAGAGCATCTCCAAAGGAATTTATTCCCTCCTTTAGCCAGCAAAGGCATTGAGGCAGTGACACCCAATACGTCCATCTCAGATTCCGAGGTTTCTTTGATGCTTGATAAAAAGGAAGAACCCATGGGTTCTGAAACAGGCAATTGAGGAGTTGAGCATGTTTTGATCCCACACCATTTGCGAGTTTACAGATTTCAGGTGGTGCACATGCTTTCTCAGGCCCATCGCACCTACCCAAATCTTAAACGTCACTGGACCTGATTTTGTCTCGACCATGCCTCTTACCACCCCCTGGTGGTTCGTACACCATGGTTCGTCCCTGAAGTAAACTGCCTCTCTCGCTTCGCGGAGTCTTGTGTCCAGGATTGGCATTCCTGATGCCCTTCATTCTGCACCTGAGATCCAAGAAGATCCGATTTAACGTGGTGTGGAGACTTCTCCGCATTAGCAGCTCTGCCAGAGCTACCCCTGTGTTTGCAAGAGGGGTTTGTCCTACAATCAAATAGAAACCGGGACAGTTTGGTATCTCGTGAAGCTGTCGGCTGTTTCTTTAAACCTGCCTTCAAAGTTTGGACTGCTCGTTCTGCCAGACCATTGGATGGTCAATGGTATGGAGCTGTCCTTACATGTTGAATGTCATTCAACTTTAGGAAATACTCAAACTCCCCACTGGTAAATGATGGCCCGTTGACTGTGATCAATATTTCCAGGGGTCTGTGTTTTGCAAAACTTGTTCATAACTTTTCTATCATCATCATTGTTTGATGAATGAGCTATATACATGTGCAGCCACTTTGAGTAGGAGTCCACAATGACTAAGAACAGAGAGTCCATGAAAGGACATGCATAGTCAACGTGTAATCGAGCCCAGGGTTTGCGCAGTCCATCCCATAAATGTGGGGGAGCTGCTGGCGGTAATTTTTGTTAAAAACTGTTCCGTAATCACTGAAATAGCTGCACTAATATTGACCTCTATTACAACCAGGTGGCATTTAACCAGATATTTGTTTTGATTGGTTTTGATTTGGATGTTGCTAAGCAATTTGACTGTTCCAAACCAGATGTCACTGGACTTTCCAGGGTGTGTACTCTCCTGGATACCAGTCAGTGAGTTCACTTGATTAATTTATGTCTGGTGGGACTTTTGCTATCTCGAGTCCATATACTGCCAGCAATTACAATGGCTTGCTGGCATTGGTCCAAAAGAAAACATTAAACATTTGGCCAAGGCTGGGCTTTGTTTTGGGGTTTTGTTGTGGGCTGATCTAGAGTGCCTCTGCTCAGGATATGTCCTGAGTAAGCCTATGCAATTGCCTTCCCTCAAATAGTGTTCCTGAAGCTCAGGGTGTCCACTTCCATCGGAATACCCAGCAACTTATTTGCTCCACTTGCCACATTTCCCAATGATAAAGCCAGTTGTATTGCCTGTTTGATATGCCTCTGCCGGTCCTCTTAACCTCATCAAAAATCCCTATATAGAGACCCCAGTTCCCGAATTGCCAAATAAAGCTTATAGCATCTCAGAATTAGAGAAGGCCTAGGGTTGCAATATTCCTTCAGTAAATCTATTAACTCTTGAAAGGTTACAGTGTCTGGTGCCTCAGGGAAAGTTAGGCTCATAATATCTGAAAAAGCTGTGGGTCCACAAGCCATCAGACAAATTACTCATTGCTTTTTCCCTGCCCTAATGTCTTTTGACTTGAAAAATAACATTCTTTCCAGATACTGGGCCCAGTCTTCAACAGCAGGATCAAACGAGTCATGTTTCCCAAATAACGGCATAATACCTGAAATGCTGATAACAACTTAAAGATAACTGTCACAAACAAATTTCTTTGGAGCATGTTTTTCTTTCGTTGCCACTGAAATAATTCCACATAGGCTGGTATCCTGTAACCAAGTCACACATAGCAAGTTCTTTGCACTGATTCAGCTTCCTCAGAGCCAGCTCTCAGAGTGAACTGAATGCATTACAATCACTGCTCATGCAACACATCAAATGAGCGACATAAGGCACACAGCATATTTGACTTTATTAGTTGAGGCATAGAGTTCAACAGCAGGAATGTTATGCCGGAACTTTGGTTTGGTCACAACTTGAGTATTGGGTGCAATTCTAGAATCCACGCTGTAGAAGGGATGTGATAGCACTGGAGAGGGTCCACAGGAGATTAAACAGGATGAAACTTTTCCCCATGGTGGAAGGATCAATGAAAAGGGGGCATAGATTTAAGGTAAATGACAGAAGATTTAGATGAGATGTGAGGAAAGACATTTTCGCCCAGAGACTGATGGAAAGCTAGAATTCACTGCCCATAAGTGTGGTAGAGGTAGAAATACACATAACATTTGAGAAGAATTTAGAAGCGCACTTGCAATGCCAGGGCATACAAGGCAATGGGCCACCTCTCTGCTATTGGAAAGATGTTGTGAAATTTGAAAGGGTTCAGAAAAGATTTACAAGGATATTGCCAGGTTTGGAGGGTTTGCACGATAAGGAGAGGCTGAATAGGCTGAATCGGCTGGGGCTATTTTCCCTGCAGCATTGGTGGCTAACGGGTGATCTTATAAGAAGTTTATAAAATCATGAGGGTCATGGATAGGGTGAATAGCAAGTGACTATTCCCCTGGGTAGGGGAGTCCAAAACTAGAGGGCATAGGTTTAAATTGAGACGGGAAAGATTTAAAAGTGACCTAAGGGGCAATGTTTTCAAGCAGAGGGTGGGGCGTATATGGAATGAGCTGCCTGAGGAAGTATTGGAGGCGGTGCAATTACATTTAAAGGCATCTGGTTTGAGCCAAATGCTAGCAAATGGGACAAAATTAAATTAGAATATCTGGTTAGCGTGAACAAGTTGGATCGAAGGATCTGTTTCATGCTGTACGTTTCTATGACACTAAGTGCTGGAAATTAGATTTGAATAATTCGGTGGTTGTTTGTGACTAGCGCAAACTCACTGGGCTGAAGGGCATTTGTAGAGCTCTAAGACTCTATTACACTATAAGAGGCCAATTTAAGATTACTCCCCACCAATGTAGAAGATTACCAGGTGAAACTGACATGTTCTCGGCAGGTTCAGGGATGGATGCCCCCTTTTATGGGCACGGCATTGCCTACAGGGGGCTAGACTGTCCTTGCGACAATGGTGCCATTGATGCACAGTGACAACACCCCAATCCCAACCAGTTGCTCAGGCCTAGCTCCTGGCACCAGGATCCTCTAACCTCACTCACTTATCTTCGAGAATGTCTGATAATGTGCCACTTCTCCGTGCAGCTAACACGCAGTAATGCTCTCTCTAATGCTGGCACTGATGAGCCAGCTTAGGGTAGACTACAGTCCTTAATGAAGCAAGAGTCATAGCAGCAGCCTTTCAATTGGCCACTTTTGGCAATTAATCTCCCTAGGTCCTCCTGATAACCAAACTCATTCCACTGAGTCGAGCTAACAGAACCTAACAGTTTGCCATTTGTAGAGATAACACAGTGTGGAGCTGGAGGAACACAGGAGGCCAGGCAGCATCGGCGAAGCAGGAAAGTTGACAATTCAGGCTGGGACCCTTCAGCTCCACACTCTGTCATCTCTGACTCCAGCATGTGCAGTTTTTACTATCTCTGTTTGTCATTTTTAATTTGACAAGCAATTGGTTCATGGTTTTTCAAAGCTAAATCTACGTAGTCTGGTATTTCTTCAACACTCTTCCAGCCATCAGCCTTCTTTCTCCTCAACCTGCTTTTACCACTGGGATTTGAAAAACTAGAGGATTTGTATCTGTTTTACAGTGACAATTGGGAGAATGCCCATTCACAGCCCATGAATCAAATTCTAGTCACAGAACACACTGGTTACAAAGCTGCTTGGTTTTATAGCCAAGATTTCATCAGTGAGCTGACAGTCAATTATACAAAAAAACATGAATTCTCCCATTCTATTGCTTTTGTCAAAAGGAGTTTGGGCACAGTCTCTAAATGTGATGAAAAACAGCCAGTTGCTTCTATTCAGATTCACAAAAGAGCTTCGGTACTTTGCATCTCCATCCAGGTAAACTGATTGCAATCTGCAAGATTTCAGATAGGCGAGCCATGAAATTCAAACAGTAATTGTGGCAAACTTTGTCAAAATGTCCAGACCCCTATCAGCACTTCTGCAGCAAAATAAACAAGCCACTCATTAAGAACTGGTCATGCATTATTTTCTGTGCATAATCATTTGGCTGCTGCAGTTTCCAGCTGCTTCTTTTCCTTATAGCAGAATTTCCCTTGGACGTGCAAATTTTTGAAGAACAAAGGCCACCTTGCCCGTCTGGCTCATGTTGCTGTTTAGGCCCATGTTCAGGGCCATGTTCTTCTCATTTATTGCTTGGCATGGGTCCCACATGCTTTGGTTTGATGTTGGAACAGGGCTAGACTAGTTTCTTTTTAGAATGCTTGAACTAGGTCCCTATTCACTTTGACGAAACGTTCAGTGAGTCTATTTTTACAGCCCATTTCTTTACTTAACCAAGAATCACAGTTCGAGTTTTCTGCTGGGCAGACAGTCGCTAATCCAGATGAGACTTTGAAATGGTGAATGCAGATTTTCCGTCATAGCACACTCTGAAAGAATTGCCTGGGAAATTGAATTTTCAACCGAGGAATTCTGCTAGACCTAGGATACTGCAAAATCCTCCATTTAAACCAAAGATCTCGGAGCATTTCAATGATATTAAATAAATAATTGTTCCAGAAAAATAAAACTATAAAATACAGTGTCACTATTCAGCTGAACCTACACTTAGAGCACACACTCACCACTACATTTGTCCAAGATCCTAACATATGCCTGTACTGTCCTCCACCTCCATCACTGAACTTGACCAGGCCAGATCTCACCCAAACCCACCAGAACCTGACATGATTCCAACCATTGGACTCGATTCCCTTCTTTTCAAACAGACCATACCCATATGACCATAAGACTGTAAAAATTAGGCCATTTGGCAATGGAGTCAGTTCTATTATTCATTGAGATCTTAGCTGATACAACAGTCCCCACCTCCATTTTTCTGCCCTTTCCCCATTCCATTATTACCTTCATTAGGCTGCCGTCAATGTCAGTCTATCTTTCCCTTGATAGAGTGCCCAAAACAGTTTACACCATTGCAATTGCAGTGCAACTTGTCCATTGTATAGTTTTAGCATCACCTCCCTATGTTTATATCCTATTCACTTTGAAACAAAGGCCAACATTCGGTTTGACTTCCCTGCTACCTGCCAAATTTGGATGTTAGCTTTTTTGTGATTAATGGGGAAATACTTCCAAATCCCTCTGCCCTGTAGCTTTCTGCAAACTTTTTCCTTGAAATAATATCTATCTCTTATATTCTTCATGCCACAAGTGCGTGACCTCACATTTCCCTACATTATATTGCACCTGCCAAGTTTTTGGACACTCGCCTCTGTGTATTCTTGTGCAAGTTCTCTGTGTCATCTGTATTTCTTGCCTTTCTATCTATTTGTGTCAGCTGCAACTTGACTTCATCCAAGTCATTTTAAGGTATGTTGTAAATAATTGCAGCACAATGCTGATTTCTGTGGCGCTCCATTAGTTACAGGTTGCGACCCCAAAAATGTCCCCCTTAACCCAACCCTCTGTCTCCTATTAGATGCTGCCTGATCTGCTGGGATTGTCCAGCTCTGACTCCAGCATCTGCAGTTCTTGCTATCTCCATTTGATAAAGTGTTGCATATCAGACTACTTCATAAGATAAGCACCCATGGAGTTGGAAGTGGTATCTTAGCATGGGTTAGAGGATTGGTTAACAGAGGAGCAGGAAAGTCGATATTTTGGGCCAGGTTCTTTCCTCAGTTCTGAAGAAGGGTCTCAACCCAAAATGCCAACTTTGCTACTCCTATGATGCTACCTGACCTGCTGTGTTCTTCCAGCTCCACACTGTATTAGACTAGCACTTTATCAAACGCCTTCTGAAAGTTCATATATATTATGTTCACTGCATCCCATTTATCTATCATACTTGTGGTGCCCTCAAAAAATCTTAGTCAATCCATCAGGAATTATTTCTCCTTCATGATGACATGCTTACTCTGTTATGATTTCAAAATGCTCTGCTATTACACCCTTTATAATAAGCATTAATGTTTTCCCAATAACAGACATTAAGTTAAAAGGTTAATAAATGCCTGTACTTTGTGTCTCCTCCCCTTTTTTAAATACGTGTGTTACATTGGCAGTTTTCCAGCCATCTGGGACATTTCCAGAATCTAAGAGTTCCTGGGGGATTACAACTAGTGCATTCACTATCTCTGTACCTACAATGCACTATGCTAGACACTAATTTGTAAGTAATGCTAATACAGACTATACGGTTTCTGATATTCACCACACAGGTACATTGGAAGCATGACCGAGTGGACTCAATGGGTCGAATGGCCTTACTTCCACTCCCATGTCTTATGGTCTTATGACCAATGGATCCATCATAGGACGGTTTACTGTCACTGTTGCTCCCATACAGAAAAAGTGGAGAGAAACAGATGTGTCAGCAACCCCAAGACCAGCAGCAACCTCCAATAGATGGCACAGACCCTGCAAGTTAAGGGCTTGTAACAGAAGGTCCCCTCAAGGTGTTTGCAGGAAGTATAGGAGGCTCAGATTCTAGGCCAGTTTCTACACATGTGTAAGGCACCATGTGACCACAGTCTGAGGTCATTCCTGGACACCATCACAGAACTATGCCAGCTGCTGTTCCATGATCTATGCCCTGAAGAAGTGGCTACCCTATTCCGGTGGCTATCAAGCTGATGGCTGTACTGAAACTTTATGTCAATTGCTGATTCAAGGGATCCACTGGGGATGTGTGTGACCCACAAATATATCAAGGTTGATATCAATGTAATTTGTGCCAAATCATCCTGCTTCTTCTCATTTCCCCCTGATGAGATTAGTGCTGCAGCCCGAGCAATGGGCTTTGTCAATGTAGCTGGCTTCCCCCAGATTCAGGGCACTGTCGATTATACACATACCACAGTGAGAGAGCCATATCGCAATGTGGCTGACTTCTTCCGCAGAAAAAAATTCCATTCCATCAATGTATAAGTCATCTGTAATCATCAGTACCACATCTTAAAGTGCATGCCAGGTGCTCTAAGAGTCCTGGTGAAAGTTGTAAACCTGAAATGTCGACTTACCAGCTCCTCTGATGTTGCCTGACCTGGCGTGTTTCTCCCGCTCCACACTGTAATGACTCTGCTTCCAGCATTGACAGTTCTTGCTGTCTCTGAGTGACTGAAAGCCTTATTGCAAAGTCTCTTGTGACGATGTCCCCACCTTGAAGAAGTTGACCTCTCTCCCTTGGAAAAGATCCCAGTGGATCTCTCTCCTTTCTCAGTACCTGCCTACACATCTGGTTCGTACCTCCTGGACTCCAAATGACGTTCGGACCATCCAATTTGGACCAAACTGAAGTGACTAGTATCTACAGCTCATCCAGAGCCTCCAGAAATGATTTTCTTTGTGGATCCTCAGCTGCACGCTTGCAGCCATGTGCCAGCATCTGCTCTCACTACAGTCAGCCCTACCCCAGCTCAGAACCTCTCTCTCTCTCAGGGGGACCTCTGCCAGTTTATATTTCATGCAGAATCCATACCCTCAGCCAACACTTTTTCTCCACCCTACGGATATCAAGGAATGTAAAGACACCAAACTTGCTCATGCTTACCTCCCTCTCCTCCACTACCCTAGATGCCAACCCTATCCACGATCTCATCCTTATTTTGTCTGGTGCCATTAACTACCTGGCCACCTTGACTGCTCCTGCGGACACCGCCAACAACGTAACTTCCACCGCTGACAGCACAGTCTCTGCGACACCGCCGACAGCAGCACTTGCACTGACAAAGCCACTTCCATCACCAACCTCGAATACATCAGTTCCACTAATGCCACTGACCACATCATTACTTCCGTTTCTGCCTATGTGGCCATTCCCATACACACACCTACTCCTGAGACAGGCTCCACTCCCGCTCCTACTCCTGTTCTCAGCTCCAGCTCTACACCTCACCCAGCCCCAAGCCCTACCGGATCTTCACCTTTCCCCCAGACATGCTCCTCACTGAGGACGAACTTTCAGTCCTCAACAAAAGAATCACCTTCATTCCCCTCCGCCCACACATCAACAAGCTCTGTACATACCTAGATGTTGAACTCTGTTCCCACCACCTCCCAGCCTTTGGCTGGGAGTCTAACCCAGGCCCTAACCACACCTTCTCCCACCTCACACAAACCTCATTCTCATGGACACCACCCCACGGCCTCCTACCTTCCCTCAAACTCTTCATCTCCAACTGCCACCATGACATCAATGTCCTGAATCTCTCCACCTCTCTCATTCACTTCAAACTCTCCCCAACGGGGCGAGCATCCCTCCGCTCCAACCCCAAACTCACCATCAAATCCACGGATAATGGTGGAGGGGAGCACCATAGTGGTATCATGCACTGACCTCTAGATCACAGAGGCCAGATGCCAACTCTCCGACACCTCCTCCTACCGTCCGCTCAGTTAGGACCCCACCCTAGATCACCAAACCAGCATCTCCCTGACCATCAATAATCTCATTACCTCAGGAGACCTCCCACCCACCCGCCTCTAACCTCATCATTCCCAAACCCCACACCGCCTGTTTCCATCTCCTTTTCAAAATCCACAAACCTGACTGTTCTGGCCGACCCTTTGTCTCTGCCTGCTTCTGCCCCACTGAACTTATCTCCACTTCCCTCAATTCTGTTTTCTCCCCAGGTCCAGGAACTCCCCATGCATGTTCGGGACATGACACTCACCTTCTACTTGCTCCATGACTTTCAATTTCCCGGACCCCAGCACCTCATCCTCATGATGGGCATCCAATCCCTGTATACCTGTAAATTGATTAAAAACCTCCACTTCTTCCTCTCCCACAGGCCCAACCAGATACCCTCCACCAAAACCCTCATCCACTGAACAGAATCTGTCCTTGCCCTCAACAACTTTTCCTTTAATTCCTCCCACTTCCTTTCAACCAGAGAGGTGGCTATAGGTAATCATATGGGTCCAAGTAATGCCTGCCTCTTCATAAGACATGTGGAACAGCCCCTCTTCCACTGTTACACCAGCACAATCCCTCACCTCTTCCTCAGCTACATCGATGGCTGTATTGGCTCTGACTCATGCTCCCATGAGGAGCTTGACACTTCATCAACTTTACTAACTCCTTTCACTTCAACTTGTCCTGATGAAGGGTGTAACCTGAAATGTTGACTTTTCTGCTCCCCTGATGTTGCCTGACCTAACGAGTTTTGAGAAGATTTGTAGCTCAGGTTGAGGTTCTGGATGTGAGTTTGCTCGCTGAGCTGGAAGGTTCGTTTTCAGATGTTTTGTCACCTTTTTTTTTATTTGAAAAAATATACTTTATTCATAGAATGTGCAAAAAAAATAAAACATTTATACACCTACCCAGTCATGCAAGCCACTCCGGGTTACCCGGGGGTACGTACACCAACTAAAGGGAAAAAAAAACAAAACAGAGAAAAAAGAAACAAAGCAAAGAAACCGCCCCGGCAGTCGTCACCCCGCACAGTCCCAGTTGGCCCCCTGCCCAGTTGGGGAAGGCGCCAGCTGGGCCCAGTTACCAGATAGGATTCTTTTCCCTTTTCTGGACGAGGGGGCTCATACGGTGGTCTTTCCCCACCGCGCCTTGGCGGCGGCTGCCCCAAGCTTTAGCGCATCCCTCAGCACGTAGCCCTGGACCTTGGAGTGCGCCAGTCTGCAACACTCGGTCGGGGTCAGTTCTTTCAGCTGGCAGACCAGCAAGTTGCGGGCAGACCAAAGAGCATCTTTCACCGCATTGATGGTCCTCCAGGCGCAGTTGATGTTGGTCTCGGTGTGCGTCCCCGGAAACAGCCCGTAGAGCACGGAGTCCCGCGTCACGGAGCTGCTCGGGACGAACCTCGACAAATACCACTGCATCCCCCTCCAGACCTCCTGCGCATAGGCACACTCCAGTAGGAGGTGATTGACAGTCTCGTCCCCCCCGCAGCCACCTCGAGGGCAGCGTGCGGTGGTACAGAGATTCCGGGCATGCATAAAGGATCTCACTGGCAGAGCCCCTCTCACCGCCAGCCAAGCAATGTCCTTGTGCTTGTTTGAAAGTTCTGGCGATGAGGCATTCTGCCAAACGACTTTGGCAGTCTGCGTGGGGAACCACACGACGGGGATCCACCCTCTCCTTTTCCCGAAGGGTCTCGAGGATACTACGTGCTGACCACTGCCTGACGGCCTTGTGGTCAAAGGTGTTTCCTTTCAAAAATTTCTCCACGAAGGACAGGTGGTACGGAACGGTCCAACTACTCGGAGCGTTCCGCGGCAACGAGGCCAGGCCCATCCTTCGCAACACCGGGGACAGGTAGAACCTCAGTAAGTAGTGACACTTGGTGTTTGCGTACTGAGGATCTACGCACAGCTTGATGCAGCCACACACAAAGGTAGCCGTCAGGGCGAGGGTGGCGTTCGGTACGCCCTTTCCCCCATTTCCCAGGTCTTTGTACATGGTATCTCTGCGGACCCGGTCCATCCTCGACGCCCAAATGAAGTGGAAGATGGCCCGGGTGACCGCAGTGGCGCAGGTCCAGGTAATAGGCCAGGCCTGCGCCACATACAACAGTACCGAAAGCCCCTCGCACCTGACAACCAGGTTCTTACCCGCGATGGAGAGGGACCGGAGCGTCCACCTGCCCAGCTTCTGCTTAAATTTGAAGATACGCTCCTCCCAAGTCTTAGTGCATGCCCCAGCTCCACCAAACCAAACACCCAGCACCTTCTGGTAGTCTGTCCTGACGGTGAAGGGGATGAAGGAGCGGTCGTCCCAGTTCCCGAAGAACATGACCTCGCTCTTACCCCTATTGACTTTGGCACCCGAGGCCAGTTCAAACTGGCCGCAGATGTCCAACAGCCTACTCACCGACCGACGATCGGTGCAGAAGACGGCGACATCATCCATGTACAGGGAGGTCTTGACCTGAAGGCCTCCGCTGCCTGGGATAGTCACGCCCCTCAGGCTCACGTCCTTCCTGATGGAGGCGGCGAAGGGCTCCACACAGCACACGAACAAGGCAGGAGAGAGCGGGCAGCCCTGCCTGACTCCAGATCTAACAGGAAAACTGTCTGATTCCCACCCGTTGATCGAGACTGCGCTAACGATGTTGGCGTAGAGCAGCCGGATCCAATTGCGGATGCCCTCCCCGAACCCCAATTTGGAGAGGACGTCCCTCATGTAAGCATGAGAGACCCTGTCGAAGGCCTTCTCCTGGTCCAGGCTGACGAGGCAGGTGTCCACCCGCCTGTCCTGTACGTAGGCGATCGTATCCCTGATGAGCGCGAGGCTCTCAGCGATCTTCCTGCCCGGCACAGCACAGGTTTGGTCAGGGTGAATCACCGACTCCAGGACAGACCTGACCCGGTTGGCAATGACCTTGGCCAGGATTTTGTAGTCCACGTTCAAAAGTGAAATGGGACGCCAATTCTTAATTTCTTCCCTCTCCCCCTTCCTCTTGTAAATGAGGGTGATGATGCCCTTCCTCATGGACTTGCACATTTCCCCTGCCCGAAGCGCACTATCGTACACCTCCAGCAGGTCCTGGCCGACCAGGCCCCACAGAGCAGAATACAGCTCAACCGGTAAGCCATCACTTCCGGGAGTCCTATTCCTCTGCAAGGACTTGAGGGCTCTGGCCAGCTCGTCCAGGGATATCGACCGGTCCAGCCACTCCCTCGTGCCGTCGTCTAAGACCTCCGTGATAGACGACAGGAACGACTCGGAGGCCGTGCTGTCCGTGGGCTTCGTGTCGTACAGTCCGGCATAGAAGGATCTGCTGATCCTCAAAACGTCGGGCCGAGACGACGTCACCGAGCCGTCGTCCTCCTTCAGCCGGCTAAGCACTGAGCTCTCTTTGTGCACCTTCTGAAAGAAGAAACGCGAGCACGTCTCGTCCTGCTCCACGGAGCGGACCCTGGACCGGAAGATTATCCTGGAGGCCTCCGCGGCGAAGAGCGAGGCTTGCTGGCCCCTCACCTCGCGGAGGTCCTCCGTGACATCGACCCCCATCAACTGCAGAAGGAGCAGGTTCTGCACCCTTTTCTGGAGTCGCGACAGCTTTCCCCGCCTCTCTCTTGCCTTCTGAACACCCTTGAGGACAAAAAACCTCTTGATGTTCTCTTTCACCGTCTCCCACCAGTCGCCTGGAGACTCAAAGAGGGGTTTCACGGTTCTCCAACCGGTGTACTCCCTCTTAAGCTCCTCGACGTTCTCTGGGGTCAACAGAGTCGTGTTGAGCTTCCACGTCCCCTTGCCGGCCGGCTGGTCGTCCTGTAAGTGACAGTCGGCCAACAGGAGGCAGTGGTCAGAGAAGAACACCGGCTCGACACCAGTGGATCTGACCGAGAACGTCCGTGACACAAACAGGAAGTCTATCCTTGAGCGGATAGACCCGTCTGGCCGCGACCAGGTGTACCTCTGCTGCGCTCCGTCTGCAGGGGTGCTGAAGACGTCGAGCAGCTTGGCGTCCTTCACCGTGCCCATCAGGAATCTGGACGTGACGTCCAGTTGAATCCCCCCACCCGCTGTCCCCACGCCGGATCTTCCATCTGCATCAATGATGCAGTTGAAGTCTCCGCCTAGGATGACCGGCCTGGACGTAGCCAGCAGGGGTGGAAGCCGCTGCAGGACGTCCAACCGCTCACTCCGTACCGCTGGGGCGTACACGTTGATCAGCCTCAGGGGAGCATTCCTGTAGGTGATGTCAGCCACTAGGAGGCGCCCCCCCACCACCTCCTGAACTTGAGAGATGGTGAAGTTGTGCCCCCGCAGCAGAATAGCCAGGCCCGAGGAGCGACAGTCGTTACCCCCCGACCAGATCGAAGGCCCACAGGTCCAGGCGCCGGACCATTTCCCGTACCTGCCGAGGTGCGGTATCCCGCACTCCTGCAGAAACAGGAGGTCCGCCTTGATGGTGGTCAGGTAGGCCAACGTGGACACACATCTCGCGGTTGACTTGACGCTGCGCACATTAATGCTCACAATTCGTACCCCCATTGTGGGCAGTGACCGCAGTACCCTCCCCAGGTCCAAGGTCCAGCCCCTCCATCTGTCCCTTCATGCCCATTGCCCGGGCTAACTGCTGGACGCTCTCTGGGCTCAGGAAACCGTCTGTGCTGCCTTCCGGGTGGCATCCCCCCGTCAGGGGTGCGGAGGCAGGAGGGTCCGGCTCCGGGTCAGGCTGGGGACGTGCTGTTTCCTCCTTCCCGCCTGGAAGTTCCGGGGGGCCCTCCAGTGCTCCAGCGGCACTTGACTGGGTGTCGGAGTGAGCCTCAGGATGCCTCCCGTCACCTGGAAGCGGGGTGCTGCTTTCCTTCCCCCTCGAGACCTTTAACTTCTGCTTCGGGTGGGCCCTCTCCGAATCCTCCTCGTCAGAGGAGCTCTTATAGCCCCCCTGTAGCTGCCTCTTCCCTCCTGATTGTTGCGGTTCCTGGGCCCGTCGACGCACCTTCCTCCTCGCTTTCCGGACTGTAGTCCACTCCCCTGGGTTGCCTGCCGCCGCCTCCATTGGCTCCGGGTTGTCGGGGGGGATCGGATCCTGCAGGGGTGCTTTGCTGGCCTCGGGCCCATCCTGCAGGGCTGGGCCCTCCTGCACGGCCTGGCCCTCCTGCACATTAGTGGGGTCCTTGCTGGGCCCTGGTGCCTTCCTCTCCTCCGGGGGGGCTGGCCCCGCATTTCCCCTGCCGGCGACCTGGGCGTAGGTGGTACCCCGCCGCGGGCATGCCCTATAGAAGTGGCCCGCTTCCCCGCAAAGGTTGCAGCTTCTCTCTCGTTGGCAATCCTTTGCAAGGTGTCCCTCCTCCCTGCAGTTCCTGCAGATGGTGACTTTGCAGTCGGCCGCCATGTGACCTGACCTACCACAGGCATGGCAGACTTTAGGTTGCCCTGCATAGGTCAGGTAGCCCCTGCTCCCGCCGATCGCGAAGCTGGATGGTGGGTGTGCGACATTCCCGTCAGCGCCCATCCTCAGCGTCACCTTGACCTGCCTCTTACTCGTCCAGATGCCAAAGGTTTCCACCATGTCAGTTAGGTCCCCTTCCACCTTCACATACCTTCCGAGGAAGGTCAGGACATCAACTGCTGGCACATGCGGGTTGTACATGTGTACAGTCACCATACGGCTCCTCTGTGCTGGCATCACAAACAGTGGGACAGTGGTCAATACAGAGAGGGGGCCCTCACCTCCTTTCTCCTTGAAAACCTCCAGGAAGCGCTCGCAAAGCTTGGCACTCCGGAAGGTCACATCGTAAAAACCCCCTCCGGGGAAATCCTGCAGGCAGTAAATGTCCGCAGCAGCAAACTCACAACAGTCCAACAGGACCCTCTTCACGAAGAAGGTGCGGTCCACAGGTGCACCTTCATCCACCTTCTTTACAGAAACACGGATGGTGTTCCGGACCCCCTGACCTGGGGCACGAGCACTTGCCGCAGCCATCGTTGCAGGTCGGCTGCTCCCCTGAACCAGCGTTAGGCCGAAGCCAGCATTAAGATCCACTGGTCGCAAGGGTGCACAGCCGACCCGACGTCCTCCTTTCACCTCCAAGACAGCACTCTCGTCCTCTCAGTCCACAAGAGAGTGGGTCTTTATTGTGTTTGAGATGTAAGCTGGTTCACTGAGCTGTAAGGTTTGTCCCCAGATGTTTTGTCATCATTCTAGGTAACATCAACAGTGAGCCTCCAGTGAAGCACTGGTGTTATGTCCCGCTTTCTATTTATCTGTTTAGGTTTCCTTGGGTTGGTGATGTCATTTCCTGCGTTGGTGATGTCAGTTCCTGTTCTTTTTCTCAGAGGATGGTAGATAGGCTCCAAATCAATGTGTTTGTTGATAGAGTTCCAGTTGGAACGCCGTGCTTCTAGGAATTCTCGTGCGTGTCTCTGTTTGGCTTGTCCTAGGATGGATGTGTTGTCCCAATCAAAGTGGTGTCCTTCCTCATCTGTATGTAAGGATACGAGTGATAGTGGGTCATGTCGTTTTGTGGCTAGTTGATGTTCATGTATCCTGGTGGCTAGCTTTCTGCCTGTTTGTCCAATGTGGTGTTTGTCACAGTTCTTGCAAGCTATTTTGTAAATGACGTTCGTTTTGCTTGTTGTCTGTATAGGATCTTTTAAGTTCATTAGCTGCTGTTTTAGTGTGTTGGTGGGTTTGTGGGCGACCGTGATGCCAAGAGGTCTGAGTAGTCTGGCAGTCATTTCCGAAATGTTTCCTGCCCTGCTGTGTTTCTCCAGCTCCATCCTGTGTTGACCCTAAGAAATGTCATGACACTTATACCCTTGAGAACTCTTATGTTCCTACTTCATTTCAGGAGCTGGACACCTTACAAGATGGTTATTCGGAGATGAAGATAACCCTCTGCAACCATGGCTGATGATTGTGTCACACAACCCTGTGACTGAAAGGGAATATTAATACAAAACAGCCCATTCTTCGACCAGCATCATTGTGAAGAAAATGATAGGCTTCCGAGATATGGTTTTAATGTTTGAGTCAGTTTTGGGCAGTTTTTTTGTGGGATAGTACACAGATAATGTGTAATCTTAGTGTAACCTTAGCATGCTGTGCTCTGCACAAGTGAAGCAGGCAAAGAGGGGAATATAATGGTCACCGAAGAGCTGGGAGAGAAGGAGACAGTTTTCTGAGGAGGAAGATGAAGACTTCGAGGTGAAGAAATGTCGCCTTCGGCAAATAGTGTGGTGCAGCATTGGACACAACAAGCCAGACAGAACCAATTGATGCCCATTTCCAATAAACACACAGTAGCAGATTAATTGACTGTAGGTTAGTTGCAGCTTGGAAGACAAGTAGACACTGTCTGTTCCCATTAGCAAATGCAGCTTTTGCGAGTTTTTTAATAAAACTTACTTTTTCTTTTAATGAATAAAAGTGAATGTTTTCAGCTGTTTAATTTTTTTATGTATGTGATGGTTCCATAAACCCAGATGCCTTTTAAATTTTGAAATTATACCCACCTCCACTACTTCCTGATCAGAGGTATATATAAAGTGGACTGCCAGAGACTTTTGCCTAGTGTGGAGGTAGCTCTCACGAGGGGGCATAGTTTTAATGTAAGTGGAGAGAGATATAGGGGAGACGTCAGAAGTAGGTTCTTTCCTCAGAGATTGATAGGGACGTGGAATGCATTGCCGGACAGGGTAGTGGAGTCAGCCTCATTAGAAGCATTTAAGTGGCTATTAGGTAGGCATGTGCATGATGGTATAAGGTAGGGGTAGAGGTTAAAGAGACCTTAGGTTTAGGGTAAAATTTCTGCACAATATTGTGGACCGAAGGGCCTGCACTGTGCTGTACAGTTCTATGTTCTACATTCTATATTCCATGTTCTATGTTCTATGTTAGGCTACACTCAGCATTGAGGCAAAGTAGCACTCTCTTTGACAGAGTTTTTAGATGGTGATAGTTTATGTAACTCCTCCCCTAAATAGCAACACACTTAAGAAGAGGTGTCAGCTGTGCCACTGATGAAGTTCCCTGAGAAGTGTTTCTTTTTGATTTCCCCTCTCACTAATTGCCCAGTGAAGCGTAACTTATGACTGGCACAGCTTGGCTTGGTTGAGCTTTAAAAATGGCACCAGAGCCAGGAACCCAGGAGGTCCTGCCAAGTGGTGCATACCTCTGTTCTACCTAGGGGGAAGATAAAATGTGCAGGGGGTCATAGAGGTGGAGCAAATAGCCAGTGAAATGAGTGTTGAAGAATAGTAGATTAAAAAAGCCTTGATCATAAAGAGATACCCTCAGTGAAACTGTCCCATTTGGCATTTAGCCCACTCCTGGCTAATTCAGCTCTGTGCCTCAGGAGGCCATTGAGGGGAGGAGGTCATGGAATATTTTTAAGGCTGAGGCAGGTAGAGTTTTGGTAGGCATGGGAATTAAATGCTGTTGGCAGTAGATGAAAATGTGGTTTTCAAAGCACAATTAGCTACGAAGAAGTGGAATGGCGGAGCAGATTTGAGGTCCTAAGTAACCTTTTTCTGAACCTAACTTCTGTGGTTGTATGAGTGTAAATATCTTAATGATTTATTCTTTGACTTAGTGCCCACTTTGTTTGACATCACGCCTATAAATCATCTCAGAATGTTTTACGATGTTGAATGTGTTATTGTTGTATGCTGTAATGTAGGTAACTTCACATCATTGACCAGAAACTGTGATAAAAACCTGCAAATTTATGCTTCCAAAGCACTTTCAGAGCTTGCAGAGAATATAGAACTGAATACATTTTAGGATTACATCTGAACTCAGGTCCCTGAAGTCTATGTGCTAGCCCATTATGCCACATGATCCATTTTATCTAAAGATGGACTACTCAAAATTATGTTAGACTTACTACTTTTAGCTCAAATGTTATTTTTTCTCATTTGTTCACTTGTCTGCTCAAACATTAAGGAGTTGCCCGCCTCCAGTTTATTTATTAAAATTGCACAATTCAGTGTCAGTCATAAACACTTACACAAAACACCACTGCTTCCTAAGTTGACAAAAGTGCTAAATTCTAAAACAGTTTGTAAATTGGGGAAGGACAGTAGCTCAGTAGTTAGCACTGCTGCCTCATAGCACTATGGACCTGGGTTTGATTCCAGCCTCGGGCGACTGTCTGTATGGAGTTTGCACGTTCTTCTCATGCCTGCATGGGTCCTTTCCCCCAGTCCAAAGTTGTGCACTTGGCCATGCTAAATTGCCCGTAGCATCAACGACGTGTAGGCTAGGTGGATTAGTCAAAGGAAATGCAGGGTTACAGGAATAGGGTCAGGGGTGGCTCTGGGTGGGATGGGGCCAAGTGGCCTGCTTCCAAAATGTAGGGATTCAATGAAATTAAATTTGTTTGCTGTTTTAGCAATGCATGAATGCATTAATTTCAACGCTAATATTTTGTTCAAATTGTATGGCTTGGAAAGCAATTATGGTTTCATGGATGGTAGAAGGTTATGATCCTGAAGAACATTCGATTACAGGAAAGGACGTGATGAGCAAAAGTACCATTCACAGTACAGGCACCATTCCAAACATCTGGCATCATCAAAGAGAGTGGCCAGGGAAGTCAATTAATGACACCACTATTACCCTATCACTGCCCACCTTCAATAGCATAAAAACCCCTGGAATGCTTCTTCTAAACAAATTGAGAGCCACTCCGGAAGAAATGATGCTCTTCCCACCAGGTATGTTTTCGCACTGACTGCAATGGCTCCAAACATGTTCTGGCACTGACCTTATATTTTGAGGTCAATTTCTGGAAAGGCCTGAGAACAAGAACAACCTTTTGTTGACTTATCCTGTGCCTAGAAAACAATGAGGTGCACAGGAGTGTTCCTGAAATTCTCCAAAATCAGTCATTGCATGAAAACCTCAATTGCTCAACTCTATAATTGACAACCATCACTGTGTGTGTACATCCTGGAGATCAAATCAATAATTCGTACATGATTTTTTTAAAAAATGGCCTCCTACAGGTATTAGACTTTGTGCCAGCTTTCTTCAACACATATACTAGTGAACTCTGTTCTATGAAGTCATGGCATTAACATAGGCTGATGACTTAGCACTGACTCTCTGTCAAGAGCAATGCAATACCAGTGATTTCCTGTCCCAGCTCATATCAAACATTTTGATATCTACAGAGAAAACATCCTTCTCTACTCCGGATGGAAGTGAATAAAGTACTCCCATTGACGTAGCCCCTCAAGAGGAAAACCAAGCAACCATATAATTCCTGACTGGACCACACTCCAGAAGCTGCAAACTGATGACAATCTCAACTCTGGATGGGGCACGTCCTGGAAACATTGCCAATTGCATCCTGGGAACCAGGTAAATTCTCAGTATTTGACCTTACACAAATGTTTGCAATCAACCAGGAAGTGCTCAATCAGGAGGTGAGGCTATCATCAGTTTGTCCGCTGTGCAGTTCAACCCAGTATGGAACAGCAGGCTTTCAAATAAACCTGTCCTCAACTGCATGAGGATAGTCCTAGTTGGACATGGCGTTTTACTCCACAAGTTCAAATTGTAACTGTAGCTCTTCAAGTCAGATCATTGCCCATTTATTGAACTTTAAACCTTCCCAAGAGATCCATTTCTGGTGGCTGTTCTACCACTGTTAATATTTAAACAGATGATTCCAACTCACTACTGTCATATGCAAACAATGACATTTTGCTTACATTACCTTTGGCAAGATGATTAATCAATCCCAAAAGTGTCATTGTGCTGAATTAATCCGCTATAATTTAGCAGCCCTTTGCATTCAGGACAATTCCCAGCAGTATGCTTTATCAGAACTACTCAGTAGCTGAGGGATTTTAAAAGTGAGGTTGGGACAACTTTAACAACAAAACAACAGCTTCATTTATTTATTGTCCACAGCAGAGATAAAACATTCCAAAGCACTCCACAGAGATATGGGGAAGAATGGGAAGCCAGGTTGCAAAAAAGTAGATAGAAGAGCATTAATATAATATAGCCACTAAGAAATTCAGTCTGGAACTCAAGAGGAAGATCTCTACTGGAAAGTGGGGTACGAATGTGGAATTGATTATCACAAGGCATGGTCAAGGTGAACGTTTAAGTGCACACTAGATAAACTCATGGGGGAGAAAGAAATAAAATGTTATGCAGTTAGAGTTAAGGGAAATCACTGTGAGGGCACACAAGTAGAGCATTAATGGCAGCACCGTGTGGCTCAGCTGAATGAATTGTTTCAGCGGCATGCAATCCTCACAATTCTATACATTATTAAGAAAGGCGACCAAAAGTTTAAATTAAGATGTGAATTTTAAGTGTCTTAAAGCAGGAACATTACATGTGAGGTGGAGAGGTTTAGGGACCCAAATTCAAAGTGTGGGGTCATGGTGCCTCATAATAGCCAATATCTTTGAAAAGTTACAGTAGGTATCTAGCACAAAAAAAATCTGCAGGAATCCTCTCACCATTCGGCCATTTACATCAATATTCAGACAAAAACACCATTTTTAAAAAAAATAACTTAAAATAGGGCATCTTGAATTTGCAACCAACATTAAAAGTGTAATGATTCTGAATGATCAAAACTTATACAGTGGAGTTTTGAATGGGGAGGTACCTTGGACTATCTATCTTTGCTGGTTTAAATGTATAAACATTTTATATAACCAGTAAAAATTGTTCAGAGTACAGTCTACAGGTACTACCAATGAAACTTTTGCAATTACCCACATGATGAATTAATACCTAAATACTTAAGTGTATTAGTGTTGAATAATATCTAACATTTTAGCAGAGTTGTGAACTTACAATGTTAAATTAATTGGCTAACACCTATGGTAAAATATCAGGCATATAAATTATACATGAAGATGTAAATATAAAAACTAAAACTTGGGCAGTATACTGTCAAGGCCAAGTAGTTTGCACTCTGAGGTTTTGCCAAATGTAAAATAACTCCTTTGAACACCACTATCATGCAAGCTCAACAGGCACTTCCATTCTGTCAAAACCTGTTACCCATTTTAAATTACTTAACAATAAATTTACTGATTCTGTGATTGCTGTCTTTCTCATACATTCAAGCCTGCCAGTCCTCTATAAATTAATGGAATGATAAGATGGCTGGAATAGTTCATGCGCTTGACGAACTTTTGAGAGGTTTGGCTTTAGCCTGCCGGAATTACTTCACCGATTATATTTGTTAATCAAATTACTCACCATTTTTTCTCTCAGTTGTCTGTTAAAACAGCAATTAAGAATATAGAAGATGTGTAATAACATTGTGCTCACCTGAAGCTTAGCTTCCAGAGGAATGCGTCAGAGCACTTTTCTTTACTCTCTTTTGGAATGTGAGTATTCCTGGTAAGGCCAGAATTTGTTGCTCATTCCTAACTGTCCTTGAACTGAGTAATTTGCTAAACTATAACAGAGACCATTCAGTAGCCAACAATATTGTTATGCATTGGGATTATATACAGGCCAGATCAGGTAAAGCTCGCAGATTTCCCTCCCTAAAGGAAATTAATGAACAGGATAGTTAGAATACTAAAGGTTACGGTTGATTGAAAGTACAGTTGAAAGGAAGGCTCTTTAGGAAGCTAACGTAGGCAGCAAGGCTAGTAACATGATAATGCAATTAATATTATGGCACACCAACAGGTAATTCCATTCAGTCAAAGTATTTGGATATTATCGTTCCCTCTCCCCCTCCACGCTCTACAAGAATTTGCTGATTCTATAATAATTGAGTGGTATTTTGCCAGCCTCCATGTTCATTTAGCTGTGAATTGCTCTTCTGAAAAGCTATCAACATTAGTTTAAAATTTTCAGCTCACCCTTGGCCTCAACACATTTTGTGAAAGATTTTTCCAGGTGATTGAACTCTTAATTTACTTCAACAGTAATTATTGATCATTTTCATTAGAAACTCTGTCATGCTAGTGCCACCATGTGATAGAACCTGAATTTGAGTGTGATGGGTCTCAGAAAATCCTCAGAGAAGAATCAGAGAATCCCTCTCCAACATGCAGCATTTGTAGGCAGAAGGATGCTGCCACCCTTCTCCACTCCTAGACTGGGTCTGGTCACCTATTTAGTTTGCTGTGGTAGAGGAACAGCCATTAGTGAGTCTCAACAAGAAGAGGCTCTTGTCTCCACAAGATTGCATAATCATAAAAGAGGCCATTCAGCCCACCATATCGGCAACGAAAGATGTAATTTATTGCTCAGTTACAATCAGGTACAAATTATATTTGTTAAGATGTACCTTGTAATAAAGAATATGAGGGGATCTGTAAATATAGGTCTGTACTCCATAAGCTCCTAAGTTGTTCTGCCTTAACTCCACCCAAATGCACATGACTTCATGAACTTATTTACTGCTTAATGCAAATTCCAAAATTAACACTTTCAGAACCAGTATCTTAGACATCACTACCCTCTCTGATATGAATGTGATGTTTAATAGAACCTGTTCTTGTTGGCTTATCTGAGTGCAAAATTAATCTTACTAATTAGGTTCCAGCAGGTCATGGACCAAGGACACCAAGGAAGCAATCAGCTCTGCAGTTATTAAAAATATAATGGGGCCCCCGGAAGTCAGCAAAAATCACCGTAATCAGGCACAAAGGTCTTCAGCAGACTGGACAGAAATTTTCAAACACAAACATCAGCAAAAGGGAAACAAGAAAAAAAAACAACAGAAACAAAAAGCCAGGGTCATGGAATGTGACAAGCTGCTGGCACTCTCATCTAAACAATAAGTTTACTGCTAGATTACTACGGATTGTTACAGAGATGGGGCGTAGCAGGGCGTACAGAAAGTTCTCCAGCAGAAAACATAGGAAGAAATAAGCATTCGTTGATTCCATTAAAGGATCACATTCACAGGAGCTTTGACCAACAATTAAATCAATGGATTGAATGTGCTCCGAGAGTGATTTATTTCAGAGCAGGATCAGCAGTGTTAAAAACAGGCCATAACAATTTGTAAGCACCCTGAAAATAGCAGATCTTGAAGAACTTTTTTTTTCTTCTTTGAGGAAGTTGTAGACAATTTTTGGTGTTCAGATTGTGGTAAATTATACCTTTAATCCAAAAATAGCCATTGAGCATCCACAAAAAGAACGAAGAGATCACATGGAACTGGAGCATGGGTCTGTAGGGTTCCAGAATAAGTCCTCACCAATCATTCCTTCTACATAATTATGTCTAATAAAGACTGTCATATTTATTTACTGGAGTGCAAACAGCATTCTACTACAGTCATATCATTGTCAAAGGCTGGAATACCAACCTGCCAAAGAATTTCCTATCAAGAACAGTAGAGATACAGTGGGCCCACCTGCCCACAGAAAGGGCTAAGAATGTGATTCAAGACTGATGCTCTGACTGCAAGAGACTTCAGGAGTGGGATGAGATGTGGGATGCAAGAGTTGGATGGAAATTTGGACATGGATGATGGGATTAACATTTATGGGAACTTGGCTGAGCCTGTTAATGTTCAGTTCCATGAGTGTCGGTCTGATCTTCCTGAGCCAGAGTGAACACTGCTCGGCTTTCTGCCAAGCCTTTAGTCAGCCAGCATCTTGAGCCAATATTTACTATCAAGAAAATGAAAGGGAAGCAGAAGTTTGAGTGCTGCCCACCTTCATGGCAATAGGTACAGATTGGTCACCACTTATGACGCTTATGTCTGAAAAACAGCATGGATTAATACTCAGCCATTTGACAATAGGTTGACAAAAGGTAAAAAAAAAACTTCATCGGAAAAAGAACCTGACAGTGAAAATAGAATTTCTTTCCTGTGATTCACCAACTTTATTTTCATTGACAAGCTTGATCCACTTTTTTTTCTTTTGCTGATCTCAGCTGAAGACATAACAGTCTTTTCTCCATTTTGATTTAATTCCTCAAATAAAGCATCATAAGTAAAGAAATGAAGTTACTTTGAAGAACAGCATGGCCTATGTGCTTTTAAAACAGCAGATGTGTCTGTACTGTGACTTTGTAGAAACTGGTGGCAAGATGGCAGCCCCAGTTATGTGGTGGAGATCACATGACTATGGCAAGCCAGTACGCAAATTGATACAGATTTTATTTTTATCCCGAACAGATTGGCTCACTTTATTCAAACTGAAAATGCAACCACTACTTTTTAAATTGTAAAGTGACAATGCTGGTAAGTAAAAAGCCATTTCAGCGTTTCTTGGCTCAGAAATCAATCCATCGCATTCGATCCAATAAATACCTCACACAGGTGTAAATAAAGTTTGATTGCAAACAAATTGGACGAAGTTTCTTCTCTCAGATTTCATTGATCAAATTAGTCACCTCCAATATTGAAGGTCAATATTAATACTGGATCTCATTTTAAATCATCTAATATTTGCAGAGAAATTAACATATTTATTAAAAATTACAAGAAAACAGAAATTATGGTCAATGATCGAGATCATTCAGTCATGTTTGCTGATAGGTGATGGTTCTGAGAGTATAAATGGAATTTAATGCCCCGCTTTGAGGTTTCTGTGAAGGCAAGTGGTGCACTCATTTGGGCGAGGTGAGGTGAGGCAAATACACTGCCTTGTTTCTCCCTCAGGCCCTATCAAGTCCAAGGCAGAAAAGCTTGTGGATCGCCTGCAACTCTGATCACAACTGAGACCCTTCATTCCAACATAATGTCCACTTAAGGGTCTCATTTTGCTGCCATAGGTATTCAACCAGCAGGTGCACTGCAGTGAGACAATAAAGCAGCTCACCACCAACTTCTCAAGTGTAACTAGGGGTGAGACAGTAAGTACTGGCCAACCAGTGATAATTATGCCCCACAAGTGAATAAAACAAAACTGATGGGCTGGACACAATGAAGGCAGTCTGAAAAGTAAACCTTGCTTCTGGGCTCCTAAGGGTGGCGGGGGTTGGGGGCGCTGGATTTTCCTTCATTGTTATGCATTCAGCATTTGATTGTAAGATCCCAGGGTGGAGGGGAGAACTACGCACTTGCCCTTTCCTTCAATGTGCTCACTTGTTTTGCCAGTAGCTCTGGCCCCATAAAAACCTTCTTGCTCTAACTTGCATGTTTGGGTCTCTCACCAGGGTCTCTCCCTGATTCCAAGCTGATGCCACTACTCCTGAGGCATCGGCTTCAATGAAGAGTTGACGGCCTGCAATTGGTCGGCAGCATTTGGTAGGTGAGATTTTGGCCCCCAGGACCCTTGATCCTGAAGAAGGCTTACTGCTGGCCACTTACATGCCTGACTGGCACTTGACATAGCAGGCCTTTGCTGAAAGTGATGACACCTCATCTGGGAGGGCACCTAATATTATGCCTTGGAAGTCAATTAACTTCAAAATCTCCCCACCACTGACCTCATCCCAAGACCAGACCCGCTATCATCGCCACCTCATTGACCTATCCATCTGCTCCTTCCACCTCACCGACCAATCACCACCAGCACACACCTACACTCACCTTTACTAGCTTCACCCGTGCCTCCTTGACCCGTCCGTCTTCTCTCTCACCTATCCTCTGCCCTATCTACCTGCTATCACTGCGCCCCCATCTATTTATTTCAGAGCTCCCTTCCCCTCCCCCATTTCGAAAGAAGGGTCCAGACCCGAAATGTCAGCTTTCTTGCTCCTCTGATGCTGCCTGGACTGCTGCGTTCATCCAGCTCCACACCGTTTCATCTCAGCCTCCAGCATCAGTAGTTCTTACTGCCTCTGAGTGAGACATATTCAGAATGATCATGTCTGAAAATGTATGCACAAGGAGCATCAAGAGATGTTATGAAGGTGGAGGTAAGCTTTGCAGGGAGACAGTATAGTAGCATCAGAGTCTTAGATTATGGTCAAATCAGAAGCTGAAGGCAAGAGCTGTATGATTTAATTTGAGACCATGGCTGGGGATTGGCCAAATCCCCACCATTTCACTTCCCTGCCAAATTACACAGATTTTGCTTCCCTCAAAAAAGTGATTCAGGTATTTACTCTTGCCCTTAAATCCATTCGTTGTCCCAACAGCCCTAATTTCTTAGCTATATCCCTGCACATCTCTTCGACATCTCCAAAACTGGGCAATGTCCTGTTCCCTCTGTCTTGTTCCATCAGCTGTTCAGTTTCCAATCTATGGAATTCACTTGCTTTACATTTCTAACGTGTGGTCTCCTTCCCTCCCTTCACTTGTCTTTCATGGAACAGCCTGAACTAGGACAGTTGAATGCCACTTTGAGTTTCTGCTTTTGTACTCGTAACTTTGACAGCAGAGATGTAAAGGTGGAGATCCTTTTAATACCTCAATGACAAAAGCTGGAAGAGGAAGAAACAGAGATTTGGTGGGGCACAAGTTTAACACAGACAGCAAGGCAGCTGGGGAAACCTATAGGTGCTGAGAACAATGATAATAGTGGGTGCCAAACCTTCACACAAGTATTTGCAATGGAGTCTGTATAGTTTTACATGATTGCAGATGCTGGACAATCCAAGATAACAAAGTGTGAAGCTGGATGAACACAGCAGACCAAGCAGCATCTTAGGAGCACAAAAGCTGACATTTCTGGCCTCGACCCTTCATCAGGGAGGGGGATGGGGACAGGGTTCTGAAATAAATAGGGAGAGAGGGGGAGGCGGACCGAAGATGGATAGAGGAGAAGATAGGTGGAGAGGAGAGTACAAGAGAGTTGCAATGGGAGAGACATTCCCTGAGGTTGGTCCAGAGGGAGGAGGGTAACTTCTTCAGCTTAGGCATCCCTGGAAGAGGCTTTGCAGTGAGTTTAAAATTGTGATCAGAGATAATCAGGGAATCTCTCTCCCACTGCAACTCTCTTGTACTCTCCTCTCCACCTATCTTCTCCTCTATCCATCTTCGGTCCACCTCCCCCTCTCTCCCTATTTATTTCAGAACCCTCTCCCCATCCCCCTCTCTGATGAAGGGTCTGGGCCCGAAACGTCAGCTTTTGTGCTCCTAAGATGCTGCTTGGCCTGCTGTGCTCACCCAGCTTCACACTTTGTTATCTTATATCAGCAGAAAGGAATGTCACATTTATCAGAAGACTGTTAGAAATAGAGGCAACAGCAAATGATTCAATCATTCTTGCCTGGTCTGCCATTCAGTAATATTATGGCCTACATCTGCTTCTAATTCCTACGTTCATGTCTCCATGAAGTCCATCAGCTCACTGTTACCATTTCCACAACTCCCTTTATGTGCTGGGCTAAAATCCTGCAACTCGCTTCCTAACAACATTGTGGTTGGACCTGCACCAAATAGACTGCAGCAATTAAGAAGGCAACTCATCACCATCTTCTCTAGAGCAATTGGCAATGGGCAATACACATCGGCCCAGTCAGCAACACCACCAACATGCCATGCTTGAATTTCAAAGTGCCCAACAAACAATTGATCACAGCATTGAATGCACCCAATGACTGAGCATCCACAACCCACGAAGGTAGAGAATTTCAAAAATTCACAATCTGCTGAGTGAAGAAGTTCCTCCTCTTCCAGCTTTAAACCCTTATTCTGAAATTATGACCCTGCAGATACAGATTTCCTTCAAACTGGTGTCACAGATAGACAGGGTGATGAGGAAGACTTTTGACACACTTGCCTTAATTGGTCAGAGCACTGAATACAGGAGTTGGGACATCATGTTATGGCTGTGAAAGGCAATAGTAAAGCCAATTTTGGAATACTGCATACAATTCTGGTTGTCCTGTTATAAGAGGGGTGTTATTAAACTGGAAAGGGTCTGAAAGAAGATTTACAAGGATACTACAAAGACTGAAGAGTTTGAGTTATCAGTAAAGGCTGGATCGAATAGGACTTTTCTCTCTGGGCTGTAGGAAGCTGAGGGTGACTTTATAGAGGATCATAAAATCATGACAGGCATAGATAAGGTGAATAGTCAAAGTGCTTTTCCCAGGGTAGGGGAGCCCAAAACTACTGGGCATAGCATTAAGGTAAGAGGTGAAAAGTTTACAAGGGACCTAACTGGCAACTTTTTCACACCGAGGGTGGCGCATATATGGAATGAGCTGCCAGAGGAAGCAGTAGAGATGGGTACAATTACAACATTTAAAAGACGTTTGAACAGTTAAATCAATAGGAAAGGTTCAGAGGGATGTGTGCCAAATGCAGGCAAATGCGACAGGCTCAGTTTAGGAAACATGGTCGGCATGGACGAATTGGGCCGAAGGGCCTGTTTCCATGCTGCATGATTCTATGACTCTATGATTCTGTGTTCTTGATTCCACAGCCATAGAAACAATTATCTCAACATGATAGTTTTAATATCTGTCTGCTCTGACTGTCTCCATCGGACAATTCCCTCATCTCAAAATTTTGTTTGGTGAGTCTTTGCTGCTCTTCTTCAGAAGAAAGCTGCACATCAGTATTGTTTCACCAGGAAGTTACATAATTTCTGTAAGTTTTCTTTTATTGTTATGTGATCTCACATACTATTTGCTTGCCTGATTGCTGCTGTACTTGTGATTCAGTAACAAGGCCACCCAGGTGCCTCAAATACCAATGTTTCTCAGTCTCTTCATTTCAGAATTATTTTCCTTTTATCAATGCTTTTCTCACAAAGATAGATAATTTACCTTTCACATGGTTAAATTCTATCTGCCACTTTCTTGCTAAAGTATAAGGGTGTCTTTAGAGCCCTACAACCTCTTTGCATGCATTTCAAGGCAGATTGCTCTCTCATCTAATTTTGAATCAAGAGCAAATTTGGATAGATTACGTTTGTACCCTTCCTTTAAGATCTGAAGAAGTGATGTCATATCCCAATAGAAACAGACCATCAATCCAAAATGATTTCCTTATTCCTATAGTGCTGTCTGTACAGTTTCCAATCCTGAATGCATATTAATATGTTACCTTCAATTCCAAGAACCATAATGTTGCAAAGTAAACTACTGAGTGGCACATTGTTAAATGATTTTTGAAAATTTATATGCATTTTATTTATTGTTTCCTGCTTTATTACATTCACATAGGGATCATAAACAAAGTACAACATCAGCTGAAGAAATTACTGAACAAGATTGCATTTTTAAGTAACTTTTATTTTAACATGAATGGTAAATCACATAAATTAGGCCAGCGAACAGGCAAATCACAAATGGTCCAGATGTATGGGCTGCATTCCTCCTCTTTAACTAGAGGGCAAGTTGGTGTAGTTGGGTAGAGGAAATCACTTTCAGGTTTCAATATAAGAGTCTCTTCCTGTTATAAAGACACAGTTTATTACATGTTAGCCACTATTCACAAGTTACATTGAAGTGACAGACATTGCTACAATGACGTTGAGGACTTAAGTCTTAATCCTTCGAGATCCTAAACTGTTCTGCCTACAAGAACAGATGATATCAGCATAGTGGGTTGTGGTTTTGGCACTTCCCTGTATAAACTCTGCCACGACAAAAATAATTACATTTACCACTACCTCGTGTTCACCCAAGTCTCTGTCTTACAAATTCAGGCAAGCTGGAAATTTCACTATCGCGCAGAACGGATTTCCTTTGGATTGGAAGATTGATAATTTGCTGGATGAAAGATTCTCTTTGATTCTCTTCGTAAAGTGGAGGACTGTTAATTACTTTGATTCACTTTTTGGGGGATTACTTTGTTACTGAAACAGCCAATTTCTTCCTTACACTATCTAGAGTCATTGAACACTAGATTATCATTTCTGAGCGTGAGCTTCCATGGAGTTGTATGCATTGCATCTTCAATCTGTGTCAGCAAATTTTTATTCTCAATCTATTTGTAGATCTGTGCTGAAGCATGCAACTGTTTTACTTGAATATGTTGATTGGCTTGGACTCTCGTTTGTCCTCAACAACTGCATTGCAAGTGAACCCAATATTTTCACTTCCTCAAAAAAAGCCAAAGAACTGTAGATTCTTGAAGTCAGAAACAAGAAACATAAACTGCCAGAAAACCTCAGCAGGTCTGGAGGTATCTTTGGAGAGAAAGCAGAGTTAGCATTTCGAGTTCAGTGACCCTTCTTACAGAATATGGAATGGCCTGGACAGAGTGGATGTTGGGAAGATGCTTCTATTTGTAGCAGAGACTAGGACTTGAGGGCATAGCCTTAGAGTAAAGGGGAGACCTTTTAGAACAGAGATAAGGAGAAACTTCTTCAGCCAGAGAGTATTGAATCTATGGAATTCGCTGCCACAGAAGGCTGTGGAGGTCAGATCATTGAGTACCTTTAAGACTGAGATAGCTTGGTTCCTGATAATCAAGGGGATCGAGGGTTATGGGGAGAAAGCGGGAGAATGGGTTTGAGCAACTTATCAGCCATGATTGACTGGCAGAGCAGACTTGATGGGCCGAATGGCCTAATTTCTGCTCCTATGTCTTATTGTCTTCTTCAGAACTGATTTTAGCTAGGAAAGGGGTGGTATGTATGCTAAAGGTGGGGTGGGGAGGAGAGAGAAAGAGCAAATGATAGATGGAGATGGAACCCAGAGAGATAGAGAGAGAAAAACTTTTGGGCAAACTGGGAGGATCAATGGCCTGCTAATGGGGATGATTAGTGACTAACAATGGGTTGTTTGTGGTAGCAATAATGACAAGGTGTGCGGTGATTGAGGTAAGGACATGGAAAAAGGTGTTGAAGCTCTAAAATTATGGAATGCAATATTACGTCCTGAAGGCTGCAGGGCCCCACACAGAAAATAAGATGTTGTCCTTCCTACTTGCACTGATTCTCACTCAAGCACTGCAGCAAACCTTGGTCAGAGATGTTGGCCAGGGAGCATGGTGGTTTATCGAAGTGGCAAGTAACAGGAAACTCAGGGTCATTTTGATTGACAGAATGTAGGTATTCTGCAAAGAGATTGTTCAGTCTGCTTTTTGTCTCCCCAAAGTACAGGACATCACATTGGGAGCAGTGAATACAATACACAAGATTGAGTAAAGTGTGTGTAAATCACTGCTTCACCTGGAAGGTGTGTTTGAGGCCTTGGATAGTGAGGAGGGAAGAAGTAAACAGGCAGGTGTTACACCTTCTGTGAATGCACGGGAAGGTGATGTGGGTGCGTGGGGAGGTTTTGGGAACGGAACAGGAACAAACCAAGGTGCCCCTAAGGAAGGCTGACAATGGAGGGGCGGGGAATATGTGCATCCTGCTAGAGGTGATGGAAATGGCAGCTAATGATCCTGTGGATGCTGATGCTTGTGGGGTGGCTTATGAGGATCAGAGGGGCCGAATCACTGTTGGGGAAAGGAAGAGAAGGGATGATAGTTGAAGAGTGGGAAATAGGATGAGCACAACTGAGGTGCCTGTCAGCCACAGTGGCATTGAATACTTGGTTGCAGAAGAAGGTGGATACCTTGGATGTCCTGTTGTAGAAGCTGGTATCAGTGAAAAAGATGCAACAGAGATGGAGAAATTTCCATTCGCTTCCTTGGTTCTGCCATTTGAGGATTGCTTCTGGTTTGACTTGATTTCTGTCTCAGTTACTGAGAATTATTTTTCCTGGGCAGGTAAGGAAGTCAAATGTTGTAATTGAGCCTATCTCTATTGATTCACTTCAGCATCTAATATCAGGCTTAAATCTGTCGCTACTTGTTGTTCACCAACCTATGTTGCTTTCTAAGTCAAATCAGCTGTAGATTGATCAATTTTGTCAAGAGGTGTACACTGTTCATTGGTTATCCTACTCAGGGATTTCCTGCTGACTCATGCAATTTGAGTACTTGTGTTAATGGCAGTGGAAATCATTTGTGCCAATCGAAAATAGCCAAAGGTTCCCATCTTGTTTGAAGTATAAACAAATTTCTTATTCTTTGTTTAGTTTAAATTTCTACATGAGTCCAGGGAGCCATATGAAATCTTGGAGAGAATGTCCTTTGACTAGTTGTTACACAGCTGACAGTTCCCTGACTGATTGTTCCTTAATGATTTGTCCTTTTCATTGTTTAACTCTACTGCCATTTGAAGAAGTTTGAGATCAAGACATGCCATCCAACTCAAGGCAAATTCTTGAAGATGAAGTATGTTTCCTACTATTTAGGAGTCCCTGCATTGGAAATTTTCTTTTAGCATGTCTCTTATCATAAGACCAAATCTCCTAGACCATATATTTGCATTGACGGCTGTAGGCGGTGGTTCCCTAAACTATGGCTCACTATCTGATAATATATTGACGCTCCTTGTGGTATTTAACTTTAAATTTGAGGCATGACAGTTCATAAATATTAGCTCACCAAAATATGAGGTCTGAGCCACCTATTTTCTCTAGGAACACCTCCTTCTGTTATGGGTGTTCTACTTCATTTCCCTTTGTGTGGGAAAATATTGGATTTATTGCCTTTCTGAAACTGTGTCCCCCTTCTAAACATTTTCTGAAAGTGATATACTGCAGACAAAGCATTTGTCTTTAATAGCTTAGTATGTCTTGTACCTATGAGGTTTCTTTGATCTATAATGCTGGCAGTTTTTGGTGCCTGTTCTACACACTGCATTCATTTCTCATATGAGTCATTTGTCATTTTGTCCCTGAAGAATTGAATGAATTTTGCTGATCTCCTGGCTAAGGTTCGATCTTCTCCTCATAGGATTGATTTATGTTGCTTCAGAACAAATACTTCACTCAATATCTAAACAGCTTTCTGTAGAATCAGGCATTCTTTGGACTCAACAAATCTGACAAAAGCTTGACAGCAACTTCAATTGTAATTCTGTTTCTTATTCTGACTTGAATATTAGCGTCTGTATGAGTGTTTCTCGACTAATTTGACAAAGGCTTTAATGCGTCTTTATAAGTATCTATTGCTTCTTTTACCTCTTGGTGAACTTTAACATCAGATACACTTACATGTAAAATTGGTAGTATATTTATTTGTACAGTTTCTGATTCTGTATCTATTTTGAAAGCTGTTCTGCACGTCACAAACTATTTTCTCCAAGATGTCCAATTCTACATTTCATTTAGCTCACCCCTAAAATTAATTCTCCCGGCCAATATTACTTCTGATGACACACCTTCCTAATGAAAAATATGCTTTTATTGCTTAAAAACCTTGTTTCTCATGGAGAGCAGCTTCTGTTGCTCATTGTTGCCCTAGTGAAGGATTTCCCCGTGCTTTGCAGTGACAATGGAGGATTCCCACATTCTTGCAGCTAAACTGGAAGATTCCAATTTTTCACTGTTAAAAATGGAGGAATCATACCTTTTTCATATCTTTTGTGTGATTACCACTGTTCGAGCTTTAATAAATGGTTTCTGCTTTACTTGTGGTTTTACTAAATGATTCCCACTTCTTGCAGTTTACATTAATGTCCCATCTTTATTGTGGCTCTGGAGGATTTCTTTCCCATTCCATGTCTGAATAAACTTTCACAAATTTTCTAACCCCCTTAGATCAGACCTATATATGCTTTTGATCTGATCAAGGTTTTTGCTCTAATTATTGGCATCACAAAGTGCTCACGACTGTAATCTTAGATTAATATTTCTTTTGGACCACTTCTTTGCCACTTCTGTCACCATGACTTATGGTACATGCTTGTTTTAGCTGTGATGCCAAATTGATCTGTAAGTTTTTCTTATAATTTCTTGCTTTTTCAGTCTAGATTACAGTGCCATTTTAAAGTTTCCAACGATGTACCACTGCACTCTAACCCAAACTCTACATTCCTGCAAGTGCACAATAATCCTTCATCCCCGGGTTATCAAGAAATGATCTACTCCTGCGTTAAATTAAAGTAGTGCAATTATCTTTGCTGACTTCCTGTCCATAGGGAGCAAACTAATGTTCTAGAAAATCAAAAGTAAAACCAATGCATCCATGATCTTTGCAGCCACACCTATGGAAACCATTGGATATAGGACATCAGGTCTAGATTTTCTGCCAACATTTATGGAATCCCTACAGCATGGAAGCAGTCCATTTGGCTCATCAAGTCCACAGTGACAGCCCAAAGAGCATCCCACCCAGATCCACCCTCTACTTTATCCCAGTAACCGCTCATTTCTCATGACTGCTCCACCTGGCCTACCCACCCCTGGACACCAGGGGCAATTTAGCATGGCCAATCCCCCTAACCTGCACATTTTTGGGCTGTGGGAACAAACTGGAGCACCCAGAGGAAACTCACACAGACACAGGGAGAATATGTAAACTCCATACAGTTGCCAGAGGCTGGAATTGAACCCAGGCTACTAGCACTAAGAACCAGCAGTGCTAACCACTGAGCCACTGTGCAAAAAAACTGCCAATCAATCACAATTCATGTTTCACAGTGTCACCTCCAAACAGGATTCTTCAAGAGTGATAATGGGAACCACAGATGCTGGAGAATCCAAGATAATAAAATGTGAGACTGGATGAACACAACAGGCCCAGCAGCATCTCAGGAGCAAAAAAGCTGACGTTTCGGGCCTAGACCCTTCATCAGAGAGGGGGATGGGGTGTGGGTTCTGGAATAAATAGGGAGAGAGGGCGAGGCGGACCGAAGATGGAGCGAAAAGAAGATAGGTGGAGAGGAGAGTATAGGTGGGGAGGTATGGAGGGGATAGGTCAGTCCAGGGAAGACGGACAGGTCAAGGAGGTGGGATGAGGTTAGTAGGTAGGAGATGGAGGTGCGGCTTGGGGTGGGAGGAAGGGATGGGTGAGAGGAAGAACAGGTTAGGGAGGCAGAAACAGGTTGGACTGGTTTTGGGATGCAGTGGGTGGAGGGGAAGAGCTGGGCTGGTTGTGTGGTGCAGTGGGGGGAGGGGACGAGCTGGGCTGGTTTTGGGGTGCGGTGGGGGAAGGGGAGATTTTGAAGCTGGTGAAGTCCACATTGATACCATTGGGCTGCAGGGTTCCCAAGCGGCATATGAGTTGCTGTTCCTGCAACCTTCGGGTGGCCTCATTGTGGCACTGAGGGAGGCCCATGATGGACATGTCATCTAAAGAATGGGAGGGGGAGTGGAAATGGTTTGCGATTGGGACCACACCCAGCACCTTCCCCTGCAACCGCAGGAAATGCTACACTTGCCCCCACACCTCCTCCCTCACCCCTATCCCAGGCCCCAAGATGACTTTCCACATTAAGCAGAGGTTCACCTGCACATCTGCCAATGTGGTATACTGCATCCACTGTACCCGGTGTGGCTTCCTCTACATTGAGGAAACCAAGCGGAGGCTTGGGGACCGCTTTGCAGAACACTTCCGCTCGGTTCACAATAAACAACTGCACCTCCCAGTTGCAAACCATTTCCACTCCTCCTCCCATTCTTTAGATGACATGTCCATCATGGGCCTCCTGCAGTGCCACAATGAGGCCACCCGACGGTTGCAGGAACAGCAACTCATATTCCGCTTGGGAACCCTGCAGCCCAATGGTATCAATGTGGACTTCACCAGCTTCAAAATCTCCCCTTCCCCCACCGCATCCCAAAACCAGCCTAGTTCGTCCCCTCCCCCCACTGCACCACACAACCAGCCCAGCTCTTCCCCTCCACCCACTGCATCCCAAAACCAGTCCAATCTGTCTCTGCCTCCCTAACCTGTTCTTCCTCCCACCCATCCCTTCCTCCCACCCCAAGCCGCACCTCCATCTCCTACCTACTAACCTCATCCCACCTCCTTGACCTGTCCGTCTTCCCTGGACTGACCTATCCCCTCCCTACCTCCCCCCCCATACTCTCCACTCCACCTATCTTCTTTTCTCTCCATCTTCGGTCCGCCTCCCCCTCTCTCCCTATTTATTCCAGAACCCTTACTCCATCCCCCTCTCTGATGAAGGGTCTAGGCCCGAAACATCAGCTTTTGCGCTCCTGAGATGCTGCTTGGCCTGCTGTGTTCATCCAGCCTCACATTTTATTATCTAGGATTCTTCAAGATTCAGGTTTAAGTTCAGGAATTTGAACATGGGAATTGGACTGAAACCAATACAGGACTATGGGAAACCAAAGCGCAATTCAATCATATGAAATATTCTATGGTACCATCTTGATGCCTGAGGATATTTTCCCTGGATTCTTTGTCAATAATTATCCATTAATCACAGAAACACATTATCTACATGTTGTTGACTGTAGAAATTGTTTTTTAAAAATATTATTTATTGACTAATGTTCTGAGGAAGGGTCACCGGACCCAAAACATTGACTCTGTCTTTTCCTTCACAGATGCTGCCAGACCTGCTGAGTTTTTCCAGCAACTTTGGCTTTTGCTCCTGATTTACAGCATCCGCAGTTTTTTTGGTTTCATTTTTTTAAAAATCCTTGTTTTGTTCTTTGAATTTGTACTCTTTCCAGAATATTTCTGTGCATTCTAGTTTGAAAGTACATGCCAATATTTATTTAACACCTTTGATAATTCTTTAGTCCCCATTGTAATATTTTCTACTACTGCTTTCAAGAGACTCATGTCTGCTTTTGCTACTTTCTCTCCTTTCATTTACCCACAGGAACTTTAATCATCTGTTTCGGGTCTCTTGCTATTCTCTATCTTTGTCAATTTTGTTGTGAATCTTTGTTGAATTCCAAAATCCTCCCAACATTTCAGGGTTGCCATTCTATTTGGTATAACCAAAAGCTTCTTTATTCAGGACTGTTTACATTACAATCTTTGATAGAGCTGTTCGCTTTGGTTTGTCCACTTTATCACAGGGCTTTTGTTCTCGGGGAACTTACATTTGTTGTTAATTATGTCTTTAAATGTTTCCCAGTGTTTATCTATCATTAAATCTTTCCAGTTAGTTTCCCAATTGCTAATTCATACTCACTTACATAGTTTGTTTTGCTCTGACTTAAGAGACATGTTTTGGAATTAAGCAATAAATTTCTCACTTGAAATAACTTGTTTACTCAAAAATTGACAGATTTCTGGAACTTTAATAAGGGAGGGCTAGTGAAACATTAATGAATAAGATGAAAGCGATGAAAAAAAAGGAATATCTAATCAGTCACAATACGTGTCTCACAGTCTCATCTCTGAACCAGAGCATTAGAGATTCAACTTTAAGTTCAGGAACTTGAGCACAGAATCTGGACTGAAACAAATACAGTTCTGTGGGAAACCAAAGCCCCATCCAACCATATAAAACAAACCATGGCAACATCTTAAAGAAATACGAGGATATTTTCCCTGAATTCTTGGTCAATAATTATCCCTTAAAGCACAAAAGTAAGTTATCTACATGTTGCTGATTGTGTGACTCACTGTATGCAAATTGTTTGCCACATTCCATCTATAACATTGACTGCATATTAAAAATTACTTTGTAAATTGGAGAGTGCTTTGGGATATCCTGCAGCTATGAAATGTACTTTATGACAGCAATTTTTTAAAAAATTGTTCTTTCTTTGAGCAGGGAAGGAAAATTACGTTGATTCTTTAGGTGCAACTGTTCATCAGAACTGAAAACTGAAGGATAAGCAAATTTCTTTATAAGATTGAAGTAAATGCGAGGAAGAAGTAAAAGAAATTCCATCCAAGAAATAAAGTAAATGGGTTGAATCAGTTCGATGACATAAAAGGTCATCGCAAGACAAGGAGAAGACATTATAAAAAGAGCAAAACAACGTGAAACTTGCTAACGTGGTGTAAAATCAAGACAGATGCCAACAGAAGGAATTGGTCCCATTGTCATTGAAGCATTAGTTTAGCTTGGTTGAAATAGTGGAGGGATCATGGAGAGTTAGATAAGAGTAGAAAAGGGATTAAGTAGTAAGACAGACAGCTCAAAATTCAGAAATATAATAACCTTTTAATCAAGTTCGCTGAAAGGCAAATTATTGAGAATATGATCATAAAGGAGATCAGTAGGATCAATTCTGTATAAAACAAATTAGATCATGGGATTAATAATAACTAACCCTATTAAGTATGTTTCTTTCGGACAACTTAGCTCTACATAGAGAAGTGATCTGAGTTACCTCATTCTGGCTGGGATAGGCTTACAAGGCATGGCCTGTGGCTTTCCAACCCATGCAAAAAACATGGTGCAGGATTCTTGCTCCTGATTGTGTATATGTTATGTTTCTTGATAAGTGTAAGTTAGGCCTGTTTCAGTATTCCTGTTCTAAATTGGCAAATGCACAATGGAACCGGAATTTTTATCAGTCACAATAATATTTTGATGTGAAATCAAAAGAAATTAGTGTTCTTTTCTTGTCTCCACACCTCACCACACCTGTTGGCTCATGATGCATCCTTCTCTTGCACTTCCTGGGATTTGATCAACAGTTGCTGTTAGCAAGAGAAGTAGTCTGAAATATAACCCTCTCAAATGGATATGTGGCCTCTGGAGATAAAACAGACACACAACAACTTGCCCAAATTGATACAGTTAGGCTGAGGGTTAATCTTAGCTGCCCCTCACACATCCAGATTGGGGCGTATGTCATCTCTGGGTTTTTGTTTACGTGCCTGAAATTGGTCCCTAAACAACTGCCTCATTTGACAATGAAGAACAGAATTTTGAGATATCAATAGGCTGACAGCTTCCGGACAAGCATAGCCCAACCGACAATCATCATCTTCATTGAATGAATTGATAAAAGAAAGAAAATTGGCAACAATGTAATGAGAATTCAGAAAATTCTGGAAATATGAACTGATCTAACATTAGCCAAAAAGGTCAAATGAAGTATATCTACCTGTATTTTTTTTGAGCTTTTTCATTCCTTCGATATTCTTCGATATTTCTTTGTTTCAGACTTTTGCAGGTTCATTCTGCACTTTTATGTTAGCAAGATTTTCTCATACTCTTTATTTGCATAAAATATTAAAGTCTATATGATGAACAAACAAAAAATGTTATTTCAGCCAGTGGCTATAGAAATTCTGAATCAAGCATTCTTGTTGCGGCATTTGGAGTAGATGGATCTTTAACCAGTGCCTTCCAGCACAGAGGTGGGGACAATACCACTGTACCATTAGAGCCCTAACTGTTGGTTATGTCCTGTATCTCAACGAGCTGCTTCTTGGGCTCAGTACTTCATCCAGTCTCATTTCATGATTAACTTGCTAGAGAAAACATCACACTGTATTAGAACAATTAAATGCAGCAATGGCTAAATATATTTATTCTATATGTACATATATATATACAAATACGTAAATATTACTTTAAAAATAAATTTAGAAGGTATAAAAACTAAAATAAAAAAAAGCTAATCGAGCCTGTTCGGCCATTCAATATGATCGTGACTAATGTTGGGAAATAAATCCACATGCCTTTCACTTCCCCATATGGAGTCACAGAGGTGTACAGCATGGAAACAGAGCCTTCAGTCCAACTTGTCCAAGATGACCAGATATCCTCGACAAATTGAGTTCCATTTGCCAGCATATGGCCCATATTCCTCTAAACTCTTGCCATTCATATACCTATGCAGATACCTTTTAAATGTTATAATTGTACAGCCTCCGTCACTTCCTTTGGCTGCTCATTCCACACACCCACCACCCCTTGCATGAAAAAAATTATCCATAGGTCCCTTTTAAATCTTTTGCCTCTCACCTGAATGTTTTTAAGGCAAGGCGAGATAAATTTTTGAACAGCAAAGGAATTAAGGGTAATGGTGAGTGGGCGGGTAAGTGGAGCTAAGTCTCATAGATCAGCCATGATCCTATTAAATGGCAGGGCAGGCTCGAGGTGCCAAATGGCCTATTGTTGCTCCTAGTTCTTATGTTCTTATATTATCTGAAAAGGTCACCTTCAGCCTCCAATGCTCCAGGGAAAATAGTCCCAGCCTATTCAGCTTCTACCTATAGCTCAAACCCTCCAGCCCTGGCAACTTCCTTGTAAATCTTTTCCGAACCCTTTCAAGTTTTATAAATCCTTCCTATAGCAGGGAGACCAGAATTGCATGTATCCCTTGTTTCCACAAGAGACTACAAATCTGTCTATCTCAGCCTTAAATTTATTCAGTGGTGGCCAGAAAACTTTCTCCCTCCCTGATATGTTGCAGATTCTGAAGTGCAGACTCCAGCTTACTGACACTGAGCTGAGGTTCCTCAATCTGCAAAGAGTTCCTGCAGATGTGGTTGTCAATCATGGTGTTGGTGTTTACATGATCCCACATGCTTTAGCTATGGCATATCAAAAATGTTGTAATTTTCATTGTGCTTTAGTTAATTAATTAGGTTTCAAGTACAGAAATATCTCCCAACAGGCAGTTGTATTAAATAATTCGACCATCACTGAAAAAAATACATTTGTCAAAGCTTTCCATCTGCATTCATTCAGACAAGAGGATTCTAATTGGCAGAGGTAGTGACATAGAGAATGTACCAGTTAGATGATGGCTGACAGTTAACTTCCAGTATGGGGAAGTGCACCACTCTGCAAGCTCAACTGACAATTATAAACTGGCTTTCAGCACAATTCTTGGAACAATCATTATTTTGTAAATATTGCCCAATCATGGAACCATATCCAACATTTCATCATTTCACATTATGTATCCTGCAGTATCATGCATGGGCCTGGGGTCCTGAATGGTATCCAGTGTTTTTCTCAGGTCACTATGTAAAGCTACGTCAAAATCTTGAGACACGGCTAAAGCTAGCAGTTTCACACTGCTACAATCCAGTTGCAACAGAAATGGTATTCATCATGAACAGGATACTTTTGTCAGTCTAGAAAGATGATCTGCTTACCTCATAAGTGAGTAAATTGATACATGAATATCAAGTCTGTTATGACATTAGGTATGTAGGCCCAAAGACTGATGAGTAATTTCAAACAAAACATCTTCTAAGTGGTTCACTACAAACAAGGTACTAACTGTACCCAAGTTGCCCTTAGTTGTAAAATTCAAAAAAAAGTCTAACATTAAATGGGATTTGGTGATTAAACAACAGTTCCTAAATAACTCTGGGTGTACCAATTAATTTAGAATTGTCAGTTGGGCTTATAATGTGGCGCACTTTCACATACTCAATGTTACTGGCAAACAAAGTAACTCGTGCCCATGATGCACTTGTTTCAACCCAACAAAACAGGTTGCAGCCATTCTCTGGTTCATTTCTCTGGGAAACATCTTAAACAGAGTCATAGAATCGTAGAGGTCTACAACGTGGAAACAGGCCATTCAGCCCAACTTGCCCATTTTTCACAATTAAACGAGTCTAATTTTCTTTATTCATTCACGGGATGAGGGAGTTGCTAGTTAGGCAGCATTTATTGCCTATCCCTAATTGCGCAGAGGGCAGTTAAGAGTCTTCCACATTGCTGTGGGTCTAGAGTCACACGAGACCAGACCAGGTAAGTACAGAAGCTTCCTTCCCTAAAAGGACATTGGCGAACCAGACAGTTTTTTTCTGACAATCGACAATGATTCACTGTCATTTTTACCTGAGGATTCTATCCTAAAGGTGATAACACTTGGGAATATATTCTGATTCCTTTTCTGAGTCGGTGTTATGATATAGATCTTTCATTGTCTCATTTTTGTTGTAACTCCAATAATCTTTTTGAACTAAACACTTCTGTCTGACCATCTATCTGTTTAGAATCTTCCTTTTTGTCAAGCAGGCAGTCAGCTGACTGGACCTCAACTCCTTCGTTTTCCTCTTTGGCTTTCCCTTCTTGCTTTAACCTACGACTGTGGGATCTTGTCACCACACAGTCCAGAAAAATTCCAAGGTATTTTTCTTTAACTCCTCAGTTGGCTGGTTTCCCTTTGGCTTCTCCACTGTACAGGGTGTGACTCCCACTTTTGATCCTGCTCCGTTGTTTCTAAGAACAAACTGCATACCTGGAATTAACACTCTTTCAGTCACTCTTACTTGCACTTCCCCAGACTTGATTAGACTTTGCAACCTAATCTTACACAGGGGAATGCTTAATCTCTGTCCATCTAATCCACAGATTACCACTCTCTCGGGTAACTTTTCAGAAAGAGTGCAAATACTTCCATCTCTCAGCCTTAGAGACTGACCAGCTCCGGTACCTTTCAATGTTGTAACTTCTTTACCTCCTCCCCTGTTCTTATTCAGTAAACCACAGAGGTGAAGTTTTGTAGAGATCGGGCACTGTCTCACTATGCTGACTGTAACTATGCGATGCTCTTGAAGCTCATTGACTCCTTTTGGTATTTACTTCACTACTTTGAATGATCCTACTGGTTTAGCCTCTTTTACCAATCCTTTTTCCCAGTGCTTTCCTTCAACCTCCAGCACTATGACTTTACTTGCTCCACAGTGAAAACACCTGAGGACTCTTGTATCCTTTTCACCTTAAGTTTCTTTCTTCACTGTGATAAACTGTTTCCAGTGTGACCTTCTTTTTGTTTTTCATTGAAGGGTCTCCCTTCTTCCCAATTTCTATCCCTCACAAAATGAAATTGTTGTCGGAAGCTAAATCTCAATTTGTGCACTATTATGTATTCATCTGCTATCTCTGCAGCTCTTATATTGGTAACTTTCTGTTCCTCAATATCAGTTTTTATCATCTGTGGAAGGGAGTTTTTAAACTCCTCCAGCAGAATAATCTCTTTAAGATCCTCATATGTCTTTTCTATCTTTAATGCTCTCACCCATCAATCGAAGTTGCTCTGTTTAATTCCTTCAAAATTCAATTCTTTGTCCTTTGTCATGTTTCTCAACCGTTGTCGATATGTTTCTGGTACCAAGTCATAGGCACTCTAAATAGCCTGTTTAACCTCTTCATAATTTCTTGGCACTTTATTTAACAGCACTGCAAAAACATCAGTCATCCTATCTGCCAACTTGGCCTGAATTAACATTACCCACATTATGTCTGGCAAAGTCATCTGCCTAGCCAGTTTCTCAAAGGAAATCAAAGTTTTCTACATATTTCTCATTGAGCTTTGGTAATGTTTGGACATATTTGTTTATATCCCACTCAGCTGTTGGCTATGATGTGTTTGCTCAACCTCACTTCTATCTTGTGCTTTTCCTTCTCCCATTTGAAGTCTTTTTGTTTCTAGTTCCAACTTCATCTTTTCCAACTTGAGCATTCTTTTCCTTTCATCTCTCTATCTTTCTTTTCCTCTCTTTTCACTCTTTCTTTTTGCTCAGCTAAGAATCTTCTCCCCCTTTCTTTATCTTCTAACATGGCTTTTCTTTGTCTTCTACCTCCAACTGTCTAAATTTCGTTTTAATTGTCTCTAACTCCACTGCACTTGCCTGTTTCTCTGATTTACCAAAATTCTTGTCAAATTCCATTACAATCTCTGCTTTCTTTTCCTTCTTAGTTAAACGCAAATCTAGCGAGTTTGCTAAGTGTAAACGTATACCCTTGCTTTGTCTTTCTAAACTGTCTTGGCAATTTTGGGAAGCATTTTCAAATCCCAGAACATCTTTAGCAAAGTTAAGAGCCACTTCCCTCATTTAGTTTAACCTTCCACATATAACCAAAATTAAATATATTTCGTCACCGAAGTTTTATTTAAAAATCTAGGAAACTAATCCCCAAGTCTGTTTAAATCTGTCCAAATCCATTCAGATCTTACACATGAACTGTCCAGATCCCAGACTTGAACAGCCCAGATCCCAGACTCGAGCCCCTAGTTTGTTACAGAGGGGAATGGCCTACCCCCTGTGATAATTAAACTAAACAGCAGCCCCAATCTGTTATGATGGGAGTGTGGAGTTCCCCTCGAATGATTACCCACAAAACACTCAGAGAACCTTACCTTTCCACTTGTAATTTATCAAAAGAAAGAAAATCCCTGATCTCCACTTTACCAGTGACAAGGACAAGTTACTTATTTAATTCAACAATGAACAAATTAACAGAATTACTAATAAACCAACAATTCCATTGTATACTGCTAAGCACTTCCTAACTGGTCTAAATTCTACTTGGATACTGTCCAAATAAACACAAGTCCCACTTAATAAGCCCAACTAATAAGAGAATAATGAATTATAACTTAATCTCCTCAAATTCACACAGACTGTCTTCAAGAATATCCTGTTGCCTCTGCACTCTTCACAAACACCTTTCTTCCGTTAATTCTGCTGTCAGAGGTGTTTTATTTCTTTCATTTCTTCAATGAGGACTTTGAGCCAAAACACTGTGGTACCTTTGATTAATTAGATAGGCTTTCTCTGAGTGTGGAATGGTACCAACTCTGGCAGGTGGCATATGGCTCTTGATTTTCCAAAGCCCTTGTCATTTTTTTACCCATAATTACATAATTATAACATGATTGGTTTCAGATTGTCAATACCATCAGATTGAAATTCAGTTGGGCTTCTGTATCTAGGAGCTTCCTTTAAATAAGTTGGCCAAATTCAAACTTGTTGCCTTGGAAACAATGCTGCTTGGCTGTTCTATCCAAAATGTTTCCATTTGGGTACTCTCTTTGCACCTGCATTTATAAGCTTCAAGCACAGGCAAAGCACAATTTCTTAAAGTGCTCACGGCACTCTTTCCCCACGATCACTTTTACGAACAAATACTAACACCCTGCTTTCCAATTCATGAATACTTTACAAAACTTCATAACACCTTTCTCAACAACTTACCATTCTGTACCTTGTCAAAGGCCTTGCTGAAGTCCATGTAGACAACATCCACCGCAGTACCCTCATCTACTTTCTTGGCCACGCCTTCAAAAAAATTCAATCAAATTTGTGGATCATGATTTTCCATGCACAAAACCACGGTCGCTGTCCCAAATGAGTTCTTGCCTCTCCACATACCTGTAGGTCCTGTCTCTCAGAACGCCGACTAACAACTTACCCACCACAGGCATTAGTCTCACTGGTCTTTCTTACACAGGCATTTTCCTACATCCTTTCTTAAATAATGGCACAACATTAGCCACTCTCCAATCTTTGGGCACTTCACCTGCAGCTGTTGACACAAATATCTCTGCTAAGGCACCTACAATTTCCTCTCTAGCCTCCCATAAAGTTCTGGGATGCCCTTCATCAGCTCCCGGGAATTCATCCACATTAATGCATTTTAAGGCTTCCAGCATCTCTTCTTCTGCAATGTAGACTCTTTTCAAGACATCAATGTTTATTTCCCCAAGTTCCCTGGCATCTGTGCCTTTCTTGACAGTAAATACTGATAAGAGATAATCATTAAGGATCTCACACATCTCTTGTTGCTCCACACACAGATGACCTTGTTGATCTTTAAGAGGCTCTGTTCTCTCTCTAAAGTTACTCTCTTGCCCTTCAAGTACTTGTGGAGTCTCTTTGGATCATCCTTGATCTATCTGCCAAAGCAATCTCGCTGTCCCCTTTTAGCCCTTCTGATTTCTCTGTTTAGTGTACTTCAACATCTTCTATACTCCTCAAGGAATTCACATGATCCAAGCTACCTATATATGTCAAATGTCTCCTTTTTGTTTCTCGACCAGGGTCTTAATAACTCTAGTCATCTAGGGTTCCCTACACTGGCCAGCCTTACCTTTCACTCTAACAGGAGCATGCTGGCCCTGATCCCTCATTACCTCATTTTTGAAAGCTTACCACTTACCAGACATTCCTTTGCCTGCAAACAGCTTCCCTCACTCAACTATTGCAAGTTCCTTTCTAAGGACATCAAAATTGGCCTTGCCCTAATTTAGAACTTTAGTCTCGAGCAATCAGAGTCAACAACTGCTGGTTTAAAATTTAAACAAAACTTGGCAGTTAACTGTCTGTCATCATCTAACTGGTGTATTCTCCAGTGGCAACAACTCTACTGATCAGAATCTACATGTCAACCAGTCAGTGATCTCTTCTACAAATGTTGTTTTCCCAATATGTTTGTATTATATGTGAATCGTCTTGATGAGTGCAATGTGAAAAGTTTCCACAAAATGTGATTTTCTGCCTCAATAGTCAAGTTCTGTACTGCCAAATGATGAGTAATTCATTCATTTAGCTGACGAATTAAATGCAACACTAATACTTCCCCAGTATTATTTTATATTCCCATTTAGAGGGAAAGGAAATCTTAGAAAATACCAGCCTAATTAATGCTTTTGATTACTCACTATTTACTGGAGAGTGAGGAAAGATACAAAAAAACTTCTTCCTCCTCTACACTAAGTTTCCAAGTTAGCACTCATTCATAGTCATAACTAATGTGCAACACGAAAATAAATCTTTAAGTCCAACTCAGCCATGGTGACAAAGTATCCTAAATATATCTAGTCTCATTTGGCCCATTTCCCTCTAAACCCTTCTTACTCATATACCCAACCGGATGCCTTTTAAATGTTGAAATTGTACCAGCCTCCATCACTTCCCTGGCAGCTCTCTCCATTCACGCACCATCCTCTGTGTGAAAATATTGCCCCTTAGATCACTTTTAAATCTTTCCCCTCTCACCTTAAACTATGCCCTCTGATTTTGATCTCCCCCACCCACAGTGATTTTATAAACCTCTACAAGGTCAGCCTCCGATGCTCCAGGGAAAATAACGCCAGACTACGCAGTATCTCCCTATAGCCCAAACCCTCCAACCCTGACAACGTCTCTGTAAATGTTTTCTGGACCCTTTCAGTTTCACAACATCCTTCTAATAACAGAGAGATAAAAATTGTACACACTATTCCAATAGTGGTTGAACCAATGTCTTATGCAGCGCAACATGACTTCCCAACTTCTATACTCGATGCACTGACCAATAAAAGTCTTCTTTACTAACCTGTCTACCTGTGACCCTACTTTCAAGGAACTCTAAGGCCTCTTTGTTCAACAACACTCCCCAGAACCTTACCATTATATGTAAAAATCCTCCGCTGATTTGACTATCCAAAGTCCTCTTGCACCTCATCTGCATTGTCTCTGGTCTCACCCTATGTGTTCATAAAACCCAGCTGTGTGTTTTTTCCAAACTTGATTGGAAATAATTAGTCTGCAGTGTTGGTATTAATTTTATTTTCCATTAAAGATTATTCACTGTCACCCATTTCATGTTGTCAGCAAGATAAATTTCTTCTGCCATCCATCATATGTAAAGTAGTGGTTCTGAACAATCATTGTAAATTTGTCAAATGAACAATCAGTGCATAAATGTCTTCTGGAGAAGGAAATCTGCCATCCCTACCTAGTCTAACCTAAATGTGATTCAAGGACCACAGCAAAGTGGCTGACTCTTAATTGCCCTCTGGACAATTAGAGATGAACAATAAAAACTAGCCTAGCTAGCTAATCCCACATTCCATGAATGCATAAAAGAAAAATAAACTCAGGAAAACATTTCTGGGTTGACAGGTGAGATATTTAATTCACTGGTCCATTTTTCACTTAGAGAAGCCAATAAAAAATTAAAATCTCAGAAACAAATGTTTCATCTTTGGCCCATCTTCACTTGAATGGTTAGACTTTTTTCTCTCTTGTTTTGTGTTCTTTCATTTTTATTTTCAATTTCCACTGTTTGTATTTTTTTCCTTTGAGGTAAATATCATTGCCTTCTCATGATGTCTTCCAGAGTAAGAATTACAGCGAGTTGTCCCAGAGTTTTGGCAAAGGAGCTGGTGCAATTCAAGCACATTCCTCACTTGCTGACGTGTTTTGCTTGAATTTTTCAGGTGGTAATTGAAGCCCTGGTCTTATGGTCATTATTTAAATAACAAAGTTGTAAATTTGATAAACATATGAATGTCAATTACGTGAGAGGAACATAAGTTAGTGAGTTGGGGGTGGGGGTGTCCTTACCTCTGAGCCAGAAGATTTCAGACATGTGTAAATACATCCTTGAACAAATTGATTTGAAAACATCACTGTAAGCTAATAGGATAATAGATTTAACCTTTAAATGTATCTGATAACAATCACCTGCCTTCATATTAATCCCATCAACCCCTATCGACTTGTGTCCTTCCTTCTCTCATTTGCCTCTAACCTCAGAATATTAACAGGTCTACAAAGTCTTTACAAACAATGGGTATCCAAACAGCTGTGGCTGTTGACACCTGGCAAATAAACAACATCAAGAAGACAGTGTATGCCCCAACACATTGGCCACCCTACCCTATATTAAAACACATCAGAATTGATTACAAGGCTCTTACGACCTCTTGGAATAACATTAGCACACAAATCAACTCCAACACTTCGCCAGTTAATAGCAAAGACGAAAGACCCCATACCCATAATGAGCAGGACAAATGTGATATATAAAATACCTTAAGCAACTCGAGAAACAGCGCTTCAATGGAGGCTGGACAGCACTGCAGATGTCACCGAGAAGGGAGTCGAAATGTTTGCACAAAAACCAGTCAGCTCAGCAAAACAACCAATAACTCCAACTACAACCTGAACTACTGAGCTTCATGTGGAATGGTGGCTCAGTGGTTAGCACTGCAGCCTCACAGCGCCAGGAACCCGGGTTTGATTCCCGCCTCGGGCGACTGCCTGTGTGGAGTTTGCACATTCTCCCTGTGTCTGCGTGGGTTTCCTCCAGGTGCTCCTGTTTCCTCCCTCAGTCCAAAGATGTGCAGGTTAGGTGGATTGGCCATGCTAAATTGCCCACAGTGTTCGGGGTGTGTGGGTTATTGGGGGATGGGTCTGGGTGGGATGATTCAAGGGGCGGTGTGGTCTTGTTGGGCCAAAGGGCCTGTTTCCACTGTAGAGAATCTAATCTAATCTCTGTTTTAAATACAGTGAATGACTTGGTCCCCACAGCCATCTGTGGCAATGAGTTCTACAGAACCACGACACTCTGGCTGAAGGTATTCATCCTCATCCTACTAGCAGAAATATCTTCTCCCTGTTGACTCTGTCCAGGCCTGTCAGTACCCTGTGAGTTTCAGTGAGCTCCCCTGATTCTTCTAAACTGCATCAAGTGCAGACAGACAGAGTCCTCAATTGTTCCTCACACAGCTATTGCTTCATCATGAGGATCAATGCTGTAGACTTCCTCAGACACTATCCAATGCCAGGACGTCCTTCCATAGATATGGGGCCCAGAATTTCTCATAATATTCTAAATTCAATCTGATGACAACCTCATATAGAGGCTTATAGATCCTCAGCAGTAGAACATAGAACATAGAACATAGAACAATACAGCGCAGAACAGGCCCTTCAGCCCTCGATGTTGCGCCGATCTGTGAACTAATCTAAGCCCCTCCCCCTACACTATCCCATCGTTATCCAAATGCTTATCCAAGGACTGTTTAAATGCCACTAATGTGGCTGAGTTAACTACACTGGCAGGCAGGGCGTTCCACGCCCTTACCACTCTCTGAGTAAAGAAACTGCCTCTGACATCTGTCTTAAATCTATCACCCCTCAATTTGTAGCTGTGCCACCTTGTACAAGCTGAAGTCATCATCCTCGGAAAAAGACTTTCACTGTCCACCCTATCTAATCCTCTGATCATCTCGTATGTCTCTATTAAATCCCCTCTTAGCCTCCTTCTCTCCAGTGAGAACAGACCCAAGTCCCTCAGCCTTTCTTCATAGGGCCTGCGCTCCAGACCAGGCAACATCCTGGTAAATCTCCTCTGCACCCTTCCCAATGCTTCCACATCCTTCCTGTAATGGGGCGACCAGAACTGCATGTAATATTCCAAATGAGGCTGCACTAGCGTTTTGTACAGTTGCGGCATGACATCACGGCTCCGGAACTCAATCCCTCTACCAATAAAACCTAACACACCGTAAGCATTCTTAACAGCACTATCATGGTATATCTCTGCTCTTGTTTTCTAACCCTCTTGTAATAAAATTCAATGCTGCATTGGCCTTCCTAACCACCAACTGAACCTACATGTTAAAATTAAAAGAATCTTGCGCAAGACTCCCAAGTCCTTTTGTGTATCAGATTTCCCATGCCATTCCCCGTTTAGCAAATTGTCTACACCTTTATCCTTCCTATCAAAGTGCGTTGCCTCATACTTTCCAACATTGTAGTCCATCTGCCACTTCTTTGATCTCTCTCCCAGTCTGTCCAAATCCTTCTGCAACCTTCCCACCTCCTCAACACTGGAAGCATAGCAACAATGTCCTCATTTCCTTAGTGCAGATTGTTAACATATAACATGAATGTTTGTGATCACAACACTGAATCCAGTGGAAATCCACTACTCACTGACTGCCATCTTAAAAACGACCCCCTATCCTTCCTCTCTGTCACTTTCCATCTAGTCACAGGATTTATTCCAATGAAGCTTAAGCCTGTCATGGTCCTTGGTGCATTATCTTTCAGCAAATTTTGACTCTGTCAGATTTCAATCCCAGAATGTCTGCTCATACTTTCTTTTAGTTTTTACACATATTGCATGAGCAATTTAGTGAGCATCGAATCGGTAGTCCATAAAAGTCTTTCAAGAATGCCATTTCCTACTGCAACTGTATCCCTGGTAAGTACGAATGAGATTGATTCAAACTGATCTGAAATGTTTTGACTTCCCTGCATTCAGAAAATATTGGCAATGAATAATACATCAAAGCAGGTAGACGTTATCCCTCTAGGAAAACTGAGCAAAAGTCAACAGGAGAACAAAATTAGAAATTACAGGACCATCTGCAGATGAAATCAATAGTTCTTGTTTTATTATTTTTGCTGACTCAAATTTCCCTTGACGAAAACAGAGAAACCTTTCCCCTTTGATAGCTTCCTGCCTCAACAAAAACATTCCCCTCTGCAGGGTTCACTATCACAACAGCAGCACTGGTAATATGATCTGGTTACTGCTGATTGTCCCTTTGAAATCTCCATTATTAAACTGCTAGAATCTAATTACGAGACAATTTGCCCTCTCACAGCCCAGTGATAGCAGGAGGCTGTGCACTGAGGCTAATGCTTTGTTCAAAAGCCACGTAAATTCTTCATTTTTTTTACAATACAAACACCACTCTGAAGACGCTTAAAATGCCCTTCTCCTTGCACAAATATCCCACCTTGATACCTTTCTAAGGCTCTTCCTTCTCTGTTAACCCCCTCCAAGTTACATTGTTGTTGAAAGCAGCAGTTTGTGATGGGACCCAATTCTACTGCTGCAGGCTTCCTTCTGGTACCTTGCCAAACAACTAGTCCTCACAAGTGAGATTCAAAGTAAGTTCTGGCATGGTAAGGAAAGTTGGCTAGACTTCAAGAGCTTCCAAACTACTTTACAGCCCATCAAGAATGTCTGAAATCCAGTCACAGTTACAGTGGAGAAAACACAGAAGCTAATTTGTGCATACGAAGGTTCTTCCGACAGCAGTGAAATAAGATATAATACTTACTGCATATTCTTGCTGAATTGTCACCGGGGAGAGCTTTACTGCCTTTAATAAAATGGTGCAATGTGAGCTTTTACATACAACTTAGAAGCCTTGGTTTAATCTCATGCCAAAGATGGAACCTCTAACAGTGCAGCATTCCCTCAGTGTTGTACTGGAGTTTTTGCTCAGACCAAGTGTCTTAAGTAAGACTTGAAATCACATCCTTTTGAGAGCTCTACTATTGATCAGTGAATAATTCACTAAGGAGTATTTAGAAACTAATGTTGTTCATACTAACATTAACATTAAAATAAATACTAGGGCATTAGGACAAGCCCTGTCACCTCTCTAATGAAGTGGTGTTTGGGGGACGGATGTGGTTTTACTTAGCATTACAGGGAAGCCCCATTCTAAACTGTTTGCCACCAGAGGTTGGATTCTGGAAGGTATCATGCTCCTGCCCATGGAATGCTCCTGAACATTCACAGCTAATGCCTGACAATTGGTTTTAAGCAGCTTTAGCTGAGTGAGTTAGCTACATTAGTAGCAAGTGGCTAGACTTGCTGAATCCTCAGCTCACCTCCACCTAGGAATGGGATGGAGGCAGGGAATCTCCACTTGCCTGGATGTGTGTAGCTGCAACATTCAACTTCAATGTCATCTAAGCACTTTCAAATTTATGCTTATTAATCAAGCTCAAACTCAAATTCACTTCTTTCACCACCGATGCAACGTGGCAGCAGTATATACCATCCACAACATCTCTGACAGCACCTTCCAAGTCTGTGATCTCTGTTACCTCAGGGAACCAGACACTTTCCACAAACCTGGAGCAACTTCACTATCTCCTGAGTAAAATCCTGGTACTCTCTTCCTAACAGCACTGTGTGAACGTACATATACCCCAAACATTGCAGCAGGTGGAGAAAGCAGCTCACTGTCACTTTCCCAAGGGCAAATTGTGACGGACAATGAATGCTGATCTAATCAATGAAACTCAAATCTCATGAATGAATACAAAACACCTCCATGCAAACCAATAGTGCCATATTTAATGCCTGCTCGACTCTGCTCTTGCCCTAGCAGTACATCATTGTTATTCTCCAAAGCAACTTCAAATCAGAAAGATGCAGCCTGAGAAGACTTTTCTAAAAACTTGGTCTCAGTCAATGGTGTGTATTTCAGAGTTCAAACTAACTCATATTTTGTCATTCTGTTGGAAGTGAACACTATTCCTTCCATTGGATTCCTTCAGGATTTCAGAAGGTGTCATGGCATAGATCAATGCAGCAGAAAGGCAAAAAAATGACTTGATGAGCACTTGCATAAATAAACATTGAATAGTTCACCAAAAGTTACGCAAACACAATTTTTAAGAGCATATATATTTTGCCAATATTAAATTGGAGATATTGCAAACATAAGGTGCTCCACCTGAAGGTGACAATACATTAAAGTAGAATTGAAGCACGTTCAAAGGAAAGGTAGTTTTACTTTAGTTAATGAAACAACTTTAACAAAATAATCGATATTGCTAAATGTAAATAACTGCATGTGTCATGTTTCAGCACTGCTGTGTGTGGTCCATCAGCACAATCCAAATGAAATACTCTGCAACAGTTATTTTGCTGGCTAGAAATCGGGAGCTTCAGCTTTAGATAATACAGAGAGAATAATATTATCTCTAACTGATTTAGGACTGCTCATTCTAAGCTATGTTTTTATCCAAACAGCATCTATCTATGTGTGCTTTTTTTTATAAAACCCAATGTCTTTCATTATTAAAAACAATCCACAAAATTTTAAATCAAAGTGTCATATACATATTATTCTTTCCTGAGGGGAGTGAGCAATACACTGAGTTGGAATGTTATCCTTTCAAACCCCAGTTAGGCTCAATTGGCAACAACACTGAAGCTGAGTCGGGCGACTATGAATTCAAACCTCAAGCTAGCAGTTCCAAACAAGGCTAACACTTCTCATGCAGTGTCAGTTTTCAATCGCAATATTGGCCCCATTTGTTCATTGGGGTGAATTTAAATGATTCCCTAGTGTCATTTGAACATGTTCACACAAGTCCTGATCTGCATTCCTCCTGTAACCATCATCACCAGAGACAGGTTACCTAGCCATTTCAAGCCGTTTCGTGTTTGTGGGATCTCAAAGTTCACATTCAGACTGCTGAATTCTTCGAAAACTCAACAGTGATAGCACTTATCTGGGTGTGTAATGATTCTGAGTTTTTGAGAATATGATAAGTGGCTATATAATGGTAAGTTTTCTCTTATTGCTGTTTCCAAATAGATCAAAAGCTTTAGTTTAGAGATCAACAAAACAGCAAGCAGTAAGCCACTCCTACAGTATGTATAACAGGATAAAACATCTTTGGACATTTCAGGAGCATCATGATGCAAAAGACACAGAAGATGATATCGGGTCAGATGATCAAAAGTTGAGTTAAGGAGGTAGGTTTGAGGAATGTCTTGAAGGAGGTCAGCAAGTTAGAGAAAGGGAGAAATAGGTCTACAGTGTTTCCAAGCTTAGTTTCCAGGCAGTTAGACTTCTGGCCACTCATGATACATTGATGAAAAGAGGGCAGAATTAGATGAATGCAGAGATCTCAGGGAGCTGCGAGACTGTCAGAGATTACAGACGTACAGAGGAGTGAAGCCACAAGAGAGATTTAAAAATAAGGATTAGTACTTTAACCTCAAGCTGTTTCTTGACTGAGAGCTAGTGTACATCAATGAAGACAGGCATGAACAAGAGTTGCAGAAGTCAATGAACTGTGATGGGATGTACTTGGGCAATAGTATAGATTTGGAAATAGGCAGTCACAACAGTGTTGTGAATATATGGTCAGAAGCTGATCTCTTGCGGTAAAATGTGACGTTAAATTTGCAGTTAGACTAATTTTGATTCAAACTTTAGCCAAGGCAAGACATGGAGTTGGTAATAATATCTACTCTTCTAACTCCACTATAGTCTGGCATCATCTTTCTGACAATACATATTGCACAGGCAGATACAACAAGTGCACAATCACATTGCAGATAACATTGAATGGGAATAGCAGCACCAGTTGTATCTTCCTTATAACATTCAAGGGCCTCTACATTTGTATTTCAGAATGATGTGTTGTTTTTTCAAGTGTGCATGCCACCAGTGAATGTTATGCCTATATACTATGCATGTGTTGACACACAGGAATTGTACTGGGTGATTGAATAGCTCTTGCTCATGGAAGTATTCATATTCCTGCCTCCCCAGCGACTGAAGTGTCAATGATAATCAAAGAACCCAGTTACATTTTTATGCACTAATAGCTGAATAGTACATTGTGAAAAATTAATGGGAGCTGTGAGAAGTACAACAATTGAGACAAATGACGTAGCCCATGATAAAAATGCAAGGAATACAGTGAAAATATGACAAGAAAGTTTTTGAAAAAATAACTGCAGGGTGGTTTTGAGAAACAAACAGAATGAGACAGCACAGAGAGAGAGTGAGTGAGTGAGATCATGAGATACATTGGAAAAAGGTGTCTTCAAATTAATTAAGCACTCTTGAAAAATAAAAGGATTTTTTTTAAGAAAAGTGAATTGAATGGCTTGGAAAAATCATGGAGAATCAATATATTAAGTATGGAGATTAATAATTCAGAAATTTGCAACAGCAAAAGAACAGAAAGAGAATGAAAAGCAGATTATGGTATTTACTCAAACTGAGATACTTGTACTACAGCTTTGTACTTTATTCATTATTCACCATTTTATTTACTGTATTTTGTCTCTTTCTACCTAGATTATTTTAATTTCTATCTCTGCTTTTTCATCCTCACCTTCCCTGTTGTTTTCCTTCATATGTCGATCGTATCCTTGGCACTCATGGTCAAAATGATTGGCAGCAGTCAGCAAGATGTGAGTTGCAGACAGAAAAAAGAAAACATTGCTTGTGGAAGATCCTGGAGATGAAAGAGACAAAGGAAGAAAAATAAAACAAACCGGGTAATGAAGCAGGAATGATCCAAGTAGCGTAAGAGAGGGCTGACCCTAACAACCAGAAAACAGGTACAAATTAAGGCAAGTTGGAAGATTCTAAAAAAATACTAACAGCCTGGAATGAAGGTGGGACAGATTGCTCATGGAAGGAAAAAGAGACTACACAGGTTAGAAACAGTGTACACGGAGGCTGTTATAAGCAATATTTTAGTAGGAGTGTTCAGCGCTGAAGGAATCCAATCTGTGAAGTAAATGGGACCGACGTGTCTTCTTTCTGTATTTCATAGCAGTGAAATAGCAGAACATTCAAATCTTCACTTCCTGCAGGAATGCAGTCAAACAGAAGGAGAAGCTTATGTGGAGGCCAAGTATCCTTTGGAAATGTACAGTGCTGGCTGACAATCAGAGCATTAGCCAGTCAAATTCAATTGTACTCTGTTTCAGGGAATTTCTCATGTACTATTTACTCTGCAGTCGCTTGATTCAATGAACCTAGAGGGAACATGGCCAATAAACAGAGGCACTGCAGCACTCCAGTTCACATCAATTGTAGAATGGTATTCAAACGTTACCCATCATAATCTTGCAGAGACATAGAAAAGCTTGCTTATGACTTAAGATTGTTGAAAGTGTGTTGGTCAACTGAGGTTCATTTTATGAATTCTTAAGGAATCATGAAGCTTTATAGTTATGAACTGCAACTGCTTTCAGCAAGAAAATTGTTAGATAAGGCGTCACACTCATCACAGTAACATTTAATAAAACTAATCAATCAGATCTTCACGACTTATAGTAGATTTTGTATTTATCTGAAAGTAACTAAGAGGATACACTAACTAGAATGAGCATCAATTTGTTTTAGACTTAGCATAATGCAGAGACTGATTAAATACTCTACTTCGGATAAAATTTCTAATTAATTCTTAGTGAACTAATTTTTTGTCCCATATAAACAAGAAATTAGGGATGCATATAATAAGGGTGCTGTAGTAATCAAGAGTGACTTTAATCTACACACAGATTGGATAGACAACATATGCAATAATATGGTGCAGATTATTGCCTAGAGTGCAAATAAGATGTTTTATTAGGCCAGTGAGTTAAGGAACAGGCAGTCTAGATTGTGCAATAAGAAGGGGTTAATTAATAATCTTTATCCTTTAAGTAAGAGTAACCATAATTGAATAGAGTTCTTCATTTGGATAGATAGTGGAGTTGTTAAATCCAAAGCTGTGATCCTAAGTCTAAGAAAAGGAAATGACAAAAGTATGGAGTCATGAGTTGGCTGAAATAAATCATTAAATGAAATAATGATGGATAGGAAATGGCCAGAATCTAAGGAACAAATGCATGTATTGCAACAGTTATGTCACCCTTTCACACACAAATATACAACAGAGAAAGTGACCCAACCATGCCTGACAAAAGAAATTAAGGATAATATTCAATCCAAAGAGGAATCCTAGAAAGCTACAAGAAAAAGTAGCAAGCCTGAGGTTTGAGAACAGATAAAATTTCAGCATAGGAAAAGTAAAGTGGGAAAATATGAGAACAGGCTTGAAAGGTACAGAAAAGCAGACTGTTAGAACATCTATAAGTATGTAAAAGGAAAAGAATAGTGACGACAAATGTAGGCCCTTTACAGTCTGACACTGGTGAAATAATAAAAATAAGGAGCTTTTTAAAAAACAACTGCAGTTCTGCCTTCACAGAAGTAGATACAAAAAACTTCCGATAAATGTTATCAAAGCAGGGACTATTAGGAAGGAGAAATTGAAGGAAATTAGTCATAACAATAAACACTGTGACATTATAGGACCGAAAGCTAATAAATCCACAGGGCCTGATAATATAAGTTATTGAATACTAACAGACTGTATTGGTTATCAACTTCTAGAAGTCTGATGAAGCTTAAAAAGTCCTGGCAGATTGAAGGGTGGCAAATATTTAAATACTAAAACGTTTAAACTGGTTAAAAAGAGGGAGGGAGAAAACAAAGAATTGAAGGCCCTGTAAGGCTGGTTGAAGGAAAAATCCTAGAGTCTATTACAAAAGATGCTTAGATGTGACCAGCAGGATTAGATGAAGTCAAGACATGCTGAAGAAATGTCAATGGACTTGAAGTATCAACTCTGTTTCCTCTTCTTAGATGGTACCAGACCTGTTAAATTTCTCCAGAAATTTTGTATTTTGTTTCAACATCCACAGTTCTTTCTTTTATTTTATATAAAGTAAACATGTCTTTATGAGAGGGCATTCATCCTTGACTTGCCTACTGGAGTTGTTTTTTTGGGGATATAACCAGTGGAAAAAATAAGGGAAATAAAAACAGTAGGTGTGACGCATCTGGATTTTCAAAAAGTTTTTATTCCTACATAAGAGTTTAAAGACTAATGAGTTGGCATGAATTGAGAATTGGTTATTAGACAAGAGAAAGAGTGTCAGCATCCCTAAAAAATATACTTTCCATCGACGGGCTTTAACAAATGTTAACCAGACTGATTCCCGGTACAACAGGATACTCATATGAGGAGAGATTGGTTCAACTAGGCCTCTATTCACTTGGGTTTCAAAGAATAAGTGGGAATCTCATTGAAACATATAAAGTCTGTTGGTGTAAGACAGACTGGATGCAGGGATAATGTCCTTCAGCCTGGGGAATCAAGAACAAGGTGCCATGGTTTTGAGATACAGGGTGAATCATTTAGCATTAAGACGAGGCAAAATCTTTTTACTCAGAAGGTGATCTTATGGGTTTCTCTATCACATTAGGTGGTGGAGGCTAAATTGTTGAATATATTCAGTAGTAGAAGTAGGTATATTTCTGAAGGCATCAGGGGGTTGGGGGGTGGGGGGAGCTGGGGTGGGCATGGGGAGAGTGGGAATATGAGACAGAGGATCAACCATAGTTAAATTGAACAGCAGAGTAGGTTTGATGGGCTGGAAGTCCTCTTCTTGTTCCTATTGTCCATGTTTCTGAAGATGTTGAGCCATCCTGAGAGATGGCTCCATTATAATCAGGAGCCATTGCCTGATTATCACACATCCAGAACAGTGGACCAGCAGGAAATTTGACAATGAAACTCTAAAGCAGAATTTGATCCCCTTCTCAACCAATGCTCACACTTGTGCTGCTTTCAATAGGAGATATGGTAAAATGACAAGTGACAAATGAAAACTTGTGTTTTAGCCACCCTGATCCATGGTCTCTGAGACCATATGTAGCCCATGGTTACTAATGACATCACGTAATATGGGGATGGTATAGGAATTTGATAGATGGTCAGCCCTAGTCTAGAATAGTGGGGTAGTCTTGAGGGACTGAATCATCTGCTCCTACTCCAATGTTCTTTTGTTTCTCCAACTGCCATCCAAGTTGATCCTGAAACTGAGCACAGCAAAGGAATAGGCATAGTCTTTCCTAGTGCTTACTGCTCAGAATTGCTCCAGACACATATCTACTCATTGATTCAAAGATAGTAGGAGCTGCCGATGCTGGAGAATCTGAGATAACAAGGTGTAGAGCTGGATGAACACAGCGGGCCAAGCAGCATCAGAGGGGCAGGAAAGCTGACATTTCAGGTCTGGATCCTTCTTCAGAAAATTTTCTGAAGAAGGGTCCAGACCCAAAACGTCAGCTTTCCTGCCCCTCTGATGCTGTTTGGCCTGCTGTGTTCATCCAGCTCTACACCTTGTTATCTACTCATTGAGCCATTGCATAACCTAGCAGAGGTTAAAGCATAAGAGTAACATCTGAATTTACCTTTTAGTAAATATAGTGTGTGTGCTGTGCATTTCTGTGATGACTGAAATACATGAATTTTAATGTAATAATGGCTGCACATGCCAAAGCTTAAGTCTAAAGAGATAAGGACTTTTGAGAACAGGAAAAGCCTAATTAATCAAATAAACCATTTTTTCTCAATTGAGCATCATTCATCTGCCCACCTTCAAATCAGGAGGTAAGTATTCTTCCATTCATTGGGTGTGACAATTTTGCATGGATGTATTCAACATGAAATCAAATGGGAACAATTTTATGATTTAATTTACATTATTTTGACGCACAAGCAGCAGAGAAATATTCATCACATCCCACATTAAAACTTCTCTGTCCAAAAAGCAGGAACAAAACAATTTTTCTTTCCACTTCAGTGATCCTCCTTGGTAAACATGGGCACAATTTTCTTTATTCATCTACAGGATTATGGTGCCACTGGGTGGGCAGCATTTATCGCGGAGAGTTAAGAATCAACCACATTACTGCGGGTCTAGAGTCCCATGTCGGCCAGACCAGGTAAGGATGGCAGTTTCCTTACTTAGAGGACAATATTGAACTAGATAGGTCTTTCCTGAGAATCAATTCATGGTCATCCTGAGATTCTTAATTCTATTTTTGTTTTCTCCTTTGAATTCCAATTCCACCTTCTGCCATGGTAGGATTCGAGCTCAGGTCCCCAGAACATTATCTGGGTCTCTGGATTACCAGCCCTGCAATAACACCATTAGGCCATCCCCTCTATTACAAAGAAAGAAGAAAGAAAGAAATATTTGCATGTACCATTATTCACATCCTCCTGGTGTATGGTTTGGCAAGTACCAATTGTTAGAGCAACAAACTGAGAACTGCAAGGATTTTGCATCATTACTTGTAAAGGAGGCTTGATGTCCGTTGTGTTTGGAAATGTGAAATGTTTGGAAGTGCTTCAATCTGCTCCTGTTGTGAGTGACAGGTGTCACAACCTGAACAACATTAGGTCTGGGTGTGGAGATCACAGGATAGACAGTGCCATTTCATGAAAATCAGGTCATATTGGTAACAATGGCCTGTCAGAGTGATACCAGGATACCTTACAGTGATGTCTGCCCTTTAAGATGCTTATGATGGAGCACTGATCTTCACTGTCTCTGATTACTGTGAAAGCCTAAACTGGATTACACACGAGACAAAAACACATGGGCAGTTGTCTGCCCAAAGTGGAGCTCCCAAGCTTATTCAGTTGTCATCAAATAGACACTGCTTCCTTGGCTTCTTCCTAAAGATTTCTTTCCAAGCTACACACTATCCTGACTTGGATCTATGACACTTCTTTTACTGTCACTGGGTCTAAATCACAGAAGAACAGAATCAATGTGACACTGACAGAGGCTGTTTGGCCTATTGTGTCTGGATCAGCTCACTATCAGTTTCAATGACATAGTCTTTGTTCATTCACGGGATGAGGGCATCGCTGGCCAGGGAGCATTTATTGCCCATTCCTAATTTCCCAGAGGCCAGTTGGGAGTCTACCACATTGCTGTGAGCCTGGAGTCACATGTAGGCCAGGCAAGGATGGCAGCTTTCTCCCCTAAAGCACATTAGTGAACCAGATGGGTTTTTCCGACACTTGACAATGTATTCACCATCATCATTAGTTTCTTAATTCCAGATATTTATTGAATTCAAATTCCACCATCTGCCATGGTGGGGGGGGGGGTGCGGGGATTCGAATCCAGGTCCCCAGAATATCATCTGGGTCTCTGGATAAACAGTCCAGCGATAATACTACTCCCCTAAATAGCAGTGCCATGCATCTGCTATTCCTCAGACCATTGTTTAAACTTCCTTCCTAACAATACTGTCCCTACAACCCAGGAGCAGCAGTGCTTCAAGTAGGCAGCTCAACATCACCTTCTCCAGAGCCATTAAGAATGGGAGTGTAAGCTGGCTTAACCAGTGATGTCCTTATCCCATGAGCAATTTTTAGAAAGTCAAAAATACAAGGTCTTTCTATAGGGAAAGTTAATTGGAACTGGGTAACTGGTAGAAAACCCAAAGATCCACTTCAAGAATCCTTGATAGTGTGATATGACGGCCCTAGGCATTGATTATCTTACCTAGAAGATCTTACTGGAGAAAAACAAAAACCTCTTGCGTATGCTGGCATGCATTACCATGAGAACATGTGGCCGGTAGTGTAATAATAAATTCACAAATTCCTTTGCCAGAAAGAAAAAAACCAACACCACACATGGAGCAGAATCTTACAAGGGCCTGAATGACAAGGATCTGGTGAAAAATGTGGCAGGATCATGTGAAAAGTCCAACAAGGAGGAATAACTTGGTTTTAACTAAGTTCTGGGTATTGGGGTGAGATTATTCTCACAAGGCAGCTATGAGTTGCCTAATAAGGGGGATTATTCCTTGTTAACTATTCTATTAACTGTTGGTTTTGCTTCAGTTACATATGGCTTTATATCGGACAACCCACTATGAACAAACTGGTTGTCAAGAATTGTCAACGTGAAGGTCAGAGCAGGTACCTGGTGAATTCAACTTGCTGCTTGTTCTAAAAGACTTCCATGTTGGATATTGAGAACCAGCATCTCAGAGCATACTTCACAGGCACTCGCCACTGGCACCCCATGTCTATATCCATTGGCATCTAACATGTGCCAGCCTCCACAAACTCTTTTGGCACATCTTCAATCCACTTACAGTGCACTTCTACACTTCAATGCTATAACTCAGTGTGCAATTGCAACTATCATTGAAATGTTGCTGCAAGGACATTTTGTGCTTTGGGACATATACCCAGTTCATGGAGTAGACCAGACTACATCAGGCTGTTCACTTGCTCTTAGTGCTTACTTACTCTTGAACCAACCTGGCTGCTCACAGTAACCCTTCCTTGCATTTCTTTGTATGCTTGTTGTCCCGTCAGCCAGAGATATCAAGCTCACAACACTTCTCTATTGTCTTGCTGTTTAGCACAGGCACAAATTCAGAAAGCTTGTCATGTTTGTCATCAGTCTTCAGCGAAGGGAGATAGACTTCAGTCCTGGCGTCCCAGCACAGTAACTTGCACAGCTTTTAATGATAGTCCAAGGGCTTGCACACATTCAGATGAGCTGGGAGTATCAAACTCAATGTCATCTCCTTGCGATGGGTGTAGAACCAAATTTCTGACAGCACACCATCCACCTTGTCTCTTTCTGCCCTGTTCTGAGATGTTTTCCTCCTGGAATAAGAAAGAGGTAGATATTCAGGAATATGAAAGAGGATGGCATAGATGTTATTTTTGCTGCATGTCAGGAGGTGTTCTGAGTGAATGAGTAATCAATGCAGAGGGCATACAGGGTTAGGGCCGTCAGGTGTTGGAGTGACAGACAGCAAGTGAGAGAAGATGGTGAAGCAATAATGAGATGAGTGAAGTAGACAATAGATAATAGACAATAGGTGCAGGAGTAGGCCATTCGGCCCTTCGAGCCAGCACCACCATTCATTATGATCATTGCTGATCATCCACAATCAGTATCCTGTTCCTGCCTTAACCCCATAACCCTTGATTCCACTATCCAGTATTAGCCTTGGTGAGACATGGGAACAGATAAAGTATAAGTGGAGAATATAGGGGATAACATGGTGTAGAGCTGGATGAACACAATAGGCCAAGCAGCATCATAGGAGCAGGAGAGCTGACGTTTCAGGTCTAGACCCTTCTTCAGAAAAATTGGCAATCATCTAACATTGCTGTGCTTTTATCTAGATGTCTGAGACTACACTGACCCAGACACAGCCTTGGACCAGGTTAGCATGGCCTGGTGATACGACCTTGGCTATCTGTCTTGGAGAAAGAGGGCAGCCTACCTCTGCACCAATCCATCCACTAGAATCTCCAGGTCTCTGTCTGCAAAGCGGACTCCAATTTCCTCTTGTCTGCCATATCTAGGATAAATGTCAGGAATTATGTGGGGCTGTTCAGATTATCAGCATTTGTCCAGGGGACCTATGGCTGGTCTATTCTGGATTATCCTGACAGTGGCGTACAGTTCTATGTGTGGCAAGTGACAGAATGGAGCTAGATTTAGACAAAACAGGTGCCATCAGGGTTGGAGAAGGTTGGTAATCAGGGAACGTTGGTAAGTTGCAGCAAGAAATCTCATGGAGAGAAACCCTCTGTGAAATCCAACAAAACTGTCACTTGTACAAACAAATGTAAGATTCCACCCACAGCGTCTTCACAAGAGCCACTTATGGCAGAACCTGCCCCTCAGATTTGGTCTCTTCAAAGGGGTGTCATATGAAACTATTCAATCTGACATGGATTTGTTTACTGCACGTCCATCATTTTTTGTAGATACTGGGAAGTTCTGAACATATTCCAAAATCTTTTATAGCCAATTAAGCATTTTCTGAAATGCAAGTACTATTGTAATGTAAAAAGGACAGCCAGCAGTTTGTGCACAGAAGGTTTCTCCAATCAGCACAATCATAATGATCAGATAATTTGTTTTTAATAATGTCTACAGGGTAAATATTTTCCATGGTATTTTTTCAATGTTTATTTGACAGGATACTTTGAATTCTAATTAACTTCTCACATTTGGCTTTAACTTGCATTCTTGAGTGCTGTAATCCAATTATTGTGATATGTTATTTTTCCTTCTTCTTTTCATTTAAGTTTTCAGATCTTATTCATTTATTTGTCTTTCCCTCAAAATAGTTCCAGTTACTTGCAGTTCAGTGCAGTTCCATGTAACATTAATGCCTACAGCATGTGAACACACTGAGCACATTTCATAAACATTTCAATTGTCCAACATCAAAAATATGTCAAGCGCAAAATAAAACAGGACACTCCAACATGTTTTTTTGTGCAGACATTTCTGGCAGAGTTTCTCCCTGAGAGCATTCTCTAGCAATTTCCTTACCAATCTCCACAAACCCAGCTTTCTGGGGTAGGCTGAAGTGTAAATTGTAGGTTTCCTTGACTTATTTGCTTCTTTTTCCATTTCACGTGCGCACTTTTGCTTTTTGTCATTCTCACCTTCCTCTGATTAGCAAATTCCCAACTATTTCCAGATCCTACACTAGATTTGACATTCAGGAATATAACACCCACCTTTGAGCTGATCAATAGAATCCTCAGTTTGTGGGGGCATTTTTGACTTTGGCCGATAATGCACGACTGATGATATTGACTCAGCCATCCATTAAATTAAATGGAAACAGACATATTATCAATGTTGAATCAATAATCTCCATTTCAACTATCACTGACTTTCAGAATACACCCAGGTGCCCCTTATGTGTGGAAAGAGCACTGTAATTCTTTAACAAAATTAACCATACCTATTCTTGAAATCTATAGTGGTCTTTCATGGGACAGCATTTGTAGGTTCTGACATTTTGGGTTGTAAATGCTGATATTGTTGGTCTTTAATATTTTGTTGTAACATTTTATAATAGAATCTGTATAATTTTAATACTAATTTGGTTGGATAATACAAAAGCTCGGTGCTGTTTAAAGAAAAAGTGTTTTTAAGATACAGCTTCCCTGCTAGAGCCTCAAGGAGGATCTGATTCTGCATTCAAATTGTATTGATGAAACAATAACAGCATGTCAGTATGTAGCATATGTCCCAATTTCACAAAGGAAATTTGCAGGCAGTAATTGATTGTGAAATGAGAGAACAGGGTATTTTCTGATCAGAGGGCAGTGAAAAATAATGTTCTCAGTGAATCAATGCTAATGTGCAATTCTTGACTGTAGTAGCTGAATGTGAATATAGGACGAGTACATCCCAACACATTGTGGTGATACAAATTTAGCATATATAGTAAAGAAGGATGCATATATACATATATATATATATATATTATATATATACATTATACATATATATATATACTAGGCAGACAAGTCACAGTTGTAGTCCAATGAATGGGAATGTGAAGTAGTTGACTTTGGACATATGAACGTAGTGTGGATATTATAAATAGGGGGAAAAAATCATAAGGTGCCAAATGCAGGAGTCATGCAAAACATTATGACAGCAAAAGTGATCAAAAGGCAAATGTGATCCTAGGGTCCATCATAAATGTTATGAAAGAGAAAAGCAGACACGTATATGAAATGATGCATGTAGTTTTGAGTAGGAAATCATAGACAGCATATACTTACAAAAACACGCATGTCACAATTCATCAGGATGATGCATAGAATGCAGAATTGAAGGTGTTGGATGAATTTGAGTTCCATTCCCTGCAGCTGAGAAGACTGGGAATAAGTTAGATTGTGGTATAAAAAATGCAACCCAATTGTAAATATGAAATTGTTTATGCTCTTAGCAGGGGAGTTCAAACATAATTTGAGTTAAACTGGCTAAGCCAATTTAAGGTTTGGGACAATATGGATTGCATTACACCAGAAGGGCACATTTGACAATTTAAGTGCTTTGAGGGAAGATAGATTATTATTGAGGAAACAGCTGTAATTATTAGAGGTGGAGAAGTTAGGGTAATTAGGATAAAAATGGCAGGTGATATGCTGCTATGAGTAAGAAAATGGTTGAATCAAGTAGCCCACTCCAGTATGTATTGACAGAAAACAGACAACCAAGAGTCTCATTTCTCCCAAGTCCATGCTGAGTACTATTTTAAAAATACACTTAACCCCTATGTTTTTATGTTATATATGCAGTGTGCATATTATAAATACTATAGCAAAATCACAGTTCTTAATGAAATATCTAACTAAAATATTCTCTTCAAAAAAACTAATGGAATTGAGAAAAAAAAACGACTGAACCTACCTAACCCAATTTCCCCAGTGTATATATAATCTGACCAATCACTACCTCCTCTTAACCCAGTTGATTTCCCAAAGAAAGATTTCACAAATCTTTTCTGAAAGAACACTTATTTAGTAGTTTTCATAACTACAGATGCCTCAAAGCACTCTACAGGCAATTAAGTACTTTTGAAATGTTGTAATGAAGGGAGCAGTGCAGCCAATTTGCTCACAGCAAACTCCTACAGACAGGAATGTGATAATGCCCAGAAAATCTGTTTTTGTGATGTTGACTGAGGAATAGATTATTGTTCAGGACCCAGAGGATAAAATCCCTGCTCTTCTTTCAAATATTTCCATGGGATCTTTTACACCCACCTGGGAGGGCAAACTGTGCTTTTAACACCTCATCTGAAAGATGGCACCTCCTTAGTCCTGCATTGGAGTGTCTGCCATGACTTATGCTCAAAAGTATTCTGAGCTAAAGAAGTACAAATACCGATCAAGGCTTTATAGTCTGGTGCGCACACTATCACATTGTGAATAATCAAGAGAGACCAATAATAGGCAACAGAACAGAGAAGAATATAGAACAAAAACCAACAATTGAATAAGAGTATTCCAATAAGAGTGGGCACTGAATTCAAAAGTTTACAGATTGATTAATGTGAAGAAGCTGTTGAAGCAGTTACCATTCCAATAAACCATTGCAACAAAGAGGAATTCAGAACTGCTTCTCAGGTGAAATTGAAGAGACTGGCTTCTCCCCAGTATGTTATGAGATTGGCACATTATCTACACTCTTTTCTTGATGTTTAGATGCTGGAGATCTGTGAACACTGATGGGTGATATCCTACAGCAAGGTAACTAGTGAGGGCAGAAAATAATCCGATTCCCAAATCAGGCCTAGACTGGAGGTTGGAAGTGATCCCAAATAGGGAAGATTTGGTCTTTGTCAGGCTAGCAGTGGGATAAAATGTTTTGTAATATCCTGGGACAGATTTGGTCCTCCTCCTGGCCCTACAAAATTTAAAAGTAAGCAATTTTTGGGCATCCTCTGGTTGATGTGATTATTAATGATTAAGTCACTCAATGTCTGGTAAAGTAGAAGTATGAATCGTGACTGTACATTTTGCTCTATTAGTGCAGGAACATTGAAATAATGTTCCTAAAAAAAGGAGCAATCAGGACTCCTATATTTAAGAAGTAACACATCTCAATCAGACTGATAAAAACCAAAGGAACTGTGGATGCTGTAAATCAGGAACAAAAACAAAATTGTTGTAAAAGCTCAGCAGGTCTGGCAGCATCTGTGAGGGAACATTTTGGGTCCGGTGACCCTTCCTCAGGACTGGAGTTCTCGTTACTCATTTAGGAGACCTCCCTGAAAATCCAATAGGTTCAGTGTTAATGATGTGGAAAATGATTTCTGAACCTATCATATTTTCCATTGACTTTGGGGCAGTATGGTATTATGGCATGGTGTAAATCATGATGATGTAACTGACAATATGATCATATAACAGGCTCTGATATCTATGCAGAGAAGGCACCAAATGAGAATGAGTTTGTGGAGAGACAGGTCGAAGGCATTACACTGAGGAGTTGTATTTGCTAACTATGTGCTGATGTAAATAAAGGAGTGATGCAGTACATAAAGAGTTAATGTGAAGGTGTAAGCAGAGATGTGTACAGTATATACACAGATACATTTCCTGGCTCACATCAGATTAACATTTCGACAGAGATAGTAAGGGTTGCCAATGCTGGAGTCTGAGGTAACGCAGTGTGGAGCTGGAGGAACACAGCACGCCAGGCAGCATCAGTGGAGCAGGAAAGCTGACTTTTTGTGTCAGGACCATTCTTCAGAAAGCTTTCAGAAAATAGTAAGAAAAAAGCAGAATTAACATTTCGAGCCTATGACCCTTCTTTAAAACCCATTTAGATGCTATAGTGTGGAGCTGGAGGAACACAGAAAGCCAGGCAGCATCAGACGAGCAGGAAAGCTGTCATTTTGTTTTGGGATCCTTCTTCAGGTCCTTTTCTAGAGTTTTCTTTTGTTTCTAATTAAAAGCATGTTAGATACAAAACTTTTCTTTTTTGTTTCCAGTGGTGCTTCAACATTGATGCAATGTAATGTACACTTCCACAGTATGTATTTGAAGACAAAGTTTAAAATTGAGTTTTTAATAAGTTGCTTATTCAGTGACTTGTTTTTTGACTACTCTAGTTGGCTCAGTAGCATTGGCATAACTAGTTGTTTCCTGTGAACAACACACATTTATGCAAATATATGGTCCATTAGCTTATCTTTTTGGGCAGTGTCTTTCCTGATTTCTGTATTAGAGTGATTAATAAACTGTAAAAAAAATGCAATACTTTCATAGAGTTATAGAACATGGAAAAAGACCCCCAGTCCAATGGTCGATGCGAACACAATCCCTAATTAAGCTAGTCCCACCTGCCTCCACTTAGCCTGTATTCCTCCAAATATTTCTTATTCATGTACTTACCCAAATGTCTTTTAAACATTGTAATCATACCCACATCCACCATTTCCTCTGGAAGTTCATTCCACACAGAAACCACTCTCTGTATAAAAAATGTTGGCCCCCATGTCCTTTTTAAATCCTTTTCCTCTCAGCTTAAAAATATAGTGCCTACTCTTGAAATTCCCCACCTGCCATTCACCTTATTTATATGCCTCATGATTTAAAATAAACCTCCATAAAGTCATCCCTCAAACTCCTATGCTTCAGTGAAGATTGCCCCAGCCTCTCCCTATGGCTCAAGCCTTCCATTCCTGGCAACATCCTGGTAAATCTTTTCTGAACAGTCCCTGGCTTGCTAATATCCTTCCTTTCAGTTGAAGTTAGTATTAAGAATGTCGTTTTATTTCCTTAACTTGAAATCTACAATTTAAAAATTGCACATATCCAAAGACAAAAAGGATGAATGTGAGCAGGCACAGAATGAAGGGTGGGAGCGAATGAGAACGAAGGAGAGGGGGGGAGACAGAGAAAGAGAGAGAGAGAGAGAGAGAGAGTCAAAAGAAACAACGAACCTGTAGCACCTGCCACAAGCCACAGTATTCGGCACTACAACCCAACAGATCAGGCGTGTTCAGTTGTATTTCTGCCAGTTGAGGACTAAATGTTACCTTACTGATAACTATTTGAATAAACAAAGCGGCGTTGAACTGAACTGAAGCCCCTTCCCCTTCTGCTTGCTGGCAAAGCTAATTTCACCCACTCTCTTCACTATTTACATGATAATACTCATTGCCTGCTGGTACAGCTACGACTCCTGAGGTTACAAACGAGGGGAGTTCAGCACAGTACACCATTGCGCTTGTGGCGAAGGGAGAGAAATGAAGCCAGTTTGTAAGAGCTGTTCCACACTCAGGCAAGATTACTGCGCGGAGGGAATGGGCTGCTCAGTTACCGAGCTTGTGACATCCTCCTCCCACAGCATGGCACCGTGTAACTCGACTCCACCTGAGAGCTCATTGGAGACAGCATTGGCGAATCCCCCAGCTATGCAGGGCCCGGAGAGTGGTCTGGAGGAGTTGAGTTACATTCGTGGGTTAGTGAGATCAGCAAGTGGGCGTTTTCCCGTTTCAGACTTAGCGAGTGCAAGGGTGCTTGAACTTCATTCCGTTCCCAAGAACTCAACAGGTCTCCCTGTCCTCGAACGGGTAAACTGGACCTCTGTGGAGCAGCAGCTCTCTGGAATCAGCGTCACCATTCACGGTAAGCACTTTACTCGCCCTGACTTGGAGTTGTAGGTTGGTGTAAACGAGGCAGAGGGAAATACTTCTGGGGTGTAGCCTGCAGCGGAGAACAGGAGTGAATCCTTGTTCATGAAGCGTGAAGTCCAGTCGCTTCGAATTCAGGGAAAGGAACAATTTTCAGATACAAATAAGGATGAGTTTGCCGTTTGACACGCCCGGGGGGGTCTTGTGATTAAGTCATGTACTCTCTACAAAACTTTTGCTAGGTTTGCACCAAGCGATCTCAGTTTCAATGAATCTCAGTGAAATTATCGGGGGCACTTAACGTGGCATTTTAGGGACTGTTGCTTTTAAAAAAGGTGTTGGATGAATGAACTCCCCTCTTCGCCGCCCCTATCAGTTTCCTGATTCCTCATTCTTCCTCATTCGTATCTTCGCTTCTTGTGTTCACCCTCCTCTCTGTCTCTCTCACACATACTCCTTACACGCCGATGCCTTTACACTTAAAAGATCATTAATTCCTTCAGGCTCTGATTTTTCGTCGAACAGCCGCATTTGGCACACCGGCGAAAGGTCGGATCGCAGTCTGAATCGCTCAGTGAAATCGCAGCACTTGTTGGAGTTACCAGTTCAGGTGCAAGTTTTTTTTAACACGTCGAGCCGATTGACCACACATGGTACATCTTTCAAAGATTACCTGGCTGCCTGCCTGTCTCTTCTCCCCGTTCTTATTTCACACTTCAAACAAGATCTTTTCTTTCCCCGACTTCTAGGTCCTTATTTGTTCAGTTGAATTGTGTCAATTGTGTTTTATGTTCCGCCTTGCCAAACAAGCGTGGAAGTAGAGGAGTTAATGTTATATTAATTTTTTAAAAATAGAATGACAGAGCAAGACATAGGTTCATCTAACTTCTGCTTTTATGTGAAAAATTACCCAAACTCAAAAGTTTTAAACTGTCTGAATGCCTATTTAAACGTTTCATATGTCGCCCTCTGTCCTTTCCATTTACTAACACAATTCTCCCAATGAGCCAATACATCAGGAATGAAAAAAAAACAAATGCTTCAGTTTTTAAAGAATTTTTTTTCCTAAAATTACTGTTTAAGTGGAAAATTTTCCTTTGCCAGTATCTTCATTACTGGTCCCAACTGACCTGGAGAGTCAGGATATGAACCCTGACTTTGAAAGTTGGGATTTCTTTTAACATTTCCTTATTAATGTGACCTTTCATCTCCAGTCTACCTCTTCGCTCCAAAGAACATTTTCTAAGAAGGAAATCAGTCTTTCAGTGTGTTCTCGTACATAACCAGATGAGCTTTGGCAACAGCAGTTATCTCTGCTAATTGAACTGGTCGAGAGTTTTCGAAGTTTTTTTTTAATCCACGGGAGATGAATGTAGTAAATATAAATATACAAAAAATATAATATATATAAATATAGTCAAAAAGAGAGAATATAGTAAAACTCTTTAAAATTGCAAAGGGTTCGGTAAGGTAGACCAGAAATAAATGTTTCCAAAATTAAGGATCAAAAATGTGCAACATACTTGCAAATTAATCCAATAAGGAGCTGAGGGAAACCCTCTTCAGTGGTGAAGTGGAGGGTTCTGAGTGAGCACTATCGATCCCTCCCTGGAGAAACCAGATAAGGAAGAAAATGGATCTGATGTTGGGATGGCTGAAGTGGGAGCATAACTAGCAGTATCGTCCTGTTGGACCAAATGCCTTGAGGTTCAATGAAATTAATGTTCGATAATTCAGTGTAATACAAGCAGCGGAACATGCGTTAACCTGACGTACAAAAAAAACCGTGCAGAAAGTGACATGAGGAGAAAATGACACCAACTCCCCGGTGAGAGAAAGCAAATAAATTGGCTCACAGTGTAACCCAAAGAGGAAACCACATTTACAAAATAAATGCAATCTAATGAATATTAACACGAGACATAGCAAAAAATCCTGGAATAAGAGAAACGTAATATCTCCTCGGAGAATTAATTTCATTTATACCAAAGTTCAGACATGAACCAAAAAAACTTTCAAATTTCAAAGTCAAAAAATGATTTGTTGTTCATTTTGTATTCCATGCTTATTAATGAGTTTCAATCAATTAATTCTTTGCAAACTAAATATCCATAATGTTTCATTGGAGCAATTATAGATTAAATGCAAAACACTTTATCATTTGGAGTGACAATTTTTTTTCCAAAGTCGATCTTACACGCATTTAAAACCGCCGGGGCCCTTCAAGCTTACTTTATTAAAGCATTTTGATTGCGCATATGGGCACCATTCCCTGTTTGGTGGAAAGCAAAATCCATCCTTGCCTCGTTCTTTCTTTAATAAATGATTTCAAGTTTTACTCCCCCCCGCCCAGTACTTTTTCTTCCCTGTTTGGAGCAGTTTCGCTCATTCCAGCCTGTGTATAGCACTATAGGATACAGTTGGAGACTGTATGGTAGGATGAGACTGAATGATACTGGGAGTTTGAGAAACTGCCTGAGAGATAAATAATCACCTGTCGTGCGCTGTACTTTTACTGCTTTTTATTCGTGTTTGAGGCCTATTAGACAATTTAATGACTATAAAATTTGCTCCAGTGTACATTGTTTGTTGATGACTGTGTTGAAATGTTGCTTTCCCTTCCCACCATTCGCTGTTGTTGACTTGTTTATTCACGTGTCCAACAGAAGGGGCACATTCCAGAAGCAATATGAGGCGCTACTTTCTTTAAACTATTTTTTTTGGAATCTCACCAGATTATTCCCCAGCCCTCCTCTTCCTCTTTGTCTCCCACGGGCCTTTATTTCAGACGCTTATATATCTTAGGAGCCCGTGTCGCTTCTCGTTCACTATCCTATTGATCCGAATTCTCAGTGGTTTGTCCTGTCAATGGGCTTATCTCACTTAGGTAGTTGGCGGCAGTAAGAACTGATGCATTAAGCCATTTATCTGGCGATGGAGCTGGAACTGGCTGTGAAATTCGCGATGAGCGAGCTAAAGACAGCGAAAGGCACCAGGAAGAGCGCTGTTAGTGTTACTTTCACGGGCACAGGGCATGTTTTGGAGATAGTGTTCGTCTCTGGCAGAGGGCTCGCTGAAAGATGGGCTCTGCATCCCGCTTTAAGGCTTTATACAAAATCTATATACTCCGCAGAAACCACATTGAATCCTTCCTGCAGCTTTATCACTGTAACGCGAGGCAACAATCTAGGTTAATTTAACAATAGTTGGATTGTTGAGTAAAATAAATGTCACACGTACAAGCTTTTTTTTGCTTATGGCTCGTTAATTGAAAAAAGTACGGCCCTGAAATTGTACATCTTAAACTTTCAAAGGTGTATTAGTTTTATAAAACAGTTGATATAAATGTAACACATTAACTCCATTCACTGGTGCAAGCCTTTGTTCACACCAGAAGCTTTATGCTTGTCGTACAGTCAGAATACCGTTTGAGATATGCACGTCATGCAGACGGCTGCTGTCTTCCGTCTCAAATGTTTAACATTGCTCCACTGCCAACACAGCCTGTTCCACTCTCCGATATGAACACTTTTGCTATTGTGAGCGTACCGTTTACCGGGATGACAGCATTGCATGTGTAGGAATTTAAAATGAGACATACATTAATCATATATCATGACAGATGGAAATTATTCAGGTATACCTGATGCATAAGGCAAGTTGAACCACTAAATGCATTACGAATGAGATTGGTTCATGTACAGATTTGTTTGGTATTCATTCAACCATAGAGTCACAGGGAGTTAGATTTCCACTGTACAGAAAGAGGCCTTTAGCCCACTATGCTCATGCTGGTCATCGACAGCCATCTGTTCTAATCCTATTTTCCAGCACTTGACCGGTAGCATTATGTGTTATGACTTTTCAAGTGCTTTTATAAATAGTTCACACTTTCAGTCAGTGAGTTCTAGATATTCACAACTCTCTGCATGAAGACTATTCTTAAATTCCCCCTAAGCCTCCTGCTCCTTACTGTAAAACAACGGTGCTTGGACATTGACTTCTGTACTAAATGGAAACATTTATCTCTGTAAAAATTTTCTGTGCCCCTCAGGTTTTTGTACACATTAATCAAACCCCCCTCAGTCTTCAAGAATAACTTCAAACATTGAGAAACATCAATAAATTCACCAACTTCAAATACTGAAAAGCACAAACACTGTGATGTACAACATATCAACAAATGAAAACAACCCTAGCCTATCTAGCCTCTTAACATAGGTGAATCACTCCTGGTCAGATAACATCCTAGTAGAATCTCTTCTATATCCTCTGGATCTAGCTCTGAATACCGGTTTCCAGTCACAAAAAGACCACCTTCAAACATCATACTCTCTTTCCTGCCATCAAGCCGATTTAATTCTAAGTTGCCAAATTGCCCTGGATTGTGTGTGCTTTAATTTCTTAACCAGTTCACCATGTGAGACCTTATCAAATGCCTTATGCAAGTCCATGCAGACCACATCAACTGTATTACTCTCATCTACACACCTGGTTACTTCCTTGAAAAATTCAGTCATAATTGTTCAACACAAGAGCCCCTGACAAAGCCATAGTTTTGATATCAATTCATTAATGGCTGAATGGGTTAATTTTGACTCAAAACAGTTTTAGTTTCTTTCCAACATTTGGAATATGCAGCTTAAAATTAAAATTTATTCTCTCATGTTTATGATTATAGAGCATTAAAGTCATGCATTAGCTTGCACTTCTGGAAATTCAATTTCTTTGCCATGGCCCAACAAGCCCCACTGTGATTAAGTACAAATAATATGCCTTTAAAATTGCATGAGGATCCATCAGATTCTCACTCCGAACAACATTGGGAGACTCACAGGTTATTCAGTTACACTTAGTCTATGTCATTTCTGTGAGTTCCACGGTTGCTTCATGAAGACTGGAAAGTTTAATTGCTCCTTAAGATGGCATGGATGGGAAACCCATCTTGGCTTCTGACACGAAGGCAGGTGCTGCAACTTGTGCTCTGGAAGAAGTCTCACTTTACTGGTGATTGGGAGTACACTGCATGAAATCAAGCTGTCTGGTTGTGCCAAAGCTGTTTGGACAATCCATGCTTTACCACGGGCACAAATCCTCCAATGAAGGGAATAAAATTATGTCAATTGTCTAGGTCTTCTCTTACCCAGGCATAAGTTTGAACAGCATTGGGGTTTTAGGAAGGACGTTAAGGTATTGCCTCCTCCACAGGTCTGTATCCAAAAAAAAAGCTACATTTTCTGATGCAAGTAGTGTCATGGAGGTATTGCAAGAGCAAGCTCCATCAAAGTAAATGGCCTTTCCGGTAGCCCGATAATCCTACATGAGAATCAAAACTGGAAAACACTGACAGGCATGGCCTACAGCAAATATCTGAATAAATACCCATAACATTTCAAAATATATGGCCTTCCATTGGGGAACAATGTGAGAGATTGTGTTATACCTTGATTTCACTTCTATGAACATAAGAACATGAGAACATAACAACTAGGAGCAGGAGTAGGTCATCTGGCCCCTTGAGCCTGCCATCCATTTAATAACATCATGGCTGATCTTTTTGAGACTCAGCTCCACTTACCCGCTCACTCACCATAATCCTTAATTCCTTTACTGTTCAAAAATTTATCTAGCCTTGCCTTAAAAACATTCAGCGAGGTAGCTTCAACCGCTTCACTGGGCAGGGAATTCCACAGGTTCACAATCCTTTGGGTGAAGAAGTTCCTCCTGATCTCAGTCCTACATCTGTTTCCCTTTATTTTGAGACAATGTCCTCTAGTCCTAGTTTCACCTGCGAGAGGAAACAACTTCCCTGCCTCCACCTTATCTATTCCCTTCATAATCTTATATGTTTCTATAAGATCCCCCCTCATTCTTCTGAATTCCAATGAGTATAATCCCAGTCTACTCAGTCTCTCCTCATAATCCAACCCTCTCAACTCTGGAATCAACTGAGTGAATCTCCTCTGCATCCCCTCCAGTGCTAGTATATCTCATTGCAAGTAAGGAGACCAAAACTGCACACAGTACTCCAGGTGTGGCCTCACCAGGACCCTCTACAGCTGCAGCATAGCCTCCCTGTTTTTCTAACTTCATCCCTCGAGCAATGGCAGACAAAATTCCATTTGCCTTTTTAATCACCTGCTGCACCTGCAATCCTACCTTTAGCAATTCATGCACAAGGACACCCAAGTCTCCTTGCACAGCAGCGTGCTGCATTTTTATACCATTTAAAACATAGTCCATTTTGCTGTTATTCCTACCAAAATGGATGACATCACACTTATCAATATTGTATTCCATCTGCCAGACCTTTGCCCACTCATTTAGTGTATCTTTATCTCTCTGCATACTTGCAGTTTCTTCTGCACACTTTGCTCTACCACTCACTTTAGTGTCATCTGCAAATTTTGACACACCACACTTAGTCCCCAACTCCAAAGCATCTATGTAAATTGTAAACAATTGAGGTCCCAACACTAATCCCTGAGACACACCACTAGCCACTGACCACCAACCAGAAAAACACCCATTTACCCTGACACTTTGCTTTCTACTGGTCAACCAATCCTCTATCCATGCCAATACATTACCTGTAATACCATGGAACATTATCTATGTAGCAGCCTTTGGTGTGGCACCGTGTTAAATGCCTTCTGGGAATCCAGATACACCACATCCACAGGTTCCCCACTGACCACCATGCAAGTAACATCCTCAATGAATTCCACCAAATTATTTAACATGGCCTACCCTTCATGAACCCATGCTGGGTGTTCCCAATGGGACAATTTATATCCAGATGACTTGCTATTTCTTCCTTTATGATAGACTCAAGCATTTTCCCCACTACCGAAGCTAAGCTAACTGGACTATAGTTACCTGTTTTTGTTTACTTCCTTTTTTAAACAGTGGTGTCACATTGGCTATTTTCCAATCTGCAGGAACCAGCCCAGAGTCTAGTGAGTTTTGGTAAATAATTACTAGTACATTTGCTAATTCTCCCACCACCTCTTATAGTACCCTGGGATGCAAGTAAGGATCCAATAAGGAAGAACATGTTTGGTGCATAAAGAGCATTTGTTCTCCTACTATTCACTCCAAGTCAAAATTGAATTTTCCCTCACCCTATTCTCTTTACATCTAGGTGTTAGGGTGGCATTTTTCTGTTCCTTGGCCCCCTGGTATACTGAATTCAGTAGTCAGCACCCAAATGAACACATGGAGAAAATTGCCCTTTTTACCCCCAATTCATCGAGAGACAGGAACAGGAAAAATCTACTGATGTGATCATGGGAAATTCACCATCATTTACAAACATTTTAAGAAAAGAAATACTTTTGTATGGGAATTTTATACTGAGCAATAAAACACATTTTGCTGTGCTTCGCAGGTCAGATTAGACTGAGTAAAACTTCATTATTTCTGCACAATGTTTCTCAATTGGCAAAGGAGCCTGAAGGGATTCTGATGACCCTTTTTGCATTGTCCCTGGTATCTATTTTCTGTGAGCACTGATTTTGTGCCAATTAGTGCTTAATTATCCTATAATCCCTGGCAACTGACTGAGAGAGACAAAGGTCATTTCATGAAAGGTACTTTACACAGGTGGACAGTTGAACATTTGCTTTCATCAATTTACATTGAAAGACCAATGTCGGTTTACCGCATCACACAATCCTATTATTTTTCCATTCTCTGATAATGTAGGGATGGAAAAATAATAAGATTGTGTGACGTATTAAAACAGATGGAACATTTTTCAATTTTGACCACACGTTGGCAATATAAAATACTCACAAGATATGGTCTACGCTAAGTCCTTTTTTTAAAGCTGCTTCTTCCAATATTGCTTCACTTCATCATCATAGATGTAAAGGTATCAGAATACATATTAAACTTCAGGATTTATACTTTAACATGACTATATGACATCACTGATAGAACAAATGTGTCTCAAACTGCGCCAATTTGGAGTAGTCTGTCTGATTCTCCAAGATACTCTCCTGTTTGTCGAGACTTTCTTATACACCACTTCCATGTATTTCCTGTTGCTCACTTGCTCTCTATCATCATGCCTATCCTGAGCCCTCGCTCACTTTGAACATTAGGGAGTGGAAAAAGCAAGTGGGAGAATCAAACAGGCAAGCAGCAATAGGGAGTTCGAATGTAGGGGTTAAGTAGAATTAGACTATTTATTTTATATTTTTACATTGACTATATTTCAAAAGCTCTTTCATTACTAACATTAGAATGTACACTATTTCAAAATGCAGGGCATGTTTTCATGCTGTTCTATGAAAAATGTCCTCATGAAGGTTTCTACAGCCTTTATTTGTCATTGTAATAATCCGATTCATTTAAAGTTGTTTTATTTAAAATTGCGTCTTTAAGGAACCCAACTGTAGCTTTAAGCAAGCCTTACTGAAGTAGATATCATATGTAGTGTAAGGCTTACTTAATATCGTCTATTAGTCCTTGCATCAGAAAAGTACCCTATAACTCAAATCAGTGTCTTTGTTTCTGCTTGCCAAATGGGGAATCATAGACCCATAAGGACTCTATGAATGACATTACCAATTTGTTGTTTTTAGTTACCCATTATCACCATTGAGAAGACGCTTTCAAAAATCTCATCAACTTGAGGTAGATTTTGATCAGAGATGAAAGATTCTTAATGTAGGATGTTAACTCTGTACAACTCAATTTCCAGAGTGCACTACTTCTGAAATATGTATGGTTCAATAAAGTCTTGTACTGTGTTTTAAATATGCCATAATTTTAAATGTTAATCAAATGTGAATTCAATTCTAAAATTTTTAACATTGTCTACTCATTTTTACTTGAAGTTTTTTTCAATAGCAACATTATAATTATGTTATATGCTCAAATTTAACAAGGATATACATATTCAACCTTTTAATTTCTTTAAGATCTTGCATTATATCTACTTGATTCTTTTAAAAACTCCACATAACCAAAAAAAGTGGAAAGGATGCTCCCAAATAAATTTTTCAAGGTGAGGTATAATTCGAAATTTTGGTCAACTAAAGCTGAATGAGTCACACGGACAACAATTTAGGCTCCTTTAAGCTTCCCATAGTCTTCAGTTAACCCAACTGTAGTTACTAACAGGGAGAAACGAGCTTTATTGTTCAATTAGTTTGGGGGATTAAACAGACAAACAAGAGAGAGTTTCTTGAGAACCAAACAAACAGGATCTGAAACTGCTTGTGTTGGACCTCAATATTACTCACAACCTCATTACTTTCCAACTCTTCCATTAATAGATAAAAAGAAAAGCTCTATGGTGAAACCAACTCCTAAATATTGTACAAGAATAGCTTGCTGTCTGATGGCCAACTTCTGATTCATCACTAGCCTTCAATTGCTTGCTTATCTTGATATTTTTCCCTTTTTTACTGATAATTCTATTATCATTGATAGTCTGAGCATTCCACTTTCATTCCTTCCAAATTACTTCCATACTCATGCATTTGTAAAAAGTAGAATCAGGAGAAGGATATTCAGCCTTTCAAGCCTGCTTTGCGATTCAACGAGATCACAGCTGATCTGCCCAAGGCCTGAACTCCTCTCTCATGCCAGCTCCACTTCTTTTTTAAATACTTTCAGTGATTTAATCTGCAGATCCTGGGGTAGAGAATGACAAACATTTACTATCCTCTGGCAGAAGAAATTCCTTTGCATCTCAGTTTAAAATGTGTGACATCTTATTCTGTAACTATGTCCCCAAACTAGAGCTATCTCCACAAGTAGAAACATCTGCTCAACATTTACCTTATCAAGACCTTTTAAGCCTCCTCAGAATCTTAATTCTCACTCTTGTTTACCAAGATTCATTGCCTTATCTAATTACTCTCATTCTTTCTTTCCCAGAACAATAAACTATCAATGTTCTTAGTTCCTTTTCCATTTACTTTTATAATTTGGGGGGAGGGAGGGGCTTTAAGATAGCTTTCTCTCGATCTCTCATTTAACAGTGTATGCTAAAATAGAATTCCAGATACTTAAGCACATAATTTAAGCTCTACTGCAGGATTTATTGATTTTAGGATACATTATTAACCAAACATCATCCTTTTTGGGTGGATGTAAAAGGCAGTATTTAAAGAAGAGGAGGCAGTTATCAGTTTCCTGGTTAATATTTGTTCCTCAACTAACAATGCTAACACAGATTATCTGGCCATTGTTTCATTGCTGCTCATGGAACCTTTCTGTGTACAAATTGCCTTTTGCACTTCCTATATTACGGGAATGACAGGACTTCAAAAATATTTAATTGATTGCAAGCATTTGCTATGTCTGTCTTATTTTAGATCAATACCATTGTTTATGTGTTCGAACAATTTTCTTTAAATATTACAGCAGCTTCAAATATTTCTGTTCTAAGAGACCAGTAGGTAAAAATAAGCTTAGGAGGCAGTCAATCTAAAATATTCTGTGAAATAATTATGAGTTGACAAAAGTTTACCTTCTCCCTGAGTGACATCATGTTTTACAGAGTAGAAAATCCAAGTTTGATTGGATTGCATTCTTCCTTTGGTTGATTTTGCAAAATGGCTCAGATTAATTTTTAACATTTGCACCTTTTATATCTGATGTAGTCTCTCCAATATGTTGTATGTGCATTGAAAAACAGAAAATCAAATGCAAAAAAAGAAACAGGACCAAGCAGCCCATGGCATTTCCATGTGTAAAAATTCCCTTTCCCTGCGAGCACGTTTCTTCTAATTATATTAACTGTCCCATTCTCATATTACTTTGCAATATTTTCCTTCACCAGTATGTATAATCTTCATCATCTTGAATGATAAGTTTCTGTTTCATTTTGTAAACAGTTTATATGCTGGTTTTCAATTCTTCACAGCTTGGAAAAAGAATCTCCCTCATTGAACAGGAAGATTCAAATATCTGGCCCATATTAAATTCAGAAGCATGTCTACTGTTTGGGGGTGGGGAAGGTCGGTGAAGTTTCTTTGGGCTCAAACTAGTTTAAGAATGATTTGCCTGGAGCTGAGTTGATCAGCTGTGGCATCTCAGCAATCCAATACTGGAGACTTATAGGAATGCTGGATGACTCACCTGCAAGACTGGTCGACTTGTGGGACACAAAATGAGTAGATTTTTTACTGGGGGACTAGCATTCTCCTAACTTGGATCTAAACAAGCCTGTCAGCAGAGGCCTGAACATTTTCAAGGAGATAAACAGCAGGGACATTACCAATGTCCTGAATACCTTTTCACTTCTAGGCAATTACAGCCCAGTGGAACCCCTGTGTCACCTCCCGACTTCAACAATTGGTTCTTACTGGTAAAGATCCATGCTTTCTCAGCTTAGCTAAGTGAAATGTTTCCAATTGTGAAGAATGTAGGCCAACTGCAAAAATAAATTGCAACAGTATAATTCAATCTTGTTAAAATAACAGTGCATATCAATGTAACATATGGCTGCGGACGGCAAGCCATTGAGTACCTCAAGGACAGAGATATATAGGTTTTTGATTAGTAATGGGATCAAAGGTTATTTGGGAGAAGGCAAGAGAATGGGATTGAGAAACATATCAGCTGTGAGCAAATGGCAGAGCTTGCCTGATGGGCCGAATGGACAAATTCTGCTCAGATAGCTTGTGATCTCGTGTGTTATGGCTGACCTTCATTGCCAACTGGTGTCCCAATGTCTAATTTTTAAAACCATTAATGGTTTCAGTCCCTCCATATTTTTCTATTCTTCTCTAGCCATATATCACTCCAAGAACTTGGGTTCTTGTTCCAGCTTTGGCCTCATGTGAGAAAGAGTTAAATTTAAGCTTAGGTTTGAGTTTGGGTTTAGGGTTAACCTAACCCTAACCCATTCCTGTTGCCACATGATTTACAGTAGTACATTCAGACCTCAAAGTCCCAAATTCCAGAATTCTGTTCTGCCCTTCTCGAGCATGTCGTCAACCATTTAAGACATGTTTGAAACCTATTTCTTTGATCATGTTTTTAGTTGCTCCTCCTTCTGCCATCAAGCACTCATTTTTGTTTGCTTATGGCTGTGCGGAGTGCTTTGTGATGTTTTTCTACATTAAAGGCACTACATAAGTGGAAGTTGTCACTGTTATTTATGCTATCAATTGATTCAGATATTGATTTCCACATGATGTTCCCTCACAGGCCTTGAAACTATTGAGAGAAAATTAGCTCACAAATGTTCAATGACAAGTTTCCTTTCCAGTGCTTCACAGAGGGGAGGACCAGCACTGAGTAGTGACAGGTTTAGGTTTATTGGCAGAAATCATGGCCAAAAAGACAGCTTTTGAAAATACATTTGAAAGTAGAGAAAGGGGTAACAAGAGGAAGGGATGTGCAGACAGAGCTCCAAATATGCAATCTAGCCTTTTAAAGGTGGAGAGGAGGGGACAATAATGTTTGGGTCGGGAAGGGTCAACTTTCCTGCTCCTCTTGATGCTGCCTGGCCTGCTGTGTTCCTCCAGCTTCAACGCTCTGTCTCCTTAAAAGCATATGTTCGGTGTGTAATGGAAGACTTTCCTTTTTACGGATAGGTGCAATTCCAGCAATGCTCTAGAAGGGCAATAATCATCTTGATTGGCATCTAATTCACCACCTTATACATTCACTCCCATCATCACCAGCTCATTGTGACTGCAATGTGTGCCATCCATGAGATAAACTATAGAAACTCATCCAACCAACTTTGACATGTTCCAAACTCATGACTTCCATCTCGAAGTACAAGAGGTGAAGGTGCATTAAAACACTGCCAATTGAAAGTTTTCCCACCAGGTCACATTTCATCGTGGCTTGGAAATATATTCCTCTTTTTTCATCATTAGTGGATCACAATTCTGGACCTCTCACCTTAACAGTATTTTCATCTTATACGCTGTAGCCATCTCAAGGGCACTTTAGAATGATTAATAAATTTTTGGCTTGCCATTGATGCACATGTACCTATGAATGAAGCAAGTAAAGTTGGAAGGCTAGTAAAAAGAGCTGGAGGTGATAAAGTTAGACGAGCAGTTTGACTACTGGTGAAAGAAAGGGTAGGTTAGTGAACAAGCATATGGTACAGACGAATAAACAGGAAATATTGGTGATAGATTCAAAAATTAAGGCAGAAACACAACTAATTGTAAAATAAGGACATCAAAATTGTACCAAGTGAGCAACCAGGGAGAGATTTTTAAAGGAACTCCATATGACAGCTTTATACCTGCGAATGTATTTGCAGAGAACTGCTCTTTCTGCTATTTTACTGAATTCATTAACCATTTTGAAATAGCTGGGTTTCCTCCTCTATTATAACACTGATGAAAGGAATTGTGTGCTAATTTCTGTGACATCATTTTAAAGAACGTGGTATTTTGCAGAAAAGCATTTAATGCTGCTGTACAATCTGTAAGAAACTTTCTTGCTTTTTAAGTTTAGTCACATAATTTGTAAGTCTTTACTCTTTCAGAAAACTGCATAGTCAGATGGCAAGTATATTTAAAAATTACAAAATTCAACAAAATAAATAAGCTGACCCCAATTATATGTTAAAATATAGTGTGAATCTGCAATAATTGTGCAAATAGAGTACAAAATGTTTTTCCAAGAGTGGGAACATCTGTTTGCACTACTAAGCAAACCACTTGTGAAAAATATCAAGCACATTGAATACAATAGCAGTAATTTCTCTTTTGTCCATCTTTCCAGCACAAAATCAATCAATTTTCACTTATTTTGTCGTATAAAGACAATCTATTGTCTACTGCCCTCATTTTACTAGTGCGATTATGTCGTGATAACAGTTACAGTGAAGTATCATTATAAATAATCGGTATGATAAGTCAGGTGAAGTAGCTGTATCTTTCATGAGCAATATCAAGTTCTGAACTCGATGCTAAGGCTTCTCAACATTTTGATCTGCAGTAGGTTAAAAACAACTTTCATTTCTGATTGCTTTTCCTTCTGCCCTAGGAACAACAACTTATCTCAAATAATATTGTGTCCGTGGTAACTAATCATGTTTGGAAAGTAGGAACTTATATTTAATAGTTTTAACATAAAAGGACATTCTGAGATGGTTTGTCGAAGCATAAGAAGTTGGACCTAAGCCAAAAATGAGTTAAGACATGTGTCACGAAAACTATGTTTTCTTTTAACATATTTTTCCAATCAACCTGTTGAGAGATGTTGTTGCACACCTCTGGAGCAGGTGGGATTTGAACCTGAACCTCCTGGTCCATGGCTAGGGACATTATCACTGCACCAACTTCAAAACTATTTGAATTTAAGTTTCACCAGCTGCAGTGATGGGATTTAATCTTGTATTTTCCGGAGCATTTGGAGTCCGAATCCAATAACATTACAATCACAGCACAAGACAAATCTTCAAATAGAAAGCAAATGGAATGATATGAATTTCAGAGAGTGAATTCAAGGCACAGATACTCTGCTGAGCCTGAATGAGAGCAATGGCAAGTATGGGAGTTAGAATGACCGTTCATTAGCTTTTATACCAGATAGTCTTTCTTTTCAGGTGGACTGAACTTGTTGAATACTCGCTAAAAACTGAAAGGACTGTGGATGCGGTAAATCAGGAACAAAAAATGGATGTTACTGGAAAAGCTCAGCAGGTCTGGCAGAATCTGTGAAGAAAAGATCAAGAGCTAATGTTTCAGGTCTGGTGTCCCTTCCTCAGAACTGGCTTCTATTTTTCAAACATGATTAGTTACCACCGACACAATATTATTTGAGACAAGTTGTTGTTCCTAAGGCAGAAGGAAAAGCAATCAGATCTGAGGAAGGGTCACTGGACCAGAAATGTTAACTCCGATTTTTTTCTTCACAGATGTTGCCAGAGCTGCTGAGCTTTTCCAGTAACTTCTGTTTTTGTTCCTTAACTTGTTTAATACCTGATTCGAAGAGCGTTATTGTGTATTACCTTCTGGAGATGGTAACTAAATTGGGAAGGGGCCTGAAAGAGATTTAAATAGAAGTGAGAGAAATTTAAATTTGCAGTGTTTGAAGTTGTAGGTCAGCACAAATGTTTGAATGAACTGATATTCATGGAGAATGGAAAGAAGAGAGGGCCAGCCTTGAGAACATTGAAGTAGTAAAGCCTAAATATGACAAAGTAAGGATGAGATTTTCAGATGGGAAGAGGTAGGAGCAACAGCAGAGAGAGCAAATGAAAGAATAGTTTAGCCGAAAGGTGGAATGAGTCTTTGTGATGGGGAAAATATAAAACCAGGTGCTCAGAGCATGTTTGTCTTTGTTGCTGAGGTTGTGAATAGATGTGTCAGCCTGTTACAATGGCCGTGGTACATGGTGATGAGTATGTGGAGTCTGTGCTGCATCCCAAAAGAAGTTTGGCAGAAACAACTGAAACCCAGCAGCAGATAATGTGGTCAAGCCAGATTTGATCATTACTTCAAGCTGAGTTAATGAAGCATAGAAACGTAATCATTTTCATTTGAATCCCCAATCCTCTCCATTGAAAATCTGTCTAATGCTGTTCCCATAACATTGGCAACCTGCACCCCACTCCATCATCTGTACTGTTGAAACAAAACCAACTCAAGGTTTCATTGGCCGTGGGGTTGCTGTGTGTTAGTCCATTAATTTCAATGAGGTCTGATCACTGCCCCAGTTCAGGATCAATCCAACTCTTTTCTGACAATATGTTGCCAGCCAGCACCTGCTGCATGGCTGGCAAGGCATTCCAGACGTTCTGATGAAAAGCCACAAACTTTTGCTTTCTTCCCACAGATGCTTGTTGAGTTTCACCAGCAGTTTCAGGTTTTGTTTCAGGTCTCCACTATCTGCAGTTCTTTGTCTTACTACTTCAGAGGTCTTTGAGCTTGTAACTTAAAGTGTGCAATTTCAAAACAGAATGAATGTCCATTGCACAGTGTAGTCCAGTCGACTACCTAACAGCACTCATACCCAATTAAGAGCTGAGAAACAGCTCAGAGAAATATTTTATTTGGCAGTATGGAGACTTGGGACTCAAATGGAACCTTTCTATGTCCCCAATTTAGCTCATAATCACTGGACTATATAGTCCCTGCTAAAGTGTACACATTTCCCACTAAGATGCATAAAATGATGATGTAGAAAATGTTTGCACTCTTTCGAAAAGCAAATTCCAATCAAAGTGTTAACATACAGATGGTCTGAAATACCTGGCTTACTGTGTCGTATGTTTACCTTCAACCAACCAGGTGTCATGCTGTTCAGTTTGAGATGATAAATTGTTTAGCTTTCAGAATTTGCTATGAAAGATTACACATGGCCAAAAAAAGAGCTTCATTGTACCATAGTTAACAGTTAAGACCTTGAAACAGCCAGGGGCAGGAAGTTGTCTGCAGTAAAGAGTCTTGATGAATATTAAACAAAGACCCCCTGACACAGCTTTCAAATAATTGTAAAGGAACAGCACCTGGAAACTAAAATGTTGAGCATAATGCTGTTGATTTTCTTTTACTCTTTGAATTTGTTAGTTTTTCTTGTTCTAACTAAAATGAACTATTAAACAACTTGCACTACATTGTGTATGTAACACAATAATATACAACTGCTGTCATGATTTTGAATGTCGTGCCTGGAATGAGTGCATTTTTGGAAACTGAAGCACATCTTAACCTGGATAACAAAGTGTGGAGCTGGATGAACACAGCAGGCCAAGCAGCACCTCAGGGGCACAAAAGTTGACATTTCGGGCCTAGACCATCTCTGATGAAGGGTCTAGGTCCAAAACATCAGCTTTTGTGCTCCTGAGATGCTGCTTGGCCTGCTGTGTTCATCCAGCTTCACATTTTGTTATCTTGGACTCTCCAGCATCTGCAGTTCCCATTATCTCTGACACATCTTAAACTGGTTTTGTTTGATTAGTGAATGGATGGAAACTCCTGCAGATCCAACCATGTCCAGATTTCCAATGTACACTTCCAGTTTTTGATGCATCAAATGGAAAGTTCAAATGTGAAAGAAATGACTCTCCCTTGAGCCAAACTATTATTACCCTGAATATACCTTGTGGTCTTATACTGAAACAGAAAATCCCAGGTCTTCCCTAGTGTAATGTTTCTGCTTGCGCTTACTTCATAATTGGGGATCATAGATTATAAATGTAAACTATTCATGAAGAAAACTAGTAAGGATTTCAGGAGAAATGTCTCTGGTCAGAAATGGTTAGAATGCGAAACCTGATACCACATAGAATATTGAAAAGTGTACAGTTGCATTTCCAGACATGAAGAAGAGAAGAATGGAAGGTTAAGCTGATGTGCTGAGATGAAGTAGAGTGGGAGGAAGATTGTGTGAAGCACAAACACTGATATATAAGTTGAGCCGAATTGGTAACTTGTGTGCTGCAATCTCTACGTAATTATTTTTAAAATCCGCACTGAGTTGCTAACTTCAGTCTCTAGCACAATAGGGTTGATGTAATTCACCTTCATGGGTGAAATGTTCCCCTCCCTGGAAGTAGTGAGAGAAGTGATGACAGGCAGAAATAACCAGGTGAGTTGGCCTGAACATCCTCCAACCACTTGATCACATCTCCCACGCCCCCACAACCAGTCAGGCCTGATCATGTGACCAAACAGACCTAACTACCCCACGCCTCATTTGTCCACTTGGCCTTTCACCCAGTCTTGCCCAAGCTCCTTACCCACCTACTTATGCACTCACTCATCTACTCACCCACTCACTCACCTATTGACTAACATTTGAAGACTGGATACTTAAACTTATCATGTGGCAGATAGTGTCACAAATGGGGGTGTACCCTGTCTTCTCTTTACTCCGCACAGTTTCAGTGTACTTGCTGAGGATCATTGTGCTGTGTATTTCTGGAAAAACCAGCCACAGAAGATCCCAAAAAAAGATGCAATGCAGCGTTGTGTCGAGAGAATTGTCAAGCAGAGCTGCAATCTAATAATGGCAACTGCTTCTCAGAAGATCTGGGCCATTAACAGTGTCTCTCTGTCTACTTGTTTTTATTTCTAAGCTGCTGAAAGTGTTTGTCCTCATCTTCCACAAGATAAGCAAAGCAACAGTCCTGTGCCTTCGTTAAAATGGGCATGGCATCAAAATTCACGAAGGTGTAAATCCTCCTGATGAAACGTGCGAACAAACAAACTAAAATTTTAGATTGGCAGACTGAACAAAACTTCTTCAATTTGTGGAAGCATCACTGTAAAGGATTAGGAGGCAAACATCTAAATGAACCACTTATATCAGTCTTCATGTAAGAAATCACATGACAGAAAACTCTGAAGGGTGATGATTCTGGGTACAGTTTTTTGTTAATAGTATAAATAGTTAGCAGAATGTTACATACAAAAGCAATGTTACAGCCAGCTTGTACACTAATAATTACTCTGTAACTCACCAGGGTCAGAACCAGTCCCCAAATCCAGCCCGAAATTGCAATATAGAATCCGTACAGTGTGGAAACAGGCCCCTCGGCCCAACAAGTCCACACCCAGACCCCCATCCCTATAACCGACCTAATCTACACATCCCTGAATGCTACGGGCAATTTAGCATGGACAATCTACAAAGCCTGCATATCTTTGGACTGTGAGAGAAAACCGAGCACCCAGGGGAAACCCACGCAGGCCCAGGGAGAACGTGTAAGCTCCACTCAGACAGTCGCCTGAGGGTAGAAGCAAACCTGGGACCCTGGGGCTGTGAGGCAGCAGTGCTAACCACTGAGCCACCCTGCTGCCCATAAATGGTAAAATCCATCAGCATAGACAATAATGCTTTATGAAAGTGATGTCATGATAGGGGCTGGTTAGCTCAGACAGCTCAGGCTATGGTGTCCTCTTAACAGCTGATGTGACCTTTGGAACTAAACTTCTTGTCTTGCCCCTTTATGGTATCAAGGCACAAACTATGAATCACAACTCTCAGCTGAAGATGATGTTGCATGAAAAAAGACAGGAATTATGTTTCGCAGAAATATTGGAGCTTTTCGAGTTTGCAACTAACAGGGTAGGTCATGGGGAATGTGTGCGAATGTAGGAGTATTTGATTGACAATAAAATTTTCAAGTGCCACCCTTCCAAATTAGGGCTCTTGGAATTGGGGTAATCCTTGTGAATGAATTGAGAAATAATTAACAACAGAAAATTAAAAAGCATGAATAAGAACAATTTTTGGTTGGTATGAATGAATGAATGAATGAATATCCTTTATCGTCACGTGCATTCAAGAAAAATGAAATGAAAAGTGTGCCCTGTCTCTCGTACATAACTGCCATTCACAGAATAAAATGTTTAGAAAGTAAACCTCAAAAGAATCCAACTTTCCCTTCTCCACTGCAACAGCATACCACCTGCAGAGTCCCACACCAGACTTCCCAGTCCAGGCCATGCTGCCAAGAGTGTGTCCCACGCCAGACTTCCCAGTCCAGGCCATGCTGCCAAGAGTGTGTCCCACACCGAACTTCCCAGCCAATGCCATGCAACTACCAAGGAACCACTGCACTCGGAAGTAAGAGTCCTGCTCCAGGCTTCAAAGGCCGACCGAACATCTCTGCTGCTGCGCTGCTTCAGAAAACACCTTCGCTGCTCTGGAGCCCATTGAAGCCTCCTCCTGCCGAAGAGCTCTCTTCATTGGATAAGTCTGAGAGAAAAAGAAAGGGAAAAAGAAAAATCCAGTCAAGGAGGAGAAGCCCAGGCACAGGAGCCTGAAAGCTGCCTTCCCCGCTGCCACCATCTTGTAGGCTGTAACTAGTAGGGTATCACAAGGGTCCGCATTGAGACCTCAGCTATTTACAATCTATGTTAAAGACTTAAAGAGAATAATGTGACCAAATTTAATAACAATACAAGACTAGCTGGGAAAGTAATCCAGAGGAAGTTGCAAAGCGATACAAATACAGATAGATAGGCTGACTAAAAACCGAAAGAACCATGGAAGCTGTAAATCAGGAACAAAAACAGAAGCTGGAAAAGCTCAGGTAGCATCTGTGAAGGTAAAAACAGAGTTAACGTTTTGGATCCAATGACCCTTCCTCAGGAGGCTGAATGATTAGGCAAGAAGGTGGCAAACGGAATATATTTAAATACAAGAGAATGAGAAGAGAAGTTTTGCTGCATTTATAGTCTGGAAGTAATTCTGCAATTGTACACGCCTGGAGAGTTGTGTACAGTTAAGTCTCTGCACCTGAGGAAAAATGCACTTGTCTTCAAAGTGACATAATGAAGATTCACTAAACTGATTCCTGAGATCAGACATTTAATCTTTTGAGGACAGATTGAGTAGAATGAACCTATTCTTTCTTTTTATAGTAAAAATGAGAAATAATCTTATCTCATCATTGCACTTATGATCCTGAGAGGGTTTCGTCAGATAGATATGCAGATAATCTCATGATAAAGGATTGATTATTTAAACCTGTGACAAAGAGAGATTTCTTCACTCAGAGATTTGAGAACTTGTAGGATTCTCTGTCCAAAAGCTTATGCTTATGCATACTTAATTGAGTATATTGAAGACTGAAACCAGTAGATTGTTTGGAATCTAAGACAACAGGGATATGGAGATCACATAGGAAAATGGAGTTTTCCTAGAGTCATAGAGTTGTGTTCAAAATTAGCCCGATATTATAAAGATAGAACAGACATTGCCTTCTCTTGCTCCTGTTCATATGATTGTAGTCCTCAATTTTCAAGCCCATATTCTATATTTGTAATTTGAGAGAAATGTTGAGAATTATGTACCTTTGCCTCCAAAATTGCATACAATAATGAGCAATTTAGGATCTTGGTACCATGGAACCATATCTTTGGAAACTGAGGGACAAAAACAAAAGAGCAAAACAAAATTGTGGTATTGGAAATATAAAAACCTGTCTGAACAAAAAGAATCATACAATGGGGACAGCATAAAAGATAACTGTTCAGCCATTAATTCGATGACACCTCTCTGTAAAAGCAAATCAGCTAGGCCGACACTTCTTCCTGTCCTGTTTCTGTAACATGCAGCTTGTTACTTTTCCGGTCATAATTCAACTCCCTTTTTAAATATTGTCTGCACCACACCTTCAAACATGAATTCTTGGTCCTTACCACTCACTGCCTTAAAAAAACAATGCTTTCATCTAGACTCTTGTGTCAAAGAATGATGCAAAGTAATCAATACAAAACTTCTACCTGTAAATCTGTGGTTCAGTTAAAAATATAAAATGCAAAGTTTCAGTAGAAGATTTAAATTTTAGGTATCTGCAGTCAGCAATAGCATAAACAAGCTCAACTCATCTTAATTCGTCCTGCTCCATCTAAACAGAACTAAACTAATTAAATATGGAGCTGCAGGTAAAGAATGTGAATAATGTGAGCCCTATCTTGTCCAAATGGTTGTATTGCATTTTTAATGTCTCTTGCACCAATCAACTGGGATTCAGTTAAACATTCTGCTTAAAGGAATGGACTGCTGACAGTGCATGCAGTACTCCATTACTGGCACATTGAGCCTGCTAACTGCAGAATACTACCAACTGAGGCAAGTTGACAGTACGTGCATGATTCATTTTGTTCAATAGGATTTGGGATAATTAAGTAGAGAGGCTATGGAACTGCAAATGCAATGTAATGTGAATAATTGTATGGCACACTGAATCAGGAAGCGAAGAAAAAAGTGTTCATAATAAATGAGTGTCAATGTTAAAGAATGTGGAAAGTAGCAAATGATTCAAAGTACTTCCTGAATGTATCCAGTTACTGTGAACATTACCAGTAAGGCTTATCAAATACCGAGCTTATCTGAGATGATCTGATTATGTAAAGTAGTCATTACTTATTTTTGTTATTGCTAGATCATTGTTCATGCCATAATTGTAATGGACTAGGCAACTTACTTTGAAAAGGACACTGATGCTCTGGTGAAAGTTCACTGGAGAGTGAAAAGGATTAGACAGGATCTTAAAATTCTAAGTTATGAAGAGGGCCTCAGAGAATTGTTTTACTTTCCACTGGGGGAAAGTAGCTTAAAGCATATAATCCTTGTCTTCAGAATACTGACAGACACTAATGATGTAGATTTAAGTAGACTGTTTAGCTTGGACTGTAGCCACTGATTCTAGAAATATGAAGACAACTTCAACACACCTATAATAAACTGACAGATTGGAAGGAATACTGTTTTTCCCATAGAATGGGGGATATGTTGAACAGTCTCAACAAAAATCTATTAATTTTGAGTTTACACACAAACAGCTGTAAAAATATTTATTTGGGAATGCTATTGACAAATCTATTGTATAAAACTTGTGACAAACATTTTGGAAAGAAAACAGCTATTTTGCAATTGAGATTAAAAAAATTCCACACCTTGAAAAGATTGAATAGTGTAGATTCAACACCATTTTAATCCACCTTCTGTGTTGGAATCAATCTTCTAATAGTTACTCGAGTAGTTAGGAGATTGTTCTGAGACAGTGATTGTGAAAACCTGAGAACTCTTTCATAATATGGGGCAAAAATATTGTCTTCCTGGCATGAATGCATGCCCTTTATCAACAGCTGGGTGACAGAATCAAATGCTCCTTGTACCGTCTGATGCTTCGATGTTTCACATTTGAGTTTATCAATGGCTCAACGCAGCGAAAGGTGATAAAAGATAACAAGATGTAGAGCTGGATGAACACAGCAGGCCAAACAGCATCAGAGGAGCAGGAAAGCTAATGTTATGGTTCAGATGAGGCGATGGAGAGTTACAGATTAGCTAGGAAGGATTTAAAGAGAGAGTTAAGAAGAGCAAGGAGGGGACATGAGCAGACATTGGCAGGTAGAATAAAGGAGAACCCTAAAGCTTTCTATAGGTATGTGAGGAATAAGAGGATGACTAGGGTAGGAATAGGGCCAGTCAAAGACAGAAGTGGGAAGTTGTGTGTGGACCCTGTGGAGATTGGAGAGGTGCTAAATGATTATTTCTCATCTGTTTTCACTGAGGACCAGGAGAATATTGTAGAGGAGATGACTGAGTTACGGGCTACTAGAATTGAAAGGATTAAGGTTAGTAAGGAGGAGTTGTTATCAATTCTGGAAGGTGTGAGGGTAAATAAATCCCCTGGGCCAGATGGGATTTTTCCGAGGATTGTCTGGGAAGCTAGGGAGGAGGTGGCAGAGCCTTTGGCCTTGATCTTTGAGTCCTCATTGTCTACAGGTTTAGTACCAGAGGACTGGAGGATTGCAAATGTTGTGCCCTTGTTCAAGAAGGGCAGTAGGATGACCCAGGTAATTATAGACCTGTGAGCCTTACGTCTGTTGTAGGAAAAATTTTGGAAAGGATTATAAGAGATAGGATTTATAATCATCTAGCAAGCCATAATGTGATTGGAGATAGTCAGCACGGATTCGTCAAGGGCAGGCCGTGTCTCACAAACCTCATTGAGTTTTTTGAGAAGGTGACCAAGCATGTGGATGAGGGCAGGGCAGTTGACGTGGTGTACATAGACTTCAGTAAAGCCTTTGGTAAGGTTCCTCATGGTAGGCTATTGGAGAAAATACAGGGGCACGGGATTGGGGGAGATTTAGCAGTTTGGATTAGAAACTGGCTTTCTGTAAGAAGGCAACGAGTGGCGGTTGATGGAAAATATTCAGCCTGGAGTCCGATTACTAGTCACCTCTCATCGTTTGTCATTTTAAAAAGAAAAGCCCTAGCTCTCTCAACCTTTCCTCATAAGGCCTTCCCTCCATTCCAGGCAACATACTGATAAATCTCCTTTGCGCCTTTTCTATCGCTTCCATACCTTTCCTGTAATGAGGTGACCAGAACTGGACACAATACTCCAGATGTGGCCGAACCAGGCTTTTGTATAGCTGGAGCATAACTTCACGGCTCTTGAACTCAATGCCTCTATTAATGAAAGCTAACACACCATACGCCTTCTTAACAATGCTATCCACCTGGGTGGAAGCTCTCAGGGAACTGTGAACATGAACCCCAAGTCAAGTTGTTTCCACTTGTGAAAGAGTACGACCAGAAGGCATAATCTCACAGCATGGAGTCATCCATTTAAGACACAGATGAATTTCTTCTCTCAGGCACTGGTGAATCTATGGAATTCTTTCTGGCAGAGAACTACAGAGGTTGGGTCATTAATATTCAAGACTGGGATGGACATATTTTTAACCAGTAAGGGAATCGAAGTTTATTGGGGAAAGGGCAAGAAAGTGGAGTTGCGAATTATCAAATCAGCCATGATCTCCTTGAATGGTGGAGCAGACCCAATGAGCCAGATGGCCTTCATCTGGTCTGGCAGTCCCCTCCCACCAATTTTCTACGTGATGTTGGGTAGGCACTGACTCATACTGAAGTATGCGCCCATCAGGGCGAGCAGCTCGCAGAATCCAGTCTGAGTGGCTATTGTACTGGTGTTTAATGGGTAAAACATGATAGTTAAAGCAACAGGGGAAGATAAATCAGAGCAAACTCTAAACTTTCATAGATGTACTTGCAATGTATTGTTCTGAAATTGGCTTAAAAGATCTATGCCAGAATTTGTCTTCCAAATGAGCCTGCTCCCGTACGTTTTCATTTAATTGTATTAAAATACCTTCCATTCATATTTCACTCAAGTACTTGATTTGAGATCAATTGCTAATTTTATACCTAAGATTAATAGGTACTAAGGATATGGGGCAGGAGGTTATATGGAGTTAGACTGCAGATAAGACACAATCTCATTGAATGTTGTCAAGGATCACTGACGTTAAGTGGCTTATCCCTGTCTCAGACCTAAATTCCATTAAATGTTCTGTTATACACCTGTACTTCTCCTTAGCACAATGAGTTCCACCAGGATCCCAGGCTAAATGCACTCTGCGTGAAAAATTTTGTCTGAAATTTTCCTTTGAATTTAATGAAAGCCATAATTTTAAAAAAACCTTCATTCATGGAATGCGGACATTGTTGGCTGCGCCAGCATTTATTGCCCATTCCTAATTGCCCAGAGGGCAGTTCAGAGTCAATCACATTGCTGTGGGCCTGGAGTCACATGTAGGCGAGACCAGGCAAGGATGGCAGTTTCCTTCCCTAAAGGACATCAGTGAACCAGATGGGTTAATCCAAAAATCAACAATGGTCATCATTAGGCACTTAATTCCAGATTTTTATTGAATTCAAATTTCAACATCTGCCATGCTGAGATTCAAATCTAGGTGCCCAGAACATGTGGCTCAGTGGCTTACACTGCTGCCTCACAGAGCCAAGGACCTAGGTCTGATTCTAACAGTGGACAACTGTCTTTGTGGAGCTTGCATGATCTCCCCATGTCTGTGTGGATTTCTTCCAGGTGCTCCAGTTTCCTCCCAGAGTCCAAAGATGTGCAGTTTAGGTGGATTGGTTATGGTAAATTGCCCATCGTGAGATTCTCTTCTGAAGGTCAGTGTGGACTCAATGGCTTGCTTCCACAGTGTCGGGATTCTTTAATTCTCACATTTTCTGGGTCTCTGGATTAACAGTCAGCAATAATACCTCCAGGCCTTTGCCTCCCCATGTTGGACAGTAGTTGATTCCATAAAAGGTGCTAAAAACTCATCTTCAAATTGAAAGAATGCAGAAAAATATTGACCATTTGAAGACAGTTGCTTGGGTGAAAACTGTAAGAGGGACATAGTATTTTTTCCAACAGCCCCCTAATAGAGTGAATTCTTGAGAACTGCTCATACCACCAGGCTGCTACAAATTAAACTGAGATTTTTTTAAACGTCAATAATCTACATGAGTCAAAGAGCAATTGTTTTATATAAAATGTTGTTGTTGATTTAATTTTTGAAGTTAACACCATCGCTCATCAAAATTAAAAGAAGAAGCTTGTATGGGAGCTGCTCTTAGTAATATCATGCACCGATATTGAGAAGATATAACACAGTGGCAAGGCTGTAAATTCAAATCATGAAGCCAGGAAATGAGCAACACAAAGAAAACCAAAAGTAGCAGAGCAGAGGCAAGAGAAGAAAACCAGAATGTTATCACCAATATTAAAAGTGGAATCCTGCAATGTATTTATACATTGTGATGGGTTTAATTTATGCATGCAAGTAAAACTGCGGAATATTTCATGTTGGAATGTAAAATCTCTCCATCTTTCTCACACAGTGCGCGCGCACACACACACACACACACCCCTTGACATAATGTACTAGACAACAAACAAGTACAAACATGTCCAAAATTGTAATTTTATTTGCAGATAGTGCGCAGATCATTGCAATGAACATTTGTGTCTTATTATTATCATTTTCTCCCTTTTGACGGAGTGATCTATTGTTGTCACGTATCAAGATACAGTGAAAAGTGTTGTTTTGCATGCTATATAGGCAGATTCCTACCATACAAAGTGCATCAGGGCAGCAGAACAGCGTGCAGAATACAGTGTTACAGCCACAGAGGAGATACAGAGAGAGAGATCAGAATTAATATTTTAGAGATCCGTTCAAAAATTTGACAACAGTGGGGAAGAAGCTGCTCTTGAATTTATTTCTCCATGTATTTGAACTTTTATCTTCTACCAGATGGAACAGGGTGGAAGTGAGTATAACCGGGGTGGGAGGGGTCTTTAATTATGTTGGTTGCTTTCCCAAGGCAGTGGGAAGTATAGATGGAGTAAATCGATGGAAGGCTGGTTTGCGTGATGAATAGAGCTGTGTTCACGACTCTCTGTGGTTTCTCTCTGCGGTCTTGGAAGAGCAGTTGTCGTACCATGCTGTGATGCATCTGGAATAGGATTTTTTCTGTGGTATACCTATAAAAATTAGTATGACTCCTTTTGGACATGCAGAATTTCCATCTCCTCCTGAGGAAGCAGACAGTATGTTTTCTTGACTGTTGCCTTGATGTGGGTGGACCAGGACAGATTGTTGGTGGTCATCACTCCCAGGAACTTGACATTCTCAACCAGCTTCATCTCAGCACCATTGATGCAGATGGGGGTGTGCCCTGCATTCTGCTTCCTGAAGTCAATGATCAGCTCCTTTGTTTTGCTGTATTGATGGAGAGATTGTTGTCTTTACACCATGCTGCTACACACTCCATCTCCTTCCTGTATTCTGTCTTGTCGTTGTTTGAGATCTGTCCTACAGTGGTGGTATCATCACCAAACATGTAAATGGAATTGAATTTGGGTCGTGAGTGTACAAGGAGTATACAGTTCTTATTACATTGAGAAACAGTGAGAAATACAAAAGAGATTTAAAAGCCACTTCCTTCATGGGTCTCTGTCTGATTTTGCTTTATTTGTTATCAAGGGCTGCACCATTAAGACTCGTGAACTATTATAGAACTTAATAAAAGGTCATGAAGAAAAGAAAGACATTGCTCCGGAGAAGCATGGGACAGATGTGGCATTTCATATGTGACACTGTTGCAATATACATAGCAAGGTGCTGAGCCACCAGCAAACAATGACTTTCCAGCATTTGCAGCATGTCAGGGCTGGTTCATACTACTCAGACAGAAGGCAGCGTGATTTTACAAAAAAAAGAGAAAATTGACACACCTAAAGACAAAACCATAATGTCGTCCCAGACAGAGAGATATATGTAATTTGCTTGAGGAATATCTGCAATAAGAATTTTATCTCTGCATGTTTAAACACACCAGGATAATGCCCCTATTATACTGAAGGTGTTGATACTGTGTCAGTGCCATGTGTCTATTCGGCAGAGTGCCCAGATGCACTGGGATCTGGCAGTGCTTTGAGGAAAATGCTGGAACTCCAGATGTGGGTGCACAAATACAAGAACAAAGCTTGATTCACTGTCCTGCTACTCTGTTACTCTATTTTTGACTGCATGGAAAAGGCTAATGTAACAGTTAACCCCCTTGAGTCAGAATAAAACAGCAGTTTGAATGTTGATTAGTGGATGGTGAGTAAAATTCAAATGGATAGTGAATGCAGTCTTTTTGAACAGGCTCGCAATGCCCTGCTGGTGCATTGGCAAGTACGCGTTCGGAACAGTGTCCAGACTTAGGCTGTGAAGGCCTTGCACTCACTTTGGACCCCTACTCAGATTAAAGGATGCTGATTTGATTCTGCAGTCTTCTTGTTTCTACTTCTGTGTACTAACCAGAACGTCCCGCAGCCAGTGATCATTTCCTCTGCTGCGGGCACTAATCATACACCTTAAGTGGAGGCGTGCACCTGGGGAATACTAAGTCAATGCTTCAAGTTGATTCTACTTTGAAATCAGGTCCAGTCAGGTTAGCTGCAATTGGGTGTACTCCACCTGACCTATGCCATGAGGGTGGGGTGGATAGGAAGGAAAGTCAAAGCCCAATACAATGCCAAATTAATCTAATTTTTCAGAAAATATTATTGACAGTACTTGCATAGTGTATATATATTCTGTGCCAAATCAACTAATTATTGTTCATATCCTAGTATAGTCTAACGTGTTCTGGATGCTTCGGTGTTTTAATAAAGTGGTTAATTCAGAGGTACGCCTTTGTTGATTTCTTTTCATTATCAACAGCTTTATCTTCCATTAGTGTAATATTTTGCTGATGCCTTGGAAAAGCTATAAGTCAACATGACATTTATCTGTGGGAGTCTTCTTTCACAGCCTGTGAATGTGGATTAAACAAACGGGAGAGATTGAAAATAATGCCAATAAGTAGGTTGGAGCTGTTCAAACTGTTAACTAAAAAAAATAACTTATGTAGGAGATATTTGTGGAGCTATGGTGGAAGAACGGGGGAGGGGACTAATTGGATTGCCTCTAAAGGTTTGTGACAGACGTGAGGGGGTTGTTCGTGATCGCCTTTCACTCCTGTGTGATTCCAGATTCCAGCCAAAGTGAAACTAGGAACTTCATCATGGATTCTTTCCCCAGCTTAAATACAATGGGAGGACTGACAACAAGTTAGAAGTGGTATAACACTGGACACCTAATTTGGTGATAGGACCGTTCTTGAATGCAATTTACCATTTTAGGTTGGAACTGATCAGATAGTACACTATGAGCTTTGTGGTCACTTCCATTGGCAATGGCACCAAAGAAGCTGAACCAAGGAAAGTTGGGAAATACTTTTATCAGAGTAATAAAGAATATTCTGGACCCTGTTATCATAAGATTTCTACCCTCTATTGTCCCTATTTTCTAAACAGAAGTGCAATAGATTAATGAGAACTTTGATTCAAAACAGCATTGATGCAAAAATGTGAAACTAACCACAGTATAATGTATCAGAGATAATGGGAACTGCAGATGCTGGAGAATTCCAAGATAATAAAATGTGAGGCTGGATGAACACAGCTGGCCGAGCAGCATCTCAGGAGCACAAAAGCTGACGTTTCGGGCCTAGACCCTTCATCAGAGAGGGGGATGGGGAGAGGGAACTGGAATAAATAGGGAGAGAGGGGGAGGCGGACCGAAGATGGAGAGTAAAGAGTATAGGTGGGGAGGTAGGGAGGGGATAGGTCAGTCCAGGGAAGACGGACAGGTCAAGGAGGTGGGATGAGGTTAGTAGGTAGATGGGGGTGCGGCTTGGGGTGGGAGGAAGGGATGGGTGAGAGGAAGAACCGGTTAGGGAGGCAGAGACAGGTTGGACTGGTTTTGGGATGCAGTGGGTGGGGGGGAAGAGCTGGGCTGGTTGTGTGGTGCAGTGGGGGGAGGGGACGAACTAGGCTGATTTAGGGATGCAGTAGGGGAAGGGGAGATTTTGAAACTGGTGAAGTCCACATTGATACCATTAGGCTGCAGGGTTCCCAGGCGGAATATGAGTTGCTGTTCCTGCAACCTTCGGGTGGCATCATTGTGGCAGTGCAGGAGGCCCATGATGGACATGTCATCTAGAGAATGGGAGGGGCAGTGGAAATGGTTTGCGACTGGGAGGTGCAGTTGTTTGTTGCGAACTGAGCGGAGGTGTTCTACAAAGCGGCCACCTGAACTGCCACAATGATGCCACCCGAAGGTTGCAGGAACAGCAACTCATATTCCGCTTGGGAACCCTGCAGCCTAATGGTATCAATGTGGAATTCACCAGTTTCAAAATCTCCCCTTCCCCTACTGCATCCCTAAACCAGCCCAGTTCATCCCCTCCCCCCACTGCACCACACAACCAGCCCAGCTCTTACCCCCCCACCCACTGCATCCCAAAACCAGTCCAACCTGTCTCTGCCTCCCTAACCGGTTCTTCCTCTCACCCATCCCTTCCTCCCACCCCAAGCCGCACCCCCATCTACCTACTAACCTCATCCCACCTCCTTGACCTGTCCGTCTTCCCTGGACTGACCTATCCCCTCCCTACCTCCCCACCTATACTCTCTCCACCTATCTTCTTTACTCTCCATCTTCGGTCCGCCTCCCCCTCTCTCCCTATTTATTCCAGTTCCCTCTCCCCATCCCCCTCTCTGATGAAGGGTCTAGGCCCGAAATGTCAGCTTTTGTGCTCCTGAGATGCTGCTTGGCCTGCTGTGTTCATCCAGCCTCACATTTTATTATCACAGTATAATGTATGCGTACATTTACATAAAGATAACAATGAGCAGCAGAAGACAGGAGTCAGTCATACCTTCATTGCTTAGTTTCTGCGTTGTCACTCTAGATTTGCTAAGCACACTTTTTTTTACATATCCATGTCACCTGAAGGATGCGTGTAGTATTTTTTGTGATAAGCTTCAACCCGAAACAATTCTGACCCTAACATTATTGTCATGTGCTCCAACATCTTGTGGAATATAGCCGCAGTGTAGCATTCTGGGAGAACAAAGTTGGCCAAAGTAAACTTCCCTCTTCAGGTTTGAAATGAATTTATAATCACTAGTGTTGGTAAAGACAAGTTGGAGGATGGAATTATTTTCTATGAATTTGCTATAGGCTCTTTGAATGTAAATGTTGTGGTCGACTTTTAAAGTATGAAAAATGTTTAGTCTGCATTCCACTAAATTATAGCCATGAATTATTTGGAAAAGTAAATTCATAGAAATTCTGATTTAGTGAATATATGCAATTTTTAAAAAAATTACAAAGCAAGCATGAGGATCTGAGTTAGAGCAAATTCAAACCCGAACTGGTGTTACTGTTGTTCTGACAGACAGAGTGAGGACAATTATGACATCACTTTTTGAGCTGTAGAATGTCTGATGTGCATCACCATTCTCAAGAATGTTCTGACCTAATGAATAGAGAATGTGCATGTGCCTGTCTGATTACGTTCATCCGCAATTTGTATGATTCACAATAAAAAATTATTTCACTTAAGATGTCACAATCCAGAAGTGCAAAAACTCACTAGCAATGTACTGTGCACCATTCCACTCACATTGTTTTGGATTATTCAGTCAACCCATAGCTGCATGCAGCAACCCATTGTTTTCATTTGGTGATGGAAGGTGAACATCACTGGCTGGGCCAGCATTGCTTTTAATCAACCTGTTCCTTATACCCCTCTAGTGCAGGTATGATTTGAACCTGAGACTTTGGGCTCTGTGTAGACACAGTGGTAGAGCCCATAAGGCAGTTAACAGTTGCAGTGAGTCTGAAGCATGTTGCAATGCTATCCTCTTATCTAAGTGAATGTAGCTCAAGACAGTCGACATCATCAGGACAAAACAGCCTATTTGACCAACACTGTCCACTATATTCCCTCTCTGTATGACTGCTATAAATTGGCAATGGTGTACAATAGCAATACAATGCATTTCTACAACTTTCTAAAACTTCTCTCAATGATCTTCTTACCACCAAGATGGACGAAGGCAGTAAATGCATGGGAACACTACAAGTTGCATTTAGAAACATTGAAACTAAAGCATGAGATTAGCCCATTTAGCCTTAAGAGTCAGATCCACCATTCATATGATTGTGCTTAATCGTACAACTCAGTACTGTGTTCCTGCTTTCACATCAAACTCTTTAATCCCTTTGGTCCTAAAATCGACATCTATTTCCTTCAATGTTTTGGCCTCAACTGCTTTCTGTGGCAGAGAATTCCATAGGCTCACCAGTCTCAGGGTGAAAGGCAACCCTTTACCAATCACATACTTCTGATTGGGCCAAAATTCCAGAACTCCTTCTTGAGCAGCACTGGGAGTACATTTTAGTTGTCCTTCAATATGAAGATGATCATGTTCTATATCTGGGATGTTTGGTAGAACCCAGGTGGGTGAGTAACTGACAGGTAATGTTGGTCTGTCCTTGGGAGGTTCAACTTTCTATAGGATAGGATATGACAAGTGGCTGTGTTTTGGGCATCTTTTTTAGCTCAGAATTTCCTCTACTTGCATTTTGTCTCTGCTTGTAATGCATCTTCATGACACAGACAGCACCAGTTCAAGGCGATGGTTCATCACTCTTTTTTTTATGTGCATTTGAATATGGGAAGTAAATGATGGTCTTACCTGTTATAACAAAGTGTGGAGCTAGATGAACACGGCAGGCCAAGCAGCATCTTAAAGCTTTTGTGCTCCTAAGATGCTGCTTGGCCTGCTGTGTTCAACCAGCTCCACACTTTGTTACCTCGGATTCTCCAGCATCTGCAGTTCCCATTATCAATGGTCTTACCTGTGATAACCACATCTTGTGAAGGAATGCATTTTAGAAACAGTGTTAGATTTCTGACTCCGCATTCAGCCAGGACCACCCTACTTGTTGGATAAATGGTTTATAATACTTGAATAGGAGGCGTCCTAACCTTTAGTGATGGTCTATCTTTTCACTTGCATTAATAACTCTCTTTTTTACCTTGATACTTTTGAAGTGTAGTGCATGAAACTTGAGATTCAGAATGTTTATACATCATTACAATGTTAAGAAGCTTATAGCATCATTGGTACAGCAGCTCATTTAATGAGGAAAGCATATTATACCAGATAGAATTTGTCTGTTGCATTATCTTCCTCAAGTGTAGGTGTGCATCCCTTTAATTAAATATTTGCATGTTCGTACAAAGGTTAATTAAAATGCTCAAGTTATGGTGTGCCCAGTTGTTGAAGAACTTCCCTGTATATATCACATAAGTGTCTTTTGTTCCTTTATGCTGCTTTTTAAGTACGACACAAATATTTCCATTAAGTGGAGAGCAGGGTGTGAAGTGTGATTGTTAGGAAGTGCTTTATAATGTTCAAGATACATATTAATAAATCGCCTATGGTTATACTCAGTGCAATTCAGAGATAATGCTGCACCAAAGATTTGTAGGTGTAAACTTGTCAAGATCAGATTCTGGATGCATTTGACAGATGAGGACTGGAAAACCCACACTAGTGCAGACTGGCAGACATTTATTAACTAATTACTCTCGTGATAGAAACCTTCTTTAGCAGGGGTGCAGAGGACCTTGCATAACAGTTTCATGTGATGTGACAGCATCTGAAATCCCTGATGCTGCACTGTAACTTAGCCATTAACCCTTTATGCTACAGTTAGCATTGATGGCCATCAATACTAAAGCAAACAAGAGTTTTCCTTCTGGTGGAGATTAGATGAGCTGCACTGTGACATGAATATATTTATGGGAACAATCATTATTAGATGGGGAAACTGGCAGTGCATGAGGGGGTCGAAAGAAAATGCCGTGGCTGGCATTTTGCTGTGAGGAGCAATATGCATGTCACATACAATTGCTCAGAGATTTTTATGAGCATGACTGCAAAGATTTCCCTTTTTTTCCTGTCGTGGCACCCTTTACAGAGGCTCTGTGATTTGTGTGAGCAGGCCACGCAGCCAGGACGATGTTCAACCAATCAGATTGAAGAATCCTCAAGGTCAAACAAACTGGAAAAATGGGAAGTTTTATTTTAGAAAAATAAGCAAATATAAGTTACAATTGCATAGAAAGTAAAAAAAATTAAGAGAAATGCCTGGGATTACATGAGTGACATAAAAGAGAAAAGTAGAACATTTAAACAAACTGAATTCTCAATTTTTAAATAAAAAGTCTGCAACATCATTTTCTTAGGGAACATATCACATATAAAACTTTGTTTTCAGGGACAAGAGGGCATTTTCAGTGAGAACCACCAAACGTTCATATCATTATAATGATCTCAGTATAAACTCGCAAGGCAAAAACTTCAGCAGTACACACTATGTAGGGTTCACTGACACTGTAATATCACCGACAGCGATGTTTGGATGTAGCATCATTATCCAAATTCTGGCTAGTCCTAAACCAGCCATTTTTGTCTCATGCGATTTGGGTACTAGAATAAAATACACACAGGGCTGAAGAGGCCGATCTTGGCTTTGACCCCCGAGGACAGAGTCAGCTAAAATTGTAGCACTTTACAATCTGCCTCCCCAACCCGCTATATTTTCCAGAAACAAAGTTGCCTGTTCTGCCGGGTAAACTTAGTCCAGGGGAAATATGAAATACAGACCTGTCTTAGTCCTGAAGGTTTCGGATATTGGACATGCAACATCTACTGTTTTTTAAATTCTGATTTTGTAGATGCAATAAGTTACTGTTGGTCCTACTTTGTAACAACACGGACCACTGACAACTTTGTTATAATTGAGTATCAAGTCATTGCTTATTGTCAATCAGCTATATTGCACAGGCACGTTGCCTGCATATCTAACGCAAGACGTCCGAAACAAGATCGCTACTCTGAGTGTTGTCATGGTAAGCAGTTGTTGGGACAGCAGATGAACCACTTTGAGGTCATCATCAAAACCTCCTTCGAATGTAATATCCTCATTGACCCATGGGAATCTGTAGCCCAGGACTGCCTGAACTGGAGAAAAAGCATCCAGCAAAGTGACAGCCATTTTGAATGTCTCCAACAGACTCAGATGGAGACCCAACACAGATAGAAGGAGCTTGAAAAAACCTTAGCATCGTACCCAGATGCTTCAGATGCCCCATCTGTGGATCAAGCATTGGACTATTTATTTACCTCAGAACGCACAAGACTGGAGTGGAAGAAAGTCATCCTCAATCTCAAGGGACTGTCTAAGATGTGAAGCAAAATGCAAACCATAGGAATGCTATAAGAAACATAATTGTATCCACTTATATATATATATATATAATATATATAGTATCAATATTGATTTGCTTATGCCCACTCAAAAATTAAACAAGACTTATCGCTGAGCAAAAAACTTAAAATCCAATGTCTTTAATAAGTGATGGTGAAGAGCTACATATAAGTGATCAGAGATAATGGGAACTGTAGATGCTGAAGAATCCAAGATAACAAAGTGTGGAGCTGGATGAACACAGCAGGCCAAACAGCATCTCAGGAGCACAAAAGCTGACGTTTCGGGCCTAGGCCTGAAACATTAGCTTTTGTGCTCCTAAGATGCTACTTGGCCTGATGTGTTCATCCAGCCCCACACTTTGTTATCTTAGCTACATATAAGTATTCTTTAGCTAATAGAAAGGCTTGATTTTGAGCTTCAACACAATCTAGAAAACTGTAGTAATCTCGTTGCTGGCCCTGTATGAAAGCCTGTAAATTGCATTAGGGAGCTGATTTTCTAAATGATCTCTTTGTTTCATTCATTGAACACCTTTGAACTTCAAAGCTCATCCTTTTGTATCAACAGAGTGGCTCTAAATTCAGCCAGGAAAGTTCCTTATGGTGCTCAAGGTCAAGGCTAAATAAAATGGAGCAAGTTGAACTCAGCGCAATACCACACTCATTACAAAGTAAACATAGTGTTCCACTGTGCAACATTCTCTACCCATCTGTGCTGTATCACATGAACTACACATGGTTTAATAGTTTGCATGGACGACATGAGACAATTTCTGAGTTCCCATTTATCTTAATCAATTTAATCTTCATGGATTCATGTAATTAATGGTGGCTGGTTAAAATTGTATTGGAAGTTATATATTACAAGTTAGGGTTTGTGCGAAATCATGTTCCCAGGAGTGATGAGTTTTGCAAAAAATAACTAAGTTTGTTGTAACATGAAATAAGAGCCAGTTAAATTCAATTATTTGCAGAGAATACTCATCTATTGCTATCCCCACTAATTTGTCACGGATATTTTTGTGTGTTTTCCTAATGTAGAATGAAATGAAATGTATTACGATTTAAAGAGATGAAATGCACCAAGAGGAAAAATATCATATAGTACATGATAAGAGCTTTGAATAAATACTGTGGTTCCAGTTAAAGGATGGATGATGGCTTCTTTGGTGATATGGGACAAATTTAACAGAGTGATATATTCTCAGAAACGTCAACAGCCACATCTTGTTCATCCAATATTGATGCTTTCAGTTCCATTCATGGCTCTGTTTTCAGAATTGTGAATTGAAACATTCTCTAATAATAAGCTTTGCTGTTAAATCATAGTCATCTCTGGTTTAAAAAAAATTTAAAACATCATTGCTGTCTTGGGAGAGTAAAGAGCTGAAAGAGACCTTGCATTGTATTCATTAAAACTGACATTTATATGTGCAGCATGCTAGTGACATTGCCATGAATATAGATGAATGGTCTCAATAAAAAAGAACTTGGGACAGAATTTTACATTGCCCACTGGTGAATTTGTAGGTACGGTTCCTCAGACAGGCTTCTAACTGGTCTCCCACCTTGCCTGACCTTTCCATAATTTTACAGTCACGCGGACAATGTAGAGCCCTGTCTACACACATTTGTCTCAATTAGTACACTTAAGCGACCGATTAAATGTCTAATTACTAACTATAAGTATTTAAAGTACGTTTCCTGGCCAGCCTCAATCTTCAAGCTGGTGAAAGAAATTCAGGGGTGGGGATAGTCTAGAAAGTGACCCTGCTCAGCTATTAACGCAGGAAAGAGGCATGTCTTCACTAACAAACACCTTTCCAAACCAGGTCAGTGTTTTGCTCACCACTAACATTGCCAGTGGTGAGAGGGGAAACCCAATCATCCTAAAAGTCCTGGCCTTGAATTTTTCTAAGGTTTCTCACAGCCACACACTTTGGATCTGCAGCTTTTGGTGAGAAATCTGGCAGTGAAATATGTACAGCCCACAAAAAGGAGATAAATTACCACAGAATCTGTTTTCCTGATGTTCATCAAGGGATAAAGGTTAGCCTAGGCACCGGAAGAATTCTCTTGTTCTTTGCTCTGTGAAATGGGATATTTTATTTTTAACTGAGGGGACAGCTAAGAGCCATGCCAAAGTACACACCCTCAAAGGTACACTGCTCCCTCAGCAGTGAAGTGATACCCAGTAAGCTTGCAAAAAGGTATTCTGGTATCCAGTTTGTGATTGGTGATAACGTGAAGGAGGACTTTGACAGACCCATCAGCAAGCAAAACCTGAGGATTCTCGCAATTCTTAATGTGTGAGAAAGACAAGATTTTGAGTCAGTCCAGAGAAGTTTTGCTCGGCCAATGCAAGGTATGGAGGAACTGCCTTATGACGATGGATTCAGTAGGTGGGCCAATACTCACTGTAATTTCAAAGAATGAAAGATGACGTTGTTGAAACAAATAAGATTCTTAGGGGGCTTGACGGTTTAGATGTAGAAAAGATTGTTAAACTGTTATGGGAGAGTCAGAAACAAGAGGACCACATTCTCAGAAAAGAGGTTGCACATTTATAATAGAAATGAGGAAGAATTTCTTCTCTCAGAATCTATGGAATTTTTTACCTCAGGAGGCTGTAGAGATTGGGTCATTAAATATATTCAAGACAGAGACTGACATTTTTAATCAATAAGGGAATCAAGGTTTATGGGGAAAAGGCAGGAAAGCAGAGTTAGGATTTTCAAATCAACCATGATCGCATTGAATAGTAGAACAGATTCAGTTGCCTGAAAGGTATGCTTCTGTTCCTATATCTTATGGTCTTTGAATGCACTTAAATTGGTCTTATCTAAATGTTCAATAGTTAGAGCTTATCTCATCTGCATTCACACTGTCAAGAATGTGAACTAAACCTTAAACCAAATGGCAGCACAGTGGCTCAGTGGTTAGCACTGCAGCCTCACAGCGCCAGGGATCTGGGTTCAATTCCAGCCTCGGGTAACTGTGTGTGTGGAGTTTGCACATTCTCCCTGTGTCTGCGTGGGTTTCCTCTGGGTGCTCCGGTTTCCTCCCATAGTCCAAAGATGTGCAGACTAGGTGGATCGGCAATCCTAAATTGACTGTAGTGTTCAGAGGTGTGTGGGTTATAGGGAGATGGGTTTGGGTGGGATGCTCCAAGGGGCGGTGTGGACTTGTTGCGCCGAAGGGCCTGTTTCCACACTGTAAGGAATCTAATCTAATGTAGTCTAGTCATATATATAGACTACCTGGAAACATATAAAGCAATACAGAGGACTAACTGGTCTTTCCTCTATGAAACCAGATTGTTGGAGTGAAAGTCTCTTTTCACGCTATCTGAAAACTTCTAAAATTGAGTTTGAAATCAAGTCTATAAGTACTTATGATTCACATGAACTGATCTCAGGAGTAAAATGTCAATGTACCTTACTAAAATCTATGTTTGTGCATCTATGCACAACAGAGGCAAATTTAAAAATAAATGTCCAAGATAATTTTTTTGTTTTTGATAATGTGCTTTAATAATGAACTCTGTAGTACACAATGTTTAATGCATGAAGTAACTGGTTACATCTGTTCATGCAGATAGTTGGCCAGACTAAAAAATAAAGTCCAAGAAATGAAGGGGGAGGTAGGAGAACTGGCTTGACTTGTATCTCTTTTGCTGTGCTAATTTTCCAAGGAATGTTGGCTCAGAAAACACGTTTATTTTATTTGAGTCAAAACTCTATGGAAACTTCTCTGAGAAGGCTGCAGAATGCAAACTAGAGCCATTGAAACAATCTTACCCAGAACATATTGCAGTAATGAGATACAGTGCCCAGCCATGACTTGATTATTGTTGGAAAATATAAAGCCACACCCTTTTTTTGCAGACTAACAATACCGTGAATGTAAAACAGGAGTAAGCTATTCAGGCCTTTACCTATTCAGTTGAATTATAGCTGATTTCTATCATACTCTCAATTGCCCACCTTGTGCATTATTATCGGCATAGACCTGAAGGACCAAATGGCCTCCTGCTGTATTGTAAATGTTCTGTGATCACTTATTGCCTTTCTCACACATTAAAGTTATCAATTTGAGTCCTTAACGTTTAAATTGAATCAGTGCCCACAACTTTTCAAAGGAGCTAGCTCCAGATTTCAACTCCCTTTATATAAACTTCTAATTTTAAGATTATGCCCTCTTAATATGGAGTCCTGCACCAGAGTAAATAGTTCCTCTGCATCTATTCTATTAAATCTTTTTATCATTTTGAGCGTCTCAAGTGGATCATTCCTCAACCTTCCATGATCAAGGGAAGGCACTTTGAATTTATGTATCCTGTCATCACAATTTAACACTCTACTGAGAAGCCCTGAATATTTGAAGAATATGGTAGAACTTGCATTTATATACTGCCTTTCACTACCTGAGGACATGCCAAGTGCTAAACAGATGATCAAATACTTTTTGAGAAATAGTCACTGTTGCAGAGACTGAAAAATTCCACAAACTGTCACAAACAGCAAAGAAATAGGTGACCACTTTGATAGTTGTATTGATATTGTCTACAATAAATATAGATATAGGCATGGACACCAGGAGAAATCTCCTACTCCTCTATTTTAAGTTGACAGAGTACCTTGTGTCAACAGAAATTCACACTGTACTGCATTGGAATGAAGCTAAATTTTGTGTTCAAGCCCTAGAATGGGAATTAAGATGACAACCATCTAATTTGGAAGTGAGTATGCCCACCGAGCCAAGAATAGTTGTCTTTCTTTAAAATTGTCATCTCTTAATCAAAATTGTAACATCATCAGTAGCACACTTCACAGCTGTGTGTTACTGTAGTTTTACTGGTGGATCATAAATGTTTGGGAGAGTGGGCTTTCATCTTTAATGTTAGTCCCTATTGAAGTTCGAGATGAAGTACTATTTTGACACCTTACTTCAATCTGATTATAGACAGTGAGAGCTGAGTTTTCCTGTTGTCTTACTTAGGTAGAAAATGTAGTAAAATGGGAAAATGATGTCTTCTGTTATCTTCCTGTCTTGAACTGAATTTTCTCCTCCTGGCTTTCACTGGAACCACTGCCAGCTTCTCCTCCCCATGCCCTCCACATGGCAGGAATGGCTATTTTAGCAACACGCAATAAGAGAATCTTTTAAAGTTTATTTCTTGTCGTTTCTCTCTCCCACCATCCCTGCTACAAAATTCCTCTGCTCCATTCTGCAGTTGTCTGGGATTGCACAGTGAAAATCAGAAGTTCGCTGTGCATAACATTTGAGTTCAGACTTTGGTTGCCAAATCCTGGAGGTGTCATCACATGACTGCCTGTGTTTCAGCCCCAGACTTGTGTCATCAATTTCCCAACATGTCCATGTACCGTCCTATGACAATCTGAACTTGAACACACTCTTTGTCACCTGATTGGATATTTCTTCACTGTCAGTCACAAAGCCTGCTTTTCTATACTGATATTTTTATAACTAGAAAACAAAGCTGCTCAAAGAAAATAAAAAACTCAAGACAATATTTTCTTTGCCATTTTGATTTTTCTTCTCAGTAGTTCACAACAGTGTTCTCAAGATTAGTGTTCAATTCCAAGACAGTCTTGGAGCATTGACAGGCCTAACAGGGAGCCACTTTTAATTGTTCTGAAGGAATGTTAGACCATATCCAGAGCACTGCCTTCAAGTGAGGCAGTGCTTCCTCAGCTTCATCCTCGCTGCCTTACTCCTTACTGAAGACCAAAAAGCCATCTTTAATATTTAAAACAAAAGTAAAGAAAGTGTTGCGATTTGAGACTTAACAAAAAAATGCAAATTAATGTCCACTCCTTACAGATTTGCAAAAATCGCAGACTGTATCCCCATGGCTTTTGAACTGATCATGTAATCACTTTTAAGTTGCATTTTTTAAACATCTTGAGTAGCAAGTACATTTTTGTACAGGCACAAATCTGACACAGGTTGTTGTGCCAAAAATCTGCCTCAGTTTGTTTTCTAAAAAATCCCACCTAGCCACTGTATCACACATATCAGTGTGACTTGTTGGGGCAGAGTTTAATCATTATTGATGTGGTAGGATATTGAATGGGCAGCGATTTCTGTGAGCCTGCGCAAATTTCCCAGGGCTTGAAGAAGTTAGCCATCAATCAGTGTAGGCTTCTACAAACATCCAAGGAAATCTGAACAAACGTGAACAAATAAACTGCTTGTACAAATTTCCTGTCACATTGTCAGTTACTTCGTAAGTAGTTTTTCTTTATGTGTGAGCACAGGCACTTCAACTACACACAGACGCAAACACACACATCTGGCAGTTCAACAGATGATCCACTTGTGAAGGAAACAGGTTAGATCACAGGTAAGTCCCATTCTGCCCTCGCAATAGCCGTACATAAAATGGCTCAACAGGTACACAGTGATGTGTCTGACATTTATCTTATTCCTCACCCTTAGTCTAGGTGTGCGGAAGCCAAAAACAGCATGCCACCTGTAATCATTCTTTCTGCATCCTTATAACTTTCAATAGAAAATGATTAACTTGCTCATTGGCAGACGGATTATGTATTGCTAATACATAATAATAGACATCATTAAATAAACAGGCCAAGAACATTCCATGACATTATGCTGATTTTCCCTGTGTAACTAAAGACTGTCTGAAAGCCCTGAACAAACAGTATAAAATCAGCATTTTGAACTGATTAAATAATTTCTGTGGGGGCGGGGAAGGGGTTATGCCAACTTTCCACTGGACAACCAGCAGAAATGGTCAGCCTGTGAAATCCTCAAAATAGAAAGGAACAGAATCTGTGGCAAGATTGGGCAACTCAGGCAAGATTAGCCTGAGTTACATGTGGAGTGAGAAGCAATTTTGTTATGGTGATTGTCTTTTTATTCTGTGTTCTGCTATTCGAGAGCATATCAATATTTTCTCAAATCTCCTTTGATAGAACAGTATATACTGGGTTTTTTTTTGGAATTCCAGTTTTATTGTTCAGCTGTTCTAAAATAACAGTAAAGTGACTCCACTGTGAGATCAATATCTCAGTGAGTTCATACACAGCCACTTGGATTTAGTGGCTCAAGTAGACATTTTTGTGACCTTGGAAAGGATGTTGAAAGGATCATCATTTCCTCGTATTACTATTCCACTGTTCCAGACGTTCTCTCACTGGGTGACCTTTCACTAGATTTTCATGACACTCACTGATGAACACAACCTTTTTGTTCAAACCTAATATTTTTACAGCTTGTCGCAGATGACCAGGATGAAGCCAGCTGAAGCGGTGATGTGAATTTCTTTCTATGTTTAATTTGCTATGGACTGAGTTAGTTTTCTTAAATATATAACAAGTAACTTGGATGAACATCATCCTATTGGTAAAAATTAAATGTTCTAAAACTTTTAAACTATTATTCCATGTGTACATTGCTACAAACAACAGAATCATATGAGTATTGCTTCTTGGATATAATAACATAAATGTCCAATTGCATTATTTCAGTGAGAGCTTTGGCCTTGTTGTTTCTAATTCGTATTGAGTAATCGTTATAATTAAAACATTCCTGTGCATCATCTCTGTCATCTACACTCAGTTGATTTTCTTCCACTTCGCTGGTTAGGGATCAGTACATTTCACCCCTCTAATCGATTATTTTGCCCTTTTGTTATACGCAATGATATTACATAAAACATTTCTTCCTCATTGCAAGGTTCTCTGTAATAACTTTATAAATATCTTCACATTCCAACATGAAACATGGCAGCTAAGCATGGAACATATTGTGTGCCTAAAATTCAAAACCTAAGCAATGTGAAGATAAAACTCGGACTTACCTATAACCTGGGGCGAGTGACACAGTCAAATCTCTGTTGTACAATCCAGCATATCTTTCACTGCCACTGCATATCCTAAACCTGCAACCATATTATCTGTCTATGAAAGAAAAAAGTGAAAAAGTTACTTATTTTTCATACATACCTTTGTTAGAACAACAAATTCTTGACCAAAAGCTGCAATAAAATACATAAACATTATGAAAAAGATGTAATTAAATATTTATTCAAATGCATACCATGCTAGGCAAAGAATTTGGAAATGGGATGAATTGAATGCCACTTAGAAAGAGTTGCATAGGCACAATGGCCCAAATGGTGGCCTCCTGTGCTGTACATACTATGTTGAAAAGTATTACAAATTTGAAGTGCCAATGTAGACACAATAGAACTTGTTCATATTTATATAAGACCAGTAGCATTCCTTATATGTGCAAGAGCAGAGGTCAAAGGCATTTGGACAAGTGTCTAACCATATGCATTTCAGGGGACACTTAAAGGGAAGGCAATGGCCTAGTGGCATTATCATTGGACTGTTAACCCAGAGATGCATGTACCATTCTGGGGATAATAGGAACTGCAAATGCTGGAGAGTCCGAGATAACAGGGTGTAGAACTGGATGAATGCAGCAGGACAAAGATGCTGCTTGGCCTGCTGTGTTCATCCAGCTCTACACCTTGTTATCTCCAACACTCTGGGAACCTGGGTTTGAATCCTGCTATGGCAGATGGTGGAATTTGAATTCATTAAATATCTGGAATTAAGAATCTAATTATGACTATGAATCCATTGTTGATTGTTGGGAAGAACCCATCTGGTTCACTAATGTCCTTTAGGGAAGGAAACAGCTGTCCTTACCTGGTCTGGCCTACATGTTACTCCAGACCCACAGCAAGGAGGCTGACTCTTAACTGCCACCTGGGCAATTAGGGATTGGCAATAAATGCTGCCTATCCAGCAACGCCCTTATCCCATAAAGGAACAGGCAGACTGAAAATGTAAGAGGTGGGGATGGAACAGAATTATCTCTTATTTCTAATTCAATTGCAACCAAGTAGCAGGGATATTGTGAGAGGGGGGAATGAAAATAGCAGAAATCTAGAGACAGGTACAGGTTAAGAAAAGTCACAAAGGAAAGAATGATGAAGTTTAGAAAGGTATATGCAAGGAAGGGATGGATCGAAAGAAGAAAAGGAAGAATTGTGGAGAGAGAGGCATACTTTCAGAGAAAGAAGGAGATTTTTTTAAAGACGTACAAATAAAAACAATATAGAGAGAAAACAAGTGAACTGCAGGCAGAATACAGATTGGAACAGGCCTAATTTTCGTCTTGCCATCTGTGTAGATATCAGATTTATGTAACACAAAGCAAACGAGAGAAAATACCAAACAGATAATTAAGGAAGAGATCTTGAGAAGGAAAGGAAAACAGCGAGTTTTTGGAGAGGATACGTGAAAATTTTGCATTATGCAAAAGGAAGAGCTAAACAGAGTGAACCAGTGAATAGAGGCACGATGACAGAACAAAATGTTATGTTGTAATAGATGATGAGAGATAAATTGTTGAGGGGGCTCTACCCTCATCGGGGAGATGGAGATGTTTCATCTTTTTGCACTGAGGGCAACTCTGGGCTCGAATGGAGTAAGTCCTCTCGAGTGTACTGTGTACCTGAATAAAACAGCATACCTCCTGACTAACTGTGACCAATGTGTTATAAATCACCACTTCTTTTTTCAATATTCACATAGTAATGATTTTAATTAGAGGTATGCTGTAAGAAAGTTCATCTGCTGTGAATGATTCAAATGCTGCAAGGCAAATTAAACTTTAAATATTGGAAACAGAGTTATAATGAAAAAGTAATTGTATCACTTTTTTCCATTGAAGTTATTGCTAATTCATATACTACCATAGTAGTCACAGTGTAAAAAGAGCTGTTTGATAAATGCGTATTTAAGACGTCGAAATTATGCCATGTGACTATTAGCTTATGATTTTTAACACGTTCACAAAAATCCCTTTGTTCACTATTTCAAAAGAGAGGTTAGTCAATTTTAAACTGATTTAAGCCCCAGACAAAGAAATTTTATACAAATGCCTTATGTTTGCATGTTTAAATTTGCACAGTATAATTGCAAGGTTTGAATCTTGCCAATTTGGTATAATATCAGACCAATCTAAGTCAGAAATTGCTTCATCCTTGACTTTGGCAACGGTATATAAAAGGACAGGAATTCGCTGTCTCCTAGACAGATATTGTAATCATGAAATACACACTGATTATACCGTAAACAACAGCTCCAACCGCTGTTTTGAAATTCATGCAGCTTTAGTGACATTTAGAAAAGTAGCAGCTGGACTGACATCCAGACTAGAAATATAAAAGGAAATGTGAAACCTGAGTACAAAATGAACAACATATATAGAATGAGCAATATAAACAATACAATTAAAATGAAACAGACAGCAATCCATTCCATTTAGCTTCAAGCTCCAAACTAAATTGTGTTTCAGAGTTAAATGGTTGACCTGAGAAAACATCTGACAGTGTTGCTTCTGCAAGTTACAAATTGCTCAGACATTTGTCCTTGTGAAAATAGGCTAAAGAATACCTGATTATTATGTTATTGAGTTGTAGAAGCTTAACCTGGCGGTGTTAAAATATATTATTCATCATACAATAAAGACATGGCTGCATTCAGCAGATATCAAAATGTAGCACTTTGCAGCTCTTAAAATTTTGCAATTTATGTATTGTTCTAAATGTCGTTGCATTCAAGTGCATCCTGCTCCTCCAACAGTCATTGTCTTCTACTGCCATGTCCATGCCCACAGCAACTTTAAATTCTTCAACTCCCCCGTGCCTTTCAAAAAATATCTAAAAGCTCTCACTGAGAGTGCTTTTAATGACTACTCAGTTCCTATCACTTCATCCATTCTCTACTCTTGTTTGCTTCCCCTTCTACCTTGTATTTTATTCCAAGATGGGTATCTTTGCATCTGAAAGGCAATTTGCTGATGTTCAGCTGAAGTGACACCGGCAGAAGATTTTTAACCTAATTAGTGCTTGCTTTGATACAATTTTCATTTAACTTCCGACAATGTTACAAGTGAGGTTTCAGGTTTCTCCTTAGAAACTGTTTCAGTATGATGTAGTGTGAGGGTAACAGATCAAGGTGAGCTCATCACATTTTCTTTAACATTATGCATATTGCGGACCTAGACTTTGAGACAAAGGTACAATGATACAAAACATGGGAGTAATGTAAACTATGCAAAAATAGCATAGAAGTTCAAAAGCCCATATCCAGGTTGGTACAATGGGCAGTATTGTCGCAAATGAAATTAACTCGGTGAAAGTTAAATATCAAAATATAATAAGAGGTACGATTCTGAAATGAACATAAGAGTGAGGGTGTGAGTGTGAATAAATCACTGAAGGTGGTAGGATAGATTCTGATTATAGTGCATGAAGCATATAGCCTCCTGCACTTAATCAACAGGGAATGGAGCGCAAAGCTATATTCAGCTTGCTTCGAATACTGGTCAGATTCAACTGACCTACTGTGTCCAAGTCTGGGTTCTAAAATTTAGGAAAGAGAGAGTGTGCAGAAAGATTTCAGGAAACTGGTTCTGTTGATGAGGAACTTTAAGTAAGTGGAAATCTTGGCAGATTTTGGGTCTCCTTTCCTTAGAAGAGGTTAAAAGGAGATTTGATAAAGGTTCCAAAAATCATGAGGGACCTGAACAGCGCAGATGGGCTGAAATTGTTCCCTTTGATGGAAGTATGGAAAATCAGCTTACATTTCCATTATAAACGTAGTAATGGCGAAATGAAGAAAAATGGTGGTACAATGAATGGGGATGGTACGGTGGCTCAGTGGTTAGCACTGCTGCCTCACAGCGCCAGGGACCTGGGTTCAATTTCACCCTGGGGAGACTGTCTGTGTGGAGTTTTCACATTGTTCCTGTGTCTGCATGGGTTTCCTCCCACAGTCTAAAGATGTGCAGGTTAGGTGGATTGGCCATGCTAAATTGCCCATGGTGTTCAGAGATGTGTAGCTTAGGTGGGTTATAGGAAAATGGGCCTGGGTGGGACACTCTGAGGGCTGGTGTGGACTTGTTGGGCCAAAGGACTTGATTCCACACTGTAGGTATTCTATGATCTATGATCTATAATTAAGACATTCAAAAGAGAATTGGATTATAAAGTGGAAAGGAGGAGTTTGCAGGGCCACTGGGAAAGAGCAAGAGAGTGGCTTTAGTGAACTGTTCTTTCAAAGGATGAGCACATACAGATCAGGCTACAATTCTATTCGTGGAGGTTTAAGAGAATCCAAAAGATTACTGTTGAAATTTTCATATATATGTTCCAGCAATGGCTGTTCTCAGATGCGATCCTGCTGCCTAACTACCTACCCTGTGCAGCTCAATTAAGGTGAGAGTTCACCTTGAAATGTGCAATTTCACCATTGCTCATACGCACCCACACACTTTTGCTGAATGCTTATCCAAATTCTCTCTATCCTACCCCCTAAATACACCAGCCATGGCTCAATGGTAGCATTCCCACCCGAGTCAGAAACAAGTGGCTTCAAGTCCCACTCAAGAAACTTCTCGGAATCCAGAATAATATTTTTAATGCAGTTTATTACAGAGGGAGTGCCACCCTGTTATGGTGGCATATTTTGACTGAGATGTTGGACTGAAACCTCTTCTGCCCATTCCAGTGGACATAAATGTTCCTATTATATTTTTAAGATGAGGTGAGAAAGTTTTAAAAAAGACATGAGCAGCAACTTGTTTTCACACAAAAAGTGGTTTGTATGCAGAATGAACCTCCAGAGGAAATGGTGGATGTGTGTGCAGTTACAACATTTGAAAGACATTTGGATAAGTATATGAATAAGAAATGTTTGGAAAGATATGGGCCAAGAGCCAGCAGGTGGTACTATTTTCCTTGGGGTTATGTTCAACATGGACTGCTTGGACTGAAGGGTCTCTTTCCATGCTGTATGACACTATGACAAAGGACATGATGTCTTGGCTAATATTTAGAGGAAGCATATTTTGTCATTTTCCTTGTTATTTATTGGACTTTGCAGTGTGCAAATCACCAGCTATCCTCTTACATTACTACAGTCACTACACTTCAAGAGTTACTTAATTGATTATAAAGCACTAGAAATCATAAAAGGTGCGATATGAATGTGATTTTGTTAATTCATTCAAATAGATGGTGCCAATTGCTGAGGGAGTTTGTAAGATTGGGAGGCAGCTCCTGCTGTATCGTGCTGCCTTTGTTCTCACTGTTTTCTGCTTCCTGAAGACTGATTGGGGCTCCTGGAACTGAAACGCAGACAGAAAAAAGGGACAAGTGTTAGCATTTAGTGACATGGGTAAGCAGAGACAGATGGTTAGTTTCTGAAAGCAGTTGCAACTTGTAGTAGTAACCCGGGCTCCATTTGTAGCTCTCTTGCTCCCCCAAGTCAGAGAGTTGCAAGTTGAAGTCTCACTCCAGATCTTAAACAGAACAGTCAGTTCTGATATTATAGTACTGAGGGCGTGTCATGCTGATGGTGATGCCATCATTTGAATTAGGCATTAAAGCAAGATCCCAGGCAATATTTCAAACAGCTTCGGAATTTTCCCCAGTGCCATGGCCAATGTGTATCCCTCCAATTAAAATAATTAAATCAGATTATTGGTGTTTTCCTGTTTGTGGGTGCAGGCTTATACAAATTATCTCATACATTTCCTGTATTACAACAATGGAAACAGTTCAGAAGTATTGTATTTCAAAACAATCTTGATGGACTGATGTTTTGCAAGGTACTAAAGAAACATTTTTCACATCATGTATAGGTTTGACATTAAAGGAGGGAAAGATTGTTTAAAATCATTCAAGATGTCACCTTACCAGGTGCCATGCTCTTATTATGCCATATGCCCATGATGCTTGTCAACTGATCTTCAGGTGGGTTCAGCTTCTGAAAGATGTGAGGTCCATCCCCAGGCACTGGCTATTCCTGCAAGGAAGGAGAATGTGAATGTCAGAGTATTGAGTGATTTTGAATACCTGCTTGTCAGGGTGAAACAGTGGCTTGTGAAAGATGGGCAAGTTGTGGAGAGACACAGCAAGGGCTAACAAGAAATGCAAATGCAGAGTGACTGCAGAAAGATTCTGAGAAGATGATGTGAAATGAAGATGCTGTGGTGATTAATCAGCACTGGAGCATGAGCTCATTCAAGGCTGAACAGTAAACAATAGAGCTTATCTTTGGTGCTGGTGAAATTGTTACATTTCTAGGGGATATTGCAGCTATGTCCTTCACCGATCATTTCAAAGAAAACAAAATGACTGCAAATGCTGGAAATCAGAAACATAAACAGAAATTGCTGGAGAAATGCAGCAGGTCTGGCAGTTTCTGTGGAGAGAAACAGAGTTAACATTTCAGGTCCAGTAGCCCTTCTTCACAACTGATAAAGGCTGACCTTTCCCCATTCCTTTGTCTGGTCAACACTTGTTCTCTCTCAACAAAAACTGAAAGAACTGCAGGTGCTGTAAATCAGAAACAAAAACAAAAATTGCTGGAAAAGCTCAGATCTGGCAGCATCTGCAGAGACAAATTAGAGTTACCAACATTTCAGGTTCTGAGAAAGGGTCACTCGACCTGAAATGTTGACTCTGATTTCTCTCCACAGATGTTGCTGGATCTGCTGAGCTTTTCCAGCAATTTCTGATTTTGTTTCTTGCTCTCTCTCTGGGCTACATCTCCAACTATTCTTTACATTTCCCACCCACCACCTCATCTTTATTATATATACCAACGTGTTCCTGACTACGGTCAGTTCAGAGGACTGGAAACATTAAGTCTCTTTCCACTGGTACTGTTGAGTGTCCAAAGCAATGTCTGTTTTTGCTTCCTTCTCCGACCACATGCTTTACCATATCTGTTGACTCCCGATATCCGAATACCTTTCGACATACGGAGGTGGGCGTATCCGTCCGTCTGACAGCAGTCACTCGACATGTTATTGTAGGTGGTTTGTAAAGGAGCAAATGTGTACACGATTACTAGTAACTTGAATCTCCCCCCTTCTGATTCAGAACCCAATCATCCTTGACATTTCTACGAAAAAGAAACGGGGCTTTTTTTAAAAAAAGTACACTTTATTTTTCGTTTTGTTTTGCAACACGAACGCGCCTCCTCCATTGAGAAGCACCCATCCCGGGTGTTAACTCACTCGATTTCATAGGTTCCCAGTAGCACTGGCGCTGGGAAGAGACCTCACTGATAAGGGATAGTCCGCTGAACCCTCGGTCAGGCAGATGCCTGGTTGTCGGACAACCTGAGGAATTGGGTGGGGTAAGAATACTTTCTACCCTGCTCAAACTTGCACATTCACCCCATCAAATAAAAACGCATCGCCGCGCCACTTCAAACTGGGGCGCACATGATCTCGGAAACAGCGCTCTCCACTCTCTGTCCCGATTCTCCAGGGGCGAAACTCGCCGAGCGCTTCTGGCAAATGAAATGCTGAACATTTTAAGCATCGCCGGCAAAACCAAAATAGGAGACGAACGCTATACCGTCGGGGCCGCAAAGCTGTGTGACATTTAAAAGCATCAGGTGCCACTTCACGGAAAAAATGCACATTAGCATTACCCACACCTTTACGTATTTTTGTTGGGGGGGGGGAGAGACTATCAATATGCATTGGTGACATGTCCACCCCTTAAATTCCGCTCAGTTCCCTTTAAATGCAGTTTATCCCTCTCACAGGACCGCTCTCGGTGTTTCTTCTTGCTTGCTCCCCCCACCCCCGGTGCTTTATTTTTTCCGCCTTTTTTCTCTCTCCGTGCGGTGTGTCAATGTATCTTTTTGTGTCTCTGGTTGGACGGTGAGATTCAAATCATTACGACAGCTGCAGTTTGTAGCGTATCGCTTTCGCGCCAGCTCACTGCATGGTAACAAGCTGTCCTCTCGCTAGCTTACAGTGCCACCTCGCTATGACCCGCTGCATTTGCTGCTGTAACCGCAGGCAAAGCAAGCAACTCGCCTCGAGCACTTGTCAACGGTGTGCACGGCTTAACCCTACCTGATCTGAAAAAAGGATTGAAATATGTATAAATGTATTGCATTGTATTTTAACTGGGCCACACTTGATGCCCCCCAAACCCCCGAGTCTGTCGTGCACGAAAAATGCACGCAGAATGAAGGGGGCGAATTCAAAGCGGCTATGTGCAGTTTGCTTTTTCTGCTGGGTTTGGGAAGGTTCGGGGTGGGGGGTGCTCTGTTCCAGTCACCGGGATACTAAGCCGAGGACGCCGGCTTTGTGAGTTTCTCATCGCGCCTTCGGTAGAACTGGGGTTGCTCACCGCCAAGCGGTTACAGTGAATTAAAAGTTGCAGCAAATCGTGCGATAAATTATATTTTAAAGAAAATGTAAACCGACTGTGCAGTTCCCAAGACTGTGTCTCTCCCCTATCGCTGGCAAAGGAATTTAAATACTCGAAGAATCATTTCGTTTTAGGCAAAAAAAATCCACCGTAGGCAAAGACACTATTAATTTCCACACCCCCCCCCCCCTCCCCGCCAACCCGGTGTTTGCGGAATGGTCTAGTATTGGAAGGTTTGAAAGGACTGAGTCTACCCGCAGGGTTTCCTGAAACTAAAAGGCCGGCAGAGGTGGTCTTGTATTTATTTGTTCTGGTAGCTTAAAAGTGCGAATCGCTTTTTCCGGGCCACGGATAATACAGGGAATTTTAGCTAGTCCAATCGAATAATTTGGAAAAAAAAAGACACAGCGAAATGGTTAGTTGGACCAGAAAGCAATTGTTTCTGCAAAAACTTGAGTAACTAGCATTAGAATCCGACACAGCAGCACCCCCCCCCCCCAAAAGAAAAACCCTCGGTCGAATGATGATCAGTGACTATCAATCGTGTAATTCTGAATTAACTTTTTCTTAACCCACACACATCGCCACCGCTTAATACTTTCGTTTGCTGCCAGTTGAGATTTTAGCTGAGTGTTGTGGAAGCCTTCCAAGTTTATAATTTTTTTCAGAAACGCGTTTTCTTTCTTTAAATTGTACAGTAAAACTCAATTTTAAAAAAAATATAGTTCCCATCGGCCATTTGAGTGTTGTCGATCTTGTTACATTTCCGAGGCGTGCTCAAGGTCAGGGAAGTGGGGCGGGGGGGGGGGGGGGCTTTTAGCTCTTACCTCTTGGTGGAGGAAATTTGGATGTGGGGAGGGGAGGTGAAAATAGCGGCCACGGTGACTGCTTTATCGGCAGTTTGTCCAAGGCAGGACTGGGCACAGACGTGTTGTTGGGGGGGCTCCTGCGTTTCACCTCCTGCCAGGACAGAATTGGAGAGAGAGATGGGAGGGTCTGAGAGAGAGATCGCTGTCAGCTGAATTCATTACTGTAAACATCTCCCAGGGGTTTTAAGAGGGAAAGGGAAGACTTACATTAGCAATAAACAGCCGCATCATTACTGGCGTGTGACTGCGTGCAGCAGGAATTCAGTCTGGAGCGCAAGGAAGAGTGATAGTTTTTTTTTACTCTTTCTTCCTTTCTTTACCTACCGTATAAATCCTCCCGCCTCTAGAAGAGAAACCACCGGCAGAAGCGACACTTGAAGGGCTCCGGTGCTTTTTGAGGGAGCGGATAGAGAGAGAGAGAGACCAGAGCATGGTCACACTGCTGAAGCAGAACCTGCCGCTGGACTGAGCGGAGAACGCTGTTTCAGTGATGACAGGAGCCGAGAGCAACACAAGTCAGCCCCCAGCAACTACTAGGACTGCTCTCCCCGGATTGTCCATCAAACCAGGAAAATCGTGAAAGAGAACGAAAAGCAGAGGATGAGCGAGTCACAGAATCGGACAACAACGTAAAGGTAGTTGGAATCTCTTCTAGTAAAAATCGTTTGAATTTTATACACGATTGCAATTTGATTTTAATTATCTGGTGCTAACATCCATCACTTAATATTAACCACCATCGCAGCTGCTTAAATTTTAGTCTGAGGCTATTTTTATTCTCCTCTGTCTTCTGAACTGGCTTTTTAATAGTCTTGTTTTATTAACTGGCATAGAGTAAGCTGAAGGCAGTTAATGGTATGCTGACAGCCCATAGATTTTTCCAGCAGAGGCAGCTCTCGGTTGAAAAATACAGTTCTGAGAGTGTGTGAATCCATATGAACTATTAATTTATTTCTTATGATTTTTTAATCTAAGGGAATAGGATTCCAGGTGTACAAGGCAAGCTGAGATGACACCCCTTTCTGACTTGGAGCAGCAGTGTGTGACGAAGAGACTCCAGATTTAATAAACCCACGGAAAGCTGCTAGCCTCTGTGTCTGCATTTATATGTGCGCTTTCAAATTGCCAATCTCCGGTGAAAGCAGACTGTGATGTGCTTTAATTCTCACCAAGTGTCCTGGTTTAGATGGAAGAATTTGCAGGTCTCGGCTGTAGTTTACAAATTGCTGCTTCCACTGTAAAGTCATAAAACAAAAACGCACACAAGGATTATTCTCACCAGGCACATGTACTGTTTCTGCTCCCAAGTGTTTGGATGAAGCAAATACTGGCTGTACATTCACAGGAGCTGCCTCTGGCATTGTGGATTTTTAAACTGCCTGCTGTTTTACAATTAGAATTCCTTAATTGTTAAGAGTGATGGGAATGTCACAGACCAGAGTCTGTTTCGTGGACTGGATTACTTTATTGCAGTTATGGATTATATTTCTGTTGGGACTGTGCACGCCAGTAACGGAGGCAGATTTTTGTCCTTTGGAGTGTCGTTGCGATAAGAAATTTGTTTACTGTAATGACCGTGGCTTGACATCAGTGCCTGCTGGGATACCAGAGGGTGCCGCTATTCTCTACCTCCAAAACAACGTCATCAACAATGCTGGATTTCCTCTTGACTTGCGAAATGTGCTGTCTGTTCAAACAGTATACTTGTACGGCAATGAGTTGGATGAGTTCCCCGTAAACCTACCAAAAAACATGAAAGAGCTCCACTTACAGGAGAATAATATCCAGACTGTCTCCCGGGAAGCTCTCAGCCAGTTGCAGAAACTCGAAAAGCTACATCTGGATGACAACTCCATCTCAACAGTTGGCATTGAGGATGGCGCTTTTCGAGAAGCTACCAACCTCAAGTTGCTGTTCTTGTCCAGGAACCACCTGAGCAGTGTGCCTGTTGGGCTCCCATTAGGGTTGGAAGAGCTCCGGCTGGATGAGAACCGGATCTCCACTGTGCCGGAGCTAGCCTTTCAGAATCTGACCCTTCTTCAGCGCTTGGTCTTGGATGGGAACCTCCTGACCGACAGTGGGATTTCTAAGGGAGCCCTGGAGCCGCTGGTCAAGTTAACTGAACTCTCGCTGGTGAGGAATTCTCTCACTGTGCCCCCACCAAATCTTCCAGGTGGCCACTTGGTGAAACTGAATTTGCAGGAGAACCAAATCAGTCAGATTCCGGTCACCGCCTTCACACAACTGAAACGGCTCGAGAAGCTGGATCTCTCCAATAATCAGCTGCGGATGCTGGTGAGAGGAGTTTTTGATGGTATGACCAGTCTGAAACAGATTCTTTTGAGGAATAATCCCTGGTATTGCGACTGCAACATAAAATGGGTAACCAAATGGCTGCAGTCACTTTCGTTTTCTATAAACGTGCGTGGGCTGATGTGTCAGGGCCCAGAAAAGGTCAGAGGAATGGCTATAAGAGACCTGAACATAAACCTGGTATCCTGCCCAACTACCGTACCCACTCCTCAAATCACACCCAACCCACCTGCTCCCTTGCCATCTGCTGTGGTGACTGTCATTCCTACCACCTACACTTCTGGTGCCAACACCTCCATTCTTTCCTTAGCACCAGGGTCAACTGCTCTTGTGCCTACCGGAGACAAAGAATTCACGGACCCTTTGCCTGTCGGTCAGTTGCAACTAACTGTGCAGTTCGTGAATGACACATGCATTCAAATCAGTTGGCTGGCCATATTTGCAGTGACCAAGTACAGAATCACCTGGGTGAAACTGGGTCACAGTTTAGTCGGTGGCATTGTGCACGAAAGGATAGTCAGCGGAAATATGGAGCAACTGAGCTTGCTAAATCTGGAGCCAAAATCGACCTACAGGATTTGCATGGTCTTGCTGGATGCCTCAAATAACTTGCACATGGAGGACGATACTGTTTGTTTAGAAGCCACCACAAAGTCGTCATCTTTTAACACGAACATGGCCTCAAGTCCTGAGCAGGCAGCCCAGCAGGACCTGAGCTCCCCATTACTTTTGGCAGGGTTGATAGGGGGAGCTGTGATCATTGTACTGGTGGGTCTGCTTGGTGTTTTCTGCTGGCACATGCATAAAAAGGGCAAATACGATTCGCACTCATGGAAGTACAATCGGGGGAGGAGGAAAGATGACTACTGCGAGGCTGGCACAAAAAAGGACAACACTATTCTCGAAATGACTGAGACCAGTTTTCACATAGTCTCATTAAACAATGAACAAATGCTCAAAGAGGATTTTAGACTGCAGTCAATATACCCTCCGAATGGAGCGATTAACTTTACAGACTGCCACACCAGAAGCAACAGCAGATACTGTACTGGTGGGGCACCAGATTTGGAGCAATGTCATACATGACTGTGCAGAATAATGACCGTGCAGTTATAGGACTTTCTAGAATATATTTGTGAAATATTGTCCAGACAGATTGTGTCTGCCTACTGTGTAATTTATACAGTGTAAAAAAAGGCTATCTTTTTTATTATAAAAAATAAGTAGCAACAATTTTGTAATGCAGTCAAGTGATTTAAGAAAAAAGAGATTAAGTAAGCTGTATCGTTGTTGCTGTACAATCAAGGCCTATGTTCATAAAAGATTTTTTTTTTAAAAGTATGACAGCATTTAATGATGTGGTTTCACAGTTGGGGTTTAAAACATCTTGTGAACAGTTACGCTGGCACCTAATTTAAATACTAACAAATACTGACAGTTGGTCTGATCTTCCCAAGCCATCCCTCCACCATGTTTCTCACTTTCCTGTCTTGAAAGTGGTCGTCCCACATTGTGGCATTGATTCCTCTTTTGTCAGTAACTTGTCCCTCAGTATGGCCCGATTGAGTTGTGAACTTAAATATGACTGCAAGTTTGCAGTCACGGAGGCAGTCCAGTCAAACCCAACATCCACCTACTTTTCAGCTGGGCGAGCAGTGCATTGCATTGTGCTGCAGTCAGGCGTGGAACCTATTAATAATTCTCTGTAGTCTTACTGCACACTCCCCCCAACCCAATCAGTAGCACCTTGAGACCAGATTTAGCACCTTACTACTTAACTGTGACCAACCCACTTGGCTCAGCTAGCAGTTGGTCTTCACGACTGAAAACTACACCGCACATTTAATGACCCATTTCAGAAGTTCTACTGCTTCAATTGCATGTTCACTACCTTCAGTAGAACAGATGAGCAGTATAAATTGATGGCTTTTCATAGCGACTTCTTAACACGCCAGTTAAACTCAGATCTTTTATTTCAAGCTGTGATTAGATTCCCTCCTACAATTAAGTGAATTAAATTTATTCAATTCAAACTCGACAATAGACAATATTTTATACATTTGAAAAGTATGATAGGTTCATAATAATTAGGTCAAATTAGATGTAGAATTTATCACAAGGTAATATTATAGTTCTAGCACATTTGTTGATTAACAGAAGACAAAATGAGGGATGTTCTCAAACAACAAAAACTAAGTAATTCAAAGGGTACACATTTATTATTGTTGACTTGGTAAAATTTTACTTGCATTTGAGACAAAAAAAATTTGAGCCATTTTAGTTAATGTGATTTTAGCCCAAAGCCACCAAGTCATGGTAACAGTGAAGCATTAGGATGCCGACTTACTCACCAATTCAGTCCTTATGAAGAAAATCATACAGGAAGACTAAATATGTAATAAAATGACATGAATTGATCAGCATTACATCGGGTCCTCACAGGTAATATGAAGCATTTACATGTCCACTCAAAAACCTGGTGTCATAGGTTCAAGCGAAATAGTAGAAGGATTCAAGGGGATATGAGAAACTTTTTTTATGTAGAGGGTGGTGGCTGTCTGGAATTTGCTGCCTGAGGTGGAGGCAGACATCCTAAACTTGAAAAGTACCTGGATCTGCACCTTAAATGCTGTAAGTTGCAGGGCTATGAGCCAAATGCAGGAAAATGGGATTAAAAAGAACGTCCGGGTGTCTTTGGGTCAACGTGGACTAGATGTGCTGAATGGCCTCCTACTGTGCTGTATCATTTTGATGGCTCTAAGTGGAAGCCATTTGTTACATTTCATACTTGTTGCTCAGATGAATGAGTTAGAGCTGGGGCATCTAATTATTTTTATAATCAAGTGTCCAACTAATTGTTGGAACAATTGTTAACTTTTTAGTTACATTATGGTTTACAAAAAATGGTGTCATTTCTTACTTCAGTGTGCAGATGCCATCTTTAACAGGAGCGTATTGCTGTCATACCAAACAAACTTTACCCATTCAGATTGGCCAGTTTGCAACTAAAGCTTTTCTACTCTATACTTGGGGTTTTTATTTCTCCCTTCTGTCTCTGTCTCCCTGTGCCTTCCATGCCACAAAAAGGATGGCCTGTTTCCTTATCCTCTGACCCCTGCCAGCTCAGCTGTGTTGGCAGCCTGAGGGGAGGGTATAAACACCATGGCATGACTGAGATCAGGAACTCGCCATGCATAAGCACAAACTCAATAATATACCATTTCCGTGGCGTCACAAAGACCTTTAACACTTAGTGTTATGTGCCACAATATCCTGTTTAGTTGACAGAAAGGACAGCTTGTTAACTGAAGAACGATGACTCCATTTTAATAATAAGACTACTGCATTAACAGTGTTCTATATAATATCTGAATGATAACAGTATTCTGTCCAATTTCTGTCAATGGTCATCGGTAAATTATCTTGGGCATACTGATAATGAAAGCTGAAGCATTAGAAATTCACGTAAGTCTCTAATGGTTATACATTTAATTAATTTAATCTGATTAATCCACGTAACATTGACCCCACTGCAATGTTCATTCCTTGTAACTTCCACTTAAAAACCAACAGTTCTGATATTGAGCCAGTTTTGAGAATAAGCAATACTGGTAAACAGGCATCGCACTAAGGTGATCAGAATAATAACAGAAGTCCAGAATCTTTTTTTTTAAATTAAGAAAATGCCTACAGGAAGAATGCTTAAAAAATATATTAAAATCTATTGCTACTTTTGTAATACAGATGTCAGAACATGTTTGTGCAAATTACACAGTGTCAAAATATTTTGGTTTAACCTTTTCATTATGTTCCGAATTTTCTGTAGTGCAAGGAACCAAAGTTCATTAGCTTGCACCCTTTTGGTGTATCATGTATGTGCCTTGAATTTAAATCATAATGTTCAGCCCTTGAAATCTTCTCATTCCTACCCCCACCTTATTATTTTGCAGAGAATGTATGAGTACATTAACAAAACAAAGCTTTTGTGAAAAAAATAAACAGCTATGAAAGTTGACTATTTCAAAAGTAAAGTCATGTGGATCATCTTAATTTCAGGTAAAGATAACTGACTTTTATGTTTGTGCAGTCTTAGAAATCTTGTCTTTGGTTCTGAGTTGTTACGAAAGCAACAAGTACCCCTTTTGTGACATAACGACCACTTTTTACCATTTTAAAATCTTCTAGAAAATAGACTAAGATGATTTTTTTTTAAATGAGAACAGATAGATTTTTGTAGTAATTTAAAGAAATGCAGTGACCAAGCAATTTGTGGAACAGCACACAATAGCCCATGACGTGATTACAAATTCCCCTTTTAAAATACGAAATAATGTGATAATTTATTAAATTGGTTAGTGATACCTTATACAGTGCAACACATTTCTTTAGATTCAACATGCCAAGGGTCTGTTGCCACAATTGACAACCAGTTAATCCTTATTTTATAAATGGATCAGTGCACTGTTAGCTTTTTATTTTTTTAAATAACTGCTTCAGAGCCAATGTTGTAATAAAAAAATCCTTTGAAAATATTTTTTCTACTGCAAAATGGATTAAAAGTACCCTTTTTTTTAACACTGGGTGAAAAAAAAACACATTTCCGAACCATAGGGAGATGAAGGGATCAAGGTCACTTGTGCTCAGTTTAACTGTTTAGCCTTATCTAGAGCAGAAAATCTCATGTCGAGAATTCAACAGTACATTTTATGTTTTGTGTATATTTTTGTCTTGTCAAGGTGGGAGAAAGAAATCTTATGCTTTATATATAAAATGGCTACTTGATGTAACTTATAATAATGCACAGATATACTTGTTTTACTGACAGGTTGCAGAATCCAGAGATACTCTGTACCTCACTTGCATATTCCTTACTTTCAACAAATTCTCTGTATTTCTAAAAGATTGTTTGAAGGATGTCCATAACCAAAATACAAAATAAAGTATGGTCACAACATACACTGTGCTGGCATTAGAACTGCTTCATGTTATTCGGAATAAATGGAAGATACAGCATGAGTCAGGCTTGTGAACTTTTGCTTGCATCCTATCCTAGCAGTTCTTCTGCCTCCATGGATTTTATGTCGTGAGACAGTAAATCTTTCCTTGTTGTAAGTGTAATAATTCACAGGGATGGAGAATGCAGCAATGCTAAAGGACACTTTCCCTATTAAAGAGATGCAGTGTAAGTCAAGGTTGATAAAGGATTTTAGTTTGGACCTTTTAACCATCAAAGGAAAGCCCTTAATACTTGTGCATTATCCAAAGGCAGAAGATTGAATTGTTACCTGTGCTCATCTATGGACTTGCACATTTTTATATTCTGGCCCCCAAAATCCATCATGAGTATAGTGGTTTAATTGGTAACCTGCTGAGCTGGCACTGTCAGTAGAGAATCCCAGTTCACTCCCATGCCTGGAAGCAGGGAAGAGTGTTGTCAAGACCTTCTCAACACCACCTCCAACACCGTCTCTATCATCCAACACTGCTTTAGGAGGATAGTCATAAACCAAATTTTCTTCTCCTGTGTGAGCTGCCCCCTCATGCCCCTAATAAGACTTCTGGAAGTAAACGAAGGGTGGGAAAATGCTGAGCTCTTTCAAGGCTGAAATGAGACATGCCCTTCTGGTATGTTCACCTGGAAATCCCAAAGACTTTTTTTTAAACTGTAGCGTCTACCTGTTTGTTTCAACTACTATTGAAATGTGATACAATATGACAGAGGATATTGCTGAAAATATGCGTAACAGTGCAAAATAATATTGAGCTTCACAGAGTATTGGGTTCTATCGAATGGGATATTATAAGGGGATTCAGATTCCTCGACACATACAATAAAAGCACTTAAGACACTTACATTAAAGCTCAGACAGGATCATCCTTTGTAATACAGAACACAATGGCTTTTTTGTTAGCATTTCTCCCAAGAATTTCAGTGCACTGAAAATTAAGAAAATGGAGAAATGAATATATCTGCAAATTCTAATTTAAGAACTCTACTTTTTCTGATTTATATCTAGTAAAGGTCACACACACGTTCTTGTTTCTGCTATATCCTTGTCAGCAGTATGGTTTAATTACCACATGCCAGATCATCAATGTTATTTAACAGAATTTCTCTTTACTAATGTTTATAAAGGTATGCCCCATTCCTTTCAGGGTGCTGATTCAGTCAGTCATAGAGGTCTAGGGCACAATGAAAGGCCTTTCAGCCCATCAAGTCTGTGCTGGTCAAAAAAGTGCATGACGATTCTAATTCCATTTTCTAGCACTTGGCTCATAGCCTTGTCTGGCTTGGCATCACAAGTGCTCATCTAAACTTTAAAAATATATAAGGTTTCTGCCTTCACTACTCCCCATTGCAGTGTGTTCCAGGTTCCTGCTATTGTCTGGGTGTAAAATATCCCTCATACACCCTCTAAATCTCCTGGACCTCACCTTAAGTCTATGCTTTGGTCATTGATCCCTCCATCAAGAGGAATAGTTCCTTCTTGTCTACCCAATGGTGCCCCACCATGGTTTTATACACCTTAAATCACATGCCGCCTCTGCTCCAAGGAAACAACCCCAGTCTATCCAATCTCTCTTCATAAACCTTCTAGTCCAGGCAATATCCTGGTACATCTCCTCTGTACCCTCTCTAGGGCAATTCAATAACCCTCAAATTATGGATTCCAGAACTGCACAAAATATTCTATCTATGGCATAATCAATATTTTTATTCACTCCACCATGACTTGCCTGTTCTTAAACTGTATGACATGACTAACAAGGGCCAGTATCCATAGGCCTTTTTAACTACTTTGTCTACCTGTCCCACTAACTTAAGCTAGGTGGACATGCCCTCTGGTTCTTAGGGCTCCCTAGTGTCCTACCATTCATCAAGCATTCCCCTGCATTATTTGTCCTGCCCACGTTCATCACCTCACATTTAATGATTTGACATGGATCAACCCATCTAACTAGACCATCTACATCCTCTTGTAATCGGAGGCTAGCCTCCTCACTATTACCATCCTGCCAATTTTCGTATCAGTCAAAAATTTACAAGGCAACCATCCTCAATTCAAGTCTAAGTCTTTTATAGATACTGAAACAGCAAGGTCCTTCCCCAGGCTTCTATGTTCCCATATAGATTGTCATAGCTGGTGATTGCTCCCTGCTGGGAAGTTCTTCACATTGAAAGTTTTGGCAGTGTTTCTTGGCAGAATACATTACCAATGTCATTGCCATCTTGGTCCTTGGAACATTCTCACAGTTTCAATCCAGGATAATAGCCTGGAATCAAGCACAGAATACCTCCAATGTTTGAAACTACCTGCCCACCTAACAAGAGATGCTGATGTTAGCAGGCCAGGCAGCATCAGAGGAGCAGGAAGGTTAATGTTTTGGGTCAGGGCTCTTCAGAAAGCGTCATTGGTGCACTCATTCTCTAAGAATCAACCTTAGCTCAGTGCTAGCATAATTGCCTTTGACTCTTAGGCTCATTGAGCCTTTTTGGTGATAGTTAATGGCCAGACATGAGCTTTGTCTTTTCACCATTTCAACAGTTTTGGGTAGGAAAGTCTACACCATAAGGCAAGCCACTTGACAACAGCAGGTCCACAAGCCACCTTCAGGAAGCAGTGACTGCACTGATGCAGTTTGGGTTTTTCTTTCCACATCAGCATCCACACTCTGCTTCCCTCTTTAAGGCGCTTGAACACAGAGGGTGTCTGGATAAAATCCACCTTCTGGAAGCAGTGACTGCACCGTTGCCTGACATGGGGAAGATTTGCAATCAGTGTCACCACTCTGCTGCCCTCTTCAAGGTTCATTTTGGAGAAAAACACATTAATTTTTGATTAAATCCACTTTTCTTATTCACTCATAGGATGTGAGCATTTCCGGCTGGGCCAGCACTTATTGCCGATACCTAGTTACCCTAGAGAGGTGAGCTGCCTTCTGGAATTGATGCAATCTGTGTGGATTACAAACATCCGCAATGCTGTCAGGAAGATTTGAAACATTGACTCTGCTTTCTTCCCACTGGTGTTGCCAGACTGCTGAGTTTCTCCAGCAATTTCTGTTTTTGTTTCAGACCTCCAGCACCTGCAGTTCCTTGTTTTACTGCCTTAGATTTACGTAACCTGACATGCATTGGTTCCATAGTGCTACAGATGCTGGAGCTATGGCAACCAGAAACGAAATGTCCACCACAATACTTTTTTTTCCTGGCATTGCCAGCATGTCAAACGCTGACCGAAAGCCTGCTAGAATGGGTGAGCAGTGCGGCACCAGAAACATGCCGTGTGGGTGGATCAGCATCTAGTGCTGATTTGATGCATACCCCCCATTACTGATCTTTGGAGTTTGACAAGCCCATAAAACTCTTACCAATTTTTATAGATGTACATATAAAGCATTCTGTCCAGAAACATCATGGCTTGGTATGGCAGTTGCTCTGCCCAGGACTGTAAGAAACTATGGAGACTTGTGAACATCATCCAGTCTATCACACAAGCCAACCTCCCATCCATTCACTCAATCTATACCACTCACTGCCTTGGAAAGACAGCCAACATAATTATAGATCCAAGATAATAAAGTGTGAAGCTGGGTCTAGGCCCGAAACGTCAGAACCCTCACCCCATCCCCCTCTCTAATGAAGGGTCTAGGCCCAAAACGTCAGCTTTTGTGCTCCTGAGATGCTGCTTGGCCTGTGTTCATCCAGCTTCACACATTATTATCTTGGATTCTCCAGCATCGGCAGTTCCCGTTATCTCTAATTATAGATCTGTCCCACCCTGGTTGTGATCTCTTCCATCAGGCAGAAGATACAAAAGCTTAAACTCAGTGACCAATATATTCAGGAATAGCTTCTTCCCTGCTGTTATTAGATTTCTGAATGGACTTTCCAAACTTTAAATTTAATGTTGACCTCACTCTTTGTGCACTTTCTCTGCAGTTGTAACATTGTATTCCTCACTCTGTTCTATTAACCTTCTGCACTTTGTATGGTAGGATCTGCCTGTAGCTAGGTAAATGTGACAAAATTAAATCAAACCAAGTGCTTGCATAGTCAAAGCCTTTTTGAAACTGTTTTGGAAGTTGCTGTGGACTGGTGTGCACACCGTTTAAGATGTGCATGTTTATGCCGGCTACACACAATGCTGTGTCCCCTGTGAGCATGTTGCCAGTTAGCAGCACACTTCATGCTGGGCGGCTAATTTTAATCATGAGCAGGCAGTGCAAAGTTGTTTCCCTCAATGGGACTGGGTGCTGGGTAATTAATTATCACATAACCTCTGCACTCAAAAGTAGGCGTGATTAAAACCTTTCCCATTACAGCCTTCAGTAAAAATGTCAGGAGCCAGTTTGATGTCATTTGACAGTACAACATATGATTTGAATCAAATGGCATCTACATATCTAAGCAAAGGGAATAGCATTTTCTGAATATACCTAATACCAGAGTAAGAATAAGACTTCATTTTCAATTTATCTAGATGTTCATTAAGAAATGACTCAGATTTTAAACTTGCTCAAATATTTTGTCATCCAAAATCAATAGTACAGTCAACGAAAGAACTAAAGCCAATTATCTGTCAAAATATCAATAAAGTGACTTGGATTCTCAAATGTGTACTTCATTTTTCTTCCTGCCATTTTCTTTTGTTTTGTGTTAGATTTTACTGTGAAAAAGCCACATGTTACATTAGGGTATAGAAATATTAACAATTTTGTTCCCTTACAACAGCTAAAAAACATAAAATGTACTTTCATTTTTTTTCTTTATTTCTGAGATTTTAACGAAAATGAATTAATATTAATTATTAGAGAAATACAGCAGGTCTGGCCATCATCTGCAGAGAGAGAAACAGTTAATGTTTTAAGTCCAGTATGATTCTCCTTTGGCACTGCAGTTCTGAACAAGAGCCATATCAAACCCAAGATGTAAATTCTGCTTCTTTCTTTGCAGATGCTAAGTTTCTTCAGCATTTTGTGTTTTTGTTTCTGATTTCCAGCATCACATTTTGCACTTACAGAATTTTTATTTCATAATGGTTCTTAATGCACTGCCATTTCCTTTAAGCAGTCAAACTGGATCTAACAGTTGGGGAATGTAGTACTGGATCTGGGTCAATTGACTTGGACATCATTTTCCACAATATAAATATTGAATTACCATATATAAACATTTCAATATCCCATTCACTCTATGTATTGATGTTACATGCCATAAGAATTTGCCATAAAGTATTTGGGATCCATCAATACAAGGAAAAGCAGCACAAATACACATGAGTGTAATTTCACTGTAATTCATCTTAACAACAAATGGCTCCAAAGAATACTGACAGTTTTATTTTTCCACCCTGGGTAGCAACTAAATTAAACAATTGGCTTTAGAGAACAGACTTTATTGATAATATTAAAGGCCTTGGATTTCTTTTGCAGAGGGACTGGATACAATGAGTTCATTAGGGTTTCCGCTATTTTCAACCTTCATACTTAGGATGAGTTTCAGTTTTAACATTTAAACTAGGTAGCTGTTTATTCATTGTCCACAATTTTCAGGCAGCTAACCAGCCTTTTGGAGATGGGCTGAGAGATTGAAGGGTGATAAAATAGCTTCAGGAGGGAGGACAAAGAGTTTAGTGATAGTATCAACATTGAAGATGATTGAAAAGGTGGAGTGTAGTCAATTGAGGCTCATAGTGGAGAAGAAAAGGAAAAGGGGAACTCTCTTGTGGTTCTGCGAGGAAAAGGAAAGGGTCAGACTAAAAATGTGGGACATGGGACAGACATAATTAAGGGCCCTGTCATCTGTGGTGATGCAACTTTGTCAGGTGGGGAAGAACAAAAATATATCAGAAGCATTTGTATAAAATCACCATCAGAATAAAAGCAACAGGATGAAAACATCTAGAAAAATGAAATGTCATTGAAACACCTTCATAGAGGCTGATATCCCATCACCAAGTCACCCTGTGTTTACATGTGCATCACATTTGACATTGGTGGACCTCCCTCAGAGTCAGCTTTCAGGGTGAGTAGAATGTCTGACGCTCCTGTTTATATATATCAACCAGGGGTCTCTGATTGGATCAGGTTAACAGCCCCAATCAGGGAACTCATATTCTATAGGGTGCACCTAGATAACTTTGTTACAATCACTACTTCCTTCCCCTTCTGAGACCAGAGAGGTAGGCCTGTTCTTTTCCATGCTGCCTGTTTTGGGGTTTATTTGCAGAGTCCAGTTCCTTCACCTCGGATACGGGCAGCGTTTACTGGACTGTAGCCCGTCATTTGTGCCCGGAGCATCTCGGAAGAAATTGTATCCATTTCATCAGGCAGTAAAGGTGCTAAGACTGCAACATCCGCTGTATCCATATCAGACATTGAAGTTTCTTTGACACTAGACAGAGTGTGAGATCCCCCGGGCTCCAATAGCATTTACGGCTGTTCTGAAGGGGCCGGGTATGTTTTACTCCTGTCCTGTTTGTAAGGTCGCAATTTTCATGTGGTCCACGTGCTTGTTCAGGATTGCCTCTCCTCCCTGACCTTTGTACATCACGGGACCTGACTTCATGTCAACTGTACCTTGAACCCATGCAAGGCTATTTCTATGGTTTTGACAACAAACTTTATCTCCCTTACTTAGAGGAGGTGTGTGTCCAGCATTGGCACTCCTGATGCTGCTTCGCACTACCCAACTTGCCCCCAAAGTCCTGGAAAATCAGATTTAACCTGGTGTGGAGCCTTCTCCCCATTAGTAATTTTGTTGGAACTAACCCTGTAATTACATGAGAGGATGTCCCCTGGTCAAATGACAGCTTGGTATCAAGTGAAGCTGTAGGTTGTTTCTTTAAGCCTGCCTTCAAAGATTGGACTGCTCTTTCCACTAGACCATAGGCAAATGAATGGTATAGAGCTGTCCTTCTATGTCAAATGTCATTCAAATTTAGGAAATACTCAAATTTCGTGTTGGTGTGTGATGGCTTGTTGTCTCTGGCCAGCACTTCTGGGAGTCCATGTATTACAAAAGATGCTTGCAACTTTTCTACCAGTCGCTCCGTGTGACAAATGAACTCCATACACGTCTGATCAGTATTAGTGGGCATCCACAATGACTCAAAACATTGAGCCCAAGAAAGGGCCTGCTTATTCGATGTGTAACCGAGCCCATGGTGTACCCAGCCATTCCCATGGATGTGGGGAAGCTGCTGGAAGTAATTTTGGTCCTGATTGGCATTCTGGGGCACTGCCCGACCAACATGGCTGTGTCTGCATCCAGTCCTGCCATCAGTCATAACTTCTTGCCAACAACTCTTTTTTGGACACCTTTGGAAGACCCTTCTATAGTTCAGCCATTATCTGGAAGTAAACTTAGCTCGGGACAAACACTCTTGTTCCCCACAACAAAATGCCATCCTCAATGATGATCTGGTCTCACTGGGGCCAGGAAGGTTTCAGTTCTGGTTGTGATGGCTCTTTTGTTTTCCCTATCATTACCAGCTGTTTTAGTTTTGCCAAGACCAGATCTTTTTCCATCCACAGTCTGAGATTGTCAGCATTGACCAGAAGTGTGTTCAGAAAGTTTAAAGCAGGGCAGACTCTTCCAGTGGCAGCATAACTGATGGTGTGGCTGCCAATGGGAGGTGGCTCAAGACATCCAAATTTGCTACTTGGCCTCCCGGATGGTGTTGGAATTGTATGAACCTAGCTCACAGTTGAATGCAACCTGAAGTAATGGCTGGGGCCTTTTTATTTCTATTTATTTTTGGGATGTGGGCATCGCTGGCTGGCCAGCATTTCTTGCCCATCCCTAGTTGCCATTGCCCATCCCTCTTTCAGTTGCCCTACCAAGGATCTGTGGTCTGTTACTATTACAAATTAACATCAGTAAAGATATCGGTGGAACTTTCTCACACTAAAGATGACCAGAACACCTCCGCTCAGTTCGCAACAAACAACTGCACCTCCCAGTCGCAAACCATTTCCACTCCCCCTCCCATTCTTTAGATGACATGTCCATCATGGGCCTCCTGCAGTGCCACAATGATGCCACCCGAAGGTTGCAGGAACAGCAACTCATATTCCGCCTGGGAACCCTGCAGCCTAATGGTATCAATGTGGACTTCACCAGTTTCAAAATCTCCCCTTCCCCAACTGCATCCCTAAACCAACCCAGTTCGTCCCTTCCCCCCACTGCACCACACAACCAGCCCAGCTCTTCCCCCCTACCCACTGCATCCCAAAACCAGTCCAACCTGTCTCTGCCTCCCTAACCGGTTCTTCCTCTCACCCATCCCTTCCTCCCACCCCAAGCCGCACCCCCATCTACCTACTAACCTCATCCCACCTCCTTGACCTGTCCGTCTTCCCTGGACTGACCTATCCCCTCCCTACCTCCCCACCTATACTCTCTCCACCTCTCTTCTTTACTCTCCATCTTCGGTCCGCCTCCCCCTCTCTCCCTATTTATTCCAGTTCCCTCTCCCCATCCCCCTCTCTGATGAAGGGTCTAGGCCCGAAACGTCAGCTTTTGTGCTCCTGAGATGCTGCTTGGCCTGCTGTGTTCATCCAGCCTCACATTTTATGACCATGAAACATTCCTTTTGTGCCTGGGCATTTTTGCGCTCTCCATTAGCCAAAGTCCAGGAAGCATAACTATTGGGCATTCCAGTCCATCAGGCCATCTGTGAGCCAATACTACCCCCTTCCTCAATACTGTATGGGAGGCATTGCATTGTTGACTCTGTAGTCCAAGCAGGTCATCTGAGGTGGCTGGAACACACATTTTTCTCCTTATGAGGCATAGGCCTGCCTTGGAGAAATGCCTAAGGACTACGTCCAACTTCTCTAAGCGCTTTTTATTGGACTTCCCCATTATTAGCATGTCATCCAGATAAATGGTGATCTGGGATAGATTTTGTAAAATGTTTTTCATCATCTGCTGATCAATTGCACAGGCTAATGATACCCCAAATGGCAGTCTCGCATATTGGCATGAAACCGTATGAGTATTAATTAAAGCATACTTCTGGGAATCTTGATCCAACTACAATTGCAAGTATGCATCGTTCACGTCCAGCTTTGTGAATGGCGGATTCCAACTCATCCCTCCCCATCCACCAGTGTTGCTTATCAGTCCTCTATGCGAGCCATTCTGCATTTAATCCTGCTGTGAGAAGTGGTTTACCATTTGTTTAAAATCCCCACAAAGACAAACCAATCCATTGTGCTTCACAATTGATATGACAGGTGCTGCCCACTCTGAAAGTTGTACTAGTTTGAAGATTCTTTCACTTTCCAGGCTCCTGATTTCTGCCCCTACTTTCGCACATGGGGCAGATGGCACTGGCAGGGTCTTGCAGATTTATGGCATTGTTTCCTGCTGAACATGCAAGGTGACCTAGGCTCCTTTGATAGTCCCTACAACTTCCTATAAAATGTCTGGGTATTTAATTAGGAATTCACTGAGGCAATCATTTGCTTATCGAAAAATGTTGAGCCAGTCAAGGTGATTCTTTCTCAACCAATTTCGCCCCATTAGGCTTGGGCCTGAGCCTTTTACTACAATCAGTGGTAACGGAAACAGTTGCTTTTCATTCGAGACTGGAACTAAAGTTGGACCTTTAATCTGAAAAGATTCCCTGCTCTAGGTTCTCAGTGCAAACTTAAGGATGGAGTCCAGAGCAAATTTTGTTAAAGACTGATTCTGTAATCACTATTACAATCTCACGATATCAACCTCGATTGGAAACAGGTGATCCTTTAACCAGACATTTATTATAATTGGTTCCGATTTGGATGTTGCTAAGCAACCTAACTGTTCCAGGTCAGATGTGGGTGGGGTTTCCAGGGTGTGCACTGTCCTGGATACTGGCTTATGAGTTCTCTTACTCAAATTCAGGCTAATTGGGGCTACTTTAGTGCCTCGAGTCCACATACTGGCAGCAAATACACTGGCTTGCTCCTTGGATTCTGATGGAAGTGCTAACCTTGTAGCTGAGGCTTGGTTTTGTTTTGGGGTTTTGCTGTGGGCTGACCTGGAGTCCCTCTGTTCAGAAGTGAGGCTATGCAATTGTCTTTACTCAAGTGGTGTCCGGCAAGCTCAGTCAGACTGGTCAGGGTGTTCACTTCCATTGGCATACCATGTGACTCATAAGCTCCACTTGCCACATATTCTAATGACAAAGCCAGTTGTATGAAGCCAAGGTAGGCTTCAGCTGGTAGGTACTTTTGCATGGTTGCATCATTAATTTCACTCTTGTCACCACTAAAATAACTCCACAGTGGCCAGTATCCTGTCGCCTAGTCACCTTTTCTTCACAAGTACATAGTACTTGACACAGGTGCAGTTTCCTCAGAGCTAGTTCTCAGAGTGAATAGAACCCCTGACACTCCTGTTTATATCTGTCAGCCAGAGCTCCCTGATTAGAGTTCTGAGGAAGGCTCATTGGACCCAAAACACTAACTCTGATTCTTTGTTACAGACGGCTGTTGAACCTTTCCAGCAACTTCTATTTTTGTTTTCTCCTTGATCAGACCAGGCTTACAGCCCAATCAGGGATCTCATATTCTATGTTACAATCACTGCAACAGTCTTCTTCGAAGAATTTATTGAAGAGGAATCATTTTTATTCTGTTTATCAGTTATGTGGTTGATTTTATTTAATTTTTAATTTTTTTTTTTCATTTTAATGTTATTTTCTGTACGTAATGAAAGGTCATTTATTTTACACAAAAGATGCGATTGAGACACCATTAGGTTATACTAAGGCTATATGTAAGGTTTAGAGTGAGACGGCTAGTAGATTTGGAAAAGTTATTACCCAGCAGGATCAGTCAGATAGATGGGTGATTGTCAGGAAAGGTAAGGAAGTAATGTAAAAGCCTCTAGTGACTATTCTTCTATCAAATAGGCATTCAGTTTTTGGGCCAGTTGAAGGGGATAGTCTCTACAAGGAAAATGGACAGGCCAGTCAATTATTGGAGACTTGAAATGATTCTTATGTTCGGCAGTGTCTGACTAGATTTAGTCAAACTATTGTTATAGGGAACACTCCTGTCAGGAGTGTAGACAGACGATTCTGTGGCAGTAAGTGTAAATTTAAGATAGTTTATTGCTTTCCTGGTGCTAGGATTAAGGACGTTTCCAAACACTTCAAGTATATTGTTAAAGGTGAGGTTGAGAAGCCAGAAATTATTATACACACTGATAGGAATGTCATTTTTAGGGAAAAGATTAAAGCTGTACAGAGCAAATTTAAGAGGATACGTAAAAGATTACCCGAGAGAGTTTAAACTAGTTTGGCTATGGGGTGGGGCTCCAAATAAGAGTGGGGCAATTGAGCAGTCAGGGTAAAATACATTAGCCGTTAAGAGCAGTTTTACTATTCAGGATAGCCAGGGCACAGTAAAGGGAGGGAAAAGACTTCCGGTTTAAAGTATATTTATTTCAATGCACGTGGCCTGACTGATAAGACAGCCAAGCTCAGAGCATGGATTGCCTCTGGGGAGTGGGAAATTTTAGGTGTAGCAGAAACATGGCTGAGAGAAGGGCAAGACTGGCAGCTCAATGTTCCACGATACGAAAGCTATAGGCATGGTAGAAGTACAAGTAACAGAGGAGGGGGAGTTACCCTTTTAATAAAGGACAGCAGGGCAACAATGTTTAGAGAGGATATTCTTAAAGTGTCATCATATAAGGTCATGTGGTTAGAACTTAGAAACAAGAAGGGGATGTCAGTCGATATTGTATTATAGACCCTTAAAAAGCCAGTTGGAATTAGAGAAGCAGACGTGTGAAGAGATTACAGATACCTGTAAGAATAACAGTGTAGTATTGGCTGGAGATTTTAATTTCCCCTGCATTGACTGGGCCATCCGGAGTGTAAATGGCCTGGATGGGGTGCAATTTGTCAAAAGCTTTCAAGAAAGTTTCCTAAGTCAGTATGTAGAGGGCCTATTTGGGAGGGTGCAACACTGAATCTCCTCTTAGGAAATGAGGTCGAACCAATATTGGAAGTGTCAGTCGGAGAGCACTTTGGGTCCAGTGATCATGACTCTCTTAGTTTTAACATAGTTATGGAAAGAAATAGGTCCATATGTTCAGGTACTAAAATGGAGCAGGTCTAATTTTAGGGCCATTAGGCAGGATCTAGCAGAGGTTGATTGGGTGAGTCCCTGTTGGGCTGAAAAGAAAAGCTGGCAGGCTCAGGGATCTCTGGCTGATGAGGGGTATTGAGGCTCTGGTCTGGAAAAAGGAGAAGGCATCCTTGGGTTTAAGCTATTGGGCTCAAGTGAATCCCTAGGTGACTATGAAAAACATAAGAGTACACTTAAAAGGTAAATCAGAAGAGCAAAAGGAGGATATGAGCTGGATCTAGCAGATAATGTTAAAGATAATCTCAAGAGGTTCTAGAGCTCTATTAACAGTAAAAGGGTGGTAAGAGAGAGATTGGGACCCCTTAAAGATCAGCAAGGACATCTATGTGTGGAGCCACAGGAGATGGGCGAGATTTTTAATGAATATTTCTCCTAAGTGTTTACTGAGTGGGGATATTTTAGATCACATACACATTACCAGAGAGGTAATGCCTTTATCATTAAGGTGGACAAATCCCCTGGGCCTGACAAAGCCCATCCTCGGACGTTGTGTGAGTCTAGGGAAGAAATTGCAGAGGCGGCTGCAGAGATTTTTACTTTATCTTTGGCCATTCTTGAAGTTCCGAAAGATTGGAGGGTGGCGAATATTGTTCCATTGTTTAAGAAAGTTGCAAACACAAGCCAGGAAGCCTGATATCAGTGGTAGGCAAGTTATTGGAGAGGATACTGAGGGGCAGGATCAACCAATATTTGGATAGCCAAGGTCTGATTAGGGATAGTCAGCATGGATCTGTGCGCGGAAGTCATAGAACATAGAACATTACAGCACAGTACAGGCCCTTCGGCCCTCGATGTTGTGCCGACCTGCCATACCAGTCTGAAGCCCATCTAACCTACACTATTCCATGTACGTCCAGATGCTTGTCCAATGATGACTTAAATGTGCTTAAAGTTGGCGAATCTACTACCATTGCAGGCAAAACATTCCATACCCTTACTACTCTGAGTAAAGAAACCACCTCTGACATCTGTCCTATATATATCACTCCTCAATTTAAAGCTATGCCCCCTCGTGCTTGCCGTCACCATCCTAGGAAAAAGGCTTTCTCTATCCACCCTATCTAACCGTCTGATTATCTTATATGACTCAATTAAGTTGCCTCTCAACCTTCTTCTCTCTAACGAAAACAGACTCAAGTCCCTCAGCCTTTCCTCGTAAGACCTTCCCTCCATACCAGGCAACAACGTAGTAAATCTCCTCTGCACCGTTTCCAAAGCTTCGACATCCTTCTAATAATGCGGTGACCAGCACTGTATACAGTACTCCAAGTGCGGCCGCACCAGAGTTTTGTACAGCTGCAGCATAACCTCTTGGTTCCAGAACTCGATCCCTCTATTAATAAAAGCTAAAACACTGTATGCCTTCTTAACAACCCTGTCAACCTGGGTGGCAACCATGTCTGGCAATTCTCTTAGAGATTTTCAAAGAGGTGATCAAGAGGATAGATGAGGCAATGGATGATGTCTATCTGGACTTGAGTAAGGTGTTTGGCAAGGTCCTGCACTACAGGCTACTCATGAAGGTTAGGTTGCATGAGATTCAGGGGGAGTAAGCCAATTAGATTTAAAACTGGCTGAATGATAGGAAGCAGAGGGTGATGGTTGGAGACAATATGGTGTGGAACTGGAGGAACACAGCAGGCCAAATTCTCTGATGCTGCCTGACCTGTTGTGTTCCTCCAGCTCCACACTGTATTGTCTCTGACCCCAATATCTGCAGTTCTTGCTATCTCTATGTAATGGTTGAAGGTTGTTTCTCGGCCTGGAGGCCTGTCACTAGCGGTGTGCCACATGGGTCCATGCTGGGACCTTTGTTATTTGTTATTTACATAAATATTCTGGATGTGAATGTACAAGGCACGATTAACAAGTTTGTAGATGATACAAAATTGGGAGATATTGTTGATAGCAGGGAAGGTTATCAAAAATTACAGAGGGATCTTGATCAGATGGGGAAGTGGGCTGAGGATTGGCAAATGCAATTCAATAAAGATAAGTGTGAAGTGTTTCACTTTGGAAAATCAAACCAAGGTAGGGCTTGTACAGTAAATGATACGATCCTGAGGAATGTAGTGGAACAGAGGGACCAAGGAGTACAAGCACATAGTTCTCTGAAAGTGGTGTCACAGGTAAACAGGGTGGTGAAGGAGGCATTTAACATGCTGGCCTTCATCAGTCGAGGCATTGAGTTTAGGAGTTGGGATGTTATGTTGCAGTTGTATAAGTCATTGGTGAGACTGCACTTGAGAGTATTGTGTACAGTTTTGGTCACCCTGTTGTAGGAAAGACATAGTTAAACTGGAAAGCGTGCAAAGAAGATTTATGAGGATGTTACCAGGACTAAAAATCAAAAGAACTATGGATGTTGTAAATCAGGAGCAAAAACAGAAGTTGCTGGAAAAGCTCAGCAGGTCTGGCAGCATCTGTGAATAAAAAAATCAGAGTTATCATTTCAGACCCTCAGACAGGATCCAAAATGTTAACTCTGATTTTCTCTTCACCCATGTTACCAGGACAAGTAAGCTTGAGTTTGAGAGAGAGTTTGGCCAGGATAAGACTTTATTCCTTGGAATGTGGGAGGATGAGATGATGACCTTATTGAGGTGTATAAAATCAAAAAGGCATAGATTGGTTGAATGCATATTATATTTTTCCCAGGGAAGCAAAATTGAAAACTAGAGGGCATAGGCTTAAGGTAAGAGGGGTGGGGAAGATTTAAGAAGGACCTGAGGGGCAAATTCTTCATGCAGTAAGTGGTATATGTATGCAATGGGCTGCCAGAGGAAGTGGTTGAGACTGCTACAATGGTGACAATTTAAAAAGACATTTGGATAGGCACATGGATAGGAAGGGTTTAGAGGGATATGGACCAAATGTGTGCAACTGGAACTTGCTGAGTGGGCACCATGGCCCATGAACCAATTTGGGCCAAAGGGCCTGTTTCCATGCTGTATTACTCTATGATTCTATTAAAACAAAACCTTAAGAGTAGTAATTTTTGGTTTACTTCCAATTCCAAAATCAAACAAAAGAAGGAACAAAATATTAAAGGAGATAAATCAATGGGTGAAGAACTAGTGTATACTTCAGGGATTCAGGTTTTTGCACATTTAGAATGGCTTTTGGCACAGAAAAGATCTATTCAAAAAGGGTAAGTCTGTCCGAAACTGCAAAGGGACCAATATCTTAGAAGGAAGATTTGCTCATTCTATGAAGGCAAAGGTATAGATAGAGTTGATGGTAATTATCTTTTCCCTAAGATGTGGCATTTCAAGATTAGGAGGCACAATTTTAAGGTGAGAGGAGAGAGATCTAAAAAAGAAATGAGGCAATTGTTTTACACAGAGGGAATTTCGTGTGTGGAAAGAACTACCTGATGAAGTGGTAGATGTAGGTACAATTATAACATTTAAAAGATATTTGGATAGATACATGAATAGGACAGGCTTAGGAGAATATGGACCAGGAGCAGGTAGGTTGGACTAGTTTAGTTTGGGATTATGTTTGAAGTAGACTTGTTGGACCGAATGTCCTGTTTCCATGCTGTATAACTGTATGACTCTATGATAGAGAAGGCAATGGAAGAATTCTAAGTAGAAGTATAAATGGAAGTTATAAAAGGGTAGGTTCTGAATGTGAGGAGATTGTGTCAATTAGTGAAGAAAGACAAGAGAGAGCCAGAATAAATAATAACTCTGAAGAATTACATTGTATTTATTGCAATGCAAGGGATCTTACAGGTAAGGCTGATGAACTCGGGGCATATATCAGAATATGGGACTGAGATGTTATAGCTATTACAGAAACTTGGCTGAGAGATGGACAAGACTGGTGGCTCAATGTTCCCAGTTTTAGATGCTATAGGAAGGATAGTAAAGGAGGCAACAAAGGAGAGGTGTATGCGGCGTTTTTGATTAAGAAATATATTACTGCTGTAACTAGGGAACATATTTCTAAAAAGTTGTCCAGTGAAAATATATGGGTAGAAATTACAAATAAGAAGGGAAAGATCACTTCAATGGGATTGTACTATAGGTCCCCCATAGTAAGTGAAAAGTTGAAAAACAAATATATAGGGAGATCTCAGATATATGTAAGCATAATAAGATTGTAATAATGAGGGATTTTAGTTTTCCAAACATTGACTGGGAATACCATAGTGTAAAGGTTCTGATGGTGAAGAATTTGTCAGATGTGCTGAAGAAATTTTTTTTTAATCAATGTGTGGCTGCTCCTACTAGGAAAGGAGAAAAACTAGACCTCCATTTGGGCTGTAAGGCAGAGCAGTTGACTGAAGTAAAAGTGGGGGAACACTTTGGGGCGAGAGATCATAATTATATTAGTTTCAAATGGTTACAGGAAAGGATAAGCCTTCCACAAAAGTTAAAGCTTCTAATTATAGTAAGGCAAATTTTAATAGTATGAGTCAAAAACTTTCAAAAGTTGATTGGAGTAGACTGGTCATAGGTAAATGTCTGAAAAGTAGGAGGTATTCAAGCGTGTGATAATAGCACTTCAGAGACTTTTTTTCCTGTTCAAGTGAAGGTTGAGGCCAGTCAGATCAAAGAACAATGGATGAATAAAAATATTGAGGTTCTAGTCAAGAATAAAAGTTTTTTTTTAGATATAGACAACTTGGTTCAATTGAATCTCTTAATCAATATAAAGAGTGTAGGGGAATCCTTAAGAGAGAAATTAGGAAGGCAAAGAGGGGATATGACATAGCATTGGCAGTTAAGGTTAAAGATAATCTAAAGAGATTCTACAAATACATTAAGTGCAAAAGGGTAACTAGAGAGAAAGTTGGGTCCTTTGAAGATCAGTGAGGTCATCTTTGTGTTGAATCCCAGGAGATGGGAGAGATACTAAATGAATATTTTGTGTTAGTTTTTACTGTGGAGAAAGAAATGACATCTAGACAATGGCAAAGAAATCAACTTTGATGTTTTAAAAACAGTTCACATTACAGAAGAGGAAATTTGGGAGATCTTAGCGAAGATAAAAGTGGATAAATCTTCAGGATCTGATCTCATGTATCACAGAATGTTGAGGAAATAAACGGATGAAATTAAGAGACCCCTTGCAGAAGTATTTGCATCATCTAAAACTATGGCTGAGGTGTCAGATGACTGGACCGAGTTAATGTTGCACCTTCGTTTAAGAAAATTTGTAAAGAGAAACTAGGGAACTATAGACCTGTGTTTGTGAGTCTGACTTCGGTTACAGGTAAATTGTTGGAAGTGATTATAAAAGATAGGATTTATGGATAGTTAGAAAGGCAAAATTGATTAGGGATTATCAGCATGGCCTTCTGTGAGGAAAATCATGTCTCACAAACTTGATTGAGTTCTTTTAAGGGAGTTAACAAAAAGATTCACAATGGCAGAGCAGTAGACAGTGTTTATTTGGATTTTAGAAAAACCATGGACAATGTTTCACATCGTAGATTAATTATAAAGTTCGGTTATGGGATTCAGGGTAAGCTTGCCAATTGGATACATAATTAGTTTAATGGTAGGAGAGTAATGGGCTTTTCGGACTGGAGGCCTGTCACCAGCGGTGTTCCATGGCGGATCGATTCTGGGTTCTCTTTTGTTTGCCATTTATGTAAGTAATTTGGATAAGAATATTAGAAGGCGTGGTTAATCAGTTTATGGATGACACCAAAATTGGTGACGTTGTAGACAGTGAAGAAGCTTTTCTAAGGTTTCAAGGGAATCCTGATCAAATAGGTCAATGGGCTGACAATGGCAAATGGAGTTCAATCTGGATAAATGAGAGGTATTGCATTTTGGTTCAACCAACAAGGTTAGGGATTATACCGTTAATGGTAGGGCCTTGGGTAGTGTTGTGTAGCAGAGGAACCAAAGGGCTGAGGTGCATCATTCTTTAAAGTTTGTGTCACATATAGACAGGGTGTTTAAAAGGGCATTTGGCAAACTTGGCTTCATTATTCAGTCTTTTTAATATTGGAGTTGGGACGTTATGTTGATGTTGTACAGGACATTGGTGAGGCTTCCTCTGGGGCACTGTGTCCAGTTCTGATTGCCCAGTAATAAAAAATATATTATCAAGCTGGAGAGGGTGCAGAAGAGATTTGTCAGGATGTTGATGGGTATGGAAGGTTTGAGTTATGAAGAAAGGGTGGGATAACAAGGTGTGGAGCTGGATGCACATAGCAGGCCAAGCTGCATCTTTGGAGTAGGAAAGCTGATGTTTCAGGCCTAGACCCTTCATCAGAACAGGGTGGGACTTCTTTTCACTGGATCTTAGGTGATTGAGCTGTGACATAACAAAAGTTTATAAAATAATGGGAGGTATAGATAGAGTTAATGGCAGTTACCATTTCCCTAGGCTGGTGGATTTCAATAAGGGGCATATCTTGAACGTATTGAGAGGAGAGACATTTCAAAAAGATGACAGACGAACATTTTACACAGATAGTTGCTCATATGTTGAATAAACTTCCTGAAGAAGTGGTGGGTGAGGGTTCAATTACAACATTTGAAAGACATTTGGATGGATATATGAATAGGAAAGGTTTTGAGGGATATGGACTTGGAGCAAGCAGTTGGGACTAATTTACTTTGGGATTTTATTCAGCGTGGACAAGTTGAGCCAAAGAGTCTGTTTCCATGCAGTATGACTCAATGAGAAGAAGATTTGAAAGAAGTTGGGTAGTTTTAAGATTAAGTCACTTTAAATTAGGGAAAGGTCTACAGGAATAAAAGATAAGGCAAAATAAAAGGGAAAAGTCAAAGATTGAATATGTTAAGGTTTGAAAGATGGAAAGTGAAACAAAAATTAACAACTTCCCTTCTAATTCGGGGGGAAATGCTCTGATATTGCATTCAATATTTAGAATAAGATTAAGGAAGATACCAGAGTAGGACTGGAATAAAATTATTCCCCATGTCCCGTAAAAGACAGATGTAGTTATTGTTTTCCATAGCAGCCCTTCTATTTGGAAAAAACAGTGGAGTCAAAAGAGAAGTTGGTCAGTTTGAGACCAAATTCAGTCGGGGAGTGGAAAGTGGTGGTGGATTGATACTGTTGACCAGCCTCTTGGAAAAAGGTGGTGTGCCCTCAAGCTATTCTGTTAATTAATACAGATGTAGAGGGATTGGTTGCCAGTGGTGAAAAGGAGACTCCTAGGGCTAGGAATTTGGAAACTGCTAAAATATTCAAAGGTATTTGAAGAGCCACAGGTATAAGGAGGAAGAGACTGGAACTAGGAAGAAAAACATAGACTTAATATTGCAAGAATTCAGTTTTATTGGGCAAGAACAGTTGGATACAATGGGTCTACTAGGGCGATTCTATTTGTGAATCTTGCGTGAGCTGTGTGGAGCATATGGACTTGGGGACTACAAAGGGAAGATCTGCAGGGGAAACAATACCAATTACATGTTGAAATATAACAATGGTATATAGTGCAAAAGAGTGATTGAAAATTTATTTCAGATGCATTATTAATGTCTGATTTGCTAGCAAGGAGCCACAGAGCCATATAGCATGAAAACTAACCCTTTGGTATAACCAGTCCATGCTAAATATAATCCCAAACTAAACTAGCTCCACCTGCTTGCTCCTGGTCCATATCCCTCCAAACTGTTCCTATTCATGAATCTATCCAAATATCTGATAGGTGTTGTAATTGTACCTGCATCCACCACTTCCTCAGGAAGTTCATTCCACATGCAAACAACTGTCTGTGTAAAACATTTGCCCCTCTTGTCTTTTGTAAATCTCTCTCCTCTCGCCTTAAAACTGTGCCCCCATCTTGAAATCTCCCATTCTAGGGTAAAAATAACTACCATGAACTCTATCTATACCTCTCGTTATTTAATAAATTATTTCATGTCCCATCCCAACCTCCTAAACTCCACTGAAAAGAAGTCCCATGCTATCCAGCCTTTTTTTATAACTCAAACCTTCCATATCCATTAACATCCAGGTAAATCTCTTCTGAGCCCCTTCCAGCTTGAAATATCCTTCCGATAACTGGGCAACCAAAACTGGACACAGATTTCCAGAAGAGGACTCATCAATGTTCTGCACAACCTCAGCATGACATCCCAACTCCTACAGTCAAAGCACTGAGCAATGAAGGCAAGTGTACCAAATGCTTTTTCTACCTTCCTGTCTGTGCGTGATATAAACGTCAAAGAATTACGTGCCTGCACTCCTCAGCCCCTCTGTTCTACAACACCACCTAAGGCCTGATGATTAGTTGTATAAGTCCTGTCTTTGTTTGTTGCGCCCAAATGCAATACCTCTCATTTGTCTTCATTGAACTTCATCTGCAATTTTTCAGCCCATTGACCCATTTGAGTCTTTAAGGAAGGCATCCTTAGAAGTTACTGTCCTCCCTCCGGAAAGACCTCAGTGGATCTCTCTCCCACTGTAATCCATCATCTATCCGCCTCCCCCTCTCTCCCTATTTATTTTAGAACAGTCTTCCCTGTCCCCATTTCTGAAGAAGGATCCAGGCCCAAAACATCAGCTTTCTTGCTCCTCTGATGCTGCTTGACCTGCTGTGTTCATCCAACTCTACATCTTGTTATCTCAGATTCTCCAGCAACTACAGTTGCTACTACCTCCTCCTCAACTATTGTTCTTTGTCTCTTGCCATGGAACAAATTATATGTCCAACTGGAAAGCTCATCCTGAATCCCATGTCGCCTAACTGTACTAATTAATCTAACTTGTAGAACCTTGTCAACAGCTTTACTAAAATCCAAATAAACAAAATCTACTTCAGGGCTATCATGAATCTTTTTAGTCCCTTCTTCAAAAAACTTGATCAGCTTCGTAAGACACAATTTTTCCTTAACAAAACCATGTTGACTATCCCAAATCAATTCTTGTCTCTCTAAATGCCAGTAAATCCTATCTTTTATAATCACCTCCACCAATTTACCCACCACCCAAGTGGGATTCACAGATCTATAATTCCTCAGTTTCTCCTGACAACTTTCCTTAAAGAAAGGTCCAGCATTTGGCACCCTCCAGTCGTCAGGCACCGCCCCCGTAGTTATGAATGATGAAATATTTCTGCAAGGGGTCTCACAATTTCCTCCCTTTTCCCAAAATATTCTGGGACATATTAGATCAGATTCTATTACTAATTATGAATGTAACTTTGGCAAAAAAATCTATTTGAATTCCATCTTAGTTTGTTGTCTCCTACATATAGTACAAATAACTTTGCTGGGTGAAGGGACCGGGGCATGTGTGGAAATGTCTCAATGTGAATGAATATTTAACACAGTTCTTTGAAGGTGATTACTAACATTCAATTGACTCTATTTAATCTTCAGCTGTTACTGTTATTGCGGTGCAAACTTTAAAACAAAACTACAGAGCTTTATCCTTAAGAACACTACCATGATCATAACAAATGGTTCACACAATTACGATAGAAGATGCTCAATAGTTAACATTCCAGGGAAAGCAGAGTTCAGCATTACAGCTCATTTTGTATACAATGAGAAAAGTTAGATAAATGAGAGGTGGGTAATGTCAGTCAGTGAAACACCTTGGCTAAAGAATCGATTGCTCATCAAATTTAATTGAAGTTGTGAAAAATACGAACGTAAGGACATAAGAACTAGGAGCAGGAGTAGGCCATCTGGCCCCTCGAGACTGCACTGCAATTTAATAACATCATGGCTGATCTTTTTGAGACTCAGCTCCACTTACCCACTCACTCACCATAACGCTTAATTCATTTGCTGTTCAAAAATTTATCTAGCCTTGCCTTAAAAACATTCAGCGAGGTAGCTTCAACCGCTTCACTGGGCAGGGAATTCCACAGGTTCACAACCCTTTGGGTGAAGAAGCTCCTCCTGACCTCAGTCCTACATCTGCTTCCCCTTATTTTGAGGCAAGGCCGTCTAGTCTTAGTTTCACCTGCTTGCGGAAACAACCTCCTTGCCTCCGCCTTATCTATTCCCTTCATAATCTTATATGTTTCTATAACATCTCCCCTCATTCTTCTGAATTCCAATGAGTATAATCCCAGTTTATTCAGTCTCCCCTCATAATCCAACCCTATCAACTCTGGAATCAACCAAGTGAATCTCCTCTGCACCCCCTCGAGTGCTATTATATCTCTTCTCAAGTAAGGAGACCAAAACTGCACACAGTACTCCAGGTGTGGCCTCACCAGGACCCTTTACAGCTGCAGCATAGCTCCCTGTTTTTAAACTCCATCCCTCTAACAATGACAGACAAAATTCCATTTGTCTTTTTAATTACCTGCTGCACCTGCAATCCTACTTTAAGCGATTCATGCACAAGGACACACAAGTCCCTCTGCACAGCAATGTGCTGCAATTTTTTGCCATTTAAAACATGCTCCATTTCACTGTATTCCTACCAAAATGCATGACCTCACACTTATCAACATTGAGCTCCATCTGCAAGACCTTTGCACATTCACTTAGACTATTTATATCCCGCTGTAGACTTTCAGTGTCTTCTGCACATTTTGCAGTGCCACTCACCTTAGTGTCATCTGCAAATTTTGACACACTGCACTGAGTCTCCAACCCCAAATCATTGATATAAATTGTAAGCAATTGCGGTCCCAACACTGATTCCTGAGACACACCACTAGCCACTGACTGCCAACCAGAAAAACACCCATTTATCCCTAATCTTTGCTTTCTACGAGTCAACCAATCCCCTATCTGTGCCAATACATTACCTGTAATACTGTGCAACTTAGGTGTGGCACCTTGTCAAATGCCCTCTGGAAGTCCAGATACACCACATCCACAGGTTCCCCACTGTCCACCATGCAAGTAATGTCCTCAAAGAATTCCACCAAATTAGTTAAACATGGCCTACCCTTCATGAACCCATGCTGGGTGTTCCCAATGGGACAATTTCTATTCAGATGTCTTGCTATTTCTTCCTTAATGGTAGATTCAAGCATTTTCCCCACTGCCGAAGTTAAGCTAACTGGCCTGTAGTTACCTGCTTTTTGTCTACTTCCTTTTTCAAACAGTGGCATCACATTGGCTGTTTTCCAATCTGCGGGAACCACCTCAGAGTCCAATGAATTTTGGTAAGTATTTACTGGTGCATTTGCTATTTCCCCCATTGCCTCTTTTAGTACCCATAGGATGCATTTCATCAGGACCAGGAGACTTGTCTACCTTTAGCCCCATTAGCTTGCCCAGCACTGCCTCCTGAGTGATAATGATAGTTTCTAGGTCCTTACCTGCTATAACCTTCTTGTTGTTAGTTTTCATTATGTTATTTATGTCTTCCACTGTGAAGACGAACATGAAATAACTGTTTAATGTCTTGGCTATTTCCTCATTCCCAGTTATTAAATTGGCCTTCTCATCCTCTAAAGGACCAATGTTTACCTTTGCCACTCATTTACGATTTACATATTTATCGAAACTTTTGCTGTCTGTTTTTATATTGTGAGCTAGTTTACTCATAATCTAACTTACTTTTCTTGATAACTTTTTTTGTGGCTTTCTGTTGGCCTTTCGAAATTTCCCAGTCTACTAGTTTTCCGCTTTGTTTGCTTTTTTATATATTTTTTTCAATCTGATACTTTCCTTTATTTCCTTAGACATTCATGGCTGGCTCTCTCTTTTCCTACAGTTCTTCATTATCACTGGAATATACTTCTGCTGAGCACTGTGAAAAATTGTTTTGAAAGCCCTCCACAGTTCCTCAATTGATCCACCATAAAGTTTTTGCTCCCATTCTACCTTAGCTAACTCCTTCCTCATTCCTTCATAGTCTCCTCTGTTTAAACACAGGACACAGATACTGGATTTAACCTTCTCACTCCATCTGTATTTTAAATTCTTCCGAGAGGATCCCAAACTGTGAGATCATTAATTATTCCTGTCTCATTATACAGGACTAGATCTAGGATAGCTTGCACCCTCATAGGTTCCATTACATGTCGTTCAAGGAAATCATCGTGGATGCATTCTGTGAATCCCTCCTCAAGGCTGTCATGACCGACCTGGTTTGACCAATCGATATGTAGATTAAAATCCCCCATGGTAATTGCTGTACCATTCTTTACATACATTAGCTATTTCTCTGTTTATTGCCTGTCCCACCATGATGTCATTCTTTGGCAGCCTATAGACTGCAACTATCAGTGACTTCTTCTCCCTGCTATTCCTAATTTCCACCCAAATGGATTCAATGTTTTATTCAGTAGAACCAATATCATCTCTCACCACCACCCTGATATCATCCTTCGAAATCAGAGCAACACCATCTCCCTTACCATCCTGACTGTCTTTCTGAACAGATTGATACCCCTGGATATTTAACTCCCGGTCATGACCATCCTGTAACCATGTCTCTGTCATGGCCACTAAATCATACCCATTTTCCATGATTTGCACTGTCAACTCACCCACCTCGTTTTGAATACTCCGAGCATTCAGATAAAGTGCGCTTATGCCAGTTTTTGCACCTTCTTTTTGGGCCCTATCACCTCCATTACTAACAGCTCTTGAGTTCTCTTTCCCTTGATCTTTCTTCCTAATTTTCAATGGAGTTGAAGTTCCTCGTTACCTGCTAACCTGCTCCTTTGCCTTGCATTAATTGTTATTCTCTCTCAATGCTCACTTCTCCTCCCCCCCCCCACTTACTAGTTTAATGCCCTATTAACCACCCTATTTACCCTTTTCACCAGAACAATGCACCCAGCCCTGTTCCGGTGGAGTCCATCCCAGCGGTATAGATCCCTCCTGTCCCAGAACTGGTGCCAGTGCCCCATGAAAAGGAAACCCTCTTTCCCACACCACACTTTTAGCCACGTGTTTACTTCCCTGATCCTCACCTCCCTATGCTAATTTGCACATGGCTCGGGCAGCAATCCAGAGATTATGACCCTTTTAGACCTGTTTTTTAATTTTGGTCCTAGCTTTTCATAATCCCAAAACAGGTCCTTTTTCCTAGTCCTGCCTATGTTGTTGGTACCTACATGGACCACAACAACTGGATCCTCCCCCTCCCTCTCTAGCATCCTCTCAAGCCGGTCAGAGACGTCTAGCACCCTGGCACTGGGCAGGCAACACACCATGCAGGACTCTCTATCCTGCTCACAACGGATACTGTCTATCCCCCTGATGATGGAATCCCCAACGAATACAATCTGTCTTTGCTCCCCCACTTGAATGGCCTCCTGGACCACGGTGCCATGGTCAGTTGACTCATCCTTCCTGCAGCCCAGTTCCTGATCCACGCAGGAAGCAAGTACCTCATACCTGTGGGACAAAGTCAAGGTCTGTGGCTCCTGTGTTCCTGTCTGCAGAGTCCCTCTATCCGTCTCACTCACAGTAATACACTGCTGTCCCTGCCCGCCGATCAACCCAGCATTAGTTAATCTACCAGGTATGACTGCATCCTGGAACACAGCATCCGGGCAAATGCGAGGTGATGCATTTTGGAAGATCAAATTCAAGGGCGAACTATACAGGAAGTGGAAAATTCCTAGGGAAAATTGATGAACAGAGAGATCTGGGTGTTCAAGTCCATTGTTCCCTGAAGTGACAACACAGGTCAATAGGGTGGTCATGAAGGCATATGGCATGCTTTCCTTCATTGGGCGGGGCATTGAGTACAAGAGTTGGCAGCTCATGTTGCAGTTGTATAGGACTTTGGTTCGGCCACATTTGGAGTACTGTGTGCAGTTCTGGTCGCCACATTACCAAAAGGATGTAGATGCTTTCGAGAGGGTGCAGAGGAGGTTCACTAGGATGTTGCCTGGTATGGAGGGTGCTAGCTATGAAGAGAGGTTGAGTAGATTAGGATTATTTTCATTAGAAAGATGGAGATTGAGGGCGGGACCTGATTGAGGTCTACAAAATCATGAGGGGTATAGACAGGGTGGATAGCAAGAAGCTTTTTCCCAGAGTGGGGGACTCAATTACTAGGGGTCATGTGTTCAAAGTGAGAGGAGGAAAGTTTTATGGAGATATCCGTGGAAACTTCTTTACACAGAGGGTGGTGGGTGCCTGGAACACATTGCCAGTGGACGTGGTAGACACAGACACATTAGCATCTTTTAAGATATATTTGGACAGGTACATGGATGGGCAGGGAGCAAATGGACACAGACCGTTAGAAAACAGATGACAAGTTAGACAGAGGATCTTGATCGGTGCAGGCTTGGAGGGCCGAAGGGCCTGCCCTGTGCTGTAGGTTTGTTTGTTCTTTGTTCTTTGTATCCAGGTATTTCTCCCCCTTCCGGATGTGCTGCAGTGTTTGGAGTTCGAATTCCAGCTCATCAATTTTGAGCCGGAGCTCCTCAAGCAGCCAACGCCTGTTGCAGATGTGGTCACTGCCATTCTCAATGGGATCAATGGGATTAGTTAACTCTTAAATTCATTGGGTGGAGGCTTACCTTCCCAGGCTGCCCGCATGCTTTCTCCCGGACTGCCACAGCTGAAACAACTGAAAACATATTTGAGACAAAGCTTTAAAATGATGTTGTTAAGGTTTACAGTGTAAATCTTGCATGTAAAACAATTGATGCGAGGGCAGTCTCACCTCACGAAGGGATTCATGCAACATTAATGCAATGAGCAGAACTGAATGATTTTCATCATACACATTTATTCCCCCCTGAAGTTGTGTGAAATTGGATGGTTTTGATAGAAATACAATTCATTGATTTCAGGATAGGTGGCTGATTTTCAGCAGGTTCCTCTGATCTTACCAGAACATCAGGTGTTCACAGAAAGAAACTGTAACCATAAAGCTGTAGCAACGAATGTGATGTTTGGATTACTATAACTGTTCACAGAACTTTCCTTTTAAGTGAGTGTTAACCTTTCATTTCCTTTTAGACCAGAGATGTCGTGGGCTTCTTTGTTTAAGTGTTTATTCACGAGTGATGTACATATCCAAATTTGGTGTTGAGCTCAAATTTCATTACAATAACAAAGTTTTTATACTATTTTTATGATTAACAAACTTCCAATTGACTGTTCCTACAGATAATAATTTACAGCCAGAAGGTTACCCATTTACTCACCCTTTCTCCATCCAATTACGTTGACATAGTTCACATTCCAGATTCATACAGATGATTGTGTCTTACAAACTGGTACATAAGATTATATTATCCAATCATATTTAAACTTATATAGACAATTTATTATCCAATCAATACCTTGTGAATCCAGAAAACCTATGTTGTATTTTTTCCTCTTTCACTCTCACTCATTCATGGAACAGAGCTCATTGCCAGAAGGAAAGAAAGGCTTACATTTATCTGGCAACATCAGGACATCCCAAAGCATTTCATAGTTAAAGGTAAGAGATAACACAGAGATAACACAAGAGATGAACACAGCAGGCTAAGCAGCATCAGAGGAGCAGGAAAGCTTGACGTTTTGGTCAGGACCCTTCATCAGAAGAAGCTTCACACCGTGTATTCTCAGATTCTCCAGCATCGGCAGTTCCTACTATTTCATGGTTAATGGTGTTCTTTTTGAAAATTGCTGTTGTAAAATGGGAAACACTCCACCCAGTTCCCAAACTGCCATCTCTCACACACAGTCATGTGATAATGATCAAATAAATTGTTTTCTTTTGGTATTGGTTGAAGGATACATGTTGGCCAGTACACTAAAGAGAATGTGATTGCCCTTCCTCAGAATTGTGCCATGGGATGTTTTCTGTCTGCCTGACAGGGCAGATTGTAGCTTGATGCAATGTTTCTTTCAAAAGATTAGATGCAGGGGAAATGTACACGTTGCGTACTCCGAATCAACATGAGTTAGGGAACAGAATTTCTTACTTGTAATATCCTTTATGTAGGTCAGAGACGTGACATGAGGGTAGTTAGATATGTTGGATGCGAATGTCAATGGCCTTGTGGAGCTTGTGGCCAACACTGATGGAGTGTGCCCTGAGACGTTATTGCCTGGTGCCCAACATGGAGATCTTTGGAGCTAGCAATAAGCTGCAGTTTTCAGGTACCGAGTTTGACTATCGTGTCGAGAGTTTTTGATGTCTACTTTCTTTGGCATGTTTTGTAAGATAAGAAGCTGAATATTAATCAGGATTTTTGTTCTGCTAATTACACTTTGAACAAACAATAATCTCCCTTCATTGGCAGCTTGCTACTGCCTAGCAAGAAACTCATCTTGGTCTCCAGAACATGCATTAAAGATGGAACAAATTGCTTACGGCATCGAGAAAGGCCTTGTTGGACTTCTTACATGATTCTGCCACAAAATTTGCCTTAGCCCATGCAGTTTAGATTCCTGTAAGATTCTATTCAACACATCTGAAGGCAACATAATATTATTATTTATTCAGTAGGCTATTTAAAAAAACAAATCGAAGCAGAAATTTCTATATTCGAGGTAAATACATTTATGTTTTACTGTCAAACTCACATTCACCACTAGTCTGATCCGAAGATTAAAGGAAATATGGAAGCGTATTGTGTTTCAAACCAAATATGGACAGAGGCATATGATTGAGAAACAAACAAGTGGATTTTGTGATGTTACATTTGCATTGGAACACAACAGGCGTTTGATGAGCAGATGATTATTATTCCTTGAGTTACAAAATGTCAGCTGCCAGTATCATGTTGGAAACTTCTAACTCCTCATCCCAATGGATAGGATATTAAAATAAGCATAACTGCAGCTTTTTGATTTGTGGATTTGGAGGGTGACAGATTTTAACATCGCACAACAGTGTAAAGCAAACGCTTCCAAATTGGCAACCTGTTTTACATCTCTCTCGATTTTTGTTTGCCTTCCACTTAAAATCTTCCCTGCTGTGTGCAATGCTTGATTTTACATAAAGTGATAGCTACTTGAGACGGAGCGACAACTGAGTGAGAGGGTGTGATACTTAGATTGAAAACTTACTGGGGTTCCTGTGCATATTATAAAATTCTGCCAAACAAATCAATTGCATGAAATATTAATGGACAATATTTCCACAATTTTCAAATCTACCTTAGCTGCATACAATTCTCCATCCTGTAGGGGGACTACTGTGTGACAATGTGTGACAGATATATATAATGTAACACCTGGGTAAGATCGTATGTCATTTAGGTAAAGGAGTGGGTCGGTATGACATACATATATATATAGAATAAATGAATCTTTAATGTCAGCTTTTATTGCCAATTTAAACATATCTTCCCACTTCTTTTCAGAATTTTAGTGTTAATTGAGTGAGGGAAAGCACAAAACTAAATTTAGTAAAAATAAAGTTCCTAATTCTAAACACTGCTAAAACTCAAGGAAGGAAGTAAGCAAGTACTTAAAAAGAAAGGTACCATTTTCACAGACAATGTTTTTCACAGGCAATATCTAACTCGGTCTGCAAGACTGATATAGAACTATATCCTGTCGGCAGAGGCTAAGGACATTCCAAGTTCCCATTTTAAAAGGTACATTCTAAATTGGGCTGATTTAATTTATTTTCCTGTCAAACATCGAGAGTCATAAAGTCGTAGACTTTTGCTGAAGTGGTGAATGCAATGAACCCATGTTTTGCAAAGTGGAGGGGTACTTTACACCTACCCATCAGCCTCCAAAAATCCAATAATTTATTGGTTGAAAAAGGTGATTTAAGTTATTCCTACACATTTTGAGTGAGCACTGAGAAAGTGTATAACTACTGGGTGAGAGTGTGAAATGTCTGAAGCATCTTTTGTTTGCACATCATTGCAAATGGTGTGTAATCTAGAACAAAATACATTACATCAGTAACATCTGGCAGGGCATGAAGAGCATATAGCATAATAATGTTTGGGTGGGACTGTGATATAAATCAAATAATACAACTCAACAGATTTGAATTTGAAACTGTCACAAGTGACACACATTATCTGGTCATCTGCTTTCTATCATACACAACTTTCTCTCTGGCTTGGATTTGAGATTTATTTGCCAATGCAGAAACCCTGAGGCAATTTTCCCGCACAATGTGGCTTAGAGCTTATTTGTTTTACTAAGGTATGCATGTTTTCTGGATTGTAATAAAAATGAGAGACAGTGAGATGCACATCCTGATAAAAGCAAATAAAGCAAGCTAATGTCATCCATGAAATAATAAGGTGTGATAGGATTCTTTGCTCCACAATTGGTTACTGCATCATGTAGATACTATTGGATAGTTGAGCCTTGAAAAACTGTTAAGTCTATTGTTGCTCCAGTAACCAAACAATGCAGGATAATGAGTCAACAGTCTGGCCTGGTATTGATATTATTCCAAAGTCTAATGATGAGCTTTTCAAGTAAAAAGAGGAGGACATCAGCTTAATTCTTTGTGCTTCTTAGATGATCAGTAACAGGAATGATGTTTGGGGAATGTGTTGACAAGGGCAGGAAAATTACACCAACAGTTTGCTGTTTCTTGTCAGGGTACAGTGAGGAAAAGGGAACAGAGGGAACATGTGGCAAAGGTTGGGACATTGGTTAAAATAATCTTCAGTTGTTACTGCCCTATAGCCAAGCGTTTAACAGGGTGGAATTTTCCTATTTACAGCTATCATGTTCTGTCCAGTGAGATTCATGGCTTCCGGTCTGCCATTGGCTCAGAGTGATGTTTCTCATGTAATCTTCCACTCTTCACTCCATTAATAGTGCAACCACGTTCCTGGGCACCTTTCTTGGGGAGTTATGCAGCACTATTGCTGTGAGCTTTCAGCTTTCATGCCTGTAGCACTGTGTTGAAAATCACAGCTGCACACTATTTTAGACACTGCAAGCCAGGAACTGGCCCTCATAATCAATACTTGACTGTTACTGCTGAACATGTGGCCCAGATGATGTGGTGAGGACGTTGTTTTGTTGACACCAACATGCATGGATGAAGGGTCAAAGAGAATTGTGGCAATGGTGTATGCATGGACGTCGCATGATGGAACCCGTCCTGGCATACACATTCTGAATTTGTGCCATTCCCTTTCTCAATGAAGGAGGAATGGTTTATAGAGTTGATTAGTTTGGGCTTTAATATAACGAAAACACGTGGAAATAAATGGAAAAATTCTGAAATTTTATCAATGTCAAGAATCAATATTTTTCATTTTCATACCTTTCTCACTGTTACTTATGTCAGGCTGAGGAGGGGTACGGGAGGAAATTACCCCCATGAGGAAGATTGGCAACAGGCAATATCACTGTGGGCACAACATTGCTCTTTGTGGCCATATATATATATGTATATATATAACATATTCGGGACGTTGGATGCCTTCAAGGCAGAGGTCGACAAATTCTTGATCTCAGAAGGAATTAAGGGCTACAGGGAGAGTGCAGGGAAGTGGAGTTGAAATGCCCATCAACCATGATTTAAATGGCGGAGTGGACCTGATGGGCCAAATGGCCTTACGTCCACTCCTATGTCTTATGGTCTTATGGTCTTATATTCCTGCACCACTCTTGATGGCTATTAGAGGACTAGAACTGCAAAGATTTTAAGGTGCCAGGTAGTCTGTTCCAATGCATTGAGGGGCTTTAACATGGGAGGGAGAAATGGCTGCAAGAAACATTGACTCCTCTATCCATCAAAATTTTGAGTCGCAGGTTGCAAGAATTACATAGCATCTACCCAGATCACTTGATACTTCTGGTCTATGCTCCATGTGAGATTTCTCCTGGCCTGATCAACAAAGCCTTCCATCCCTTCTCCCTCATGTATTTATCCAACTTCATCTTAAGTGCATGAAAGAGGCAGAGATTTTGTTCCATCCCAAATGTCTCACCAAGATACGTGTGAAGTTTATACTGTGAAAATCAAATGTTATTTTATAGATTGATGGCAATCCTATTATTTGCCAACTTAAAAACAAACGAGTGTAACACAAAAAGCAACAACTTCTCACCAGACACCAGTTTTTCTTTAAAAATATGATTTCCAGGTTCAATAAAGAACATCCCTGAATATTTCAATTGACAAAACTCGTGTGAATATTGTTGTTCAAAGGCACAACATGATCAGATGAGATTCTTGTGAACATAATTTTAAAAGGGCTATAAACCTTTTTATTCAAGATTTGAAAGGGTGCAAACAAAGGGATTTTGTACAAAGTTGTTCATATACTTATAGTCAGATAATGTCATTTAGATTGAAATAGAAATAATATGGTTCTTATAATGTGATACGATGCAGTTTACACCGAGGCAATACTTTGGAAATTTACAGTTTCCTTCATGTCTCTGTACCAAACTTACACTGATTCCTGTGTTATCTCATTCTTATAACTTGTTTGACCCGGAATACTAGATCTGCTCTTACCTCTCTACAGATGCTACCTGACATCCCCCTTTCCCCACATCCATCCTCCACCCTCCAGAACTCCAGGTCTTCAATCCACAGAAGTCCATGAGTCTTCGGGGATTGGAAAGTTAATGGCCATTTGACTTAAATTAAATCTCAGTGATATAGGGACAAAGTGGGTATCGTCTTGATGAACTAATTGCTTCCCTTTGTGCCATAAATTATTCAATGAAAATTGATTGGCAATACACTGATGCTGATAACCATGGAGAATAAAATTACAGGGATATTAACAAAGAGATTTTCAATTTTCCTGAATACTTTAGTTCTTTTTTTAGTTTTGGGACTAAAGGCAAGCAAGTGAAGTTTGATAAAATTGAGAATGGTCCAATCAGACAGTGAAGAACCTGATCATTCTTATATTGGGACTGGATGGTTATATGATGCAACCTTGCAACAATTGATACTTAGATTTATACAGTATCTTTAATTTTGTAAAACATCTCCAGATAGTTACAGGTGCTTTATCAATCAGAATTTGAAAGTGAATCACAGAAAGATATATGAGGGGAATGTGCAAAAATCTGGATGAAAGAAGGTGTATTTAAGGACCATCTTAAAGGAAGAGAGAATAGTGGTGTGACAAAGCACTATGGGGTAGGAATTTTAGAGTTTATGATGCAGACAACTGAAGGCAAGGCCACTGACTTTGAAGTTATTTAAAATTGAGGAGGCAAAAATGTTCAGAATTGGATGAGAACAGGTACCTGATAAGCTGTATGTTTGAAGAGAGGGATAGAAATGGGTTCAGCTTGGAGGAATTTAAAAAAAGATCATAATTATAAAACAAATTATTGTTGACTGTAAACAATTCACGTCAGTGAGGCAGGGGCAGCAGGAATTAGCACTTGTTACAATGAGGATATCAGAAACAGATTTATGGATAAGTTCAATATTCTGGAGGATGGAAGATGTGAACCTGGTCTTGAAAGCTTTCAAATAGACATATCTGGAGCTAACAAAGACATGGATTGTATTCAAAATAGCCAGGAATTGAAAGGTAGTGCTAGTTCTCAACACAAGGCCTTATGTTTACTTTGACACATATCCAAACATGTACCTTGCAATGAATGTATGATCCTTTATATAAACTTTCTTCTGTTGAGACCATAAAGCATGAACAACCATCATATGTCCCATGAGAAAAAGTTTCAACTCTCTAAAATATAAGCAAAATCTTTAGAAGGAAACTTATCAAGTTAAAACAATATTAACAATGTTGATGATGCAGTCAAGCCACCCTAAACATCCAGAACCTTGGTGCCCGAAGTTGTCGGTGTGTTGATATAAAACAGTAGAACTTTTCTTTTTCTTCTCAGGTAGATGCTTGGGATTGAGGATGACTTGCCTTCACTCCAGTTGAATGGTTTCTGAGGTAGCTGGTAAATTCAATGTGCAATCTGTAGACTCTGCCACACGTGGGACAGGTGGTGCTTGAAGTGCTGGTCAGTGGGTTGTCTCTGCTCACCCTGTACAAGCTGTCTGAAAAGCCTGTGACAAATCAGAAACAGCAGAGGAGCTAAGAACAGAGGTGATGAGGTAGAACGAGGTGTTGTCAACATAAAAGTGAAATCTGATCCCTTTTCAGATAATGGCACTTGTCCAGGAATACGTTCAACCAAATGATTGCAGAGTGTTTCCAGTACGTTACTATTTACCTGTTGGAATTTTTAACATGTACTTATTTGTGTTGAATTACTTGTATTTTCTTTTAAGATTGTTAACAATTGGTTGAATAGGTAAAAGAATTTAGATCCATTCCTGCTTTAAGCAGGTTTACAGTACAGGATGATAGCTTTCAAAATCCATCAAGTAGGCTGACGAATTTGTCAGACCTGGATCGAATCAGATGAGTAATTGCAACATTAGTACAACACTGACTGCTGTTAAAGGAACATCTCTTGGGTTCTTGTTCTGAAAACTGATATATCGCTGCAGGTGTCACAATACTGTGTAGGTTTTGGCCAGAGTCAATTGCTGCAAAAGCCTGAAACAGCCTTGCTGTGCAAACTGTTCAGAATCTACACATGGGATTCTTTCCACTTGTAAAATAAGCCATAAATGTGTTTTTTATTATTATTTCCTAGAATTTAATGAACAGAAGGAATACTCCCATTGAATTGTTTAGGTCATTATATTCTCTATAGTGCAACGGATTGAATGATGTTTCTCTTAATGTTAATAGTTCCAAATGCAGTCACAAATTAGAAAACATTACTCCAGCAATGCCATGAGCATACACCCTTAGTTTGCATACCAATTAACCAAGATAAACCACAGCTACATCAATGAATTCCATAAAAAATAAGCTGATCCAATGTTTTGGCTGGGCTGGAACTTAGCGACAGAATTCTGAATGGAAGTTCACAAGTCTGTTTCTCAGCAGCTTCAGCACTGGAACAAATCTGTAAAGAAATGAGAGTTGTGTTATCGATTCACAATTATAAGAGTGCTGTGGTGAGGTTTATTTTAATACACAGTGTATAATTCACCTTCCTTAAATTGTTCTTCAGCCTCTTCTGAAATGCTGGTTTTGAGTTACACTCAACATGGCTTTTTGATGCACATAATGACCTTTATAACAACACAGCTGCACCACAGTGCTGTGGCATGTGTAGCTACAATGCTCAGAAACAGTGTTTAAAGATGGCAATCAAATACAAACAGTAAAACAAGAATCATGAGTATAAATAAGTTTATATGTTGACATGAAGTAAGATCTTCCAATAGTGATTGTATCAAGGTTAGCCAGATGGACATTATAGAATTTCTACAGTGTGGAAGCAGGCCATTCAGCCCATACCAACCCTCCAAACAGCATCCCACCCAGAACCACCCCCTTGCCTCATCCTTGGAACCGTGTACTTTTCATGGCTATTCAACCTAGCCTGCATATCCCTGGACACTTTAGCAAGGCCAATCTATGTAATTTACACATCCTTGGACTGTGGGAGGAAACTGGAGCATCTGGAGGGGACACAGTTAATGTGCAAACTCTACAAAGACAATCACCCAAAGGTGGAATCAAACCTGGATCCCTGGTGTTGTGAGGCACTGTGCCATCCTCTCTAAATTGCACTTTATTTACACATGGAGAATCATAGAATATGAGTTCCCTGATTGGGGCTGTTAACCTGATCCAATCAGGGGACACTGGCTGACAGATATAAACAGCAGTGTCAACGATTCTGTTCATTTTGAGAGCTGACTTTGAGGAACTCGGACCAGCGTCAAGTACTATGCATTGGTAAATAAAGGATGACTTTGTGACAGGATACTGGCCTCTGCAGAATTATTTCACCTTCTGAACACTATTGTTAAATTGAATGTTAAGTGTGGTGCTCTGTCTTGATTATAATCTGCTGCATTTGCACTGTGTAATAAGTGTGTACGTAAAATAAATGTGGGCATCTTTCACAAGTAACCACACTTAAAGATAAATCAATAAGCAAAGCACATACTCATCCTAAACAAATTTTAATTGCCCAAGTCTCCACAAATAATAAAAAAAATCTAAAAATGATTGGGGTTGACGCCAGGAGGTTTCTCTTTGAAGGGAAAGGTCGTGCATTACAGTATTAGGGCTGAATGATTGAACTGTCTATTTCATGCTGCATAAGAAGAGGCAAAATGATCTTTTTGTATGGATCAATTAAGGTGGAGTGTATCCCCACTTTCATGGATAATTTATCTTTTGAAATTGCCCAAGGCTCACAGCCTTCAATTTCCTAATTCTATTGATATGTTGAAATCTTTTATATTGTTAGAATACTTGATTTGCAAAATATTTTGGAGCTTCTATGATGTGGGGAAACCAAATTGTAATGCACATTTAAAGTCCAAGGTCCCAAATTATTTACTTTCAGAAATAACAACAAATTTCAGTGATTGTATAGTCATGTGAGCAAAATGTTGAGAAGACATTGGCATAGTGATACTGTCACTAGGATAGTAATCTAGAAGCCCAGCTTTATTAGACTCAAGAATTTAAATTTGTTTTTCTCTCCAGTGATGCTGCCAGGAGTCACACAACATCAGGTTACAGTCCAACAGCTTTATTTGAAATCACAAGCTTTCGGAGTGCTGCTCCTTCGTAAACTTCACCTAAAAAAGGAGCAGCACTTTGAAAGCTTGTGATTTTGAATAAACCAGTTGGACTATAACCTGGTGTCATGTGACTCTGACCTTGCCCAACCTAATCCAACACCAACACCTCCACATCATGGCTTTCATTGATGCTGACAGACCTGCTGAGTTTCTCTGGTACTCTCTGATGATATTTCAGATTACTAGGATTTGTGTGTTTTATTTTTAGATTTCATATGCTTTGTTTCCTTAATACTAGTATGTGTTAAACAAAAATATCACTTTCTGACAAAAGAACAGCTACTTTTCTTCTTTCTTCTTCTGTACTTTCATTTTCACTATCTGGCTTCTTTTTCATACAATCTGGTTATCTCCTTCCATTACCATTAGCTCGACTCTATTCCCTCAACATTTCTCACACATCATATCTTAACTGTAGTGATCACTTCCATTTAATGATTGGGACTTTGACGTTGATTGATTTGGCTTTATCAAAGACCTTGACTCACTTTGCTCTACAATTGGGTTCTGTTATACTGGCAACTTTAACTTCTTTCTTGATTTTCAATTTCTTTCCAACCTTCATTTTGGTCTGAAGGAGATTTTACATGTTCTCCATTTGTCAGATATATTCCTTCAATCAAGTTATCTACGTAATATTGGTAAGTCTCTTGCCAAATCTCTCTAGTTAGACAAATGAACATAGTCTCATTATCATTCCAATAACATACTTGTTACCTGGTGGTATTTCACTCTGACTTTCTGACCAACACTGAACTCTTTAAATTGATCTCTGATATAACTCATCATCATGTTGTCTTGATTTTCTCTTACTTTGCTATTAATGTCCAGTTTAAACAAATTAAATCTTGTCCGAAGAACATATTTGATGCTAACTCAAAGTGTGAAACCTGGTTTGGTGAATGGGATGATTCTGGAAATGAACAGGAAATTGTTTAGCCTGTATCAGAGAGAAACATGGAAATTATTGCCTAGCTTGTCACAAAGCAAATATTTCAGCAAAAGCTTCTTCGCAATTAGTATCCTTATTTCTGCATCACCATTCAAAATTAAACCAACTCGTCAATGTCTCTACCTATGTTTGGACACCAAAAATAACTTCTCATACCAGTTATCACACGAGCTCAGGTCATCTCTGTGTGTCAAATACTCCTGCAATTTCTCATCAGCACATATACGGAGTCCTCTATTCATCACATAATTGAGCAGTTTTGTCAGAACTTTATTGAGCACTTGAAAGTTTCTTTGCTAATTTCCCTGAAAGACACTGGCATGCTACTTGCATATCCAAAGCTTTTTTATAGATAGTCGCTTGGGGTCAAAGATGACCTTCTTCCATTCCAGAGTTGGGAATCATGATGTGACTAAACAGATCAATGTTTGATCTCCCCTCTGTCATAAGTTGTGGTGAAATCGTGATGAGTGCAATGTTTGAGTTGTTGCAAACTCCTTATGCTGTCTGTGTCTGTCAAAAAAAAATCCAGTTGGAATGGCCCTGCATCCACAAATTGCTGGGGATATTCCTTTTTTCTCAACCAGGTTTTGAGGACAACCTTGAAACATTATCTCTGTCCTCTTGGTAGCTGCTTGGTGCTAAACAGCTCGACCTTGTTTCAGGAGTCTTGTGTCAGGCATGCTGACCATGTAGCCTGCCGAATGCATCTGATTGACTGCAATCAGTGCTTTAATGCTGGGTCCCTTGGCCAAAGAGAGGTCATTGACATTGGAATGCCTATCCTGCACTGGTTTTGCAGTATGTTGCTGAAGCATTTCTAGAACTTTTTCTGTGGGGATCTGAAGTGTATTATCCATATGTCTGATAGAAACAACAGGGCAGTTAACACTGCTTCTGGGTTTGGTGCTGGGGATGTGGCCTTTGTCATTGAGCACTTTTCTCCTCAGGCAGCCATAGGCTGGGCTAACACATTGGTGGTGATGTTGAGTTTCATCGTAAATGTCTGGCATCATTGACTGGAGGTTCTCAAAGTAGGAGAATTAAATTGTCGAATGACCCTTCATGGGCTATGATTGTCAGTGAGGCAATGCTGCCTGGTGAACTATGCTTTGTGTTCCTGATGTGTAGCCTAAGGCTTAGCATCGTACAAACATTCATGAATGCATTTGACTCGGTCAAGTTGGATAAACAATACAGCATCTTCTTCAAATTTTGGCTGTTTGTAGAAATTCATTGCCATCTTCCTCATGCTGCATAACAACATGAAATTTGTGATCCTCACTAATGAAACCAGCACAGGTCGAACATGAGTGCAAACTGGGGTTTATCAAGTCTGGGATAATGGGAACTGCAGATGCTGGAGATTCCAAGATAATAAAATGTGAGGCTGGATGAACACAGCAGGCCAAGCAGCATCTCAGGAGCACAAAAGCTGACGTTTCGGGCCTAGACCCTTCATCAGAGAGGGGGATGGGGGGAGGGAACTGGAATAAATAGGGAGAGAGGGGGAGGCGGACCGAAGATGGAGAGTAAAGAAGATAGGTGGAGAGAGTGTAGGTGGGGAGGTAGGGAGGGGATAGGTCAGTCCAGGGAAGACGGACAGGTCAAGGAGGTGGGATGAGGTTAGTAGGTAGCGGGGGGTGCGGCTTGGGGTGGGAGGAAGGGATGGGTGAGAGGAAGAACCGGTTAGGGAGGCAGAGACAGGTTGGACTGGTTTTGGGATGCAGTGGGTAGGGGGGAAGAGCTGGGCTGGTTGTGTGGTGCAGTGGGGGGAGGGGACGAACTGGGCTGGTTGAGGGATGCAGTAGGGGAAGGGGAGATTTTGAAACTGGTGAAGTCCACATTGATACCATATGGCTGCAGGGTTCCCAGGCGGAATATGAGTTGCTGTTCCTGCAACCTTCGGGTGGCATCATTATGGCAGTGCAGGAGGCCCATGATGGACATGTCATCAAGAGAATGGGAGGGGGAGTGGAAATGGTTTGCGACTGGGAGGTGCAGTTGTTTTTTGCGAACTGAGCGGAGGTGTTCTGCAAAGCGGTCCCCAAGCCTCCGCTTGGTTTCCCCAATGTAGAGGAAGCCGCACCAGGTACAGTGGATGCAGTATACCACATTGGCTTTTGTGCTCCTGAGATGCTGCTTGGCCTGCTGTGTTCATCCAGCCTCACATTTTATTATCTTTATCAAGTCTGGTATTGTTGCACCAACACCTCCACCTAATTTAGTACAAATACCACCTCATCTCCACTTCTCAACTGTACACTGTTCACACAATGTGGTCTCCATTTTGGAAGCCAGACTGACAGAAGCTCACATAGACAACACTCGCATGAATTCACATTCAGATGCTGAGCTCCACAATGACTGTCAAGTAATTTAAAGCAATTCACTAGTAACTCAGCAACTAGAAATGAGTAGTCTTCATGGGAAGTCTCAATAGCATGTCTATGCTTGGATAATGTGCTGACTTGTGATATTTAATATCATACTGATGCACTATCAAAATTAATAGGCACTTCTGAAGCCATGCAACAACCAGAGATAGTATTCCCTTCTTTGAACCAAATATTTTTGTAAGTACTTAGTGGCCAGTTCAGACAGTGAACTTCCTCTCACACAAATCATAGAGTCATAGACCTGTACAGTACGGAAACAGACCCTTTGGTGCACCACCGAGAAATCCAAAATTAATCTTGTCCTATTTGTCAGCATTTGGCCCTCTAAACCCTTCCTATTTAGATGCCTTTTAAAGGTTTCATCGTTCCAGCCTCCACCGCTTCCTGTGGCAGCTCATTCTATACACCAACAACCCTTTACGTGAAAAAGTTGCCCCTTACACCCCTTTTAAATCTTTCCCCTCTCACGTTAAACATATGCTGTCTAATTTTTGACTCCCCACCCCAGGGAAAAAGACCTTGTCTATTCGCTCCATCCATGCCCCTCATGATTTTAGTAAACCTCTATAAGTTCACACCTCAACCTCCAGTGCTCCAGGGAAAATAGCCCCAGATTGCTCCGCCTCTTCTCATAGTTCAAACCCTCCAACCCTGGCCACATGCTTGTAAATCATTTCAGAACTCTTTCAAGTTTTACAACATCCTCCTTATAGCAGGGAGACCAGAATTGCACACAGTCAAGGTAGCTCTGCTACTGATTTTCTATAGTGGTTTCCCTATTATGTGTTTTTCTATGTTCCAGAAGTGGCCTAACCTGAGAAGAGGCTGAGCAATCTGGGGCTATTTTCCCTGGAGCACTGGAGGTTGAGGTGTAGACAAGGTCTTTTTCCCTGGGGTGGGGAGTCAAAAATTAGACAGCGTATGTTCAACGTGAGAGGGGAAAGATTTAAAAGGGATGTAAGGGGCAACTTTTTCACGCAAAGGGTTGTTGGTGTATAGAATGAGCTGCCACAGGAAGCGGTGGAGGCTGGAACGATGAAACATTTAAAAGGCATCTAAATAGGAAGGGTTTAGAGGGCCAAATGCTGACAAATAGGACAAGATTAATTTTGGATATCTAGGAGGTGCACCAAAGGGTCTGTTTCCATACTGTACAGCTCTATGACTATGACTCTATGTACAGCCGCAACATGACCTCTCAATACCTATACTCAGTGCACTGCTCAATAAAGGCAAGTGTACTAAATGCTTTCTTCACTATCCATCACTCCACTTTTAAGGAACTATGAATCTGCACCCCAAGGTGTGTTTGTAAAGCAACGTACCCCAGTACCTTTCCATTAAGTGTATAAGTCCTTCTCTGAATTTTGTTTGTGGAACTTAATAGCACGCTATATTATTTCTAAGGGTAATTTTGCTCTAATGTATCTAAAAGTATGTGAAAAATATACTACAGATTTCTCTATGCTATCTTTCATTATGCAAAATTACACTACACTTAACCTAATGGTGAGGCACATTATTACTAAGATCAGTGTGAGCCGAAACAAATGCCAGCCTAGATCTATGAGCCAAAAGCCACAACCATTTTTACAGAACAGCCCACCACCACCCCTCCCCCAACAGCTCAATTCAGTTCTTTGTGCAAATGTATGGACAGCACTGGAACTTGGCTCAATAATTCAAAACGTTTTCTGAACTTGCACTCAGCTTTAGGCTGATACAGATTGGATGAAGTATCTGAAAAATGGCATCCCAGTGTGAGTCATCACTTTCACAGAGAGATGGAGAGGCAGGGGCAGGTAAATAGAAAGTAAATAAGAATTTAAGGTGACCTTGTTTTCTAAAGGTTTGATTTTAAAGAAAGGATGATAATTGTTCATGCAAATCAGGAATCATCATGGTGAAGATTTCTCTTCCTACTTAGAATGTAGAACTTGTAGTAACATGGAACAGTTGAAGCAAATAAAATAGGTAAAGGGAAGCTGTATAAACAGCTGAAGCCAAGAGCAATAGGAGTACATGTATGCATCAGACACAACTCAGTGTGGAACTGGAGGAACACAGCAGGTCAGGCTGCACCAGAGGGGCAGGAAAGTTGACACTTTGGGTCAAGACCCTTCTTCAGAAAAAAGTATATCAGGCATTTTTGATGAAGCAGGATTGAATAAAGCATGTGTGGAGCATATAGAATAGCATAGGCCTATTGGGAACAAATAATTTGATGTATGCATATTCACTGTAATTAAAGATTAACATGGTAATCGCACAATTTTTTTTACGATTCCTATTATTAGGATAAAATAGTCTTGCATAACGTAAGATTTCAGAACTGTAATATACAATCAAACATGCTTAGTACAAATTGAAATTGTCCCTTGGTAATACTCATCTTAGCCTAACTTTAAATGTGGTTTGAAGCAGGTTTGCATGTATATTGACGATAAAATTACCTCTTTAGATGCATTCACATCACCTCTATTAGAGTCGTCATTACCATATGTAAATAATATACTCTGTGACACACTGCCACCTTCAGTCTTTTCAAGAAGGAAAACTGGACATGTAAGTGACATTACATCTCAGCTTCTAAGAAAATCAGGCTTGAAAACAATTTCTGGTAACGTTCTAAACACTATTTTTTGGGATTTTAGCTTGTTGTAACTATCTGTGGCACGCATATCACAAATGCTGTTCAATGTCCCACCTGCATAAAGCATAACATTTTTGCTTTTTGGCAACTGTTGCATTTGATTTTGTAATTCATGCAAACCTTTTTAATTTAATATCAAAAATCCAACAAATAAATCTATTTAAGAGCTTTTAGAAGTTATGTATCAGTGTTTGTTCTATATTATCATTTTAGTAAATACATTTGAGAAAAGGGGTACAATATTACAAAAGCACTTCTGTGAGCTCCTCAGTTAAGAGAAAATGAAGGCTGCCGAAAATTTGTTTGTGTGGCTGGTTTTCACTAAACGTCATCTAACATCCTCCCACTTGTACCTGTTTGTTTTTTTCTTCATCCTGTCAGGCATCTATCATGTGGTTTTGTGGCCTTTCATTCAAAAATGCACATAAAGTGGATAAATTATTTCAAAATAATTTGGGGAAAATAATATAGCCAATAAGACTTAGTGAAGCACTTTGCTGAGAGCCACCTGATAGACTGCATAGTTCCATTCTGCACTGTGAAGCTCTGTGTACTGCAGTCCAATTCTCTACAGACTACCACCCACCTTTAACCTTTAACATTTACCAGTATATATTCAGCTGAGATGTACCAATGACAGACAGGGTGTAGTGATGTGAACATTGCCTGTTGAACCATTTGACAAATAAAGAACAATTTAGAGATCATAAAATCATTTTCACTAAAAATGGTCAGAGGGAACAACTCTACTCCCATTATGTAGGCAACACATAAACATAGGCACAAGACCAATGTGCCCCTCTATGTAGAAGCTTGTATATTGGTGGCGGCAGAGGTGCAAAACATGTAAATTTTTGCTTCGCAAAATGTTAACTAAGCAATTAAACATTTTTTTTCTGATTTTCTTACTCCTATATTAAGACCTTTTTTGCAACTATTTCTTTTAGAAGGAGCAGGACTGCCGCAAGAAATTCACACTGCGGCATCATAGGTGCAAATAATTTAAGCCTTTAGTCAATGTTGAAGACTGCAGCTGTCACTGTTATAATTGACTGTTTAGCAGCATCATTAACTCATTAGAAAATACACAGAACGGAATCATTCATGAGGTGTAACTAATTTATTCTGTGTTTTATTCAGTGAGCTTTGTAAGAAAATCTGTTTGGTGCCACAACAAGAATTGAGTCCCAGGCTTCCAGCGGTTGGAAGCAGATAGCCACATTTCCCAGATTAGGCACTAGGGGGCTCCTTGCATAAAAGCAATCCATCTTTATTTTTTGATGTGCTGCAGAGTTGAGTGTTTGAGAATTCGCACTCCATTATGCTACAGCAATAATTTTGTAACATTAGAGTATATGTCAGATATTTCATTTAAAAGTCTCACTTCCGATCTTACAAACTATGACATTTTCAAAAGAAGAGGCTGAAGAAAATAAGAAAAGAGCTGTCTTATAAGGGCATCATGATTTTTATCTCAGTGACCTCAGCCAAGTTTGAGACTAAATCTGAAACATTACAAAATCATCCAAATCCCAGGGAGAGATTACAGTCTCTGACTTGTGTTGGTGGAACAGTTACTATTGATTACAAAAATTTTGTCATCCATGTTTCCAGGATCCATGAAGGTCTCAACAATCAATTAACCATGCCCTGTTACTGTAAGTGCTAGAAGGGAAGTTAAAGGTAATTCATTTCACTTAATCACTTCATCCTGGTGCTAATATATAAAAAGCTAGAAACTTTCTCCCCAGTTTTCTCCAATCTTTGCTGGCTGCCTGCGACTGCACATCCTCGCCCAGCTGGAAAAGCAGGAAAGTCCAGGTTGTAAATACTTCCGTCACTGTAATCAATGTATTTCCTTGACAGGGTTTTGCATAAGGAGGTACGTTTCATACCAGGAAAGCTAGACAATGGGTCTATTTACATTGAGCAGCTGGGTAGTGAGGGACTTCTTCAGCTCAGCAGACTATACAGTGTAATGGCAGGAGGCTTGTGCCATGTTTATTCAGCAGAATTAACAAATTTATCAAGCTCTGTCAAAAAAAAACTCCAAAGGATATAAATCACTTTTACGATTGAAAATAACAATTTTGCATTCAACTGGGTCTGGCACATCATGGAAAATCCTCACAAAGTAATCACAATGATCTATTTACATTATAGTATCCCCAAAGTCTGCAATTAGAATCTAATTACGAAGACATAGGGTCCTTTATGCAATAGATTTCCCTGCTGACATGTGACATAAAGTATCACGAATGGCAAGTGTAAGAAAGCCACCCGAACTGTAAACATGTAACATACAGACATTCCTTTGACATATCTTGTGCAAGGAAATATTGCCATTATCTCTGGTTCGGACAGTCAATGAAGTATAATCATAACACCAGCTCTCCTATCATCCTCAGGAAATCTTCATCTGGATTTCCAAATCTGTTTATCTAATCATGTTTTCTTTGTTCATGGGAAGTGGGCATCACTGACTGGACCAGCATTTATTGTCCATCCCGAGTTGCCTTTAAGAAGATTGTGATGAACTGCTCTACCTTCTTGAACAGCTACAGTCCATTTGGTGCAGGTAATCCTGTTGGGAAGGGAGTTATGGGATTTATACTTATGTCATAAAAGGAACAGTAATATATTTCCAAGTCAGGATGGTAAGTGGCTTGAAAGGGTCTAGGCATGAAACGTCAGCTTTTGTGATCCTGAGATGCTGCTTGGCCTGCTGTGTTCATCCAGCTCGACACTTTGTTATCCTGGAATCTCCAGCATCTGCAGTTCCCATTATCTCTGGAAGCATGTGGTGTTGTCCCATATATCTGTTCCCCTTGTCCTTCTAGATGATAGTGGTCACAGATTTATAAAGTGCTGTTGAAGAAGCCTTGGTAAATTTCTGCACCACATTTTGCAGATTGTACAAATAAAACAAAGAACTGTGGATGCTGTAGATCTGATCATAAACACTGCTGCTACTAAGTGCCGAAGGTAGAGAGAGTCAATGTTTGTGGATGTGGTGCCAATCAACAACCTGCTCCAACTTGGATGTTGTTGAATGCCTTGAGTATTCACACCTCCAAGTAAGTCAGCAGTATTCCATCACACTCCTGACTTGCACCTGTTGTTGATGGACAAGTTTCAAGAGTAAGAAGATGAGTTACTTGTTACACGATTCCCAGTTTCTGACCTACTCTTGTAGGCGCAGGTATTTATATGGCTAGCCCGGTCAGCTTCCATTGAATAGTAGACTCCAGGATGTTGATAGTTGGGGATTCAGTGATGGTAATGGCAAATGGCAATGGTTAGCATTTATCCTATTGGAGATGGGGTTTTTTTCCTGTCACTTTCTGCTTATGCTGCTTGGTGTGCAAGTAATCTTATTTTGAGGCTTTATTTCTGGGTATTCCTGTTGCTGCTCTTGCCATGGCCTCCTGCTCTCTTCCTTGAACAGAATGAATCCCTGTCTATACTTGTACTGGTGAGTAGGAGATATGCTGAACAATGAATTTGCAGATTGTGATGGAGTGCAATTTTGTTGGTGCTGAATTGGCCTACTGTTTTTTTATGAATACGCAGTTTTGAGTTGCTAGATCTGTTCAAATTCTCTACCATTCAGCACGGTGACAGTGCCACCTAACACGATGGAGGGTATTCTCAGTGAAAAGATGGGATTTCATCTCCACTTACTGTACTGTGGTCACTCTCACTGGAACTATCATGGAAAGATGCATCTGCAGCAAGCAGAATGTGGAGTAAGAGGCAAAGTATGATTTTTCCTCTTGTTGGTTCCCTCAGCACCTGCTGCAGACCCTGTCTGACAGTTTTAAGACTCAGCCAGCTCGTGGTGTTATGGAAATGCTCTTGGTGATGGATATTCAGCAGGATTAACAAATTTATCTACCCAGGATGTATCTTGTGCTATTGTCACCCACAACATAAGAGCAGCAGTTTTCTCTTCCTTAAAGAACATTAGTGAATCAAGTGAATTTTTTAACTAATTGACTCAATTTCCAATTGACTTTTTTCCAGTTTTTTTTAAATTGAATTCAAATGCTACCACCCAGCAGAGAGACATTTGAATCAGGGTCACTGGATTACTCTGCTAACACCTCTCCATTTATTACGTGTTATTATTAGACAGATTATAACATGATTCATAGCCCTTATGATTGTGAAAGCTATGCTCGGTCTGATTAGAAAAAGAAGCACTTCATTCACTGCCTGATTCTCAGGAAAAGTTATTGCTTTGAGAATCTGAAACCTGAATGCAAATTTCTGAGCCAGTTTCTGACAAAAAGTATATTATTTGTTTTTTTTTCCATTGTGGCCTGAATCACATCGACAAACAAATCCAATGCTTTGTGGCTTTCATGTAAAGTTGGGTGGACGTTGGAAATTTGATCCTTCAAAACACTGGTAAAGGTCCCAAAATGCAACACAAATGGATATAATCTGATGCAGCTGTCAGCCAGAAGCACTTAATTGCAATAATTTTCAAACTTTAGATTATTTTGTGAGAACCACAAGCATTTGTTTACATTTTAAATGATTTATTTTTTAACAGCTCTATTTCTGTGCATGCTTGGGTGCTAACATTTAAGTAGAAGGTGGCTTAGAACATAGAACATAGAACATAGAACATTACAGTGCAGTTCAGGCCCTTTGGCCTTCGATGTTGCACCAACCTGTGAAGCTAATCTGAAGCCCGTCCAACCTACTTTATTCAATTATCATCCATATGTCTATACAGTGACCATTGGCGAGTCTAGTACTGTTGCAGGCAGGGCATGCCCTTACTACTCTCTGAGTAAAGATCCTATCTCTGACATCTGTACTATATCATCACCCCTCAATTTAAAGCTACGTCCCCTCATGCTAGCCATCACCATCGGAGGTAAAAGGCTCTCACTGTCCACTCTATCTAATCCTCTGACTATCTTGTATGTCTCTATTAAGTCACCTCTTAACCTTCTTCTCTCTCATGAAACAGCCTTAAGTCCCTAAGCCTTTCCTCGTGAGACCTTCACTCCATACCAGGCAACATCCTGGTAAATCTCCTCATCACCCTTTCCAATTCTTCCACATCCTTCCTAAAATGCAGCAACCAGAACTGTACCAATACTTAAGTGGGCCGCACCAGAGTTTTGTACAGCTGCAACATGACCTCATGGCTCCGAAACTCAATCCCTCTGTCAATAAAACCTAACACACCTTATGCCTTCTTAACAACCCTATCAACCTGGGTGGCAACTATCAGGGATCTATGCCCATGGACACCGAGATCTCTCTGCTCATTCACACTACCAAGAATCTTACCATTAGCCCAGTAGTCTGTATTCCTGTTACTCCTTTCAAAGTGAATCACCTCACACTTTTCCGCATTAAACTCCATTTGTCACCTCTCAGCCCCTCTCTGCAGCTTATCTATGTCCCTCTGTAACCTACAACATCCTTCCACATTATCCACAACTCCACCAACTTTAGTGCCATCCACAAATTTACTAACCTATCCTTCTACACCCTCATCCAGGTCATTTTTAAAAATGTGGCCCCAAAACAGATCCTTGCGATACACCACCAGTAACTGAGCTCCAGGATGCACATTTCCCATCAAACACCACCCTCTGATTTTTTACAGCTAGCCATTTTCTTCTCCAAACCACTAAAATCATGCTCAGTTCCATGCCTCCGTATTTTCTGCAATAGCCTACCACAGGGAGCCTTATCAAATGCTTTACTGAAATCCATAGACACCACAGAAAAAGGAGCCAGGCAACCAATCAATGCTCCCAACATCCCCCACGCCTCACTAACCCCCATCCCCACCCCACATCCCCAACTCCACACTGGTTGCATAGCCAGATAATTATTGGAAGTGTCCTGCACAGTGGCCACACACAACTCACCATTCCTTTAAGATATATATGCCTGCACTGTTGCACAGCATGCTGGATGTGCATAACAAACAAAAGTTAGAAGGAACTTGCAGCTAAGTATACTTAGATAGTGGCTCATATGATTTGTGAATAGTTGTTCAAATATTTGATTTATAACAACATGAGCATTAGCCGCAAGTTCCTTCTAACTTTTGTTTGTTGTGCACACCCAGCATGCTGTGCAACAGTACACACGTATATCTTAAAGGGGTGGTGAGTTGAGTGTGGCCACTGTGCAGGAGACTACCAATAATTATCTGGCTATGCAACCAGTGTGGAGTTGGGGATGTGGGCCGGGGATAGGGGCTGGTGTGGTGTGGGGAATGTTGGGAGCATTGATTGGTTGTCTGACTCTTTTTTTCTACAATGGTTACGAAACATGTCAGCTATCTGTAAACAATGGACACATAAGCAGTTTCAAAAATGTTTAAATCTCATATGAGAAAAGACCAATTTTGGCTTGGTTTGCCTTCTGAGAGGTAACACATTCCTCCTAATTTTTGCTTTTTTAAGATGTCCATGCTCTATTAGGTTTCTGGGGTTTTCCTTGCAATCTTACTGGCCAGGCTCATAAATATCCTTATAACAGGAATGTGCAACCAATACACTAAGTGAGTTATTTGGGTTGGCAAAAAAGAAGAAAATAAGCAATGACTGAAATAATTTTACTTTTGTGATATCTTTAGGAATTAAGGCAGTTAGTTATGGGTTGTTGAATATTAAATCAAATTATAAATTTTAGGAACTTAATTATAAATAATTCATTCTGAACTTGTTATGAACAATATTTCATTTGTTTATCCTGTTCATTGGATTTAAAATCCATCAAGTCAGACGTTGCGTGCTTTTTGAAAAATTTTCTCACATTTAAAGATTTAAATTATTTGCTTATCCTATGTGCTATGGCAAAAATTAACATTTATAATTGACTGCAGGTCTAAAGCTTTGGAGAGTTTGGATAAATTTATTTATTTCAAGTTTTGAGGACATGTCTGGAGACATTGAAATCAGTAGTTGAAAGTCTACTGTGAGCACTGGAACTTTTATAAGAAAGCTTCCTTGAAGCCACTAAAGTGTTACCTTTATTGTAGATCCTGCTGGGAAACTTTCAGAATAGAGATTGGTTTGGAAAGGTGTTTGTTTTATTTGGTTCAGTTGGAGGGAAGCCCACTAAGACAAGCTAGTTTGGAGGAAAGCTTGCTATGAACAAGCTGCCAAGCTGATTTCTCTCATTTCTGAAAACTAAAGTCTTCACATCTTTTCAGAATGAAACTATTTGTCCTTTTCAAAGTATGATTAAAAACAAAAACACTTCAAGATTTAATTTCTTGTGCGAGCTGTGTTTGGAAGAATTTAGTGACAACCATATGTGATAAGTGACTTGACTGCGCAGATCAGGATAGCAGACTGATAGACCCCAAAACATCCCATGCTTTATCCTTTTGCTTTCACAAATAACTTATTGAAAACTATTTTATTTTATAGAAATCCAATGTTTGCAAAGTCTTTTTTTAAAATCTTTTCTGAATGAGTGTCAGTATTTGTGTTTATATTTAGTTGATATTTATAGGGATTGACATCTTTAGATCTATATTTCTGACTGTGTATATTAACCAAGTTTTGCATCTTTATTGAATAAGTTTTTTTAATAATAAACCCAGAATAGTGTCTATTAAGGAACTGGTTGATACATATTATTGTTTAATAAGGTCATCGTGATAACTGGAAAAAGTATCTTTGTTTTTATGTCATTTCACGTGGAGTAGTGGGGCTAGATCAACAGTGCACTCTCTAGCCCTGGTTATTACATGAGCAAATGCTCTGTTATTACGTTGTTGAGAGTAAAATTGCTGAAATTGTAAGTGACAAACCACATAGCCAGTCACGATTCAAAAAGGTGGAACTTTACATACAATTATAAAATATGGCACTTCAAAGGCATGTTTCCGAAGGGAGCTCAGTAATTTGGTGCATGCTGTGCTAAGGAATAGACAAAATCAAACCGTAAAGCAGATTTTTTTTTTACGTACCACAAGCATGACCATGGTCATAATGGTTATAAGGTGTAATTGTGATGAGGCAGTAGCAATGTCACTGGAATAGTAATCCATAGTACCGATCCAATGGTCAAGGGTTATGAGATCAGGTCTCACCTGGAACTAAAAGTAAGCTGTACAATGTCTGACAATTGTTGTAAATACCTTTTTGCTCACTAATACACTTTGGGGAATGAAACCTGCACCCTTACCTGCTCTGACTTACATATGACTCTGGGCCAATGATTAACTTTTGAGTGCCCTCTGTTATGGCCCTAGCAAGCCGCTCAATTTAAGGGTATTTAGGGATGAGCAATAAACACTTTTCCATTCAGTGACATCTACTTTTGATGAAAGAATTTGCAATCAAAATCAGAACATATTTGATAAGCCTAAATTGTAACAGTCAGTTGTAATAAACCATGCAGGAAATTGCTGAAAAGACTAGAACATTACTGTAAAGCATTTAAATGTAGGTGTGGCATTGACTCAACCTCCTTCCCTGAAGCTACAGAATTTTGTAAATAGGAGAATAATTCCCTTGTCATCTTGAATCATACTTATATGCTCTAACTGCAAAGTCCAAAATGTGTGTTTTCAAATGCACGCCCAGAGCACACAACAAAATCTCTTACATCTTCGGCATGTCTATTTTGATTCACTTCGTCATTTGTTATTTTCCAAGTAATCTACTCAAATGTTGATGTCTGGCTTTATGTAACGTAAGTAGGCCTGGTCGCAGATTTGGCACAGGCCTAAGCTTGGAATGATAAATAATACCGAAGGTGTATTCCTGGCCAAAGCCTCACTTTTACCATTATTCACCCTCTCTGTGCTCAGCACAGGGAAGCCAGAATAAATCAGACTTGTCAGTTTTTGCTGCAGCCCCTGTGGACAAGAAGGCCAAAATACCAGGGAAGCCCAAATACACATACAGACATACTGATCATAAGACCTCCATGACTCTTGGCTGCTACCCAATTTCAGTACAAGTCTGTTCGCTTTTGGGCTTATATGAAATCTAGTCAAATGGCCTAGACAGAATGCCATCTTCCCCCTTGCAGGCACAACACATCTCAGACATGTTTAATACAGCATTTACATTTGCAAATGTGAGCATCAATGCTCTTCAATGAGTATAATTCTTTCTCACCTTCCCGTTTTAAATACAAAATCAGTGAATTGAATCCATACTGCCGTGCAGCTCTTGCATTGATTCAGCCTTTCTTAATAGCCCTGCTGGTACGCGGAGAGGTTTTATTTCTCTCTGCAGGTCGACTTTTTTACTCTCGAATATCTGCTAGCATCTCAGGCTTGACCTCAGAAAGATAGGGTGAAGCCAGCTGTGCACGAAACAAGACATTACACTTTAAGAATGTGCTTCTATTTTAGTTTACACTGACTAATAATTCAAAAATAACAAATAATCTTTGTTATCTTGGATTCCCCTGAGTTCCTTCACTTCCTGCCTCACACTATATGGCTCACTCATCACATTCTGTTCTTTCCAGTATCAGACTGCAGCATAACTACAAAAGTGAGCTCCTCAGAATGGTTTAAATGTTCGGTCATTACTAATGTACACCACAATCTTATCACTGACGTGTAAAAGGATGAAGTTGTGGGAGTACATCAGATGTTATAGAAATGCCAATACTGCAGCATTAAATCTTCATTGCCAATCTCATAGTTTCCTTTCTCCCAACCTTGCTGGCAACGCATTCCCGTCCTTAAAACTGTCCATCGAAAATACAAACTATCATTTTAAATGTTGATTGTTTTCAAGAGAAATGTTAATTTGAGTTTGAAAATGTATGCCAAGGCACAACTAGGAAATTCAATTTAAATTAAACCACAGTAAGAGTGATAGGATTTCAATTAGATGATGTAAGCCAACTACAAAAGGACATAGAGTGGAATTTAATGACCTCCCACTCATTGAGTTTGATGGAGGGGGTCATTCAGTCAGATGCTGGGGACCATGTTGCCTTCCTGCATCCGCTGTGATTAAGAAAGAGAAGCCCTTGCCCGGCCTTCCTGTCACATTGCTAGTTGAGGTCCTTAAGTGGGCTTCATCCTTTCGCCACTGGTATTAACCTGTTGTGTTCCCAGTATAAAGACAGGGGCCTTTCTGATGCAAAATTAGGCTGTTCTTTTCTTTGGAGCAGAAGAGATTAAGCAGCAATCTGATGGAGCTGCACAAGAATATGACAGATTTGGATAAATTAGACAAGGAAAAACTGTCCTGACCAGCTATTGATTCAAGGACTAGTGGTCACAGGTTCAAGATTTTGAGTAAGAGATGCAGGGGAGAAAGGAGAGAAAATATTTTTGTGCAGCATATGGTGAAATTTACTGCCTACGAGAACATGAAAACAGTTGATTAGTGATTTCAAAGAAAATTGGAAGCTAACTCAAAGGAGAACCAAGAGTAAACTGGGGAAATAGGGCTTCGTCTCCCACACAGTCATGGATTTGATGAGTCATTTAGTCTCATCTGTGTAAATAATATGACTTTAATTTATCTGTCACAGCAAGGCCATTTACAGTGCTATGTTGTAAATTGACTTTGTCCTTATTAATGGTAATCCAAATCTAGTTCGCAGGTATGGACTCGATCAGAATTTTGCCACCCAGCCATAAAGGCACTTCAGATTGCCCTTTGATTATTGAAGATACTCAACTTTTATGTCTATTGATTATTTGAAACTAGTAAGTGATACCCAATGAGAATTGTGTATCAAAAGATGAAAGCAAGCATTACTCGCACAAACTATTAATAAGTCCAGCCTGCTTGGAAGCCTGAGTTTAGCAAGGAATTTTTGGGTAATTGATAGCTTGAAAGCACTGACAGGTGCAAACCAGAAACCTTTAAGTTTAACAAATAGCACTCAATGGAGACAATTTTGGTGGAGACAATAACTGTGGACTCCATACATTTACTTCCACTGAAACTGTTCTGGCTTGCAAATCCAGGCCCATATAATGCATCTGACCAGAACAATTGTATCTTAAATTTAACAGGAATGACAATATTGGCACATTGAAAATACACAGCTGCAAGTAAATCTGATATCGCAGCATTTAACTATATTATTGCTTCTACAGATTTGATTCAGTGAGGTTACAGGCATAAGTAAAATACAAATAATTCAGTAATAGTTATAAATATGATACATTGTTTTTGGTTCACAATTGGAAGTTGATTCTCATTATTCCCAAATAAATGCAAAGTATTTTTGTCTCATGGCTGTACCACCCACAGTTTGCATTAACAGCCCTTACGATATTTAATATATTTTCATAAACATGCTGAGATTGATTTTTCTGCAGTGCATATATCACTTCAGAGGAGTACATATAACGGTTATGTTGGGAAAACTAGTAGATCCCTCAGGAAAAGACACAAACCTTTGAAAATGTTCAGGACTGTTTTCTTTCCATGGGAGATTTTGCCAGTCTCCTGCTGAAGTTACAGGGGGAGGTCAGCACATTTCTGATAATTTATTATGGCTCATGCTGTCCACTGAATATACAGTCATCTAATATAAAGGGAACCCTTCCATTTTATATAATGGTGTTCATGGTATTTCAAAATACTTTAGAGTCAAATAATTTCTTCTGAAATATACTTTTTACTTTTATAGATAAATGTGCCATTTAGGGTTAGGTTTGCAGACCTAAAAATGCCACTCTTGAGCTAATTTTGCCACTTAAGAGATTTATCTTTCATACAGAGGACAGAAAAGAAGGGTCCATGTTGTCAACAATTTAGCATTGAATCTTCAAGAATTGGCAGACACAGTGTAAATTGCATGCTCCTGTGTTGCCATTGCTATAATTTTGTGTTCCAAATTTGCCTGATTAATCTGACAGGCAATATGGAGCCACCTGATAAAAAGAAACAGTGAATGGTACATTAATATTGCATCATGAGCTTCAGCAACTTTTTGCAAGGCTGAATGAGTGAGGTTTGAGATTAATTGTCAGTAATCATTCTGCTGAAGCAGCGGCACGACTTATGGAAGTCTCAAGGTCTAAATGTCTTCTAGACAATGGTCTTGATATCGGATGATTAATTTCCACACAGTACAGGCTGACTCATCACCAGAAGCAGAGCAATCAGCAAAGGTGTCACTGTTGCGCTGTCTTTCAAATCAATTTATTTGCTGTCAGCTGCCCACGGCGTATCTGAAGAAAGGGATAGATTTCATTCATGTGCTGCTGCATAAGTCTTCCCTCAGTTCTGTAAGCAATCAGAACTTAATCTTATTGGCTTGCCACATTTTCGTTTTGAATGACTGATGCACCAATTAAACATCTCGCTCACCTGCCAAAAATGTACAAAACTGTTCATCAAACCTTGACCTACAGCAACTAATGACAGGTAGGTAAGTTTGATGCTTATAAAGCAGGCTGTATCTGCTGTCCTATGCTGCATGTTAAAAGTGAAAACTGTGGGAACAGTGTGGAACACAGATGGTCCCTTGTGCAATTGTGTGGAACTAAGTTGTACATACATGGCAGGAACAGGTGATTGAGTCAATATTGCATGTTGGCATTTATGCTCCATGTGGGCCTCCATATATCACTTGTTATTAGACAATATTGAAATAATCTTCTCTTCCTGTCTCACTCGTATTTATCTCACATTTCATTCAGTGTATCTATGCTTTTCACCTAAACTACTCTTTTGCAGTAATTACTTTCACATTATAACCACTCTCTAGGTAAAGACACTTCTGTTGACATTTCCTAAGAGAAAGCATCTTGTGTCAAACTCCTTAATAATCTCAGACTTTTTCAGTTTTAATAGTGCTAGCCTGTTTGATCACTCCTCATAAATATATTTTCTCAGTTCTGTATTTTGTTCTTGTAGTTTTTCTTTCACTTTATTCCAGTGCCCCTATATTCTTTCAATAATTTCGAACTCAGGATTGCATACACTGCTCCAAAAGTAACCCAAAATAGATCTTACTGACCCTTGAGAAAACATCTTGTACATCATCTCTCTGGCAAGAAATAAATTCAAGTTTGCATCAACACTAAGTGGACAAGTTAAGTTGGCAATTGAACAGCACAACCAAAAGCAACATCACAGGAAAATTATTACAGATAGCTCAATGATCTCATTTCTGCTGCTCAGGTCATTGGTTGAAATATTATTTACATTACTTGGACAGAGAAAGCTACTCTGAAGACACATTTTGCAGGACACTCACAGGAAGTTTCAGAGACATAATACCAAGATGAAAATTTAAATTAAATTAAATTTGATATTCAAAGAAAATAAGAAGTTTGGGTTTTAATGAAAGGTGACTTTCATCTTTGTTGCTTTTAGGGAACTGACAACTTATGGAAATCCTAGTTAACAAATAATGGGCAAAAGTTAGAAAACTTCCACACGACATGCCATGAACATGATTCACCTCCAATCTGTCCACTGCTAAAATCCTCATTTTTTAAAAAAAATCTCGAACGTCCAATGTTCATCTGGCCAACTTCACACCATTCACCATCCATAAATTTCAAGTCATTTAAAGTCTATTGCTTACATCCTATCTCAACTCAAGTTCCATTCATCTGCATTCCCAATACATATCAGTACATATCTGATACAAGTTTTGGGGGTGTTGATGTCTGAAAACATTTTACATAAAAATCTCAAGTTCCAAGTTTTAAATTGATAACAGTGGAGTCCTCAGTTGTCCTTGGCCAATAAGATACAAATAACCACTATTTATGATTTAATTAGAATTTATTAAAGAAGATTTTATCAATGCCTAACAAGCAAAACATGATGAAGATTTTTTGTCTATAAAGGCCCAGTTTTTGTTGAATCTTTCCAGCATGTGAAGATTTTCTTCTCCTGTTCTCAAGTGGTGTTGTATTGAGCTGTGTCTCAGAAGAATTACGTCACTGAAGCAATGATGAAAGTGTGTGCAAAAAACTCTGAATTTCAAATTCTTATCCCTAATTTAGAGGAAATGGTTTGAACTCTTTCCATTGGCTGAAGATGAGGATCATCAGATATTATGCCACCTCTGTAGCTAGAGTCACGTCTTTCAACAAATGTCCGTCTCTGAGATAAAACAAAAACAGGAAGTACTGGAAAATCTCAGCAGGTCTGGAAGGATTTGTAGAATGTGAAATAAAGTTAATGCTTTGAGTCCAACTTGACTGTTTTTGATTCTTCACCCATTGCAAAGAATGGTTTCTTTCAGATTTTCAGTATCTTTGTTTTTATTTAACCATTATCTTTTATGTCTTAGGGCCCAGGAACTAACATTTCATTGTGCAGACAAATTAAATATTTTATGATCCAAAGAACAGTTGAACACACAATGGTACATCTCTTACTAACAGTGTCAACTATCACAATCCATTCACCTAACATCCCCAGGAACACTACCACAAGTAAGAATATATGACCGCTGCAGAATATCAGATGTCATTTTAAAAATATGGGTATTTTACTTTATAGTTACAGTTAATTGACCAAATCGGTTAGCAAACAAAGAACTACGCAAAAGATATAATTTGTGTTTAAATATAGCTGTCATACTCAGTTCAAGTTATAAAGTTCACACTTTTTTTTAAAGTTGACAACCCAAAGCTTGAATTGCACCGAGTGTAACAAAAACAGATAGAATTAGTTAGCCCAGGCTTTTCAGCACCTTTAGCTTATGAAATCAAAGAGACCAATTCTTTGCAAGCATCTTTAATCTTACACGCTGAAAATCAATCCAAGTTGTTTGAATATATAGCATCACCCATACTTAGTCTGACTCTATTCATGAATAATTCTGATTATGGACAGGCGTTGCTCTAAACACAAGTAATAAGCTCAACTGGAAATTTGTGATCCGTCTTATAATAACTGATCCATCAGTAGCCATAATCTAGGACTAGGTAAATATTTTCTGAAGAATAATCTAGGCCCGAAACATCAGGTTTCCTGCTCCTCTGATGCTGCTTGGCCTGCTGTGTTCATCCAGCTCTATAATTTGTTACCTCTTATGCCAGGTATATACTAACTTCTGTGCCAAACTAGGATGATACCAAACAAAAAAAGACTTTAGATTTTAAAACTCGTGCCCAGATGTTTGATTCCAATGAATAGTTTCTCACCAGAAATAACAACTGAATTGGTGACTACCATGTAACAATTCTAGCAAAGTAAGAGCCATGTTTTATTGGAGATGCATTTGCTAAATCCCTAATTATACTCGTTGCTATACAATGTTGGACCAATAAATAGCCAAAAGCATACAAAGAAACAAACAAACCTACAGCACAGGAACAGGCCCTTCGGCCCTCCAAGCCTGCGCCAATCGAGATCCTCTGTCTAACTTGTCATCTATTTTCTAATGGTCTGTGTCCATTTGCTCCCTGCCCATCCATGTGCCTGTCCAAATATATCTTAAAAGATGCTAACGTGTCTGTGTCTACCACGTCCGCTGGCAACGTGTTCCAGGCACCCACCACCCTCTGTGTAAGGAACTTTCCTCGGATATCTCCCTTAAACTTTCCTCCTCTCACTTTGAACTCATGACCCCTAGTAATTGAGTCCCCCACTCTGGGAAAAAGCTTTTTGCTATTCACCCTGTCTATACCCCTCATGATTTTGTAGACCTCAATCAGGTCCCCCCTCAATCTCCATCTTTCTAATGAAAATAATCCTAATCTACCCAACCTCTCTTCAGAGCTAGCACTCTCCATACCAGGCAACATCCTGGTGAACCTCCACTGCACCCTCTCCAAAGCATCCACATCCTTTTGGTAATGTGGCGACCAGAACTGCACACAGTACTCCAAATGTGGCCGAACCAAAGTCCTACACAACTGCAACATGACCTGCCAACTCTTGTGTTCAATAACCCGCCCAATGAAGGAAAGCATGCCATATGCTTTTTTGACCACCCTATTGACCTGCGTTGTCACCTTCAGGGAACAATGGACCTGAACACTCAGATCTCTCTGTTCATCAATTTTCCCCAGGACTTTTCCATTTACTGTATAGTTTGCCCTTGAATTAGATCTTCCAAAATGCATCACATCGCATTTGCCCGGATTGAACTCTATCTGCCATTTATCTGCCCACCTCTCCAGTCGATCTATATTCTGCTGTAATCTCTGACAGTCCCCTTCACTATCAGCTACTCCACCAATCTTAGTGTCAGCAGCAAACTTGCTGATCAGACCGCCTACACCTTCCTCCAGATCATTTACATATATCACAATCAACAGTGGTCCCAGCACAGATCCCTGTGGAACACCACTGGCCATAGGTCTCCAATTTGAGAAACTCCCTTCTACTACTACCCTCTGTGTCCTGTTGCCTAGCCAGTTTTTTATCCATCAAGCTGGCACACCCTGGACCCCATGTGACTTTGCTTCCTCCATCAGCCTGCCATGGGGAACCTTATCAAACGCCTTACTGAAGTCCATGTATATGACATCTACAGCCTTTCCCTCATCAATCAACTTTGTCACGTTCTCAAAGAATTCTTTTAAGTTGGTAAGACATGACCTTCCCTGCACAAAACCACGTTGCATATCACTGATAAGCCCATTTTCTTCCAAATGGGAATAGATCCTATCCTTCGGTATCTTCTCCAGTAGGTTCGCTACCACTGACGTCAGGCTCACCGGTCGATAATTACCTGGATTATCCTTGCTGCCCTTCTTAAACAAGGGGGCAACATTAGCAAGTCTCGTGTCCTCTGGGACCTCACCCGTGTCTAAGGACGCTGCAAAGATATCTGTTAAAGCCCCGGCTATTTTCTCTCTCTCTTCCCTCAGTAACCTGGGATAGATACCATCCGGATCTGAGGACTTGTCCACCTTAATGTGCATATCTGTTACCCTTGGCCATACTCTTCCTTTCATAATTGCTGACAGTCATTCTATTTTAAAACCAGATTTCAATTTTCAATTCCTCAGTTCTTCAGTTATTGTATGCAAATTGTATAGATAATTATTTTGTTAATTTTTAGTTGCCCATTGCAAATCACTTACCTTCGACTTGATCCCTAAAACTAATGTTATCAAATCAACTTTTATCCTAATTATTAGAAATAAATGTTCATAGGAAATTGGAGTCAATACCAAGATGGCGCCAATTCCCAATATGAAAGTCAGAGTGGTTTTCAGGGGTAATAGCTCACTGCATGGTTCTGCGGCCATTCATCCAGCTTTATCTTCACCACAACTACATACTCAATGGCAATGGTCTTCTTCCATCTTTTACTAAGTTGGCTTGCTGCTTCACCAGCCTCACCACACCACAGGGTTGATTTTGGACCACCTCTCAGATCAAGATAGCCCTTTAAGATTTCACTTTAGAGTTCAGAGACATCTATGACATTCATGCTTGTGCCAAATTGCTTTGTACACAGAGACTCTCTCACACACACACACACACACACACACACACACACACATACACACACACATACCTAAGTACAATGTATCTTCTAGCTTTTAGCTTACTTTTGGAGCATTCACTCATTTTGTGCTCACTTCAAGGCTGCCAACCTTGTATTACTCCATGATGCATAGTCTCCTAAGTCATAATTTACAAGCAGCCAGCCTCTGTGGCTTGCATGGGATTTTTGTGTGGAGGGTGAGGCAGGCAGCTTGTCATACCATCACATTGTACAGGCAAGGGAGCAGACATATTGCTGGATGGTGACATGCTATGTTATTGTCATACTTGCAGGAGATGCCAGCAGCTTACAAAGTGAACACACTGCAAGTACTTCAATGAAATTGCCATGTCTGAAAGTTAAAGAGGACATTGGCAAACATTAAAATTGATAAGTCCCCAGGGCCAGACCAGATTTATCCTAGGTTGCTCCGGGAAGCAAGAAAGGAGGTTGCTAAGCCACTGGCGAAGATCTTTGCTTCCTCACTCACCAAGGGAGTCGTACCGGAAAATTGGAGGGAGGCAAATGTTGTTCCTCTTTACAAGAAAGGGAATAGGGAAATCCCAGGAAATTACAGACCAGTCAATCTTACATCTGTGTTCAGCAAGGTTTGGAAAGAATTCTGAGGGATAGGATTTATGACTATTTGGAAAAGCATAGCGTGATTAAAGGGAGTCAGCATGGCTTTGTGAGGGGCAGGTCATGCCTCACAAATCTTATTGAGTTCTTTGAGGAGGTCACGAGACAGGTTGATGAGGGTCGAGCAGTAGATGTGGTGTACATGGACTTCAGCAAGGCATTTGATAAGGTTCCCCATGGCAGGCTCATTCATAAAGTCAGGAGGTATGGGATATGGGGTGATTTGGCTATCTGGATTCAGAATTGGTTGGCTGACAGGAGGCAGAGAGTAGTTGTAGATGTTAAGTATTCTGCCTGGAGGTCAGTGCTGAGTGGTGTCCCACAGGGCTCTGTTCTTGGGCCTCTGCTCTTTGTCGTTTTTATAAATGACTTGGATGAGGAGGTTCAGGCGTGGATTAGTATGTTTGCTGATGACACAAAGGTTGGAGGTGCCGTTGATAGTATTGAGGGCTATTGCAGGCTTCAGCGAGACATTGACAGAATGCAGAACTGGGCTGAGAGCAGATGGAGTTCAACCTGGATAAATGCGAAGTGATGCATTTTGGAAGGTCAAACTTAAATGCTGAATATAGGATTAAAGGCAGGATTCTCGGCAGTGTGGAGGAAACGTGGGATCTTGGTGTTCAAATGCATAGCTCCCTTAAAGTTGCTACCCAAGTGGATAAGGTTGTTAAGAAAGCATATGGTGTTTTGGTTTTCATTAACAGGGGGATCGAGTTTAAGAGCTGTGAGGTTTTGCTGCAGCCCTACAAAACCCTGGTGAGACCACACTTGGAATATTGTGTCCAGTTCTGGTCGCCCTATTACAGGAAAGATGTGGAGGCTTTGGAGAGGGTGCAAAGGAGGTTTACCAGGATGCTGCCTGGACTGGAGGGCTTGTGTTACGAGGAGAGGTTGGCTGAGCTTGGACTTTTCTCTCTGGAGAGAAGGAGGAAGAAAGGTGACCTGATCGCGGTGTACAATGTAATGAGAGGCATGGATAGAGTCGATAGCCAGAGACTTTTCCCCAGGGCAGGATTGACTGCCACAAGGGGTTATAGTTTTAAGGTGTTAGGAAGAAGGTATTGAGGAGATGTCAGCGGGAGGTTCTTCACCCAGAGAGTTGTGAGCGCATGGAATAGTTTACCTGTGGAAGTCATGGAAGCAGAGTCATTAGTGACATTTAAGCGACTGCTGGACATGCACATGGACAGCAGTGAATTGAGGGGAATGTAGGTTGAGTTATTTTATTTTTGGATTAGGATTAATCCACGGCACAACATCATGGGCCGAAGGGCCTGTACTGTGCTGTACTTTTCTATGTTCTATGTTCTATGTTCTAGGGCCGGATCTTAGTCTAATCCCACTCCAAGGGTTTGGCCATTGTTAGTCAGGCACTTGAACTTAACAGAGTCCAGGGATGTTTCTTTCAAGTCGGGATATTAGGTCATAGTTAGACCTGTAAGTCAATTACAATCTGTTTGTGGGTTCCAGGAATATTAGGCGGAGTGCTATGGAAATGTCAGTCTGCAGTTGGGATCCTACCAGTCAGTCTGGAATGAAGTTCATGTCAGACTGAGGGATTTTGGCATTAACAATCAGAGAGGTCATCATGAGCCAGTCAATGGATTCATGTGAAAACTGCAAATCTTGGAAGATGAGTTAGTGGAATGGTAATGGTAATGTGTCAATGGTAGCAATCCAAAGTGCCAGCCACGAGTTCAAATCTCACCATTGTAGGTGGTGAGATTTGAATTCAATAAAAGTCTGGAATTTGACAGCTGCCCCACCATTGCCTTAGCCAAAGTCTGGACAGCATTGTATCTGCGCTGTGTATCAGTCAGCAATTTATGCAAAGGTGTTATCAGCCATGGTCACATTGGCAACTCACGTTCCCCAGCAACCAGCCTTGTCATGCACCTGAACCTTCAAATGCAGACGTACATGACAGGGATCTAGAATAGACAATAGACAATATTACAAGTGTCTTATGGTAGTTGCCAGGATATTGTGCACACAGCTGTAGGAATTGTCAAAGATGCTCACATATAAGCTGAACATTAATTAAATGGAACCTCTTCTGGTTGATGAAATCTGAGTGTTATAATATGGCCTCACAGTGCATAGTTGATGCCACTCTATGTCTGTCCAGCCTGCAGCAGTGACCCGGACTTGGGGAAACAAAATAAACTGGTGTCATCTTGCATACGTGACATCATTCACTGTCCCGATGTCTTTGAGGGCCCACAACAGAGAGATCCCATGCAGGCTTCTTCCTGTAAGAAGCTAGAAGTTTCGAGGTCAGAGTGCTATAGACTTCTTGGATACCCAACTCCAAAGGACCCTGGGGCAGTGATCTTTCCCTAAGTTGGGTGCTCCTTGTGCTCTGTGGGGACCTGTTGCTGCTGTCAGCCCTGGTCCTCCTTCATCTGCCTTTGTCTTCTTAGGAAGGCAGGCACAGTGGCTAACATCCCACTAGTGGCAGGGTCCATGATTCTCAATGGAAATGACTGAGATTGGTTACAGAGGGAGAGGAAGAGCTTCTTGGATCTCAGAACAGTCAATGGTGGCATTTCACTCAGTTGAGAGCTGAATACACTTTCCCATACAGTGACACATAAGACCACGATAATGAGGGTCATGTTTCCATTATCTATCCACCTTCAGACTCAATATGTACATCAACTTGACTAGGGTTGAGTGACCATTCAATGTCATTGAGAAGTGAATACACTCTGGCACCCTTCCTAGTGCTGACCCAAAACAAATGTTCAACCTCCCAGTGCATTCAGTACAGACAACAGAACATGGAGCATGCTATATGATGAAGTGATGCTGCATAGCTGACACAGGACTTTTGAAAACTGCATGAATAATAGTTTCCCTTCAGCTAGCAGTGGCCTTTTGTAATGCCAGTGCTATCAACTTCAACTTATTGAGATATTCAAGTTAATTCACAAGCACTAATGACATGTGGCAAATTACTTCTACCCAGTTTTTGACCACTAAAGCACCTTCACTGTGCATGCATTACAAATATACGCTGAACTGATTACAAATTAAATACAGCTGTGCTTTGCAATTAGCTGCTTCAGTTGTTGCTACAATGTTTGGGTGCCCACCCAACGTGGATCCTATCCTTTCGTCCATCTGCCACTTACTCTGCTCGCCCCGGGCATTGTCCCAGTTATTTTCTTGCAGCACTTTGCATCAAGACAACTGAACTGACAGCAGAGAATGGAACTCAGAGCGGTTTTCATCAGCACCAGGCCCTACCTGGTTACTAGGTACCTGCCCAAACCCTCTATATCTCACGTTTTTTCTCACACAGCTCAACAGGCCATCGTGTATGAGGTGGCACCAATACATTCACTGATGAAACAGAGGAAGGGGTGGGGGATAGTGCCAGTGTAGCTGCAGAGGAGGGGATCTTCCACGTATCCTAAAGGAGGCAGGCGTAGCTTGGGCCCATGTGGGTACGCATGGCCACCCCTTACCTCTGTAAGAAGTGGGAGGAGTTAAAAGAGAAGTTGTTAAGGGTAAGGACGATTTTGGTTAGGCAGATAAGCATGTCAGTGGAGGGGTACTGGTCGGGCCTGTGGGAGAGGAAAAAGCGGAGGGTTTTTAGACCATCTGCATGGGGAATGCAAGTGTACAGAGACTGGACGTCCATGATGAAGATGAGGTATTGAAGTCCAGGGAATCGGAAATTTTGTAGGGGTTGGAGGGTGTGGGTGGTGTCACAAACATAGATAGTTCCTGGACCGGGGGGAGAAAACGGAGTCAAGATATGTGGAGATAAGTTCATTGGGGCAGGAGCAGGCGGAGACAATGGGTTGACCAGGACAGTCAGACTTATGGATTTTGGGAAGGAGATAGTAACGGGTAGTGTGGGGTTTGGGAGCGATGAGGTTGGAGGCCGTGGGTAGAAGATCACCTGAGGTGATGAGGTTGTGGGAGGTTTGGGAGATGATGGTTTGGGAGATGATGGTTTGGTGGTTAGGGGTGGGACCATGATCAACGGGGCAGTAGGAGAAGGTGTCAGAGAGCTGGCGCCTGGCCTCGGCGATGTAAAGGTCAGTGCGCCATACTGAAACTGCGCCTCCCTTGTCAGCGGGTTTTATAGTGGGGTTAGATTTGGAGTGGAGGGCTGCATGGTCTGTCGGGGAGAGGTCGGAGTGAGTGAGAGGGGTGGAGAGGATGAGGCAATCAATGTCGTGACGGCAGTTGGAGATGAAGAGGTTGAGGGAGGGTAGGAGGTCTTGGGGTGATTTCCAGGAGGATGGGGTGTGTTGAAGATGGGAGAAGGGGTCTGTTGAGTGTGGGTTAGACACGTGATTAAAGAAATAAGTGCAGAGTCAACAGAAAAACTGTTCAACGTACAGGCGTAAGCGGTATTCATTGATGTTTGGTTAGAGGAAGATAAAGGTGAGTCTTTTACTGAGGACTGACTGTTCATCCTCAGTGAGGGGGTGGTCTGGGGGTATGGTGAAATTCCAGCAGGGCTGGGGGCTAGTGTTGACTGTAGAGTTGCTAGCTGTAGGGGCGGTGGGTGGAGTGGTATCAGTGGTGGGTGGAACAGGGCCGCTACCACGCAGCCTGTCATGCGTGTCTGTGCTAAAGATCACCTCAGTACAGCAGTAGGCATAGCCTTTGGCTCTGGATGAAGCAATAATGGAAATGCAAGGCACAGATGCTGAGAGCATGAAGAGGTACTGAGTGAGCAAGTAGCAAACTTGAGATGTAGACCTGATTTAGTCTGTGCACTGGGTGTCTGCTCTTGTGCATGAAGTGTTCTTGCAGCTGGTATACTGCAAGGCAATCTGGACTTCCCAAGTGGTCTCCAAATGTATTGGAATGGTGCCATGGTGATTTGGCTAATGCCAAAATCTGTCTGGGGATAAAAGCTGTGTGTGGGGCTGGTACCTTTGGATCACATTCCAAGATGCTGTTGATTGTAGGCAATGTAGCATCTCACCACTGCTTAATGAGAAACCAATGTGCTGCTTTTGGAAAGGATAAAAGTTGGTTTGAGATATCCACAAAATTGAGATTGGCCTTGTTGGATATCTTATCTGATCAAATCACATCTCACCATAATCTACTTTGTTTAGACTCATTTAGATTCCTCCTTCCATTTCTGCCAAGTACTTAATAATCTGAAGAAAATTATATATTTTGATTAGATAAAAATCTACTTTTTAAGTCTGACCTCTTATCACACTGATTACATCTTAAGTTGCCCTTTTCCATTGAAAAGAGCTGTGTACTTTCCTCATTATTATTTTATCACTGATTAAACTGGCTTGCTTCTGAACAGGGGACTGAAGCTTTGATACTAAAGAGGTGGAAGGCCCAGAGATGTATAGAAAGGACAATATTTGGCCAGGCTTTACTCAGCACACATCTGGTATATGATACAGAAGGATATTTGCAAAAGTAAAAGAGGCATAACACACTTGGGGAAAGAAAAACAATCTGCAGAAAATGTAATGCAGCCAAATTTGAAAGATTATTTATTTCCAATATGCGTAACACTGTCTCTACGCAAAGCTAGCGCCGGAGTTAATGGTGCTCCGTAGATGAGCTAATTTAGTCAGATGTGTGTGCAATCAGCTACCCTTTTATATGCAAATTCTCTTAAGTTAGATGCATCATCTTGCCATTTTGTGCATTTTCCCTTGAGTCTTTTTTCTAAATAGTTAGAAAAGTATAGCACAGTACAAGGCCTTCGGCCCACGATGTTGTGCCGTGGAATAATCCCAATCCAAAAATAACTGAACCTAATTTACATTCCCCTCAATTCACTGCTGTCCATGTGCATGTCCAGCAGTCGCTTAAATGTCACTAATGGCTCTGCCTCCACGACTACCACTGGCAAAGTATTCCATGCGCTCACAACTCTCCGGGTGAAGAACCTCCCTCTGACGTCTCCTCTATACCTTCCTCCTAACACCTTAAAACTATGCCTCGTGGCAGTCAATCCTGCCCTGGGGAAAAGTCTCTGGCTATCAACTCTATCCATGCCTCTCATTACCTTGTACACCTCGATCAGGTCACCTCTCTTCCTCCTTCTCTCCAGAGAGAAAAGTCCGAGCACAGTCAACCTCCTCAACCTGGTAAACCTCCTTTGCACCGTCTCCAAAGCCTCTACATCTTTCCTATAATAGGGCAACTGGAACTGGACACAATATTCCACTGTGGTCTCACCAGGGTTTTGTAGAGCTACAGCATAACCTCGCGGCTCTTAAACTCGATCCCCCTGTTAATGAAAGCCAAAACACCATATGCCTTCTTAACAACCTTATCCACTTGTGTGGCAACTTTGAGGGAGCTATGCACTTGAACACCCAAGATCCCACTGTTCCTATACACTGCCGAGAATCTGCCTTTCATCCTATATTCAGCATTTAAATTCGACCTTCCAAAATGCATCGCTTCACATTTATCCAGGTTGAACTCCATCTGCCATTTCTCAGCACACCTCTGCATACTGTCAATGTCTTGCTGAAGCCTGTAATAGCCCTCAATACTATCAACGGCACCGCCAACCTTTGTGTCATCAGCAAACATGCTAACCCACCCCTCAACCTCCACATCCAAGTCATTTATAAAAACTACAAAGAGCAGAGGCCCAAGAACAGAGCCCAGCGGGTCACTACTCAGCACTGACCTCCAGGCAGAATATTTACCATCTACAACCAGTCTCTGCCTCCTGTCAGCCAACCAATTCTGAATCCAGACAGCCAAGTCACCCTGATTTCCATACCTCCTGACTTCATGAAAGTGCCTGCCGTGGGGAACCTTATCAAAAGCTTTGCTGAAGTCCATGTACACCACATCCACTGCTCGTCCCTTGTCAACCTGTCTCATGACCTCCTCAAAGAACTCAATAAGATTTGTAAGGCATGACCCGCCCCTCACAAGGCCATGCTGACTCCCTTTAATCATGCTCTGTCCATGTGCAACAGCACATCCACATGAAATTTGACATCATCTTCCTGAACCAAATTTTCTGCTGTCTGGATAACTCTGGGGAGGCTTCCAGCACTTGGCAGGGGTAGCAATTGACATAGTTGCATGATTGGGACTACAGTAGGTGAAAATAAAGGCATTACCTACTCACTAACACTCAGTTGGGTTTCTACCAGGGCCACCCAGCTCCTGGGCTCGTTGATGCCCTGGTTCAAACATGGATAAAAGAGGTGAGGGAGTGAGGGCGACAGTGATTGTTCTTGACATCAAGGCCACATTTGACCAAATGTGGCACCCAGGGAACCGAGCAAAACTGGTTTTAACGGGAATGGGGGGAAAGCTCCCTGCTCGTAGGAGCCAGATTGAGCGCAAAGAAGATGGATATGTTTGTCTGGAGTTAGAATCTTGGCGGCACACTGCATGGAAATAAGCCTTTCTGCCCAACACATTATGCATCCACAGATTATGACATTGAAGGCTCTGCTTCATGGTGCCAAATTCCTCATTACAACTATTCACAAACACCTTTTTTGTCCTGCCTACAATGACTGGATTCTCCACCTCCCACGCAAGGTCTTTTCCCGTCTGAGCAAATAAGACCTTAAGATATATGAGCAGAATTAGGCCATTCTGCACACTGAGTCTGCTCTGTCATTCAAGCACGGCTGACATACTTCTGAACCCCATTCCCCTGCCTTCTCCCTGTGACCCTTGATGCACTTACTAGTCCACAAACCTATTTATCTCTGTCTTAAATACACTCAATGACTTAGCCTTCACAGTCTTCTGTGGCATTGGCTTCCACAGTTACAGACTCTCACTCTTTGCTGCACAGAATAGGGCCAATCCCACTGACTATACTACGTTGCGTTTCAAGCCCATTGAAAGTGTTTTTTTACCACAGTGCGATAGTCAATTTGCACATCCACCCTAAAGCTCATGCATTCTAGTTCCGCTATCAGCCTCATTCAGTCACAGAAGAACATGGAAACTAGAAGCAGGAATAGGCCAATCAGCCCTTCAAGCCAAGTCCACCATTCAATAAGATCATGGTTGATCTTACACCTCGATATCATATTCCCACTTTCCTGTATACTTTATTGATGCTTTTAACATCTAAAAATGTATCACAGAATCAAAGAAACCCTACAATGCAAAATGTATTCAGCCGATTAAGTCTACACTGACCCTTCGAAGTGCATCGTGTCCAAGACTGGCCCCTCCATCCTTGCCCCACACAGACACAGAGAGAATGTACAAACTCCACACGGACAGTTACCCGAGGGTGGAATCAAAACAGGTCACTGGCACTGTGAAGCAGAAGTGCTGAGCCACTGAGCCACCTTGTCTTGCTCTTGAATACATTCAGTGATGGCCCCCAATGTCTTCTGTGGTTGAAAAATTCACAGATTCACTCTGCTTGAATGAAGAGATGTTTTCCTCATCCTAATCCCAACTGATCTACCCCAAATCCTGAGACTGTGACCCCTGGTCCTATCCCCACAAACAGGGAAAATAGCTTCCCAGCATTGAGTTCATCTGGCTCAGTTCCAACTTTCTGTATTTCAATCAGATCCCCCCCTCATCTTTTTAAAGTCTCATGAATACAGGCCCAGTTGAATCCATAACTCCCCACAGGACAGTCCTACTTTCCCCAGTATTAGCGTAATGAACCTCCACCATCGAACTCTCCTGAGCCTGAAGACTGACTAAATCAGGCAAACACAAACTTAAGGGCTGTGACTGCCTCTTGGTGCAAAGAATCCAGGTAACTTGCTCCCCTCCTGATGTGTCCCAGCATCCCTAATTCAGCCTCCAGCTCATAAACACAAGCTACTCAAACATTAAGTGCTTACAGCAAACATGCTTGCACCAGACCATACTGGAACACAGGAGCTCCTACATGTTGTACCCGAGTTCTAATTAATGACTTTGCTATTTTTATTTAATTGTATATATTTACTTATGTTTTCGTAAAGCTTATTAACTTTACCATCAGTTGCATCATGTTAAACCTTAGGAATAGAATAAGCCACAGTCACCACTTCTTCTCTAGCACTGGAAGAATCAATTACTGAAGGCTGAGAAGTTAGAAAAGGCAATGGTAATTTTTTTCTTTATTCAATCTCGGGATGAGGGCATCACTGGCGAGGCAGCATTTATTGCCCAGCCCTGATTACCCAGAGGGCAGTTAAAAGTCAACCACATTGCTGTGGGTCTGGAGTCACATGCAGACCAGGCCAGGTAAGGATGACAGTTTCCTTCCCTAAAAGTCATTAGTGAACCTGATGAGCTTTTCCAACAAGCAACAACGGATTCATGGTCATCATCAGATTGTGAATTCCGGATATTTATTGAATTCAAATTCCACCATCTGCCACAACGGGATTCAAATCCAGGTCCCCAGAACATGATGCGTGTCTCTGGATTAACAGTCCAGTGACAATACCACGAGGCCATCGCCTCCCATAAAATGGATAATTTATACATCCCTAACACAAAAAGCTGAGTTAACTCAGTTGAGACTTTGGTTAATCAAGCCCAAATGCTCTTCAGTGGTGAATTTGTTAAAACTCCACTTAAAATCGGGAACTTCTGAACTTAAACTGCACAATTCAGTTATTGCTAATAAATTACAAATAAAATTAGGTTTGTCAAGACTTTCTTACCCACAAACCACCTGTATTCAGTTCAGTGGATCTACATTCCGGCCAACACTTATCATTCAATCAATATCACAAAGTAAGTGGTCATTTATACAGTTCTGTTTGTGAAAGCCTTCTGTGCATATATTTGTTGCTGTGTTTCCGACATTACAATCATACCTCTCTCAGCACTTTATCCTTTACAACACCAAATTCCATTTATTTAAAACTAGTAACATTGTAAAATATCCCAAGGCAATTCACAGTGGCCATCATCAAACAAAATGTGACACAGGACAACATTAGGAGATGACAACATCTTGGTACATTTTCAGCAGTGCCTTAATGATGAGAAAGATGAAGGCCTGCTACCACACGGTAGTGATTCTATAACAAGCAATTTGTATATAATAGGTACCATAAAAGCAATAATAGATTCAATGGAGCAGCATGGTGGCTTAGTGGTCAGCACTGCTGCCTCTCAGCACCAGGGACCCAGGTTTGATTCCAGCCTTGGGTGACTGTGTGGAGTTTGAGCATTCTCTCAGTGTCTGCATTGGGTTTCTTCCAGATACTTCAGTTTCCTCCCACAGTCCAAAGAGGTGCAGCTTAGGTGGATTTGGCCATGGGAAATGCAGGGTTAGGGGAATAGCACAGGGGAGTGGTTCTGAGTGGTATGCTCTTCGGAGGATCGGTGCAGACCTGATGAGTCGAATGGCTTGCTTCTGCACTGTAGTGATTCTATGATGTGACTTAAATCAGGAATTTCATCGGTTGAGGTCCTAGACAGCTAAAGGATGAACCACCAATGGTGGAACAAATAAATTAAGACATGATCAAGAAGCCAACATTGGAAGAGCATTGGATCTTGGACAGTTACTTTCAATGTTGCAATTACCTTCTCTGCAAAGGTAAACCTACCCCTGCCAAATAAATTGTCAGGTTCAATCCTGAATTAAAGTAAAATGCAGATTACTGAACAAACTTCATCAGGTATCAATAGGAGCCTATAACTAAATATCCTCCCTCCTAAGAGCTTTCAAATGAGTAAAATTATCTCAGTGTAGAATATATCGACAGATTTATTATCACAGAAACAGCTTCTTTTTTAAGCTTACAAGTACCAGCACCTGGAATCTTAAGTATTCTAGGATATTGTTATCCAGATGTAGGCTCATGGGGATTTATTTATGAGATTGCGACTCTCTTGTGCTTGCTTATGAATATTTATTGAAAAAATCAGTTCCAAATTACATTATAATAATGATTATCGTATCATAGAATATTAAATGTCATTGTTCAAATTCACCTTATATGACCAGATATTCAATCATATAGATTTAAGGGAAGCAACACTAAAAAGGCAGTATAATTTCCATTTTTTTGGTATCAAACATTAAGTGGAGTTTTAGTGGTGTGTTCTGAATTGACTGCTGCTCTCTCTTTCTGTCTGTCTATCTGTCTGTCTCTCTCTCTCCCATGGCATCTTTTCAATTTGTCGTATAATTTATCTCTATGGCAGAAAACAACTGGCTATCTTTGTTCATTGTATGTCCACAAAACTAGTCTGATCAATTCACTTATACAGTTCCTTTAATTAATAATTAATATGGTTCACACAATTCTCCAGTCTGGTTTTCTTACCGGTGTTTTGCTACATTTCACAGTCCCTCAAGGTCCCTGGCTTTTCTTTTGGTGCTTGTGGCACCTATTCAATTGCTGGACGTAGTGATTTTAGTTTTTAATTCACTTACAGAATGTGTGTATCCTCTCACTGGGCTGGCATTTAACACCCATCCCTAATTGTCCAGAAGACAGTTAATTCAGACTGAACCATGTTGCTGTGGGTTTGGAGTCACATGTAGACCATACCAGGGAAGGACAGTAGATTGCCTCTATGAAAGGACATGAGTGAAGCAAATGAGTTTTACAATAATTAAAAATGTTTTCATAGTCATCATTAGACCCTTAATTCCAGATTGTTATTGAATTCAAATTCTACCATCTGCCATAACAGGATTTGAACCTAAGTGCCCAGAAAATTATCTGAGTCTCTAGATTAACTGTCTAGCAATAATACCAGTAGGCTTAACTAATATCTCCATCATCTGGTCAATTTGTTTACAGTAAAGCAGGAGGAGTTACAAACGTTGGGAGTAATGAGGTCAGAATGGAATTTGAAAGAAAGGACAAAATTTTCAAAATTAAAACTTTTGTTAGGTAAATTAGTCTGGTCCACAAATTTTGCAACGATGGTTGAACATAACTTACTGCGAGTAAGGCTTTGGCCAACAAAGTTTTGGATGAGCTTTGTGAGTTTGTATCAAGTGGAAGATGGGACGCCAGTTAGAGAATATTGGAATAGGAAAGTTTAAAAGTAATAAAGTCATGGATGAGGTTCTCACACCAAATGACCTGAGATAAGGATGGAGATAGCAAGAACTGCAGATGCCGGAGTCAGAGATAACACAGAGTGGAGCTGGAGGAATACAGCAACCAGGCAGCATCAGAGGAGCAGGAAAGTTTACATTTTGGGGCAGGACTCACAACAAGGGTCCTGAATCAAAACTGTGATCAGAGAGAATGGGAACTGCAGATGCTAGAGAATCCAAGATAACAAAGTGTGAAGCTGGATGAATACAGCAGGCCAAGTAGAATCTCAGGAGCACAAAAGCTAACGTTTCAGGCCTGGACCATCTCTGATGAAGTGTCTAGGCCCAAAACGTCAGCTTTTGTGCTCCTGAGATGCTGCTTCGCCTGCTGTGTTCATCCAGCTTCACACTTTGCTATCCTGAATCAAAACATCTACTCTCCTGATCCTCTGATACTGCCTAGCCTGCTGTATTCCTCCAGCTCCACATGTGCCATATCTGAGATAAGGATGGATTTGGGAGATGTTCTGAGCATGGATAGAAGTGACCTCGGTGATTGTATGGAGACGTGATCAGATATTCAACTTGGGTTCAAATACAATACAAAGGTTGTGAAAGATGTGCTTCAGTCTTATACAGTATCTCAGGTGAAGGACTGTGTTAAGAACTAGGAAATGGAATTTATGGTAGGGACTTAAAGCATTAGGATCTGAGAGGGAAGAGGAATAACTTCATTGTGAGAGAGAGGTAGGAAGTGGAAATCACATGTCTTGGAGGGTGGCATGAAGCCTCAGTTGGGAGAAAGAGAAATTGGAACTTGGCAGGTTGTTGCAGAAGAGATTGGGGGTCTCAGGTGATTATTATGTCTCGGGGAGGGGCAAAGCCTGATTGAGGGTCCTCTGCAGACAGACTTCTTGATAGAGTGGGAAAATGTGAAGGCATCCACATTCTGAATTGACCCTTTGCTGGGCTCACCATGATTTTTCACATCTGGAAACCACTAACTAAATGTAAAGATAAAGCTACCATAGTCCTGCTCTCTTACGGAGAGAGTGATGACTGGTGGTGTTTTAACCTGAGGGTCAGCATGCCTCAGGTGAGGGGAGAGGTTGAGAAGTAGTCCTTCATAGTAAGCCCAGAGATGTAGGAATTGAGCAGACATTGTTGCCATGACTTTGCATTGCCAGCCAGCATCCAAGATCATTGATCCCCTTCACACCCCCAGACAGCAATCAAACTTGAGTGAAGAACATCAACAAGGCTGACACCCTTAATATCATAGGTAAACATCTTACATTGAGTGAGCTCCCTGCCCATAGTTTGACATCTGTTACAGCTGGAAATAAGTGGATCGGTGTTTGTCCTGGCTTAGGAAGTAAGTTTTTCTGACCTTAACCTTCCTACCCAACACAATCCTTTTTTTTAAATTTAAAATTCTTGCTCATGTTGCAATTTGTAACTATTTCAGGATATCTCTGGGAGTTCTGGGACCAGCTTAAGATAAAACCACTAAAGTTTATTTCTACTGTGAAAAACTGAAAGCTTGAACAATGGATCTGCTGTTTATCTCAATTTAGAGAATTATCAAAGCTACATTTGGCTAGGAGATTGGAAGAAGGGAATGTGATCCAACTGTTTAATTTAAAATACATAGCATTCTGTGGCCGATCTAAGTGGGATTGACGCTTGAATGCCATTGAAATCTCATCCAAAAGCTGTGCTGTAGGCCCCATCCACTAAGCCAAGAGACCAAAATTGTACAGTGTATCAAACAAGGCTGGATTAATCACAGGTCACAGAGGGTAGTGTCCAATCTGCTGCTCCATCCACTCTCTCATTAAGGGTCTGACAGAAGTTGACAGCAAGCCAGAATAGACATAGAAATGATGTGTGGTGTGAAATCGGCTGCTTATTCAGTATGGGCCCAATTTTAATTGACAAGTTCCAATCTCTTTTCAGATCCACTTGTCCAGTGAATAAGGGTTGTACTTTTTCGTTTCTTAACATATTTCAAATATACATTTCTGAGGTTCAATCGTACGCAAGTCAGCTCATTAGAATCAATGATGCAATCCTTTATCTTTCCAATAATTGTACCACTTCTTTTCCTGACAATTTATGAGAATAATTCCAAAAACTGCACTTTTTTTTGAATGGAGTAATTTTTGTTTTGCAGTCTCCGGCTGTATTAAGTGGTGAACTGAGCGTTATAGATTTGACAAACAAATATTGCCAAAAATGCTGTCTTTAAACCACAAATGTTTAAGGACAGCGTCTCTTAGAACATAGAACATAGAACATTACAGCACAGTACAGGCCCTTCGGCCTTCGATGTTGTGCCGACCTGTCATACTGTTCTGAAGCCCATCTAACCTACACTATTCCATGTACGTCCATATGCTTATCCAATGACGACTTAAATGTACCTAAAGTTGGCGAATCTACTACCATTGCAGGCAAAGCATTCCATTCCCTTACTACTCTCTGAGTAAAGAAACTACCCCTGACGTCTGTCCTATATCTCTCACCCCTCAATTTAAAGCTATGCCCCCTCGTGCTCGCCGTCACCATCCTAGGAAAAAGGCTCTCCCTATCCACCCTATCTAACCCTCTGATTATTTTATGTTTCAATTAAGTCACCTCTCAACCTTCTTCTCTCTAACGAAAACAGCCTCAAGTCCCTCAGCCTTTCCTCATAAGACCTTCCCTCCATACCAGGCAACATCCTAGTAAATCTCCTCTGCACCCTTTCCAAAACTTCCACCTCCTTCTTATAATGCGGTGACAGAACTGTACACAATACTCCAAGTGCGGCCGCACCAGAGTTTTGTACAGCTTCACCATAACCTCTTGGTTCTGGAACTCAATCCCTTTATTAATAAAAGCTAAAATACTGTATGCCTTCTCAACAGCCCTGTCAACCTGGGTGGCAACTTTCAAGGATCTGTGTACATGGACACCGAGATCTCTCTGCTCATCTACACTACTAAGAATCTTACCATTAGCCCTGTACTTTGCCTTCCGGTTCCTCCTACCAAAGTGCATCACCTCACACTTGTCTGCATTAAACTCCATTTGCCACCTCTCAGCCCAGCTCTGCAGCTTATCTATGTCTCTCTGCAACCTACAGCATCCTTCCTCACTATCCACAACTCCACCGACCTTAGTATCGTCTGCAAACTTACTAACCCATCCTTCTACGCCCTCATCCAGGCCATTTATAAAAATGACAAACAGCAGTGGACCCAACACCGACCCTTGCGGTACACCACTAGTAACTGGTCTCCAGGATGAACATCTCCCATCAACTACCACCCTCTGTCTTCTTTCAGCAAGCCAATTTCCGATCCAAACTGCTATATCTTGCTGCAGTAGTCTGTTCTCATCCTCATCTCCAGGTTCCAAACTGTTACTAAAGCTACAATCTGAGGCAATAACCTTTAAAAATATATAGCCTTAATGTAGGTGGTTCAATCAGTTTCTCACAGGTTTCTTGGGATAGCAATGAATAAAGATTTCTTCTCACCAGTTTGCATTCAACAGTAAATTGTGGAAGGTCACTAAGAGATTAGAATTTTCAAACATAGCTTTTTTTTCAAATTTGCAATGGATTCGAAATTTTTCAATCTACCTGAAGTTGACAGGTTTGTCATTTTAAATTACTGAGGATTAAGTTGTGAGGTGTCATCAGTACCTCAAACTTTCACTGCCCTGATAATACCCTTGTGATTTTTGATTCCAATGACAAGTCCAAAACATGGATTGTTTTGTGAAAAAGCACCTGAGTAAAAAAAAAATGCCTTATATTTATACCCACAGGTTATCGAATTGCTCAAGAATGACTCAAATGCATTTGCCCAGAAGCTGTAACATTGCTAAATGCAGATGAGTTTTGAGTTTCAAATTCCTCTCGACTCTATTTTAGTGGAAGGATTAACCTGCACCAAAATAGCAGAGAGCAAGGAATTTCAGACAAATATGTTAAGCCTTGCTATGTGGCTGTGTATTCACTGAGCTAATTTGTTCCTTTGAAGTCCAATGTTATGTGAATAAATGTAACAGGGCTTTTGCAGACAAGATGCCCACAAATAGAAAGAGATAAAGAGCTATAACCAGTTTATTTACATTTGTTTGAGGGAGGAATGCATGATGAAGTTCGTTCTCTCAGCAGGGCATTTAATGCCTTTAATGTCATATTAAGGACATCACTCACAGCTGAAAGGAAAGGTTTAACAAGATTGGCTGGGTTCAGAGCGGTGTTCGTTTTGTGGAAACTGAATAGAGTGTGGTATTTGTTAATTACAGTAATTCTACTCAATTTTCGGCTACATTTCTCCCCACGCAAAATTGAAGTTGCTCATCCCTAGTGCCCTGCTGGTAACTCTTGTCTGACCTCTCGAGCCCTTGACCTTCATCTTAAAGTATAGCGCACAGAATTAGAATAGTAAAATAACTACATTCTAACCAATTCAATTGTTTGTAGGTCAGAAGTCAATGAAACCATGCTATAGTCCACTGGCTTATTTGAAATCACAAGCTTTTGGAGCATTGCCCCTTTGTCAGGTGAATTCTCAGAGATGGTCTCTCCAGATCTGATCACTCTGATGATGCTCGCCATGAGGAGCAAGGAGCTGGAGATGCTGTGCACCTCAGCTGTCAGTCAAATATGCTCTCTGGGGATGTCGTTAAAGAAGGTACCAAAGCAGAGAGTGAGTAGGTGCTTAAGAATACCACTTTTATCCCCCTCTTTGTGCCCTTCTCAAAAATGCTATGGCCTGTAAGCAATACTAGCATTGGACAGGGGCAGGAAGTTTCAATGAGGTCACTACTTTCCAAGTTTGGAGATCACAGAACTTGGTTTTCATCTTCAAATTGTCACGCGCTGCTTTTGTCACACTATGTCTGTGGCCTCGTACTGAGCTGGGTGCAACCAAGTTTGTAACATTCTGCTAGCTTCACTGGAGGCAGAAACAATGGCTCATTCTGAAACAATGTACCCCTTACAGCTTAGCCAGACAGCTCCAGGCCTGTCTGGCCTTGATGGGAAGTTGATTGTCCAAAACCTGGCTGCATGAATGCTGTCTGTTTCAGCTCTGCAGTTTGCAAATTGCAGTGTCCAGCAAGATTTCATCTTGGCTTCCACATTTATCTGTGATAAAATATGAAAAATACTGATATTTCTCTGACAATCCTGGAGGTTATGTGTCATCTGACCACTCCTCCACATCTACACACCCTGTATCCACCGTGTTCAGAACTCAGAAGGCTAACAATTGGAAGTCTTTGAAATCCTTATGAAACTGTCAAAATATGCATAGTATGAAAATGAACCACACTTGAAAATGGAACTAATGTCTCTCAGGACCTCAGAAATCTATCAAGCAAACGTAGAATCATTCAAACTCCACTGCAAATTAATCTTAGTCATAAGTGACCAGATGACTGTTAAAATAAGTAGACAGCCAGTCAGATATGAATGCAAAAGCATAATATTGTTAAATATTTATAAAATTGCCAATCAAACAAGGCACATCATCTTCTTGATACTTTCACCATTCATTCATGTCTTGCTGAGCTGGATCAGTTAATGGATTTAGAGCTCAGCCAAGCATTCATTATCAGTTTCTGTACAATGTGGGGTGATATTAGACATTTTTCACTGGACTCCTGTACTTCTGTACTTGAGTACATGTGATAATAAAATCTAATTATAAATCATTCTCTGTTTTACCACTATCCCAATGAAATCTCCAGACCTGAAAACAATAAAGTATTTGAAGTTGTGTGAACAAATGGCTGATTGTTGCACTTTTCAATCTCTCTGTTCCGTATTTTCAAAGGCTGAAAAAAATGGCTGGGCTGTGAATTCGTAAATATCAATACATACTTTCTGACTGGTGCATTAGAATTAAATTCTCAAGACAGCCCAATGCAGAAAAGACCATTAATAACAGGAGAAATACCTTAATGAAACAGAGTACTTTCACAATGCCATTCAATATAATTGTCACTTCCCTTTTCAGGACAGACCCCTATCATTAATAACTGTTTAACAAACAGACTCATTTTCACATTCAGCATCTATTCATGACATTTGAAAGTGGCAGTAACTTTCAACTACACCTGTCAAAGATTCCCAAGAATATAACAAGCTGCTTCAAGGTTCATGAATTTGTGAACTCATTGCCCTGAAACATTCATCCATTCTTCCTAAAAATCTCTAAGTTGGGTAAAGTCAGAAGTGAGAGAGCATTAATTTGAAAGATGCAGTGTCAATCTGGGTATAAACTGTGTTGTAATTCACCATGTTTCCTGTGGAAATGGTGGCTTGGAACTAGCTTGCAAAGTCAGAATTACATTTTCCTCCATTTGTATCCACCCAACATAGATTTGCACCATGTAATTTCAAGGGAATGCAGTCCTTTGTACCTATTGATGAAGCCAAGAAACCTGTAAACTTTACCAATTTCATTGTTGCCCTTTTAAAGCATTTCTGCTGTTCTTATAGCTGCTGCTGCCAGAATATCCGTTGCCATGGTACATCATAGAAACTGTCTTGCACCATTCTCACATGTCTGTATAGCCCATGTGTAACCATACTCTGACACGTGCTCTATTTCTGCTGCCCTCCACTTTGTTTCCCAGACAAAACCTGAATAGCTTTCAGCTCTGATCAACTGGCAGAAATACTGTCATTCTCGTTGTCGGAATTACAGGTACCTTTCATTTCTCAATGGTCTATGACAACTTTTAGCTAATGACTGAGCATCCATATTACAAAGGCTTCTCTTTTCTTCCATAGACCTTTACTTTTGTCCAGGTTTCTGAGGTACAAAAGAAAGTGGATAGAATGCAATATTTTATGAGTTTTCTCTTGTTTGAAGTTTTTTTGCTATTAAAACATCTTTCACTTTCACAGAATTACCAGTGGCTATCGCTATCATTCTTTTAACTTCTGCAGCATATGTACCATCTTCCTTTTTCATGTGTCCTTAATAGTCAAACCCATCTATCTATTTCAAGTTTTACTTGAAATTCTTCAAACATATTCCTTCTGTCTACTAGAGATAATGGGAACTGCAGATGCTGGAGAATCCGAGATGACAAAAGTGTACAGCTGGATGAACACAGCAGGCCAAGCAGCATCTTAGGAGCACAAAACTGACGTTTCGGGGTCTAGACCCTTCATCAGAAAAAAAAGGCCTACTTTTTTTCTGATGAAGGGTCTAGGCCCGAAACGTCAGCTTTTGTGCTCCTAAGGTGCTGCTTGGCCTGCTGTGTTCACCCAGCTCCACACTTTGTTATCTCTAGTGTGTTGTTATTTCTTTGTTTTATAATTTTGAGGATCACTTTAATTAGATGTCTATGCTTATAGTTATAAAATGATTGCACTCCCTTGCTTTTGAGTTTCTTAGGTAATGTTGTGAATATTGAATGTCTCAAATCCCTTGTAATGTAGGTTTTGGCATATATTTTGTGTGCCATACTGATGCTCAGCTGTCGTAGAAGTCTTGTGGTGAGTTCTGACATGTCCCTGATAAAAGGTAGCATGATGAGTGTGCCGGGGCATGTAGAATCTTTCTGATGCTGTTCCTATAGGCATCTCCTGACCCCGTTCTTTGGATATCCATTATCCTTGAACACTTAGAACAGGTATTCCTCCTCCTCTTGGCATAGTTCCATGTTGCTGCCCTTTTAAATAGTGCTCGCACGTAGCTTTGTTTATGTGTGCTGGGATGGTTACTATTGAATCCACAATCCACATGGAAAAGGAGAACCACGACTTCAACTGGGACAACGCGGAGATCCCGGGGCAGACTAGGCAGAGACAAGCATGATGGCTACAAAAGGGACACGACCAAGGCTCATTCATCTCAATCTACATGGACAAAGAGGGCCACGATTTCAACTGGGACAACACCAAGTAAGGCATTTGATAAGGTTCCCCATGGTAGGCTCAGTAAGGCATTTGATAAGGTTCCCCATGGTAGGCTCATTCAGAAGGTCAGGAGGAATGGGATACAGGGGAACTTAGCTGCTTGGATACAGAATTGGCTGGCCAACAGAAGACAGCGAGTGGTAGTAGAAGGAAAATATTCTGCCTGGAAGTCAGTGGTGAGTGGAGTTCCACAGGGCTCTGTCCTTGGGCCTCTACTGTTTGTAATTTTTACTAATGACTTGGACGAGGGAATTGAAGGATGGGTCAGCAAGTTTGCAGACGACACAAAGGTCGGAGGTGTCGTTGACAGTGTAGAGGGCTGTTGTAGGCTGCAGCGGGACATTGACAGGATGCAGAGATGGGCTGAGAGGTGGCAGATGGAGTTCAACCTGGATAAATGCGAGGTGATGCATTTTGAAAGGTCGAATTTGAAAGCTGAGTACAGGATTAAGGATAAGATTCTTGGCAGCGTGGAGGAACAGAGGGATCTTGGTGTGCAGATACATAGATCCCTTAAAATGGCCACCCAAGTGGACAGGGTTGTTAAGAAAGCATATGGTGTTTTGGCTTTCATTAACAGGGGGATTGAGTTTAAGAGTCGTGAGATCTTGTTGCAGCTCTATAAAACTTTGGTTAGACCGCACTTGGAATACTGCGTCCAGTTCTGGGCGCCCTATTATAGGAAAGATGTGGATGCTTTGGAGAGGGTTCAGAGGAGGTTTACCAGGATGCTGCCTGGACTGGAGGGCTTATCTTATGAAGAGAGGTTGACTGAGCTCGGTCTCTTTTCATTGGAGAAAAGGAGGAGGAGAGGGGACCTAATTGAGGTATACAAGATAATGAGAGGCATAGATAGAGTTGATAGCCAGAGACTATTTCCCAGGGCAGAAATGGCTAGCACGAGGGGTCATAGTTTTAAGCTGTTTGGTGGAAAGTATCGAGGGGATGTCAGAGGCAGGTTCTTTACGCAGAGAGTTGTGAGAGCATGGAATGCGTTGCCAGCAGCAGTTGTGGAAGCAAGGTCATTGGGGTCATTTAAGAGACTGCTGGACATGTATATGGTCACAGAAATTTGAGGGTGCATACATGAGGATCAATGGTCGGCACAACATTGTGGGCTGAAGGGCCTGTTCTGTGCTGTACTGTTCTATGTTCTATGTTCTATGTTCTATATTCAATCATAAATTTCTGTTATCACTTTTAAATCCATTTCTCCATGGGTTTTTTTGTGGTTATTTTACCTGAGGTTTGCACCAGAAGCTGAAATGTTTGACAGACAGGGAGAAAGTGTAACAACAGGTTATGGTTTCACAAAACACAAAGAAGGTAAAACATTGTTTGCAATACATGCAACTCTTTAACTGTGAATTAAACAATTAACCAAGTTGAGGGAGTCATTACAAATGAAGACAAACAATTTAAAGCATTAAGTTATATCAGTTTACCAATATACAGTTGGGAGATTTTTGCATCTAGCTTTCCTTTCAATCAATTAGTTTGAATTCAATAAAAAAAGTCACAATTTATCTGATACCGTCAGAGAACTCTGTACTGTCAATGTCCCTCAAGTCATACAGAAATCTGTGTACTTTAAGTGCTGACACCACTTGAGAATGAGACATCTGTTAATAAAAACCACAACAGGAAGATATATTGAATTGAATTGACAAAACATTTCACAGTATTTATTGTAATAAATTTGATTTAAGATTTTCTATGTAATCAATCCTACACAGTGTTCTACATTCCTGTTTCTATGCACCCTACCTCTACCATGAGCAATGCTGCACAGTTTGTTTCCGAATATAGAGCAAAATAAACTTGTTAGTAATTAAAATAAAGTGGCTGATTAAAGGCAAACATGGAGTAATAGTCTTATCGCCTAGCTTTTGGCCACCTTTCCAAAATAAAGTCTTCTCCATTGGGCTTTCTTTTTGTTTGCGAAAGCTTTGGAAGTGTTCTTTTTCTTCTTATGTTAAAGACATTGCTTAAAGGCAAGTCATTGTTGTTAACTATAATGGAATTCAGAAAATGTGCTGTACTTTGTGACAATTACTTATTCTTCTCCTCCACACTGCAGTTTGAGCACATTCTGCTTGTTCTGAAAACTTCTGAATCCCGAAATACTGCATAAATAATGAAGCTGCAATGATTTACCAAGGAAAAGTGTGGGCTAGCCTTTTAGACAACTGGAGGATGTCCATTATCATCTCTTAAACGTTGATTCAACAATATCTCCACCCCTTCCTCCTCCTCACCCAACTTTCTCCTCCCATTAATTATCTCTGAATCAGAAGTGGACTGTAACCGAGATAATGGGAACTGCAGATGCTGGAGATTCCAAGATAATAAAATGTGAGGCTGGATGAACACAGCAGGCCAAGCAGCATCTCAGGAGCACAAAAGCTGACGTTTCGGGCCCCGAAACGTCAGCTTTTGTGCTCCTGAGATGCTGCTTGGCCTGCTGTGTTCATCCAGCCTGACATTTTATTATCTTGGACTGTAACCATTTCAGTTCCTTCTCACAAAAATGTGCATTTTAACTTTTATAAAGTCTGATGCTGAAGTGTTCATATTCTGGATTTAATTTACATCTTGCTGTTACATTTAATCATGTCATTTAACTGACATTGATAGTGAAAATAAGATGACATGAATCTACTGTGAAAACGATCAACATTTGCAGACCTGTAAGGATGGCAGTCTTTGTAGTGTGGCAACCAGAATTGAACACAACCTTCCAAATGTGGCCTAACTAAGTTTATATAAATCTTATAATATACAATATATTTCCCATCTGGGTTAGACCTTCCAATATGAATTACCTCACATTATTCCAGATTCAACTCCATCTGCCATCTCTCAGCCCAACTCACCAACCAATCTATATCCAGCTGTATCCTTTGACGGTCCTCATCGCTATCCGCTATTCCACCAACCTTTGTGTCATCCACAAACTTACTAATCAGACCAGTTATATTTTCCTCCAAATCAGTTAGAAATATATTACAAATAGCAAAGGTACCAACACTGATCCATGAGGAACGCCACTAGTCACAGCCCTCCATTCAGAAATACACCCTTACACTGCTACCCTCTGTCTTCTATGACTGAGCCAGTTTTTATCCACCTTGCAAGCCCACCTCTGACCCCATGTGACTTTACCTTCTGTATCAGTCTGCCATGAGGGACCTTGTCAAAAGCCTTACTGAAGTCTATGTCGACAACATCCACTGCCCTACTCTCATTGATCATTGTTGTCATTTCCTCAAAAAACTCAATCAAGTCAGTGAGACACGACCTCCCCTTCACAAAACAATGTTGTCTCTCACTAATGCTCCCACTTATTTCCAAATGGGAATAAATCCTGTTTCAAAGAATCCTCTCCAATAATTTCTCTACCACTGATGCAAGGCTCACTAGCCCGTAGTGAACAGGATTATCCCTGCCACCTTTTTCAAATAAAGGAACAACATTGGCTCTTCTGCAATCCTCTGGGACTTCCACTGTAGCCAGTGAGGATACAAAAGTTTCCCTCAAGGCCACAAAAGTTTCCTCCCTTGTCTTTCTCAGTATTCTGGGCTATATCCCATCAAGCCCTGGGGACTTGTCTACCTTAATGTTTTTCAAGACTCTCAATACTGCCGCCCTTTTGATCTCAACACGACCTAAACTATCAACACACCCTTCCCCAGACTCATCAACCACCAAGTCTTTCTCTCTGGTGAATACTGCTGCAATGTACTCATTTTATATCTCACCCATTTCCTCTGGCTCCACACATAAATTCCCTTCTCTGTTCTTGAGTCGGCCAACCCTGTCCCTGGCTACCCTCTTGCTCTTTATATGTGTACAAAAAGCCTTAGGATTTTCCTTAATACTGTTGGCCAATGACTTTTCATGACCCCTTTTAGCCCTCCTGACTCGTTTTATCTTTCCTTGTATTCCACCCTTGCTCTGTGTGTTCCCAGCCTCCTGGCCTTGACAAATGCTTCCTTTTGCTTTGTGACTGAGTTAACAGTATCTCTCATTATCCAATGTTCCCTAAACTTGCCATACTTATCCTTCATCCTTAAAGGAAATTGCCAGTCATGAGTTCCCAGCAACTTACACTTGAAAGCCTCTAACATACTATATGTTGATTTATCCTCAAACATCTGCCTCAAATCTACATTCTTCAGTTCCCACCTAATATTGTTGTAATTAGCATTCCCCCCAATTTAGCACCTTCTCCTGACAACTGCACCTTCTCCTTATCTGTCAGTACCTTAAAGCTTACTGAATTGTGATCATTGTTCCCAAGCTGCTCCCCTACTGAGATGATGACCGTCTAGCCAGACTCATTCCCCAATACTAGGTTCATAGACCCCCATTGCTAGCTGGGCTATCTACATACTGTTTCAAGAAGCCCTCCTGGATGCTCCTTACAAACACTGTCCCATTCGTGCCCTGAGCACTAAGTGAGTCCCAGTCAAGATAGGAAGTTAAATCACCCACAACAACAACCCTGTTACATTTACATCGACAGAATTTGCTGATATATCCATTCTTCTATCTCCCACTGGCTGTTGGGAGGCCTATAGTAAAACCCAAACATTGCGATTGCACCCTTCCTGTTCCTGAGCTATATTCATTTTGCTTCACGATATGAGCCATCTAAGGTGTCCTCCCACAGTGCAGCTGCGATATACTCCTTAACAAATAGTGCATGCACCCCACCCCTTTTATATCCCCCTCTATCTCGCTTGAAACATCTGTATCTTGTAAGGTTAATTTGCCAATCCTGTCTCTCCCTTAACCATGTTTCTGTAAGCGCAATAATATCATAGTTCCAAGTACTAATCCAAGCTCTAAGTCCACCAGATCCGTTTTTATCAGCAACCACACCCTGCCTGCTCTTCCTCTGAGTCTTACTTTCCCTATTCTTTAGTTCCCTTTCAGTCAATTCACCTTTGCTTTGATCCCCACCTCCCTCCCAAGCTAGTTTAAAACCTAGCGAGTGACACCAGCAAAACTACCAGCCAGAATATTTGTGCCCCTCCGGTTTAGATGCAACCCGTCCTTCTGGTGCTGGCCCCATCTGCCCTGGAAAGAGATCCAATGGTTCAGATATCTGAAGCCCACCCTTCGACACCATCTGTTTCACCATGTGTTGAGCTGGACTATCCTCCTATTTCTAGCCTCACTGGCTTGTGGCATAAGGAGTAATCCTGAGATTACAACCTTGGAGGTCCTGCTTTTTAAATTTCTAACTCCCTGAATTGCTGCTGCAGGACCTCGTCATTCATCCTACTCTACGTTGTCAGGACCAATATGTACCTCAACCTCTGGCTGTTCACCCTCTCCCTTCAGAACGCTTTCTGCCCATTCAGAGACATCCTGGACCCTGGCACCAGGGAGGCAACACACCATCCTGGAGAATACTATCTCTGAAACAATTTTAACCCCAATGTGAAACCTATTCTAAGGATGCCAACCTTGAAGAAGTTACCCTCTTCCTTCCGAATACTATCTCTGACACCATCCTGGAGTCCCACACCCACAGAAGTGCCTATCTGTACCGCTAACTAGAGAGTCCCCTAAAACTGCTGCTCTAGTGCTCTTTATCCTTTTCTTCTTCAGAACAGAGCCAGCTGCCTGGCCGCTGCTGCTGTTATCCCTGATGGGTCTTACCCCCCCAACAGTATCTAAATGGTGCACTTGTTAAAGAGGAGACAACCAAAGAGGTTTCCTGCTGTGGCTGCCTGCCCCTTCTAATGGTCACTCATCTATCTGCATGCACCATGAGTGTCACCACATCACTAAAACTACTGTCTATGACGCTTGCCCCCACATTCATGTTCCTAAATGCATCCAATCACGGCCTAACCTATCCAGGCAGTTGGCGAGGAGCTATAACTGAGTGCAATTCCTGTAGATATGATCATCTCAGACACGGGAAAAGTTGCATTTCTTCCCTCACCAACATTGCTATCACCTGTGAAGCTATTTAAGAAAATTTATTAAACATTCACCTTTACTTATCACTGCAAATACCTAAAGAGGGCTTTCCCTCACTCACCTACCCAGTTTCACTCCTCGCAGTGGAACTCATATGGACACACCAGCAAGTGCATATTTTTTGTATTTAAAAAAAATATAATTTATTCATAGAATATACAAAAACTAAACATATTTACACACCCACCCGGCCATGTTGGCCGCTCTGGGTTACCGTGGGGGTGCGTGTAACAACAAAAAAAAACTATGGCATTTGTCTCCGCACACAGTCCCCGTTGGCCCCCTGACCAGTTGGGGAAGGCGCCAGCTGGGCCCAGCTACCGAGTGGGGCCCCTTTTACATTCCGGCTGAGGAGTGTCATATGGTGGTCTCTCCCCACCGTGCCTTGGAGGTGGCTGCCCCAAGCTTTAGCACATCCCTCAGCACGTAGTCCTGGACCTTGGAGTGCGTCAGTCTGCAACACTCGGTCAGGGTCAGTTCTTTCACCTGGAAGACCAGCAAATTGCGGGGAGACCAAAGAGCGTCTTTCACCGCATTGACGGTCCTCCAGGCGCAGTTGATGTTGGCCTCGGCGTGCGTCCCAGGGAACAGCCCAAAGAGCACGGAGCTGCTCAGGACAAACCTCGATAAATACCACTGCATACCCCTCCAGACCTCCTGCGCATAGGCACACTCCAGAAGGAGGTGATTGACAGTCTCGTTCCCTGACCCCCTCAGCCACCGTGAGGGCAGCGTGCGGTGGGCAGAGATTCCGGGCATGCATAAACGATCTCACTGGCACAGCCCGTCTCACTGCCAGACAAGCAATGTCCTTGTGCTTGTTTGAAAGTTCTGGCGACGACGCATTCTGCCAAACAACTTTGGCAGTCTGCTTGGGGAACTGCATGACAGGATCCACCCTCTCCTTTTCCCGAAGGGTCTCGAGGATTCAACGTGCTGACCACTGCCTGACGACCTTGTGGTCAAAGGTGTTTCCCTTCAAAAATTTCACCACGAAGGACATGTGGTGGGGGACGGTCCAACTACTCAGAGCATTCTGCGGCAACGAGGCCAGGCCCAACCTTCGCAACAGCAGGGGCAGGTAGAACCTCAGTAAGTAGTGACACTTCACACCAGCACATGTACATAATGGAAAAGTTAGAGAGACAAACACTGAACTAAGTATCTGGAGAGATAACGGGAACTGCAGATGCTGGAGAATCCAAGATAACAAAGCGTGTAGCTGGATGAACACAGCAGGCCAAGCAGCTCTGGGGATGCTGCTTGGCCTGCTGTTTTTTTTTATTTGAAGAAATATACTTTATTCATAGAACGTACAAAAAAAAACATTTACACACCTACCCAGTCATGCAAGCCACTCCGGGTTACCTGGGGGTATGTACACCAACTAAAGGAAAAAAAACAAAGAAGGAAAAGAAAAACAAAGCAAAGAAAATACCCCGGCAGTCGTCACCCCGCATAGTCCCCGTTGGCCCCCGACCAGTTGGGGAAGGCGGCAGCTGGGCCCAGTTACCAGACAGGGTTCTTTTTTTCTATTCTGGACGAGGGGTTTCATACGGTGGTCCTTCCCCAACGCGCCTTGGCGGCGGCTGCCCCAAGCTTTAGCGCGTCCCTCAGCACGTAGTCCTGGACCTTGGAGTGCGCCAGTCTGCAACATTCGGTCGGGGTCAGTTCTTTCAGCTGGCAGACCAGCAAGTTGCGGGCAGACCAAAGAGCGTCTTTCACCGCATTGATGGTCCTCCAGGCGCAGTTGATGTTGGTCTCGGTGTGAGTCCCCGGAAACAGCCCGTAGAGCACGGAGTCCCGCGTCACGGAGCTGCTCGGGACGAACCTCGACAAATACCACTACATCCCCCTCCAGACCTCCTGCGCATAGGCACACTCCAGAAGGAGGTGATCAACAGTTTCGTCCCCCCCACAGCCACCTCGAGGGCAGCGTGCAGTGGTGCAGAGATTCCGGGCATGCATAAAGGATCTCACTGGCAGAGCCCCTCTCACCGCCAGCCAAGCAATGTCCTTGTGCTTGTTTGAAAGTTCTGGCGATGAGGCATTCTGCCAAATGACTTTGGCAGTCTGCGTGGGGAACCACACGACGGGATCCACCCTCTCCTTTTCCCGAAGGGTCCTGAGGGTACTACGTGCTGACCACTGCCTGACGGCCTTGTGGTCAAAGGTGTTTCCTTTCAAAAATTTCTCCACGAAGGACAGGTGGTACGAAACGGTCCAACTACTCGGAGCGTTCCGCGGCAACGAGGCCAGGCCCAACCTTCGCAACAGCAGGGGACAGGTAGAACCTCAGTAAGTAGTGACACTTCACACCAGCACATGTACATAATGGACAAGTTAGAGAGAAAAACACTGAACTAAGTATCTGGAGAGATAATGGGAACTGCAGATGCTGGAGAATCCAAGATAACAAAGCGTGTAGCTGGATGAACAAAGCAGGCCAAGCAGCAACTCAGGAGCACAAATGATCTCTGATAAAGGGTCTGCTCATCCAGCTCCACGCTTTGATATCAAAAACAAACATTTGGTGCTGCTCTGTCACTTCATCACAGGCCCTTGACAAGCCACCTTCAGGAAGCAGTGACTCACTAATGCAAATTTTCTCCACTGCAACCAAACATTACCACACTGCTACCCTATTGAAAACACTCACTTTCATTTAAACATGGAGGGTGTCTTGTTGAAGTCCAACTCCAGCAAGCAGTGACTGCACTGATGCAAATCTTCCTCACATCAGCCAATCAGTGTCACCACTCTGCTGCCCTCTTTCCTGGCCTTATCTTTGATTTCTTTTCGATGATTGTGCTTGGAGAATATTGCTGAATTTTCACGTATAGAAAACATTTCAATTTTCAGAGTTATTTCGTGGGCTATAACAAGCAGCTTTAGTTCTTAATTACTTCATTACTTCATAGTTTTTAGGCAACTATTTTGCTGCCCATTTAATTTTCAGTTAAAGAGTTCGGAACACATTGAATGAAATAATTATTTATACTGCATATAATTGCCACATTATGCAAATAACTTAAAATTAACTGTAATTAAATAAATTGACTGTATTGGAAGTACTATGTCTTAACTTATTGATTAAATGGACCATATGTACGCTTTCTGCGATATTAGTTTATTGGCCATTATATGGAAACAAGCCATCAATTTGGGACTAATGTGCATCTACAAAAAAAGGCAGCAACTGTGTGGTTGTTTCAAGCAAGACTAATAAAGATTATTACTTACAGGGCTTTCGATTATGTCCTTCAGATGAGAATAGTTAAAATATCCCAGAATTAGGACAGCACCGGCTGAAATACAGAGTTAAATGCAGGCTATTCATTTCAACCAGAAAGCAAGTTTCTCGATTTTCTTCAAGGAAAATGAAATTCCTGAATCTTGAGAAAAACTGAAATTAAATAAATAAATAAGGATGAAATACTTTTGCTTGACTCAATCCCAATCTTCGGCCACAAGGAGCCAAAACATAAAAACAGAAATTCCTTGACATGGTCAAAGTCAACATCAAAATTTTGCTTCAGTTATACAGAGCCATGGTGAGGATACATGCAGTTTTTGCCTCCTAATCTGAGCATAGACATTCTTCCTATTTAAGGAGTTCGACAAAGTTCATCAGGCTGATTTTTGTATGGCAAGACTGACAAATGAAGAAAGACTAGATCGGCTGGCCTCGTACTCACTGAAATTTAGAAAAATGAAGCGAGATCTCATAAAAATATACAAATTCCTGATGGGTCTGTACAGACTAGATGTTCTCAATGTTGGGGAAGTCCAGAACTAGGGCTCACAGCCTAGGATTAAGAGGTAAGCCATTCAAGACTGAGTTGAGTAGGAGGCTCTTCACTCAGAAAGTTGTGAGCCTGTGGAATTCTCTCCCACGGAAAACTGTCAGGTCTAGTTCATTCGCTTTATTCAAGAGGGTATTGAAAGTGGCCCTTGCAGCTCAAGGACTCAAGCAGCATGGGGAGAGGGCAGGGGTGGGATACTGTAATTGCATGACCAGCCATGATCATATTGAATGGTGGTGCAGGCTCAAAGGGTCTAATGGCTTACTCCTGCAAGTATTTTCTATGTTTCTGTGTTTCTAAATCTCCATCCCCATCAAGTGCACCGGGGCAGGGGCAAGAAAGCTTTCAAAATCCAGGGGAAAGAACCCCTACTCATTTTAAAAGAAAACAAATCTCCCTTCACACTGATCCCATCAAGCATACCTGTGGCAGGGATGGTAAAGGGTCTAAGTAAAAGCCATCTTTGGCTCTTCGCCAGTGTCCAAACTCAATACCAAAGGAAAAAATAAACAGCCACTTTCTGGAGACAAACTTAAAATGTTGAATGGAAATTTACTCCACTAAAGCAAAACATCGTTGCTCAATCCGATGATGCCCTACCACCCCCACAGCACCCATCTGTCATGAAAGACCTCGTCCATACTAGTGAGCGCCACATGCTGCCTCTCCAGGGACACCTGGGCATGATGTAATGCTGAAAGGGGGGCAGGCTGTCAGAACTGGCAAGCCCTTCCTCAACCCACTGCCTGGACCTGTTAATGAGCACCTTGGCCAGGCCCAGGAGAAAAGCCATGAAATAGTTTGACCACTCCTTCCTACACTGGGTGACCATGGATCGAGGGCATGAAGTATAATCAAAATATCAACCGCAGCACCTTTGAAAAACTAAAAAAGGACTGTAAACAGATGTGCTCAACGTAAGTCTGAAACACAATTCCATCCAGGCTAGAGAACATGCCCGTGATCTGCCATCCAATAATGTGCTCAGCCACCGGTTGCAGAGGACCAATGTGTGCAGTACTCTCTACCCCACATTCCCAATGTAAGATCACTCCACTGGGGATCTCCGCTTCAGGAGCGCAAAATGTCACACCATGGCGTGTCTGGGCAGTGGGCGGAAGCACAGCAGTGGAGAGTATGTAGCTTCAGCCCGTACAGATAGCACCTCTGCGCCGTCCAAAAGGGCACTGGGAGGATATCTCTAAGACCACTCAGATTGTGGGGCCCCATGTCACAGGGGAGGCTCCACGGCATGGGGCCGATGTCAAATTCCGGAAGGACAGGGGGCAGTTCGTCCGGATGCCCACGGCATGCCTGAGCCGTCGTGGGTACGCACAAGGTGTCGAAGCAGGGTGCCTTGTCCACTAACATAAGGCTCACTGGTCTTTATTTCCTTGGCATTTCCTTACAGGTTTTCATAAATAATGGCACCACATTAGCCAACCTCCAGTTTTCTAACACCTCACCCATAGTTGTCAATGATACAAATATCTCAGCAAGGGGCCCAGAATTCTGGGAAATGCCCAATCAGGTCCTGGGGGATTTGTCTGCCTTTATACATTTTAAGACCTCCACCACCTCCTGTTCTGTAATATGAACTCTTTTCATGACATTATTATTTATTTCCTCAAGTTCCATTTCTTTCTCCACAATAAATACTGGCAAGAAATATTCATTTCATATCTCACCCGTCTCATATGGTTCCACACAAAGAGGGCCGCTTTGATCTTTAAGGTGGAGCTAGTTACTGCAGATGCTGGAATCTGAACTGAAAACAACAAATTCGAGAGATCACAGCAGGTCAGGCAGCATCCATGGAGAGAGAGCATGCTAACATTTCAAGTCTAGACGACTGTTCGTCAAAACTGAAGTGAAGTGTGGAGGGGGCAGAATTTACGCTTAAATTTGGGGGGCCGTGGGGGATCGTGAGCTTCAAATGCTGGGGGAGAAACAATGCTGATAGTTCAGATTAAGTGATCTGAACTATCAACATTATTTCTCCCCGAGAATCCTTTCTCGACCGGCACACCGACTACCCCCTCCCCCAGCTATTGCTTTGATGCTCCATGGGCGCAACTTGATCTGCTGTAATCTCCAGCATTTATCGTTTTCAGTAGATTTTTAAAAGAGCCCCATTCTCTCTGTAGTTACTCATTTGCCCTCAAAGTACTTACTCAATCTTTTTGGATTCTCTTTAGCTCTATTTACCAGGAATGATCAAACAACTGAAGCTCTGAACTGAGAATTATATGGACCTTGACTGTTTTAGGTCCATATATTATACAACACACCTGTTTTGCATTGCCTTTCTAATTGTAGTGGACTAACTGGTCTTTAATATAAAGTTGCAAGTATATTTATTTTCTAATCGAACTGTTCAGAAATGTAATTACATACCTCTGGAGCAGTTGGGACTTGAACCTTAGCCTCCTAGTCGAGGGTTAGGGGGATTACCATTGCACCACAATAACTACAATTTCGCTTATGGCCTTATCAGGGTGGCAAACAAATTAATGAATAACAGAAACAGGATGTTTGTGAAGACCAATGAATCCTCTGTCTACCCAGTGTCCTAAAAACCAATTGGTTGCATAATCCTCATTTGTAATTCCTGAGGTTACCAAGGTATTCACAATTATTTTTAAGTTCCCTTCTGATGCTCGTAATAATTCAATCATGAAATTTCATGATGCTTTTGATGTTGTTTCTGAATTAAAATATTAATAAGGCTTCCAATTATGAAATCAGTTAGCAGAAATCATATAGAGAAAACCGTTTATTATGAAATTCACTCATTCGTTGTTTGCAATGGGAACCTGCCTTCAAAACCATGTCTATTGCCCATTAGACGTGTTCTTCAGGACAGCTTGCAAAAATGTACTGGCTTCAGCAGAAATGGGGCTGATCCTGAACACAAATGACTACAAATGTCTAACTCTAATGCAAAAAAAAATACAGGCACAATGGACAATATTAACAATAGCCCTTCTACTAGTTGATCTGCAAGCGTGAAAATCAGATTGTCATTAGTAACAGTTCCGATTAGGCTTGATAGTTTCATGTTAATTTGACAACTATAATCAATTCGACGAGTTTTATCATGTCTCTTGTAATCACTGCATGGTGCTCTGTTTGTAGAGGATTGTGTTACATTGCATAGAGATGAATAAATCTAAGACTAAGAAATGATTGTAATTCTAAACAATTGTGTCAGTTTAAGATCTGATTTATGTCTAAGTGACAAGTAGCTTCTGTAGATCATTTCTTTCTGAGAATTTACATCCTCCCAGATTCTCCCACGACTGCTTTCAATCATCTTCTTACAGTAGGAGAGACCTGTAAATGTCAGTTCCCTTTCTGTATATCCTCTGTAAATTTTGATCCACTGCTCACCCAGCTGGTATCTCGCAAACCTCTCCCTCAATGATTCATTCTGTCCAAGCTGATTGGCAATTTGACTCATCAGTGAAATGACCTGAACACTAAAGTGGTTAAAACAAAAAGCTAAATTGGGGTATTTTCAAACATTGAGACATTCATAACAACTTCTGATTGAAGTATATTTCTCACTTTAGAAAAAAAAGTAGAGCATTATGATTTTACGGATCAACAATATGGCTGGTTGTGCATTGCTTTTGTTTTCACTTCCACCAGTAAGAATTTGTAGACAAACAAAAATACCAGATTGTTTGTTCATGTATTTTAAATAGGCATCAAATGATATGAAGGCTGATGTGGCTTGTGATGAGCTTAGCTTGATGTATACATCAGATCATTGTCGGATATAAAATTGTTTGATCGTTATATTATTTGATATGAAGCACATCAATCAAAAGCAAAATGCAGCAGCTGCTGGAAACCTGCAGTAACAACAGACGATACCAGAAAAACTCAGTATGCCAGGCAGCATCTGAAGTCGGAGAGAAGGAAAGTTATTTCATTGGAATTGATAAGTTTTCATGAGTTTTGTAGGAAGGTCACTGGCCTAAGACATTGTGTCAGATATTAAGGGCCACTTTGTCAGCTTGCAAAATGTTATATCATGCTATTTGTGGGTCAGAGCAAATGTCAGGTGCTTGTCACATTCATACCTCATTGTACTCTGTTCAGAGTTAAACATCAGGAGACTCCAGCACCAGATGGCTTGTCACTGTGACATCGTGGAAGATTGAAGATTGCATCCTTTCTGATTCCCTGGTGTCAATGGGAAGACCTCCTCACCTGCTGCCGAGGTTTTCATTCCTCACTTCCAGCCTATCCCCTTCCCATGCCCAACATGCCTGAATGCTCTGATCTTCCCTGCTGACGGTGCCTGCTAGCCTGACCACAGCAAGAAGTGGGGATCTGGCTCCATCTCTGAACCCCTCCTTCTTGGCGTAACTTGGCAGAACCAGCAGTGGTCACCCTTTCCCAGTGGTGCCTGTAGTGCCACAGAAATTGTGCAGCTGACTAGGGACAATACTTTCTCCTGAAGAGTTTTATCTCACAATACTAAAGATCCATCAACAGAGAAAAAAAAATCAATGAGGGATAGGCCATTCAATCAGAGGCAGCTCGCTGCCAACATTTGTGCTGGGGTGTGGGGAACTTAGCCTCATCATGTTAACTCTTTCCCTTTCTCCGCCAGATGCTGCCTGACTTGCTAAGCATTGCAAACAGTTTCTGTTTCTAAGGTCATGGAGTCACAGAGCACCCAGCATGGAAACAGATCCTTTGGTCCAGCTAATCCATAGCAACCATAATCATAATCTCAACAAACTAACCCTACCTGCCCGCACTAGGACCATATCCCTCCAAATGTTTCTCATTCATGCACGTATCCAAATGTCTTTTACATGCTGCAACTGTGTCCGCATCCACCACTTCCTCTGGAAGTTCATTCCACACATGAACCACTTGTTAAAAAAGAAGTGGATTTCCACAATAATAGAATCAAGCTACAATCACCACCACAGGAAAAAATAACAGCAAAATATAACTTCAACTTTTTAATGGCATGAGGGTTGGATCTACTGCTACCGAAAGCAGCACCCATACCATTCATATGACTTGAAGCTCCAGCTTTGACAGGTAAGACAGAATAATTATGCTGTACCTTAAATGTTTAGTTTATTCTTCAAAGTTATTGTCTCCTTCTTATGCCTTGTTTCTCTCATGAAAGTTATGTGTTGCACTTTCACTGGCAACACCCACAAATTTTCATGGGTACTTGAAGAAGTCATATTTGGTCTCTGCTTAAAAATGAAGGAACGTGCATCAATCCGACTTGGTCCAGGAAGGTAGGAATCCCCAGGAACACTACCACAAATAATATTCAAAAAGGGAAAGTTAAGGGGATTTATTAAGTCTTCAAAACTACAAATTCTTGTGTAAAGACAATGGGTGAAAACTGTTTCCAGTGACAGACGGATTGAAAGAAGATACCAGTTTTGGCAGTCTTGGCAGTGTACCAGAGGTGAAGTAAGAATCTCTTCTGCGCATTGCCTGAAACAGCGATCGGGTAAAAATGACTTTCGCCTTGAAAATGCACATTGGGTTCAAATGCTATCAGCATGCACTTACTCATCATAATGGTGGCTGCATGTTAAATCTTTGCTTTCTTTCTTGAGCGATTGCTACATAGAAGTAGCATCCCCCACATTGTTCACTGATTGTACACTATAAATGGAAGGCTAATCTCACAAGTAGCTGGTTCAACTTTAAGGCAGTGATAATGGAAACTGCAGAGGCTGGAGAATCCAAGACAATAAAGTATGAAGCTGGATGAACACAGCAGGCCAAGCAGCATCTCAGGAGCACAAAAGCTGACGTTTCGGGACTAGATCCTTCATCAGAGAAGGGGATGGGGGGAGGGAACTGGAATAAATAGGGAGAGAGGGGGAGGCGGACCGAAGATGGAGAGAAAAGAGGATAGGTGGAGAGGAGAGTGTAGGTGGGGAGGTAGGGAGGGGATAGGTCAGTTCAGGCAGTCTACATTTCTTAAAAGGGAAATGTGTGCCTCAAGAAGTACTAGGAGTATTTTTTCAAGTATTACTCTGTGCCTTGACACATTGAAGAGCTGCCTAAATGATGTCAGAGCATAAATATCATGGTTTTCAGAGAATGCAGTGAAAACATTGGTAGGTGGAAAGAGAGGCACTTATATCTACAAAGGGACTGATAACTTTCACAATAGTCCCAGGGAGCATAGAGAACAAGTACAGTGAAGATCAATCCCAGGTGTCTTACTGCAAGAATTTCGACAAAGTGGAGGAAAGTAGCCAATCTGACACAAGTTGTCAATGTGAGTGGTTGCATCCTCGAATAGAATATCCACCAAATGCACAATTAACATGCCCATTTCTTAATTCACCACAACCTCATCACCCACCTCTCAACAATATTTATCAACCAGTACCTAACTCTTCAATTCATCATCTTTATATAATTCTTACTCATGTTCCAACACTGTAAGCATTACACTCACAACTCACTACACACGTATACACACAGAAACCATGACAACCACTTCAACCTAAGCATGTTCTCGGGCATTCACTGACACATCCCACTCTTTTACAGAAGAAAGTGGCAATATAACAGCAGGCAGCAAGAAAGAGTTGAGAGTGACAAGCGAGTCTAAATGTTTTAGCACTGTAGAAAAGCCGATGCTGGTTATTGACAGAAAGGAAAAATTTGTGAGGCCATGGACCCAAAGGGAATGACTATGGGGCTAGCTACATACATAATCAAAATTCTCTCTTCCCACTTCTATCTGCAGACCAGATGGCAGGCCAGCATGGACAGACTGATGGTCTAATTCTTCTTCTGTATCTTATGGTCTTCAGGTATCTCACATCCTACATTTGACTTGCACTCACAAGTTGCAGATAATGAAATGAAACACTTCTTATGCTCTTCTCACCCTCATTGAAACCCACGTTTCAACAACCAATATACTGACCATCCACAACTAGCCCAAGTTTTCAAAATATGTAAAACATGCACAACATTAGATTGACTCTATAATTGGGCAGAATGAGAGAGTCATACAGCTCAGAAACAGATCCTTTGGCTTTGAGCATGTGAATAATTATACTGACAACCATAACAGGATTGTTAGTTGGACTCAAAGCGTGGCACACATGCATATGTTGGAAATGACATGTGCTAAGTACAGCACCCTATGCTTTTTACAAACAGAATAAGCATAAACATGCACTGTGCCTGTCCCAATTCAACAAAATAGATGACAGTCATTTTTGTCCATAGCTGAGTGCCAAACTTTGACCAGAGACAACTTACCTCTGTTAAATTTGAAACAACATCTGACAGTTAATTGTCAATCAGCAATAATGGATCAGCAACTTGTCCACCAGAATTGACTACCCAACCCAATCAACACTCACCATTCATACAACATAAAAAAGGCATTTGCTAAAATTATTTTTTAAAACAATTACACTGTGGAATGCAAGATGAAAGGCTTAGACAAAATGTGTCCTATCTTCAGCAAAATAAAGATGAATTCCAGAACTGGATCATGCACTTAAATCACTAATTACTGCTGCACTTAAGATAATAAGAAATATATCTTACATCTTTAATCAATTTTCAAGTGAAAGTATTGCACAGCAGAAAGGTTTCTCTCTCCTGATTGTTTGATTATTACTTGAGTTTGGAATTTTCTGCAGCTTCAAACAGCATTGTCAAGGTTATGTTGTTCTTTACAGAAGCTGTTGGCAGATTTTGTCCTCATCTCTTTACTGAAGGGCAGTTACCTCAAGCACTGGTTCTCACTTGAATTAAGGTGATTATTCTGCCAATTACCTTTTGCCCCTCATTATCCACAGAGTTCAGATTTTCTTCTGAGTAGGAGACAAAAAATACACAACTCCCGAGAAATTGCAGTGGATGGAACTTGCTGGATTGCTCTTCCAAGGAGCTAATGTAGGCAGAGTGAGAAAAAAATCAATATTCTCTTCTCTGTTGTATAATACCATATTTCCACAATGAAAGATAAGCTGGCCAGAACCAGACATCAAACAAATGCCTTCTGACTGTCCCATGCATCACTATGGTAGGGAGCCAACTCAGATATACTGCATAGTCAATCACTCAATGCTTCCTAGTCCAACTAATCTTTGTGATGTGCAGTGTGTGATTTAAATACATTTTTCAATATCATATATTTAAGAATTTAATTTTTGATCTAGTGGCACATGAGATTTGTTCTACGTGCATGAGCCATTTAAATTACCAGTATTTCAACAGACATTTTTTCAAAACCACTATGAAAGGGGAAGGCTCCAGAGGAGTGTTAATGGGAATTTAATTGCTTTTGGGAGGGTTTTACCAGCAGGTGTACTAAACATTGTGGAACATTAGCTTGCTTTCTGTTTCAAATGATCAGGATTTTTTTCAGTTTAGAGGAAAGCACACAGTTTTGAAAGCTTTCGGTTTCATTTTGCAGAGGTAAGACATTGGAAATAGTTTCTCATGAAGAAAGGAAATTAAAGGAAATATGTTGAAACAGTTCAGAAATAGGTTACCTCAGAGTAAAGCTTTCAGCCTGAAAGTTCCATACCAGAGTTCATAGATTCAGGAAATACCTACGGTGTGAAAGCAGGCTATTTGGCCCATCGAGTCCACAGCGACCCTCCAAAGAACACCCCACAGACACCCATCCCTTACCCTATCCCCTATAACCCTGTATTTCCCCTGGTGAACCCACCTAGCTTGCACATCCCTGGAAAGTATGATCAATAAAGCACAGCCAATCCAACTAACATATTGTTCAGTTAGAATCCTGAATGGATTACTCAAAGAAAAAAGAACAAAGAACAAAGAAAATTACAGCACAAGAACACACTCTTCGGTCCTCCAAGCCTGCACCGATCCAAATCCTCTATCTAAACATGTCACCCTATTTTCCAGGGATCTGTATCCCTCTGCTCCCTGCCCATTCATGTATCTGTCTAGATACATCTTAAATGATGCTATTGTGTCCGCCTCTACCACCTCCACTGACAACACGTTCGAGGCACCCACCACCTTCTGCATAAAGAACTTTCCACGCGTGTCACCCATAAACTTTTACCCTCTCACATTGAAATTATGACCCCTAGTAATTGAGTCCCTCACTCTGGGAGAAAGCTTCTTGCTATCCACCCTGTCTATACCTCTCATGATTTTGTAGACTTCAGTCAGGTTCCCCCCACAACCTCTGCCTTTCTAATGCAAATAAACCTAACCTACTCAATCTCTCTTCATAGCTAGTGTCCTCCATACCAGGCAACTTCCAGATGAACCTCCTCTGCACCCCCTCCAAAGCATCCACATCCTTTTGGTAATGTGGCAACCAGAACTGTGCGCTGTATTCCAAATGTGGTTGAACCAAAGTCCTCTACAACTGTAACATGGCCTGCCAAATCTTATACTCAGTACCCTGTCTGATGAATGAAAGCATGCTGTATGCCATCTTGACCACTCTATCGACCTGCGTTGCCACCCTCAGGGCAGAATGGACTTGACCACCAAGATCTCTCAGTGTATCAATTTTCCTCAGGGCTTTTCTATTTACTCAAAGCTGAGAAAGTCTAAACTTAGTTCTGTAACTAATCTAGAAAAATTCTACCTATCTTTCAAAACAGAAAATTGAAGGAAGTAATTAAGCCAAGCTTACAGATATAATACAGAAGTGAATTATTTCTAGTGTTTGAGTGCAGTGAAGTGACATTGTTCAGATAGACTGTGTTGTATTTTTATTTTTGAAATCTTTCAAATTGTGTTATATGTAAATTGCTTGGTTTATTTTCTTTTCTTTTGTGCATTAGACTTCTATTTTATGGTTAATACAAAATCGGTTGCATTGCTTGCATAAACTTCTGTGTAAGGCCACCTCATTTAAATGAAAAAAAACTTCTCGCCAGATTTTAGTCTGGAGTCTCACTTAATGAGTAATACGTCAGCAGGAATCATAACCTGCATATCACTTTAACCCTCACCAAACTTCTATTACCGTTATCAACAAAATTATTTGTGCCCTAAACAAAACAATTGAGCATCAAACATCAAACCGATGTGTTGGAAATGTGTTCAGTGCTACTAACTACATCAATTTTTAGACTGCTCAAAGAAACTAAAACACTCTTCAATTAGCTCATTCATTTGATTAATATAAAGAGCAAAATTTACATCAAATTGTCACTGATTGAATTAAGAACGGTAACTAATGCTTCTGGTTGTGTTTAGTAATATTGGCATTGATTTTGGCATGAAAATATCCCAAGTAATGAAGTGTAGAATAAGGCAGATGCTTTAATAGTTGTCTTAGAAGAGTCAGAGTAAGGCTTGTTTCTTTAGTTTGTGGGTGGCATCGTGGCTCAGTGGTTAGCGCTGCTGCCTCACAGCGCCAGGGGCAAGGTTTGATTCCGGCCTTAGGAAACTGTCTGTGTGGAGACTGCAAATTCTCCCTGTGTTGGTGTGGGTTTCTTCTGCAAACTATGGTTTCCTCCCACAATCCAAAGACGTGCAGATTATGCAGATTAGCCATGCTAAATTTGTCTGTAGTGTCCAGGGATGTGCATGGATTCGCCATAGGGAATGCAGAGTTATTGGATGCCCTTTGGAGGGTTGGTATGGGCTGTGTGGCTTGCTCCTACACTGTAGGGATTCTATAATCACTAATAATAAGACAACTAAAGGGTAGTTTTCATCAAGTCTCACTCGAAGTCGTGCAGTAAAATAGAAATATCATTTGAAAACAAAAACTTCAGTTTCTGGGACACAAGACACTGAGGTGTATTCAAAAAATCTCATGAGGATTGTTGATGTTGTCACTGAATTACTCTTTTAATCAGATTCTGTCCAGGCTATTACTGTGATTGTCTTCTGTTTGTTCGGAACAAAATCTCTGTCATGATTTAAATAAGTCACCCTCATGCAGCTGCTTTATTAAGCTGGATGAGGAAATGTTTCTTTTCCTGCTGCAGATGAGGATGCTATTCCAACCATGCTGGAAGCTGAAGTCATGCAGATGCTTTTGAGGGGGATGGTGTGGGTGGTGAGTTGAGTATTCAAGGAGTCTTACAGCAAAGACAATGAATGATGTAACACTCAATAACGGAGGAAGAGGTGCACAGGAAATGGAATCCTTTACTGTTTTTATGTTATATTTCATAAGTTGGAAGTTCTTCCTTCAGCATCTGGACCTAAACCTTGATTGATATATATGACCGAAACTGTTGTGTCAATTTTATGTTTGTCTATCCAATTGTTTCACTGCAATTTATTTTCAAATTAGCTGTGTTAATGTCAATCCATCTTTACTTAATTTTAAGCCATTGAATGATGCTGAACACATTTGTTTGAAATTTTATTTGCGCAATAATCTAGATGAGGCTTTAACACATTTAGTTTTTTGTTAAAAACAAACCACCCACTGCAACAGCAGTTGCAAGTGTTGGGCAAACCCATTCAACATCTGTTTCACGACAAACACACAATGTGAGTTCAAGTTGCCATTAAATTTAGCTTTAAAAAACCTATTGTACATGTAGTTCAGCAGTGATGTTTCAGAAAAAGTGTCGAGCCAGCTGTAACAAAGACACAGTTCTGAGGAAGGGTCACCGGACCCGAAACGTTAACTCCGTTTTCTCCTCCACAGATGCTGCTGGACCTGCTCTGCTTTTCCAGCAACTTTGTTTTTGTTCCTGATTTACAGAATCCACAGTTCTTTTGGTTTTTGTTCAGTAACAAAGATAGTAATCCACAAAGAACATTTGCAGTGGTATTTAGAGGGTTAACTAGTTATTTCTATTATTTATTTGCAAAATGCAGACTAAAGTCTCTGCAACACCAGCATTCAAAGTGACTATCTCAAAGTTAATTCCACCTGCACATGAATGGAAAGTAAGAATGATAATTTCACAGACACTGCAACATTGAAATATAAATATATACTGTAAATATATGCGTATTTCTCCATTTTTGATCTATAGAACAGACATCAAAAACTGTATTACCAACTACCAGACACAATGAGTGAATAGCAACAAAATAATCACAGTGGAACATACATTGATTCGTTAATTTGGGAGTTTTAACATGGTGTTATTTGACAACAGTAAATTCTTTCACTTTAGCAGGATTATCTTTGGCATTGGGGTCGCTGCATTCAAAATCACAGTAACTGCTCTATTCATGAGGATTATCCTGGGACTCAGATTGAGACTAACATTTCATGCATGTGGCAGATAAAAGAATATTATACTCAGTAACTTGTTAATTTTATCCCAGTTGAAATCTTCAAACATGAGGGACAAAAGTTCCAATCATGTATGACATATTCTAAAACAGCAATATTCAAATGACAGAGCAAATGGGATTTTCAATTTCCTTTTTAATCTCAATGCCCAACAGAAATGTACTCCTTGGCGGATTTATCTTGGGGCAGACATGGGGCTATGTAAAACTGCTCTCTTGCCTTATTGCCCATAACCTTTGTGATGCTGCAGTCTCTCAGCTCCTTGGAGAAGTGTACATTTCACTAGATTCCCAGTGAGAATTCTTGGTAGTTTGCTAATCTTCCTGAGTTTCTGTGTGTATGGAAAAATGCGAAAATGCCGCTGAGACTTTTGGAGAAAACACGATGTGCATTTTGCAGTCATGGCAGTGCCTTTGTCAGAACGCACACAGCTTATCTTAGGTCAGGCCATGAGGGACAGAAGGACTAGCAGAACAAAGTGACACAGAGGGAACAGTGAAAGAGATAATGGAGTGAAACACAACAGGAAGAGATATAAAAAACATGAGTTCACAGATAGAAAAATTCAAGAACACATGATGGGACAGAAAAGAAAGAGATGGGCACAACGAGGGAAATTGAAAAGAGAAAAAGGAGCAGGACATAAAATGATAAATGCCTGACATAATTAAACAATAACAAAGTGAAACAACAGCAAAGAGATGCATTGGGCCCTGATTATGTGCAATAACACACATTTTTATTGTGATTTCAATGTAAGAACTCAGCCCAAGTTGCTTCATGACAGCCCGGCCAAACCAAAAGAAACATGAGCAAAAGCTGGAAATAATAGAATGGATAACAAAAGCTTAGTTCACGACTACCAGTGGAGAGAGATGAAGACGTTAAAGAAGGAATTCCAGTGCTTCAATCCTACTTGGCTGAGGATAGAACTACTAATATGTGACATGGAGGCACTTGGGAAGCCAAGATTGGAACTCCACAGAGTTTGGGAGAAGTCACGAGTTGATGCTAAGTTGTATGTATTCGAAGCTCAGGAAGGAAAGAATTGAGGATTTATTAGTGAAAGTTGCAGGGCATATTGTAATAACAAAGTGTGGAGCTGGATGAACACAGCAGGTCAAGGAGGTCAAGCATCTTAGGAGCAGGAAAACAGATGTTTTGGGCCTAGACCCTTAATCAGAAATGGGGGAGGGGAAGAGGGTTCTGAAATAAATAGGGAGACAGGGGGAAGCAGATCGAAGATGGATAGAGGAGAAGATAGGTGGAGAGGAGTTGCAGTGGGACAGAGATCCCAAATGACCCATGGTGGTGAGTTTGGGGAGAGTAGGGAATTTCGTTGCACAAGCGAGAGCGGAGTAGGGATCCCAATACCTTTCTGCCACTGCACAATTAAATCTGTTTCAACTGATTGGAGTAGCGAATGAGAAATCAAGCCCCAATATTCCCAGAGTTGTCACAAAAGTTAAATAACTTTCTTAAAATACAAAGTTCCCCAATTTAACAAACCTGACATGTTGGCTTGTTTGCTCATTAATAGTGTCTCACATACCAGTTAAAAATGTTAATTTACAATAATTGTTGCAGGAAAGACAAACTGGTTTCCTTCAGTTTTACAGTGAAGCTTTGACTGCTGAGGAGAGAGAGACCTCTCCTAAACTGCAAAAGGACTGAACATTTCTCTCTCTCTTTCTCTCTCTCTCTCTCTGTGTGTGCAACTTTCTCTCAGCTGTTCAGTTACCTGAGAAACAATCATACAGGTGTTGGCAAACAAAAAGATCTCTGTCACTTATAACTGGTCACTGGTTGATAAACCAATGATCTATTTGTTGCCAGCAGAAGTTGCATCAGTACACCCCACTGATCCCAAGTAGTCTGCAACTCAAGTCAGAATTACTGCTTGTTTAAACAGTTGTTTACATGATAAAGTTGATGAGGGTCGATCTGTGGATGTGGTGTATATGGACTTCAGTAAGGCATTTGATAAGGTTCCCCATGGTAGGCTCATTCAGAAGGTCAGGAGGAATGGGATACAGGGGAACGTAGCTGTCTGGATACAGCGTTGGCCGGCCAACAGAAGACAGTGAGTGGTAGTAGAAGGAAAATATTCTGCCTGGAAGTCAGTGGTGAGTGGGGTTCCACAGGGCTCTGTCCTTGGGCCTCTACTGTTTGTAATTTTTATTAATGACTTGGATGAGGGGATTGAAGGATGGGTCAGCAAGTTTGCAGACGACACAAAGATTGGAGGTGTCGTTGACAGTATAGAGGGCTGTTGTAGGCTGCAGCGGGACATTGACAGGATGCAGAGATGGGCTGAGAGGTGGCAGATGGAGTTCAACCTGGATAAATGCGAGGTGATGCATTTTGGAAGGTCAAATTTGAAAGCTGAGTACAGGATTAAGGATAGGATTCTTGGCAGTGTGGAGGAACAGAGGGATCTTGGTGTGCAGATACATAGATCCCTTAAAATGGCCACCCAAGTGGACAGGGTTGTTAAGAAAGCATATGGTGTTTTGGCTTTCATTAGCAGGGGGATTGAGTTTAAGAGTCATGAGATCTTGTTGCAGCTCTATAAAACTTTGGTTAGACCGCACTTGGAATACTGCGTCCAGTTCTGGGCGCCCTATTATAGGAAAGATGTGGATGCTTTGGAGACGGTTCAGAGGAGGTTTACCAGGATGATGCCTGGACTGGAGGGCTTATCTTATGAAGAGAGGTTGACTGAGCTCGGACTCTTTTCATTGGAGAAAAGGAGGAGGAGAGGGGACCTAACTGAGGTATACAACATAATGAGAGGCATAGATAGGGTTGATAGCCAGAGGCTATTTCCCAGGGCAGAAAAGGCTAACACGAGGGGTCATAGTTTTAAGCTGGTTGGAGGAATGTATAGAGGGGGTGTCAGAGGCGGGTTCTTCACACAGAGAGTTGTGAGAGCATGGAATGCGTTGCCAGCAGTAGTTGTGGAAGCAAGGTCATTGGAATCATTTAAGAGACTGCTGGACATGCATGTGCTCACAGAAATTTGAGGGTGCATACATGAGGATCAATGATCGGCACAACATTGTGGGCTGAAGGGCCTGTTCTGTGCTGTACTGTTCTATGTTCTATCTTCTATGTTCTATGTTCTATACCCTGCAATGGATGTCAAGTTACGTGTTTTCTGAACTGCAGCCACTCTTTCAAAACATCTTTTTTTTAAAAAAAAACAACTGTTTGTCACTTCAATTCACAGTCTTTTAAAAAATATATCAAATTAAGAAACACAGTCTTTACAAGTTCACAGCAAGGAAGTTCAGGGACAACCTAAAAATCCGGGCATCAATTGAGGGTGGGCTAGGGAAGAAATAGAGAATGTGCAGACATGGCAATGACTCGCGTGTTGGTTGCGAAAAGAGAAAGGCAGGAATCAATAAAAATGTGTAAAGTTATAGTCAGGGTTTTAGTGGTAGGTTGAAGTTGACTAATAAATAAAATAGATTCAGTTTGACATTCTGACAGGCTAATAATCAGTTTGAAGAATGTACGAGTCTAGAGGCTATTTAAGGATTGGAGCATCAAATAGGAACACAAATAAGGCATCTGCTCATGGAAAACGAAGAACTGGTTGATCTTGCATAAGTTGATTGCTGGGAATAGCAGAGATGAGTGATGGTCTCAGTGATCAATAGTGCAAAATGCAGAATGAATCCAGCATACAAGTAGAGGGATATCAATAATAACAAGAAAGAACACTCAGGAACAACGAAGCAAAATCCAGTGAAGGATAGGAATCAATGGGAACAAATGAGAACCAGTTCAGCAATGATTGAAAAATTCCTGGTGGAAAACTGATTTTGTGCCAGCACATTAATTCTGGATGTGGCCTTAGCAAGGTGAATGACTCCAAAGTCCTCTCTTCCCCATATCATACTATACCTATGATCTACTCGTTTGAACTAGTGTAAATCTCAGTAAATACATTATATACCAGCTGAGATCTGTCAATGGCATTGGCCTTTTGCATATTATTGTATTTATCAGAGGTTTTCATTTCATCTCTCCCCAAGAGAGATTTCAGAAGGCCATTGATCTGCTTTAAAGACAAGCCATCAATGAAGGTATTGTATCTTCAACTTTATTTTGCAACAAACTCGGTCTGGAAAAAGAGATAACTCAGCTATGTGCCGTGGGCAATGGTCCTCTTGATCAGAAAATACAATAATCTCATGATGTCCACAAACTAAAGTTACTGATGACTACAGAAAATGTTTGTGAAAGCAGGACTGACCTCACTTCCATTTAATTAAAGAAACAGTGTTCTTTGTTATCTTTATATCAAAGCCATGATTATCCTAGCAGTGCCTGTTATAACATATAACTCAGTAATCCACCAGAAGCTTTGTCTTCTGAAATTTGATGGTGATGATACATGTCAGGGGAAAATAAGCCATTGAGTCGGTCTGACTGCTCTGTGACAGTTATGATGTGAATGGTTCAGTTTACATAACCTAGCAGTCCTTGAAGTCTACTTTACTTATATAAGGTAGAGAAAAAAATGCAATTTGTTTCTTTTTAACTTGGGGCTTTTGCATTTGGATCTATTTATTGAGTGCATGCTGAAACATGTGCAGATAGATTTTCCAACAAGTTTTCGTTGGTATTTGGAACTTCTAAGTATTTTTGAAAGCTGAATAACAAGGGTGTGTTGATTTGTTCATAAATGTCTGCCTCTAGATTTTGTATCTTTGCTCTTTCTGTGAAAATTGTGTCCTAACAGGTAGGATTGATAGCTGGGAAGAACAGGGAGGTATCACATCTCCAAAGATTTCATTTCCAATGTTTATTAAAGTCAAGGCCTTTCTTTCCTCTTGTGATTCTTCAGCTTCCACGAGAACAGCTACTTCATATTTAGCAATATTTGTTTCTTCGTATAACATCTCTTATCTGAAAAGGCTTGAGACAATTATCTCACTTAACAACATTGCCTTGTTTCTTGCAGTGGATACATGTACAACAAAATAATAACCTAACATCAATAACATATAGGAATATAGAGGAATTTGATTATGTTGTTGGTTCTTAAAACCCCCAGGTCACTTCCTTTAAGGAATGTCCAGTGAATTAAACACAGGAACAAAAACAAAGTTGCTGGAAAAGCTCAGCAGGTCTGGTAGCATCTATGAAGGAAAAAACAGAGTTAACGTTTTGGGTCTGGTGACCCTTCCTCTTCAATTGGGTCCTTAACCAGGCAGCGATGGGCCTCCTCCAGTGTCAAAGGCCACCAAGGTAGATATCCGTGTGTAGGGGATCAATCTGAGGCTGAAGCCCCACTTGCCATTTTACTGCCCAATTCAATGTTCTATGCCACAATCGTGCTGCAGAGGAGTGTTTTAAGTTTCATCCATTAGAACAAAGTAGACCATCAAGACAATCCAACTATTCAATGAGATAATGTTTGAGCTATATCTTAACTCTATTCGCATTTCCTCATCGTATGCCGAAGTACATTTGATCATCACAAAATCTGTAAACTACAAATTTAAAATTCAACCAGAAACTTTCGCACTTGATCAGCAAACAAAAAAATTTAAAATAAAAACAACAAAACTGTAGATGCTGGAAATCAGAACTGAAGAAATGTTAATTCTGCTTTCGCTCCACAGATGCTGCCTGAACCGTTGAGCTTTCCAGCAATTTCTATTTTGTTTCACATTTGATCATTATTTGTTTGAAGTGGTATTCCCTTATTCTTTGCTGCATGTCCCAAGATAATATTCACTTACCTGATACTCTCCTACACCTTTGAATGCGATTTCTCACTGTCTATACCCTAAGGCCTAAAAATCCCTAAATTTCAGTCAAATGTCATTTCCAATGTCATTCAAAATTCCAGGGACTATGAATATGTTTTACTTTATCTCTCCTCATAATTCAATATTTGAGAAACTGGTAACATGTCAGTGAGTCTCTAATGTACCCATTCCAAGGCCAGGATTTTTCCCAAGGTCCAGTTCCCCAATCTACACACAATACCTCTAATGTGATTTAGTTAGGGCATAGTATAATTATGAGTTTGCCTAGTTCAGTTGGCTGGATTGCTGGCTTGTGATGCAGAGTAATGCCAACAACATGAATTCAATTTCCATAGTGTCTGGGGCATTGCACCAATCTCTCTTCCCTCGTTATAGACAATACTCATTCCTTGCTCAAGTAAAAACAGTAGATCTTTTTTCAGGAACCCCACTAATAATCAGACGACCCCGTATTCTGGGGTCAGTAACAATTTCCTTGTACTACCTTATGTTATTGAAGGTTTATGCAGTCAGTTCCCAGACGGTTCAGCTATGGGTGTTTTTGAAGCATTTGGTGAGCTCCAGTGTAGTGCCAATATGTTCTGACTTTATCAACTCACCCATCAATATCCCTGCCTAATGCTACAAAGCCATCTTTTAGAGCAAATTTAAAAACGTTTTCAGCTCAGTTAGATTTGATTGTAGCATTCTTTAAAACACAAGAGGCACATAAGGCTTCAGAGATAATGGGAATTGCAGATGCTGGAGAATCTGAGATAACAAAGTGTGGAGCTGGATGAACACAGCAGACCAAGCAGCATCTAGGAGCACAAAAGCTGACGTTTTGGGCTGATACATAAGGCTTCATGATTTAATGTGGGTCAATATCAAAGGCATGCTCAAGAACTCTCCTATCCAATCCTTTCAGATTCTTTATAGGAACTACCTAACAATTGTAATCAATACATCTTCTCTAACTGACCAAAGTCTGGGCTGTGGTTTCCCCCAAGATATTTGGGCCACACAATCCTCATTAAAAAATCAAAATTTCAATATTTTTTACAAGTACATCATGAAGCATTGAGTATCAGATTTGGGAAGCTTGTTTCAGCTGTTCAAGACTTTGGTGAGGCCACATTTGGAGTACTGCATGCAGTTCTGGTTGCTCTGAAATAGAAAGGATACAGTGTTATTAACTAGAAATTATGCTGGAAAGATTTATTGGGATGTTACCTGGGCTGGAGTTATAAGGAGAGGTTGGATTGGCACAGAATATTTTTCCCTGGATCATGGGAGACTGAGGGGTGACTTTATAGAGGTCCATAAAATCATGAGAGGTGTAGATAAGATTGATAGCCAATAGCTTTTCCCCACGGGGTTTGGTAGAGGAGTCAAAAATTAGAAGGCATTGGTTTAAGGTAAGAGGGGAATGATTTAAAAGCATCCAGAGGTGCATTTCTGAAACGGGCTGCCAAAGGTAGTGGAAAAGTGAGTATAATTTTGTCATTTAAGAAAGATTTAGACAAGTAGATGGATATTATAGGTACAGGGGGCGCAGAAATGGACCAAACGCAGGCAAGTGGGACTACTTTAATTGTGAAAACTGGTCAGCATGGGCAAGTTGGGCCAAGGAGCTTGTATTGATGCTGTAGACGTCTGTGACTCTAATCTCAATGCAACAGTTCAAAAGTGGTAATAAACAAGGGATCTGACTTAAAATCCATGAGAGCAGCAGGTCCATGTGAATATTTTTGGACTCTTACCTGCATGCGTAATGCCTTTACCCAGATTCCCACTCAGTTGACACTCAGAGCCCACTTCCCATCCAAACAATTTTTGGGGCCTGCCCCAGTAGGTGCTGAGAAATTCCCTCACTGAATAGCAACTAACCCAAATTTCTACTGCAGGTTGGGCCTGGCATCCGTCCAGAGTAACTCATCCAATGACAGTTCGCTCTCTTCCACCATGATTCCATCTCTTCAGAAGCAGTGAGATGAGAGAAGGGATCTGTGATCGGATGAGCTGGAATGGTCTGAATGGGAAAGGCAGAAATCCTGATTGGGGGAGAAGCTCCATAGAAATCTGGCCTCTATCATAGATAGGGGAGACTATTCTCTTATTGGTCACCACAAGAGTGAATTTTCAGTTGTGATTTAGGGATTTCGGGGCTGAATTTGCACATTGCCCCCAAATGTTTGAAACATTAACGCTTTCATGAATTCCCACCTTCACCCACAGACTAATGGAGAAATCAAGGGAGTGGTGAAAACCAAAAATATGTTAATAACTAATATACATTAATGATTTGGATGAAGCAATTAAATATACTGCAGGCAAGTTTCCATATGACACAAAAATAGGTGGGAAGGCAAATGGGTGAAGATGACGCAGAGTCTGCAGATGGTTAAGTGAGAGAACAAAAGCTTGGCAGATGGAAGGTAATTTGGGGAATGGTGAGACTATATATATTGGTGGAAAGAAGAGGAGCTGAATTTTATTTAAATGGAAAAAGAATGCTGAAGTCTACAGAGCTTAATGATTTGGGAGTCACCATCCATGAATCACAAAAAGCTGCATTTCCCAGTAAAGTGGGTAACAGGAAAGGCAAATGGAATGTCGGCCTTTATTTCAAAGGGAATGGAGAACAAAAACTGGGAGATTTTGCTAAAATTGTACAAAGTGCTAGTCAGGCCACAGCAGAAATATTGTAATCAATTTGGCCCCTTATCGAGGGAAAGATGAACCGGCATTGGAGGCAGTCCAAAAAATGTACACTCACTTATCCCAGTTATGGCTGGGCTATCTAATAAGGAGACGTTGAGATGTTTTGGCCTGTAAACTTTGCAATATGGAAGAATGAGAGGCTATCTTATTGAATTACACTTGACAGAGTAGATACAGAAAGGCTGTTTCTCCTTGTGGGAGAATCCAGGACCAGAGGGCACAAGCTCAGAATAAGGGGATGCATATTCAAGTCAGAGACGATGAGGAATTCCTTCTCTCAGAAGATTGTGAACCTGTGGAACTCTTTGCCATGGGGGTTGTGAAGGATGCATCACTAAGTACATTGGAGGCTGAGACAGAGGGTGGTTTTAATCAGCAAAGAAATTAAAGGATAGGGGAAAAGTGCAGGAAAGTGAAGTTGAGAATTATCAAATCATAAATTGAATGGTGGAACAGATGATGTGTCGAGTAGTTAATAGGGTGACATGTTGGCTCAGTGGTTAGCACTGCTGCCTTGTAGCATCAGGGAGCCAGGTTCGATCCCAGCCTATGGTGACTATCCATGTGGAGTTTGCATGTTCTCCCCATGTCCTTGTGGGTTTCCTTCACTGTCCAAAAGATGTGCAGGTTAGGTGGATTGGCCATGCTAAATTGCCCATAGTGTCCAGGGATGCGCAGACTGGTGGATTAGCCATGGGAAATGCAGGTGTACAGGGATAGGGTTGGGAACTGAGTCTTAGTGGGATGCTGTTCAGATGGTTGGTAAGGACTTACTGGACTAAATGGTCTGCTTCCACACTGTAGGAATTCACAGTCCTTAAACAGGCAGAGCGACTTTACTCAAACTCCAGTGTGAATGTTCAGAACAAACAGAAAAGTGTTGATGCTACTTAGACAGTGAGAAACTCATAAACCCACAAATAAAGAGAAAAGAACTACAAGTACTCCTCAGGATGATAATTGTGTTACAGCAAAAGTTAAAGACCATCACTCTTGATCAATGATAACAAGAAAAATGTTAGTAAGAGCTGTAGAAATAACACAGACTATGAATTTTGGACTTCACTGATGGGTTTGTGGGATTAAATGGGAACATAAATAGCTGAATGAAGTCGATGAGTAAGTTGGGGGAAGTGTAATACAATAAGAATGGATCCAATGTGTAGGCAAGATTGATTTAGCTATGGTAAATGTGGAGTTATGGGGATCAGGTAGTGAGCTAGGTTTGGGTCTTGGTGAGATGCTCTTCTGACAGTCAGTACAGGCATAATGGGTCAAATGGTCTCTTTCTGCACTGTCGGGATTCAATGATTCTATGATCGCAAGGTGGTGATGTGTGTCGTGAGTTAAGAGATATTAACAGTCGATAAGAGTCTCTGAAGAAAGGATAGAATAGTCTGCACCAGTTAGAGAGGTACTTGCTGAGAACAGTCTTATTTCTGATTGTGTAAATAAAACCGTTTTCAGAACCTACTGGGGTTAGAGAGCAGTCACATAGATAATGGAAACTATTATAGGTCACAAAATACCAGCAGGTTAGTTATCTCTCTACAGAAGACCCTACACCACAAGCTTCAAATCAATGCAATCGGTCAGAGATTCTGATAGATGAGTAGCAAGAGAGCAAGATAATAGGATAATGACCACTGCACTGTTCATTGTTCATACTCTGAGTCAAGCGAGCAAACACTATCACTGCATATTACCTGTGCTAGGAAGCGGTCGCAAGGCAATGAAATCTCCATGGCTGTTTCTTGAAAATCTACTCAGTGGTTCAGAACAGTACACTTTGATTAGATGGTAGCAATGACATATCTCCAATTGGGAAATGCCATCATGGGCGATCTGTACAAGGATCAGTTATCAGTTGGACAGGATTATGGCTTTGACACCCACCTGTTAACTCAATGATGTCACGTCCAAGGAACAGTATTTACCATTGAAGAACTACCTCCAACTGGAGCTGTCAGAAGGGACTTTTCTTATGCACCTGACCTACCTAAACCACAGCAGGCCCACCTCTGACCCCTTATTAGATCCAGGGTCACTTGCCCAAACTTTCAATGTTACCCCACCCCGTAGAGCCCTCAATCTCGGCTTGTTCAAAAATCATATTCATTTTTAATGTTGAGTTCTGAAAGTCAGGAAATCTTATGAATCACTTGCAAAATCAAGCCCTCTTCTATTTATAAAAGCCCATTTAATACATTAAAATCCCAGCAAGTACTGAATTTCATATATTTATTTACATAACCCCAGGGAAAAGATAGAAAATAAAGACTGATTGCATTAACTTGGAGCTGTAAATCAATTTGTGGACAAATACGCCCCACATAGTGAAAATAATTAGTTGTGGAATCAATCAAACAAGACTAACCCTATAGTAGTACTCTTCAGCTTCTGTTGATAAATGCGGTGAAATTGTAATTGTTTTTCATCTGAGCATAATTGCATACACATTAAAATTTCAAAATTTAAAGGGCTGAGTATTAAGTAACAATATAGCTTGATACATCCACAAACAATATATGTCCTTTTTATACATACATATTTACTGTTAACAATGCCAAAAGGAGATCAGAACTCTCTGAAAAATTCACTTTGCTTTTGAACTTTTCCCCAAATTCATAATGCCTCCACAAATCACTTTCAGAAATCTGAGCACTGAAAATTGGTTCTGACTTTTAAAGTTGGTTCTGACTTTTAAATTTGCTGCTGCCTCCATAACCCCGAGATAGAACATGCCTCCAGTTGTCCCCTTCCCCCAGAGGAAATGATGGCTGTGTGTCCAAGAGTGGGAATATTAGACTCGTGGCTCTAGCTCAAATTTGGCTAAGATGTGAAAACTTTCCAACTTTGTGCAAGTTTGCGCCTGAGCACTTCTGAAGTGCTTCTCATTATTAGCATCAATGTTTTGTTATTCAATAAATTAGCATTAATGTCACAGTTTCTGACTTCTGCTCATGCTCCTAACATCTTAAAATATCTGGGTGTTGTACTTAAGGTGAAGAAGAAGGGTGCTGAAATAAACTAAGTGGATTGATGCAATTAACTAACTTCTAAATTACACATATATCCGGGGTCAAGATATGCAGTGATTTTAAAGCAGCCTTTCATAAAACAAGTTCATTTTCTGAATAGATTGGATTAGATTAGATTCCCTACAGTGTGGAAACAGGCCCTTCAGGCCAACAAGTCCACACTGCCCCTTGAAGCATCCCACCCAGACCCTATAACCCACACACCCCTGAACACTATGGGCAGTTTAAGTTTCAGATGCATCTGAAAGCTAGTATCTTTTGTTAAATTGAAGCTGACATTAACTTGTTCAAATTTAATTAATCACAACCTGTGTGTTCCATTGAATAATTGAATCCAAAATGATAAAGCCACAAATGTAGCAATTTTTGCATTATTGCTCTTGGAGTGTGGGCATTACTGGCAAAGCAAACATTTATGGCTTGTCTCTAGTTGCTCTGTCTGAGTGAAAGTTATAGAATTCTGACAGCGTTGGGCATAGCAAGATTTACTCAATGACCAGGGAGTCCAAAACCAGGGCTCACAATTTATCGATATTGAATAGGTCATTTCGGACTGAGAAGAAGAGACATTTCTTTATCCGGGGGGTGGCGAGCCGATAGAATTCTCTGCCATAGAAAGCAGTCAGGCCAAAACATTGAATGGTTTCAAGAAGGAGTTACATATGTCTCAGAGGACTAAATGAAATGGAGAGAAAATGGCAACAAAGTACTAAGTTGGATGATCAGCCATTTCAAATTTTTAATTTGAAATTTTTCTGTAAAAGTCACATGATTTTGTCCCATGTAAATAATAGTCCCTCATATTTACAGATATGAAATCTTTGACATGTTGTCGCATGAGTACTAAACACGAAGTGTCTTCTTTCATAGTTTATATCTTTTTTCAAGTTGTCAAACATACCGTGACATTTCCCGTTCTGTTCAAATCTCTTGCCGTTTTCAAGAAATTTGTCAAAGGAGCCCCACAATGCAAAAATCTGTTTTGACGATCGCCATGTGAACACTTCTCAACATGAAGCTGTCAGCGTGAGAGCTTACAGGCTTCCCCCAGAGCTATTCCTTGATACTTCGCAATCGTCTAAATAAATCTTAAGAGCGACTTGAATCCTATTTTAGAATTCTTCACATTCTCACTTTTTCTTTTCCCTAAATTAAATGATCCAAATCACTGATAGAACATAGATCATAGACCAGTGCAGCACATTACAGGCCCTTCAATCCGCAATTTTGTGTCGAAATTTTACCCTAATCCTAAGGACTATCTAATCCCTCCCTACCTTATACTATCATCCATATACTTATCTGATAGCCACTTAAGCCTAACGAGGCCGACTCCAACACCTCTCCAGCAATGCATTCCATGCCCCTACCACTCTCTGTGTAAATAACCTATCTCTGATGTCTCCTCTATATCTATCTTCATTCACTTTAAAACTATGCCCCCTTGTAATAGCTACCTCCACCCTAGGAAAAAGCCTCTGGCTATCCACTCTATCTATACCTCTGATCATTTTGTACACCTCTATCAAGTCACCACTCATTCTAAAGGGAAAAGCAATAGCTCGCTCAATCTTTCCTCCTAAGATCTTTCCTCCATTCCAGACAACATCCTGGTAAACCTCCTCTGCACCTTTTCCAACGCTTTGGCATCTTTCCTGTTACGAGGCAACTAGAACTGGACACAATACTCCAGATGTGGCCAAACCAGGCTTTTGTATAGCTGGAGCATAACTTCACGGCTCTTGAACTCGATCCCTCTATTAATGAAAGCTAACACACCATGCAGCATCTCAGGAGCACAAAAAAGAAACGTCAGCTTTTGTGCTCCTGAGATGCTGCTTGGCCTGCTGTGTTCATCCAGCTCCACACTTTGTTACCTTGGAAACTCCAGCATCTGCAGTTCCCATTATCACTAACACACCATGTGCTTTCTTAATAACTCTATCCACCTGGGTGGCAGCTCTCAGGAACTGTGAACATGAAACGCAAGATCCCTCTACTCCTCCACACTGTCAAGAATCTTTCTATTAACCCTGTATTCTGCTTTCAAATTGTCCTTCCAAAATGAATCACCTCACACTTTTCAGGGTTAAACTCCATCTGCCACTCCTCACCCCAGGTCTGCATCCGATCAACGTCCCTTTGTAACCTAGTACAGCCGTCCACACTATTCACATCTCGACCCACCTTCATATCATCTGCGAACTTACTAATCCACCCTTCCACTCCTATGTCCAAATCATTTACAAAAATCACGAATAGAAGAGGACCCAGAACTGATCCTTATGATACACGATTCAAAACTGAGCACCATGTTGAATATTTTCCCTTCACTATCACCCTTTGTCTTTGAAGGTTCAGCCAATTCTGAATCCAATCTGCCACATTTCCCCTTACCTTCTGCATGAGCCTACCATGGGGAACCTTATGAAATACCTTACTTAAATGCATGTATACCACATCCACTGCTCTATCTTCATCCATGTGTTTGGTCACTTCTTCAAATAATTCAGTAAGGTTTGTCAGGCATGATCTATGCCTCACAAACCCATGCTGACTATCAAGCAACAATTCCTTTCTTGCATACACCGTGAATATCTGATTTCATTTCTTATTCATAACCCTAAATGCTAATTGTTAAATTTCAGAGATAAACTCAACAACATTGAGCATTGCCTTATGTACAGATTCATAACCTGCAGATTACACTCCTGACAGTTTAGTCTACACATTCATAGTAGTACCTGCCAGGACAATCTATACTGTTAATGTGCAAGCATTTCTGGGCATCTTTTCAAGTCCACCTTTGGTAAATATAGGTGCTAAGACTTCGAGCTGAATAACATTCCTCAGTGGAATCCAAATCACTCTCTGCGTAGAGGAGCAATTTATTGGAGGTTAGAGTTTTAACTAGTAGAGTTACTTGCTGGGAGTTCCATTTTTTTAACCTGTAGCTGGAGTCAGTTTATTTGTAACAAATAGTAATTCTTGTTAAATGCAGAAACTTGACCTGTGTTTACAATCAGCCTGTGTCTAAGATACAGGTAAATGGGGAATTTTGCATACTTTAAAAAATGTTTGCATACTCTTAAAAAATACTAGTGGGGCTTGATTTGTACCACACTACCCTGTTGAGATTTAGTACAATGAGAGAATTCTAATTCTCCCTATCCTTATCAGCCCTCAAGCCAAATCACATTTTCGGACACAGGACATCTTACGTATTATGTTCCAAGGTTTCATTTGTGGCTGTTGTGAAGTTGGTGTAGTACTTGTAGACTGAAGGAAGGACATTAGAATTTGTTTGTAAAATTACGGAGACGGCGAGGGAAGAGTGTGTGGTCCCTTTAAAAGTTTTTTTTGGGATTAAAAAAGATGTCTGCAGGCAGCATCTGATCAGCAAACAGCTCTTGAAATTGCAACATTATATCTAAAGGCTATACTGTTAACAGGCAAAGCAGCATTCCCCCCCAAGACAACAGCTTTTTGAATTTAGCCAATTTATTTAAACCAGGCCCTAGATACCAAAGCCCAATTAAATGTAATGGCTTTGACAACCTGGGACCAATCCTTCCTTTGTAATAAATTAATAGGTCATCAAGGAGATAAAAGAAGGGGACATGTGAAAATCAACGGGAGAGCAAACTATTATCTACCAAGAGAACAGCTCTCAACAGCCATCAGCTCTAAAAAAAGAGAAAATCACTGGCTCTCACAAAAATTGCTAGGATCTCAGAGTAAGTACCATCTACATAAAGGTAGCACAGCACTCTTAGGTAATATTCCTGACACAAGAATGTTCCTGACCGGAGGGCTTTGGAGAAAACAAAGAACAATCTAGAAGATTTATCCTGACTACAATTTTGGGAGATCAAGACTTAATTTCTTTTATTGATTTGATTTATATAAATGGCATTTATATCTATTGGAACTGTATACCATCAGAATGTTGTTTTATTTAGTTAGTAGTTAAGAGGGATTTGTTCGACATGTTAGTAGATCTGATCATTTGTTAACTGTTAGAGTTCTATAAATGAATTGTTACTTGTTGATTATAAAGTGAGTATCGGGGATTTCTTTCATTTAACCATTCCTTTATAACAGATTGGAGGTGACGGCCAGATTATATCACTTTTTATACTTCCTTTGATATCCTAGAAGTCAAGGTAAGGTTCTCTGGATATGTTGATTTTTGTTATCATAGAGGGGGGTGGGGGTAGACCATCCCTTCATAACAGTGGCTCATTAAGTAAAGAGGTAAACAAATATTCTTCAATGTGCTGTTAAATGAGGAAATGGTTTCCTTCAATAAATAGCTAAGGAAGCTTTGCAAGTTAGCCACTTTGAACTAAAATCAACGTTTTGCCATACTATTGGGGTCATTGGGGTCATTTAAGAGACTGCTGGACATGTATATGGTCACAGAAATTTGAGGGTGCATACATGAGGATCAATGGTCGGCACAACATTGTGGGCTGAAGGGCCTGTTCTGTGCTGTACTGTTCTATGTTCTATGTTCTATGTTCTATGTTCTATGTTCTATTTCAAATAGTGAACATTCAGTACAGTATATGTCACTTATGTAACATTACTTCTGTCAACGCAAAAGAAAAGGACAACAAAACAACTTTTCTTCGTTCTCAATATCCAAAAGAAACATAAGCCTACGGGAATTCAGAAACATCAGGTAATAAATGAAGTAAGAGGGACATTTTTTAAAAGAGCAAATAATATTTAGGTTGACCTTTATGGGAAATAACTGAGAGCCTGAAAGAGGCTTTCTAACTACAGTATTGATAATTGGCTGGAAATGACAATGAGTGGTGTTAACCTTTGAAAATATCGTATAAAACTCCTTCCCCTGTTATTTTAACAGCTACCAATCTGTTTCATTTATTTGAATTGACATCCACTTTGAAACAGAGGTAGTATTATGATGTCTGGCTGTCTTTCCAAATTTATGACTCAAAAATTAAACGAATAATGTAAAAATCCAACTGTTTCCTTCATTTTTTCACACAATTTAGAAAAATGCAAAGAAATAATTAATGAGCTTGAAGTAATCAGGTACTTCATGATGGATCCATGGGTAGAAGTTGATAACAAGGTGTAGAGCTGGATGAACACAGCAGGCCAAACAGCATCAGAGAAGCAGGAAAGTTAATGTTTTGGGCCTAGAACCTTCCGAAAAAAAGAAGTTAATGTTCATTTTATGGATATAATTTAGCTTGAGGACAACATGGGCTCAATCTTTGTTTCTAAATTTGCTGACTCCTTGTTTAAGGCATCCTGGACAGATCCCATGAGCATTATTTCTGTTCAAAACCCCCCACCTGTTTGGGAATACCTGGTTAAGCCCTGTTCCAGCAGAGGAGGTGGTGACAGTGATGCACAATAGGAAGAGAATTTCCCATGGAGAGCTCAACATTGAGCTTTTCTTATTCATATATTGCGAGGGCATTTAATGTCATCCCTAATTGTTCAGGCAGTACCAACGTTGTTGGGGCCTGGAGTCCCATGCAAGTCAAACCTGGCAAGGTTGGCAGATTTCCCCTTGTAAAGGACATTAGTGAGCTAATTGGCTTTTTGTGAAATTCAACAGTGTTTATATGGTCACTGTTGGGCCAGTTAGACGTGTTTATTAAAATCAAACTTCGCCATCTGCCATCGTGGGAATTTAACAGCCAGAAGGGTCTGGGACTGAAGCATCAGCCTTGCTGCTCCTTTGATGCTGCTTGGTCTGCTGTGTTTGTCCGGCTCTATACCTTGTTATCTCACATTTTCTTGGGGTTTTGGATTACGAATCAGTGACATTATCACTACAACCCACCTTCCATTAATCTTCACTTCTTCACTCCTTATGGCACTACATCAAACATAGGTATGGAAATTTCCTGCTGATTACCATCTGTACTACGATTCCTCTTCTTCCCCAATACTGCCTAATCTATCAACCCCCTCCCTCAGCTGATAAATTGGCACTCCTTCATATTGAACACAAATTAAGGAGCCTCTGCAGGATCAAGTGCACAGTATGAAATCTGGATGGGGAATGTCAAAGTCTATCATCAATGGTGGCTCTTCAGCACCACTACTGACTGAGTTGGCTGAGTCCTGAAGGATGTTGCTGCTATCCCAGAGGAAAAATGTATAAAAGCAGTAGTGAGGTAACACAGTGTAGAGCTGGATGAACACAGCAGGACAAGCAACATCAGAGGAGCAGGAAGGCTGACTTTTCGGGCCTAGACCCTTCTTCATTTTCTGAAGAAGGGTCTGGGCCTGAAACTTCAGCCTTCCTGCTCCTCTGATGCTGCTTAGCCTGCTGTGTTCATCCAGCTCTATACTTTGTTATCTCAGATTCTCCAGCATCTGCAGTTCCTACTATCTATAAAAGCAGTAATATTTGGAAATGGGCATACTGATTGTATTGGAGCTCCATTTTGAGATAAGCACAGAGGCTGATAGGCTCTGTGTACTTTAAAGTTGCTGAATAGGTGTGATTTTTTGTAAAGCTAAAGATTTCTTCAGGTGAACATTACATGCTCGGGATCTGCTGTGCAATCATGCTATAATATTGTGGCTAAACTAAATGTCAGATGATCATGGTCACCAACAAGAATGAATCTATCCATTGATGCTTAGCATTCAGTGACATTACCATTGTTGAATGTCCCACTGTTAACACTCTGGGGGTTACTGTCGACCAGAAACTGAATTGGATGAGCTAAATAAATAATATGACTACAAAAGTAGAGGCTAGCAATTCTATAACAAGTAAGTCACTTCCTGCCTCCTCAATGCCTGCACGAGGCACAAGTATACTGGTATACACTCCACTTGAATAATTGCATGTGTAACAATGTGTTTTGAGTGTCTTCTGATAATCTCAGTTCTTAAAGAGTAAAGTCGTCATACCCATATTGGAGCATAGGGCTACTCTCTCATTGGAGAGTGATGTCCGGTAGTGTTTTATCCTGACAGTCACCAAACTTCAGGCAAAGCAAGTGGTTGAGAAGAAGAGTCTTTTATGGCAACTTCAGCTAGTGAGGGAATTGAATCCATGCTGTTGGGGTCTCACTGCTTCACAAACCAGCCATCCAGGTTAAGTGACCCTTATCTGAGTTATTTTGTCCAACTAGACAAGGTAGCTTGTTTTAATTACTTTTTTGCAATAAACCATGTTATAGTAAGACAGGCGCTTCTCTTGATAAGACCAACCTGTGATTCAACCTCTATCACTGTTAACCAAAGAGGCCCTCAGACAAGAGTACAGAATGGATGGTCGGTGGCGACATTCCACTCAACTATTAACTGGTATTAGTTCATCCTGCAGTACATGTGTTTGTGAGGTTAGCCAATTCCCCTGGATTACCCTTTTGCTTTCAAGAACTGAAGATTCATTTCTAGAAACAACGGTGAGGAGCTCAAGGCAAAATTTGTTGGGCCATTAAAAATATGTGCTTTTGTGCTAATTCTTGGAATATGTTTGTATGGTTCTTCATGGCAATTAAAACATTCGAGATGAGGAGGAACGGCTGTTTGATGAGGTGGTTTGATTGGCAGCAAATAGCCAAGAGAAGTATTCTGTAGATGCAGTTGGCAACTCTAATGTCAGCTCAGCCCAACACGTATCACAAATATTTATGCGTCTATAGTAAAACTCATCCTGAACATAATTAGGCTTCTACCTAATGTATTATTCAGCATGAATTTAAATAAGTTTCACTGTATTTTTTATTAATAATAAGATGCTAGGAACGGCATCTTATCGGACAAACTTTCACCGCTTGGTTGATACTTAAGTGCCACAGCAAAAGTCTCCCAAAGACCAATGTAAACATTTGTAATCCCATAGGTGGTTTCATTCCTGTTCAAGAAGCTGTTGAAAGCACTTGGATCAGTATCCATATGCTACTTAAACACTTCTTTATTTAAATTAAAATTAAAGACAAGTTCTCACTAGGACAAAATGTAGCTGTTGTTGGTAAAAATCAATGCAGTCAGCACTAGCAATCACAGAAGTAGTCTTACTTTTGAGCTTCTTATTGGTAAATAGGATACACAGCAATCAAAAAGAAAACAGTTTCTAAACTTGCAGATAAACTTGCAGGCCACCAGGGGCCAGCCAGAACTGGAGAGAACTGCAACTAAGACAAGAAGCAATTAACAAGCTTGCAGAATGGGAATATAATTGACAACTGAATTTCAATATAGATGGATGTGAAGTGTTATACTTTGGAAAGAAAAGTAAGGAATTTAGATAACACGGAGAAAGTAAGAATTAAAATAGGATTAAGAAGCAATGTCTGCAAGTGTGAATGTACAAATCACTTGAAGTGGTGGCACAGTTTACACGGTTATAAAAGAGAATGAGCAGGGCTGACCTCTATTTTCTTGAAAAGAAGGCTGAGAGGTCATAGGTCTTAAAGCTACACAGTATGAAAACAGACCCTTTGGTCCAACTCGCTCCTGCTGACTTCATGTCCTAAATTAATCTAGTCCCATGTGCCAGCATTTAGCTCATATTCCTCTAAACCCTTCTTATTAATATATCTATCGAGGTGCCTTTTAAATGTTGTCATTGTACCAGCCTCCACCAGCTCATTCCTGGCACGCATCATTGTCTGCTTTAAAAAGTTGCTCCTTGCGTACCTTTTAAATCGTTCCCTTCTCAGCTTAAACTATGACGCCTAGTTTTGGACTCCCCTACCTTGGGGAAGAAAAGATCTTGCCTATTCGCCCTATCTATGTACTTCATGATGTTATGAACTTCTATAAGGCCAGCCCTCAGCTTCCAAGGCTTCAGGGAAAATAGTCCCAGCCTATTCAGCCTCTCCCTATAGCTAAACCCTACATCCCTGGCAACATCATTGTGAATGTTTTCTTAACCCTTTCAAGTTTCACAACATTTTTCCTATAGCAGGGAGACTAGGTTGCATGCAGCATTCCAAAAGTGGCTTCACCAATGCCCTGTACAGCTGCAACATGATGGTCCAAATCCTGTATTCAATGTGCTCACTAATAAAGGTAGGTGTACCAAATGCCTTCTTCACTGTCCTGCCCACCTATGACTCCACTTCAAGGGAGCAATGAACTGTACCCCAAGGTTACTTTGTTTGGCAACAGTCGCCAGGAGCTTACCATTAAGTCCTGCCCTGTCTCATAATGATCTTCAAAATGATGAAATGCCTTGATAGAAAAAACTCTATCCAGATGTTGCAATGGCCACCGACTCACTGGATCTGTGTCAATTGGAGCTGTGCATGCCACACCAAAAGCTGCTACATAAGACAAAGTTGCACAGTATTACAGGCAATGCATTGGCACGGATAGAGGATTGGTTGACCAGTAGAAAGCAAAGTGTAGGGGTAAATGGGTGTTTTTCTGGTTGGCAGTCAGTGGCTAGTGGTGTGTCTCAGGGATCAGTGTTAGAGTTTCAATTGTTTACAATTTACATGGATGATTTGGAGTTGGGGTCTAAGTGTGGTGTGTCAAAATTTGCAGATGACACTAAGGTGAGTGGTACAGCAAAGTGTGTAGAAGACACTGAAACTCTGCCGAGGGATATCGATAGTCTAAGTGAGTGGGCAAAGGTCTGGCAGATGGAGTACAATATTGATAAGTGTCAGGTCATGCATTTTGGTAGGAATAACAGCAAAATGGACTATGTTTTAAATGGTAAAAAAATTACAGCACACTGCTGTGCAGAGGGACTTGGGTGTCCTTGTGCATGAATTGCTAAAGGTAGGATTGCAGGTGCAGCAGGTAATTGAAAAGGCAAATGGAATTTTGTCTGTCATTGCTCAAGGGATGGAGTTTAAAAACAAGGAATCTGTGCTGCAGCTGTATAGAGTCCTGGTGAAGCCACACCTGGAGTACTGTGTGCAGTTTTGATCTGCTTAGTTGAGAAGGGATATAATAGCATTGGAGCGATTGCAGAGGAGATTCACTCGGTTGATTCTAGAGTTGAGAGGGTTGGATTTTGAGGAAAGACTGAGCATACTGGGATTATAGTCATTGGAATTCAGAAGAATGAGGGGAGATCTTATAGAAACATATAAGATTATGAAGGGAATAGACAAGGTGGAGGCAGGGAAGTTGTTTCCTCTCGCATGTGAAACTAGGATTAGAAGGCATAGCCTCAAAATAAAGGGAAGCAGATGTCAGACAGAGATCAGGAGGAACTTCTTCACGCCAAGGGTTGTGACCCTGGGAATCCCCTGCCCAGTGAAGCGGTTGAAGCTACCTCACTAAATGTTTTTAAGGCAAGGTTCAATAAATTTTTGAATAGTAAAGGAATTAAGGGTTATAGTGAGCAGGTGGGTAAGTGGAGCTGAGTCTCACAAAGATCAGCTATGATGTTATTGAAAGGCGGGAAGGCTTGTGGGGCCAGATAGCCTACTCCTAATTCTTATGTATGTTCTTATGTAATATACAGAATGCTACACACAGCAAGTCCTGTGGAAATTGACTGGGGATTTGAAGATTTTGACAGGCAATTGTCCTGTATCTGCAACATTTTGACTCCTGGCCTGACTACACCCTCCCAAATTTCCCTGCTGCTCGACCTCATGCGTGCCACTGGACCCTCCAGTCTTTCCAGCCTGTCAGCTTGGCACATTTCCAGGATGACACCAAATTCCCTCAACACATGCCCCACCTGACAGATAACCCAATACCACCACCTTAACAACAACCTACCCGAAGCGCTCCACCATTTACCTGGCACCCTAATTACTTGGCACCTTACTTACCAGCCATCTTAAACCCTTAAACAACTACCATCCTAGACCCACACTGACTTTCCATCCTTACCATTTCATCGCAGATCTGCCGTTGAACACTTAAATTGCGGAACATGACACACTGATCGGTGCAAAGACATCATGGTTTGTGTGAAGATTCTCTTTGCTGTTGGATTTAAGAATTCCTGGGCAGGCTTCTGCCCAAGAATCTGCACCAAGGTTAATCATAGAAACCTTATGGTGTGGAGGCAGGCCATTCATCCCATTTAGTCTTCACTGGCACTCCGAAGAGCATCTCACCCAGACACACTCCCTTAGCCTATCCCTGTAACCCTCCACACCTCGTGGCTATTCCACCTAATCTGAACACAATGGGAAATTTAGCATGGCCAATCCATCTAACCTGCACATTTTTGGACTGTGGGAGGAAACTGGAGCTCGTAGGCACATGGAGAATGTTTAAATTCCACAGACTGTCATCTGAAAATGGAATCGAAGCTGGATCATTGGCGTTGTGAGCCACAATGCCGCCCCAGTGCTTAAGTGATTAAGTTTAAAACTGATCAGAGACAGAAATAGGGTTTGCGACCCTAATTGAAATATCTTGGGCCATATTTCCTCATATGTCGAGGAGCAATGTTAGCGGTCACAAATATAAAACATTCACTGGCTTTGAAAGAGAAACTTGTAGAGATTTGTGGATCTGCTCCACAAGAAACATTGAGGGGGAGTTAAGGTCAAATTATTAGCAAGAAAGGCAAGAAGGGCCTGTACTGTGCTGTACTTTTCTATGAGTATAGGAAGAATGAGTTGATGAAAGTCAGGACATTGGTCAAGTGGAGCATAACCACCAGGCTGAACTTATTAAGGCACTTTCTGTGCAGTACATCCCTACCCACTTGCCAACTTACTTCACTCACCCTCTGTCACGACTGCATTGCAAAATTAGTTAAGTAGTTTTTCAGTGTGTTTGTGAGTGAAGATTTTCCAGAATATTGAAGCTCTGCTCTATAATAGGGGGTTGACTTGTCTTTCCGCTATGAACCTCATATTCTGCAGCAGGATTTCAATTTCTGGCATACTTCAGATTTCTGAAAAGGTCATGTTTGGAAGGCCTAGCAGAGCTCAGTCATAATGTAAAAACAATCTCATTAATTTGATGCAATTGCCAATATTAGATGATATCGCCCAATGTAATTTGGAATTCTCCTTCTTCAAAAATTTGGATTTTTACTGTTGACCCTGTTTGTAGAAGAAAGTATATATTAACTTTACACAGCACTTTCAGTTCTGAGATACTTTATAATGAATGAATTAAATTGCAATAACTGTCTTTTTTCATCAGCAAACATGACAGATATGGGCGTGCACAAAATGATTCCAGAAAAGTACAGGAAAATCACTGACTTATTAGTCTGTATTTTGGGGTGTTGGTGGAGAGACAAATATTGAAAAGTCCTCTGGCTGAAACCCCCTAATTTCTCCATTGCTGTCCTGCAATCTGTATCTTCTGAGTGTGTGCTCTCAGGGGGTTGCAATGTTGTCTAATGTGTTTTTTTAAATTTATTCATGGAATGTCAGCTTCAATGGCTAGACATAGGCATAGATTTCCTACAGTGTAGAAACAGGCCCTAGTAACTCAAGACTGAGTATCTGTGAGGTACTGTGGGCCATCTGAAGTGCAGAGTAGATGATCCATCTCGGCCTCCTCCAGTGGTCCCCAATATTACAGATATCAGCCTTCAGCTAATTCCTTTCGCTCTGCATGATATCACGTGTGGAATGAATCAAATTGGGGACAGAAAATGTGAAACGAGGCACTTACACCAGCTAGTGCTAAAAGCTAAAGGTGACTACACCTGGTTCCAGCCAAACAAGAAAACAGGAAATTCTAAATCACATTCAACCGGTGTTGCAAGAGCTGAAAGCAGATGACCTATTAAGGGAACAAATTTGGTGGCGATTTTTCAGGCATCACTGGAGTCAGGCAAGGACTCATGGGGGCTACAAAATGTCCAATGTAATGCCCATATTTAAGAAAGCGGGAGGCAGAAGAGAGGAAAGTCTAGGCTGGTTAGCCTGACATTGGTCATCAATAAGATTTTTGAGTCCATTATTAAGGATGAGATTGTGGAATACTTGGAAAATAGGGCTGAGTCAGAACGACATCATCAAGAGGAAGTTATGCCTGAGAAATCTGTTAGAATTCTTTGAGGAGGTAACGAGCAAGTGAGACAAAGGAAAGTCAGTTGATTTGATCTATTTGGGTTTCCAGATGACCTTTGACATTGCGAGAGGCTTCAAATACTGGAGCAGGGATGTGTTGCTGCAGTTATACAGGCCCTTGGTGAGGCCAAACCAAGAGCATTGTGTGCAGCTTTGGTCTCCTTTTGACAAAGGATGCTATTGCTCTCGAGGGAGTGCAGTGACGGTATACCAGGCTGATTTCAGAGATGGCAGGACTGATGCATGAGGAGATTGACTAGATTAAGGTTGTTTTTGCTGAAGTTCAGATGAATGAGGACGGATTTCATACAGACTTATAAAATTCTGAACGGGGTAGATACAGGGAGGATGTACCCAATCGTGGGTGTGTCCATAGCCAGGTGTCACAGTCTGAGGATTTGGCATCGACCATTTAGTAAGGAGATGAGCAGACAGATCTGCACTCAAAGAGTATTGAGACAGGCATAATTATTGAGGACTCTCAGGAGATGTATAGAATTCATCTGTTCCCTATAAAGGTTTGTGCAGAAATACTTGTCTCCACCCAAAGTCTGTAGGTGAAATAATCAGTTTGGATGCAACTCATGCAGTTCCAACATTAACTCTTTCAGGATCATAAACTTGCACAACAATGATCTGCTAATGTGATTAAATATGTCTTCTTTAAAGGTTTTCACTTTTCAATAATGAAAGTTTTCCTGTGCCCTGTTGCTGTTCTGGTGCTATCCTGTTTTCCACTTTTTGCAGTATTCCCACCTTTCACAGCTACGTAGGAGACCCCGATAAAATTTCTGTGCGAGAACAGAATTGCTCATTTCTTTAACTTGCTCAATACTTATCTGCTTTAACTGACTGGGTTTGCGATTTCCTCCTCCCTGTTTTCAGGTTGTGCAAGTATCTCTCTTGGCCTTAGGGTTCTGTCTCATTTTAGTTGAATGTCATGACATCTGCAAACCATGGGAGCGTGCTGTGCTGCAACATCTTTTTTATTAAATTCTTGCCCTTCTAGCCTGAATTACTGCAATGCTTAAAGTTGATCTTTTGTTTTTTGGATTTTCAGTTTTGACTCACAGAGTCTCCGCTCTCTGTTCACTCGCCGGCTGAAATCAAACTTGGGACAATTTCCACGGACCAAGCGTTATGATACAAGTCATACCTCTGCCTTGAAGCAGCAGATTTCTTCTGTTCCAGTGTGTCCTTTATCATGTCTGAAATGTTGTCTGTCATTGTTCTTTAAAGGCTACAACAAATGTATCTCCATCCAGCTGAACAAGAAAATGCTTGTTTTATTATCTGAAAGGTGCACTCCCTATTAATGCAGCTCCCCTGTAAATTGTCATTTATGGTGCTCAGAGCCTGCATTGAAACTTCTGCTTTAGTTGTGAGCGATGCGGTCTAATATGCATAGTTTGCAAATATTGATATGAGTGACACTAGCTGAACAAGTTTGACCTACTGAGATGGCAATCTGACAATGGAAACTTTTAAATGGAAACAATCTAAAAATAAGTCATGAAGTGTTTAAGCAATGGGTTTGCCAATTTGTTCCACTGTGAGATTGTCACTATGAATGAATTTTGTTGAATTGAAAACAAAGATCTTTGCAATCCATGTGGAGAAAGCTATCTCATTGCTGGAAGGCTCTAGCTACCTGTTTCTTCTTATAAACAACCATTGGAAAAACGTGAGATAACAAGTTGTGGAGCTGGATGAACACAGCAGACCAAGCAGTATCATAGGAGCAGGAAGGGTCTTGGCTCAAAATGTCAGCCTTCTTGCTCCTATGATGCTGCTTGGCCTGCTGTGTTCATCCAACACAGAACCTTGTTATCTCGGATTCTCCAGCACCTGCAGTTCCTATTATCTCATTGGAAAAAAGTCTTCCTTTCAAAGGATGAATTTACCCATTGCAGCAGTATCTTACAAATGCAGTCATACATTTATAAGCTAATCTTAAGTAAGCCTGATTTCTTCCATTGGTTGTGTCTTGCATAAGAATAAACAAACAGCTTCCCTCTTCCGCTCCCCCCACCCGCCTCGCTCCCACCAAACTCCCAGTAGATTAGGGCAATCTTAAACTTCAAAAACAATGGAATAGTTCATTAAACAATCAATCAATGTCTATCAGAGGTTACGCCTTAAAACTAAATTAACTGCATTCTATTTCTTTATAAGGTAACCTCATGGAAGAACATACATCACTGTGCACATTGATTAAAAAGTACTGGTGCCACAACTTGAGAGTTGCTTGTTCTCTGCTTGGGCTGTCAGTTCATAGATGCAGCCGACTAACCTTAATGCAGTGGCCATTCCTGTGACAGATTCTTAACTGGCCGTTGCTGTCTACCCATGGCTCAGGACATCCGTTTGGTCCCAAGAGGTGTCAGAATCTACAATATGTGGGCAAAATGCAAACAGCGAATTCTGTTTCTCTATTTACAGACAAATAGCTTGCTGGGTATTTCCAGCATGTTCTGTTTTATTTTAGATTCACTGTATCCACAGTTACTTGACTTTATGAGGTGGTTTAAGCAACATCCGAGGCAAGTTTCATATAACTTTGTTTTTTTGCTGCAGGAAATATTGCAAAGAAATATTTCTTTGCTTTTGTCATGGCTTTACCAACCTGTTTGACTTTTGCTTTGCACCCACAGTTGCTCAGAGGAAGGGGTTCCTGATATGAAAAAATGTTTGAATGTAATTTAGCTGAGAGGTGGCAAAGTGGCATGGCCTACCAAACATTTCAACATAAGGATCACAAGGGAAAATCAGTGTCTGAGCTAAATTGTATCATGCCTGATAAGAATTAATCAATCCATCTTTTCTTTTCGTTCAATGGAATTCTGAGATAGACTACTTTGGCATGAGAAAGGGCTCTTTGTTACTTTGTAGGTTAAAGGAAAAGTGTTAGAAAATCAGCTGAACTGCTTGTGCCTGATGCAAGTAAAGCTGGAGAAATGCCTTGTTATTACAGTGTATGGTGTTAATAATTGGCAAGCCCCTGTTTTGAAGTGTGTTAATCCATTTACTTCAACAGCACTTGCTGTATAGAGCGGACAGACACATCTAACTTTAATTTATGATTAATGGGGGTAATTTGGCAAGCAAACTCCAGTGATTGGTAAGCTCATCTTAAATCAGCACATTGCAAAGGGCACAACGAGGGCAGGAAAACACCAGTGTCGACTCAGGAAATTAGTGGTATTATCCATTTTTTGACACTGTAATCATGCAAATGCTTAACAAGCTCATTGTTTATGAAGCACTTTGATTCGTCTTGAAGTCATGCAAAGTACACTGTGAAAGTATTTACTTATCAGCTCAAGCATATAATGTCTCATTTCCTCATAGTATGGATCAGAAACACATCACTTATGCAAGTGTGGTGTACATTGTTATGTACAGGAGGGATAGGTAGGTAGTGGACACAGTAGTGAATAGAACATGAAACAATCCATTAGGTTGGTCTGAACATAGGGACACTAAGTGTGTTTTTTGTCAGACCTCAATCAACAAGACACCTTCACGATGATCCTGTAGTACGATCTCTACACTTAGAGGAATAGACATTGTGTGAAAAGCAGCATCAAGATTTGATTTAAGATAACAAGGTGTAGAGCTGGATGAACACAGCAGGCCAAGCAACATCAGAGGAGCAGGAAAGCTGACATTTCGGGTCTGGACCCTTCTTCAGAAATGGAAGAGGGGATTCTGAAATTAATAGAGAGAGAGGGGGAGATGGATGAAAGATGGATAAAGGAGCAGATAGTGGGAGAGGAGTTGGACGGGTCAATGAGGCGGGGATGGAGCCAGTAAAGGTGAGTGTAGGTGGGGAGTTCGGATGAGGGTTGCTCAGTCAGGGGAAGATGGACAGGTCAAGAAGGTGGGGATGAGGCTGGTAAGTAGGTGGTGGGGTGGGGGTTGAGGTGGGAGGAGTGGATAGTTGGGAGAAAAGACAGACAGTTCAGGGAGGCGGGGATGAGTTGGGCTGGTTTAGGGATGCGGTGGGGGAAGAGGAGATTTTGAAGCATGTGAAATCCACATTGATACCATTGGGCTGCAGGATTCCCAAGTGGAATATGAGGTGCTGTTCCTGCAACCTTCGGGTGGCATCATTATGGCACAGCAGGAGGCCCAGGATGGACATGTCGTCCAAGGGGTGGGAGGGGGAGTTGAAGTAGTTCACGACTGGGAGATGTAGTCATTTGTCGCGAACTGATGATACGTTTTCCACAAAGCGGTCTCCAAGCCTCCGCTTGGTTTCACCAATGTAGAGGAGGTCACATCGGGAACAGAGGGTACCATATTAGCAGATGTACAGGTGAACATCTGTTTGATATGGAGGGTTTTCTTGGGACCTGGATGAGGGTAAGGGGGCATGTGTAGGGGCAGGTGTAGTACTTCCTGCAGTTGCAGGGAAAAATGAACTAATATTTGATTTCCTGTCCAAAAGTGAACTCTGTACACTTGCAAAGGGCTGTGTGAAACATTTCTGTTCATTATTGAGCTGCCATGTTCTTCCCATGGCAGAGAAACAACAGAACTAGAAGTTTTTCTCACCTTACTGTCTGGCCATTACACTTGCTCCTCATTACTTGAGCCATGTGTTTTTCCACAAGCCCGTTTGGAGCAAAAATGAGTGAATTGTACGCTAGCCCAATCTTGCACACTTCAGTGTTAGAGAATGTGTCCCAGTGGAATCACCTGCACAAAATGAACAAATGTTAATTTCACAGCAGCATTTATCTGAAGCACTGACACTGTTTCTAGTATAAATGTTGTCTGACTACACAATTAAGGCTTTATCTGACATGTGACTGAAAACGAGTGAGGTTTCATGAAGAAGATAATCTCTGCATCTCACCCCAGTGTTAGTTTTATTTCTGACACCATGTTCCACAAGCTGAAATCATTTAACAAAAATGTTAAACTTACAAATTTGTACAATAGACTTGTGGACATTTATGTTTAGGTATCTATAAATATATTTTGCTTCAAATGCAGACATATAAGTAAATTAGTTTGAAAACTTGATTCAACACAAGTAACACAAAGAACAATTGAAGTATTGATTTTGGCCAATCTCTCATTTCAAACCTCGCTAAACAAAATTACTCTGAGGCTACATTGGGGTGAGCCGCAACTATTTTTGCCAAGTCACTACAATGCCTGGTGTGAGCATTAGCCTGTGCTGGTGAGTCTGAAACCAATGAAAAGAATATTGTAAATTGCTTACTAATAGTACAAGGCAGGTATTTATATGAATACCTGATCATATTTCTCAAAAAATGTGTTTTTGCACAAATGAACAATAAAGCCAGAACATTAATTTGATGAAAAGACAAAGTGCAAAATAACAACAAGGAATGTTAACAAAAATGTCCTGATGGGATTGAAGGAAAAATAAAGAAAAGTAATAAGAAAGACAAAAATGTTTGATAGTTGCTCAATGCACTGTTCTTGAAACATTTAGGTACTATTAAATAAATGCTGAAATCATTTTGATAAGTATCTTTTGTAATATTGCAGAGTAAATGGCTTTTTAAAAAAATCTCAAGAGTCCATGCTTCATTAAAGGGCTAACAGATGGCAATAATAGGAAGACATTGAGTTCTTGCGCGTGGATTAATGTAATTTATAAAAGGCTTCAATAGAGAAGCTGATATTGTGCAGAAATACATTGAATTTACCACACAGGAACAAGACATTCAGCCTAATTTTTCTTTATGGCTCATGTAAGCCTCCCATTTGACTGATTTCATCAAATTTAATAACATGCCCCTGATTTGGAGCCCATCTACCACCCTCTGAGAAAAAGAACAGGAAATGACATCACCAATGCAGGAAATGACATCAACACAGGAAATGACATCACCAACCCAAGGAAACCTAAACAGATAAATAGAAAGCGGGACATAACACCAGCGCTTCACCAGAGGTTCACTGATGATGTTACCTAGAATCGTGACGAAATATCTGAAAATGAACCTTCCAGCTGAGTAAGCAAACTTACATCCAGAACCTCAACCTGAGCTACAAATCTTCTCAAAAACCCACCATGTCCCTTTAATAATTTCTTCCTCAGATAGTTTCCTCCATATTTCTCCTTCTCATCAACAGCACGCCATGTGGCAGCGTTTTTCACCTGCTTAAGGGCAATGAGAGAAATGGTGGAATCCAAGGCTGAAAGGAACATGAGCTAAAAATAATAGAGGAATGTTTTAGCACTTGTAAAATGTCCCTACCTCTATTCCCCATCAATCAAGACAGATCCCGATTCCCATTTCAGAGTATATGGAAATTGATTCTCACCACTCTCTAGGCAACACTGCATGGCATTACCGAGGGCAGCCGGGAAGGTAAGATTTCCTTGTATTAAAAAATTGTCTCATGAGACAGCAGACTTCAATTCAGCAGTAGGAGTGGTGAGAGCATGAGCCCAGGGGCAAGTGAACTTATATATTTGGGCAGTGGCTAAATCCGAAACATGGCACATGCCGTGTCTCCCACCCATCGTCTTCCTCTAAACAAACAAAAACTGTGTGGAGGGTCGGTAAGGCAAGCTAGGGCAGTTGCATGCCTCTCTTGTAGGATTTGGGACATAAGGGTCAGTACTAGTATCCCTTCTGACTTCACCTGTGAGAAGTGCACCCAACCCCAGCTTCCATAGACCATGATAGGGAACTGGAGCTGGAGCTGGCTGAACTCTGGATCATTCGTGAGACTGAGGGGGTGATAGATAGGTTGTCATTCTCAAGTTATGGGATAAAGGCACTGGGTGACCTACAGGAGAGTGAAAGGGAATAGGCAAACAGTGCAAGTATCCCCTGTGGTCATCCTCCTCAATAGTAAGTATACCGCTTTGGTTACTGTTGTGGGGGATGACCTACCAGGGGAAAGCCATAGCAGCCAGGTCTCTGACACTGAGCTGACTCTGTGGCTCACAAGGGATTGGGGGACAATGGAATAGGGATAGTCACAGGAGATTCAATGGTTAGGGAACAGACAGGAGATTCTGTGGTCGCGAGTGAGACTCCCGGATGTATGTTTCCTCCCGAGTGCCAGGGTCATGGATGTCATGGATCGAGTCTATAGGATTCTTAAGGGGAGGGAGAGCAGCTAGAAGTCATGGTACAAATCAGTACCAATGACATAATAAGGAAAAGGGATGAAAGCCTGAAAAATGAACATAGGGATTTAGGTTGGAAGCTAAAATGCAGGACAAACAGAGTACAGAGAATGAGTGTAGCTGAACACATGGCTAGGCTTGTCTCAGGGGGAGGGCTTCAGATATGTTTGTCCTTGGGATATCTTCTTGGGAATCAGATTAGGATTGCTGAGGCAGAAGGAGAATGGATAACCAAAAGGCTGCAAAAAGCAGGAAGGCAGTGCAGGTGTCCCCTGCAGTCATCTCCCTCCAAAATAGGTATATTGTTTTGGATACTATTGGGGGAGATGGCTCACCAGGGGAAGGCAGCAGTAGCCAGGTTCATGGCACCGTGGCTGGCTCTGCTGTACAGAAGGGCGGGAAAAAGAGTGGAAGGGCTACAGTCATTGAGGATTCGAATGTAAGGGGAGTAGGTAGGCAGTTCTGTGGTTGAAAACAAGGCTTCCGATCCCTTCTGATGAAGGGTCTAGGCCCGAAACATCAGCTTTTGTGCTCCTGAGATGCTGCTTGGCCTGCTGTGTTCATCCAGCTTCACACTTTGTTATTCCGAATGGTATGTTGCCTCCCAGGTACATGGGCCAGGGATGTCTCAGATCGACTGCAGGATATTCTGAAGGAAGAGGGTGAACAGCCAGCAGTTGTAGTGCATATAGGCGCCAATGATATAGGTAAAAAATGGGGTGAGGTTCTACAAGAAGAATTTAAGGAGTTAGGATCCAAGTTAAAAAGTAGGACTTCAGCGGTAGTAACCTCAGGATTGCTACCAGTGCCTCATTCTAGTTAGGGTAGAAATAAAAGAATAGGCAGGATATATGAGTGGCCTGAGAGATGGCGCAGGAGGGAGGGGTTCAGATTTTTGAGACATTGGGACCGGTTCTCGGGGAGGTGGGACTGTTACAAAATGGACAGTCTACACCTGCGCAGGACTGCGCTGTTGGAAAGGGTTTAAACAAAAGTGGCAGAGGGATGGGAAGTGAACGAGGAGGTTAGCGGACAGTAAGGAGGTAGTAACTAAAGCTTGTAAGGAACTAAATAACTAAGTCAATGTGACTAAGGTGAAGGGTAGGCAGAGAGCAGATAATGAACACAAAGGGACAGGTGGTCTGAGGTGGATTTGTTTTAATGTGAAAAGTGTCGTAGGTCAGGCAGATGAAATTAGGGCTTGGATTAATACCTGGGAGCATAATGTTATTGCTATTACTGAGACTTGGTTGAGGGAAGGACAAGATTGGCAACTAAATATCCCAGAATATAGATGCTTCAGGTAGGATAGAGAGGGAGGTAAAAGGGGTGGAGGAGTTGCATTACTGGTCAAAGAGGATATCACGGCTATGCTGAAGGAGGGCACTATGGAGGGCTCAAACAGTGAGGCAATATGGGCAGAGCTCAGAAACGGGAAGGGTGTGGTAACAATGTTGGAGCATTAGAAAGATGTAGGAGCATGCTGGTGTACAGCATGGAAAAATATAGGAGCAACAGAGTGGTGGTGATGGAAGATTTTAATTTTCCTAACATTGATTGGGATTCACTTAGTGTTAGGGGTTCAGATGGAATAGAGTTTGTAAGGATCATCCAGGATTCTAGAGCAGTATGTAAATAATCCAACTTGGGAAGGGGCTATACCGGACCTGGTGTTGAGGAAAGAGTCCGGCCAGGTGGTTGAAGTTTCAGTAGGGAATTTGGGAATAGTGATCCCAATTCCGTGAGCTTTAGAATACCAATCGACAAAGATGCGAGTGGTCCTAAAGGAAGAGTACTGAATAGGGGGAAGGCTAACTATAGCAAAATTAGGCAGGAGCTGGGGAATGTGGTTGCTTACATACATAAAAAGTAGAACAAATCTAACCGAGGCAATTGCCGCTCCATCCGTCTACTCTCAGTCACTGGTGATTGAAGGCTTCAGCAGTGCTATTAAGCAACACCTGCTCAGCAATAATCTGCTCATTGGCACCCAGCTTGGGATCCGCCAGGGCCACTCAACTCTTGACCTCATTTCAGGCTTGGTTCAAACATGGACAAAAGCGCTGAATTTCAAAAATGAAGTGAGAGTGCTATCCATTGATGTCAAGGCTGCATTCGACTGAGTTCAGCCTCAAGGAGCCTGAGCATAACTGGGATCAATCGGGGGAAATCTTGCCACTGTTTGGGGTTGGGGAGAGAGATAGTAGGAACAGCAGATGCTGGAGAATCTGAGATAACAAGGTGAGGAGCTGGATGAACACAGCAGGCCAAGCAGCATCAGAGAAACAGGAAGGCTGATGTTTTGGGTCTAGATGCTTCTTCACTGGTTAGGGGTGATACCTGGCACAAAGGAAGATGGCTGTGGTTGCTGGAGGTCAGTTCTTCTCAACTCAAGAACATCTCTGCAGGAGTTCCTCAGGTAGTATCCTTGGCCCAATCATCTTCAGCTATTTCATTAATGGCCTTACCTCCATCATAAGGTCAGAGTGCGGATGTTCACTACTGATTGCACAATGTTCAACAACATTCGTGGCTCCTCAGATGCTGAAGCAGTCCATCTTCAAACGCAGCAAGTTCTGGACAATATCCAGGCTATGACTGACAAGTGGAAAGTGACATTCATACCCACGAATGCCAAGCAATGACCATCTTCAATAAGAGACAAACTAAACAGCTCTCTTTGACATTCAATGGAAATCACTGAATATCCTTGGGGAGCACCCCCCCAAATCCATGACCATCTCCATCGAGAAGGACATTGGCAGCAGACACATGGGAACACTAACACCTGCATGACCCTTCCAAGCCACTTACTATTCTGACTTGGAAATATATTGTCATACCGTCACGTCACTGGGTCAAAATCCTGGAATTCCATCCCGAAGGGTGTCATGTGGGTCAACCTACAGCATGCGGACTGCAGGAGTTCCAGAAGACAGCTCAGTAGCACCTTGTCAAGGGCAACTAAGGATGGGCAATAAATGTTTGTCAGCCAACAATGCCCTCATCCCACAGTTGAATTTTTAAAAACGAATGTTACAAAGCAAACAGTAGAAAAGATGCTTGGAAGCAGAAGTGAAAATTTATAGGAGAAGCAAAGTTGTTTTCTCATGAAAGCTGAAAGCTACAGTGGTAATTTAACAGTTGTCTCATTATTATCATGGATGACTGCTGGATCAATCCACTATTTATTCAAAAAGTGTTAATATTTACAGCACAAAAGCTGAAGTAATTGGTCGTCGGCTTCTGCATGATCAAATCAAATAATGTTTCAATGCACTGATTCATTTTAAATTCATATCAGGAACTTTAAATAACACAGATAAGTGTAGACACATTGGAAAATTGGTTTTACAAACTCAAAATATTTCTAAAGCTTAGAACAGCAGCACTTCATTAGCATTGGTTAATCCTAGTAGCTTCTGATTTTGATTTTCATTTATATTGTAACAAATGCCACACAATAGCATTTCAGTCTTTGTCAATTTGCCCTTATTAATTTGTGCTAAGTTCAACGCAACAGGCCTTTCAGTAAACACAGTTGCTGTTAATATTTAAACATTGCCGAAGAAACTTCAGCAAAGATATTTGTTGAAGGGAAGTTTTAAGCATCTGGACGGTGACTTTGAAAAACTGAATGAATCTTGTGCAGTTGGACGTTCTCTCCTTCGGATGAGTCATTAAAACATGGCCCTCAGTCTGCTGTCTCGAGTCAATGCAAAAAATTCCATGGCATTATGCAAAGAAGATCAGCTGGAGTTCTCCCTGTGTCCTGGATAACATTTACACCTGCAAATTAGATAAAATTAAGAAACTATCATTCTTTCTTTGCTATTTGTGGGAGGCAAACATTGGCTTTCAGATGTCGCTATATTGCAATGATTGCAAGCTCTTTCTCTACTGTACCCTGAAATCTATTCACATTTTTGAATCTTGAATACAGACTAAGGTGAGCATTATCTCCTGAACGTCGATATTACATTGTTCAAGAGGAAAATACAAAAATGGCAAATCTTTGCAGAAGACTGTTTGGGTTGCCATCTAGAATATTGAGATCAGTTTGGGGACTAGGACTTAAGCTAGGCTCCCGAGGACTTTGAAAAGAGCCAGAGGAGATTTACTGGAGAGATGGCACGGAAAGTAACAACAGTTATTTGGGGACATTGGAATAGTTGCAGCTAGTCTTGATACAGAATATAAAATGTAACAGAGATTTGTTTGAAGCATTCAAAAGCATGAATGTAAGAAGGTAAATAAGGAGAAACACTTTTCCAGTGACAGCAGGGTCGGTAAATCAAGGAGACAAATTTAAAGTGATTGGCACCTTTCTCCATTAGCAACCTACACCCTCATCTATCTTTCATACTGATCTTCTCCAGGTGACTTTGAATCCTGGAATATGGCAAGAATTGTTGTGAAATATCATTGAATTCCTACAGCATAGAAGAAGGCCATTCAGCCCATTAAGTCTGCAAAGACTGTTCAAAGATCACCCCAGCCAAACCCATCCAACTAACTTTAGTCCCTCTGACCCTGCACTTCACGTGACTAACCCACCTACAATGCCAATAGGAAAGTTTTGATTTTACACAGTGTGTTGTTGTGATAGAGTCATAGAGTCAGACAGCATGGAAACAGACCCTTCAGTCCAACTTGTTCATGCCTACCAGGTTTCCTAAACTAAGCTAGTTGCACTTGCCTGCATTTGGTCCACTTCCCTTTAAACCTTTCTGATCTATGTAACAAATGTCTGTTGAATGTTATAACTGTACATGCCTCTACCACAGTGGTGAGTGGTGTTCCACAGGACTTTGTCCTTGGGCCTCTACTGTTTGTAACTTTTATTAATGACTTGGATGAGGGGATTGAAGGATAGGTCAGCAAGTTTGCAGACGACACAAAGGTTGGAGGTGTCGGTGACAGTATAGAGGGCTGTTGTAGGCTGCAGCGGGACATTGACAGGATGCAGAGATGGGCTGAGAGGTGGCAGATGGAGTTCAACCTGGATAAATGCGAGGTGATGCATTTTGGAAGGTCAAATTTGAAAGCTGAGTGCAGGATTAAGGATAGGATTCTTGGCAGTGTGGAGGAACAGAGGGATCTTGGTGTGCAGATACATAGATCCCTTAAAATGGCCACCCAAGTGGACAAGGTTGTTAAGAAAACATATGGTGTTTTGGCTTTCATTAACAGGGGGATTGAGTTGAAGAGTCGTGAGATCTTGTTGCAGCTCTATAAAACTTTGGTTAGACCGCACTTGGAATACTGTGTCCAGTTCTGGTCGCCCTATTATAGGAAAGATGTGGATGCTTTGGAGAGGGTTCAGAGGAGGTTTACCAGGATGCTGTCTGGGCTGGAGGGCTTATCTTATGAAGAGAAGTCGACTGAGCTCGGACTCTTTTCATTGGAGAAAAGGAGGAGGAGAGGGGACCTAATTGAGGTATACAAGATAATGAGAGGCATAGATAGAGTTGATAGCCAGAGACTATTTCCCAGGGCAGAAAAGGCTAACACGAGGGGTCATAGTTTTAAACTGGTTGGAGGAAAGTATAGAGGGGATGTCAGAGACGGGTTCTTTACACAGAGAGTTGTGAGAGCATGGAATGCGTTGCCAGCAGCAGTTGTGGAAGCAAGGTCATTGGGGACATTTAAGAGACTGCTGGACATGCATATGGTCACAGAAATTTGAGGGTGCATACATGAGGATCAATGGTTGGCACAACATCGTGGGCTGAAGGGCCTGTTCTGTGCTGTACTGTTCTATGTTCTATGTTCTATGTTCACTTCCTTTGGCAGTTCATTCCATACGTGCACCACACTTTGCTTGAAAATGTTGCCCCTCAGATCTCTTTCAAATCTTTTCCCTCTCTGTTTAACACTATGCTCTCTGATTTTAGACTCCTGCACCCTCGGAAAAAGACCTTGGCTATTCAACCTATCCATGCCCTTTATAATTTTATAAATCTCTATAGGACCACCCCTTAGCCTCTTACATGTGAGGCAAAAAAAGCCCCAGTCTATCCAGCCTGTCCTTATAACTCAAACCCTCCAACATTGGTAACATCTTTGTAAATCTTTTCTGTACCCTTCCCAGGTTATTTACACCCTTCCTATACTAGAGCAGCTAAAACTGTGAGCAGTACTCCAAAAATGGCCTCACCAATGTCTAGTACAGCCACAACATGATGTCCCGACTTCTATACTCAATGCTCTGACCAATGAAGGCAGGTATGCCAAATACTTTCTTCACCACGCTGTCCACCATGATGCCACTTTCAAGGAACTATGTACCTTTAATCTCCGGGTCTCTCATGTTGGCAACCCTCCACAGGGCCCTACCATTAACTGTGTAAGTTCTGCCCTGGTTGATCTTACCAAAATGCAACACTTGGCATTTATCTACATTAAAGTCCATCTGCCATTCCTTGGCCCACTGGCGCAGTTGATTAAGATCTCGATGAACTCTTAGATAACCTTCTTCACTGTCCACGATACCACTAATTTTGGTGTTGTCTGCAATCTTATGAGCCATACCTCCTATATTCTCCAAATTGTTTACACAAATGACGCACAACTGTGTACTCATTGCAGTGGTAGAAACAGGTTCAATATTGGCCCTGATCTTCAAAGGAGATAGTTCTTGTAGCAACACAGACAGGATTTGTGCATGGGGCCTAAATGGAAGTCCTGATACCGTTGACTTCAAAGGAATTTCTCTGGAAATTATAACTTCCGTTGTGTAATTACCTGGCATCTGGAATCCTCCGAATAAGTTCTAACTTTGAGTTTGATTTGTAGATACAGAGGGTTCCAACGGACTTAGCTTCGTAGGTACCCAGCAACAGTCAGAGCTGGTAAAACCAGCTGGGTAATTATTAAACTGATCCCCCTCGATCCTCACACGTACCTCTACCACCTTGGCTGTGTGTGGTCAGCTAACGACCTGCCAGACCTGACTCAACCTTGATCGCTCTTAACACCCCTGCAGGCTCCACAATAGCTGGTCCAGGTCCTGGCACCCAGCCACTTAGCCCGAATCCCTCGTCGGATACAATGTAATCCCCAATCTCTCGTTACGAATTCCCACACCCAACTCAACCTGAACACCTACTTTCCCAACTACCCTCCTCAAAGATCCTCCCACCCATTCTGGCACCTTATATGTACCCAACATGCCCCCTTCCACCTCAAGCCTTGACCGTCTCTCTGGGCCCAATTCTTCTGATCCAAGTCCCGAGCAGACCCACTAACTGATAGCCTCTCACTCTTCTCGCCTTGGACTCAAAACATCCATAGACATACTGTTAGCATTCACCCAGTTACCTGCACCGTCCTCCCTTCCCCCACCTTTCTCCATTAGCAACCTACACCCTCATCTATCTTTCATACTGATCTTCTCCAGGTGACTTTGAATCCTGGAATATGGTAAGAATTGTTGTGAAATATCATTGAATTCCTACAGCATAGAAGAAGGCCATTCAGCCCATTAAGTCTGCAGAGACTTTTCAAAGATCACCCCAGCCAAACCCATCCGCCTAACTTTAGTCCCTCTGACCCTGCACTTCACGTGATTAACCCACCTACAATGCACACCATGGACAACTTAGCAATGGCTGATCCACTTAACCAGCATATCCTACGACTTTGGGAGACAATCAGAGCACCCAGAGTATGTAAACCCCACACAAAACGATGCCGGGTCCCTGGCACTGAGAAGTAGTACTTCTAACCACTAAATCACCATGCCACCCACGTTTTGGCATCAATACACGTTGGCGCTGGTCATATGATTTCTGGACTCCATACAATTGCTTTAGCTGAGAAGGCTGCAAATTCACATGAAGACTTCCTTGAAAGGCACTTTTATATTTGCTTTGATTAATCAGTATCAGAGGGTGGGTTTCTTATCCTGATCAGATGATCTGTGATATTAATATTAAATTGGAATTGGATAATTCTTTGAAGGGGAAATAAATTGCCAAGCCCCAGGAAAAGGGAAAATGAGTGAGATTAATTAAATTATTCTGAATTACCATACAAACACCATGGGCCAAGTGGGCTACGTCCTTCTGTACCACAGGTATTTATTGTGAGATTCTGTAGTGCTTACTAGCTGAAATGTCATTGATGTGGAGACGGTAAGAACTGCCAATGCTGGAGTCAGAGATAGCATAGTTTGGAGCTGGAGGAACACAGCAGGCCAGGCAGCATCAGAGGAGCAGGAAAGCTGACATTTCAGGTCAGGACCCTTGTTCAGAGAGCTATTGACATGGTAGTTCTTCACCGGCAGTCTGTAAGGCTATGGCTGTATGATGATGCCTGCATGAATGATAACTGTTGCAACACAACAGAGAATAGTTTTGCAATGATCTAAGTGAATTACTTCCCCATTTTGGTTTCATGAAGCCTTGTGAAGTATGAAACATAATGCATCGAGGTGTTTTGATACAGAAAATATAAAAAAACTGTTTCCACTGACAGAATGGGCAGTATGTGGAGAATATAAAGTTAATTTTCCCCCCGAAGGGGACATAATGACTTTTTTTTTCTGGAATGCATAACTGTGTTAGAAAATGTAGTGGAACCAGGTTCAATGCTAACTTCCAAACAAAGCAATGGGATAAAAGTGTAACAACTTTTATCGCTCATTCTAACATTCACTGCAGATACAATAGTCTCAATGACCTTTCTGTTCCATATGAATCTTTTCATGTTTTCAAGGCTCATGGTTCAAATCCTCAAGCCTGTCGACAATATATAATCTTTATGCAGGAACAAAATGTGTTTTTTTTAAGAATTTGGTCCTGTCACTTTATTGCCGTGTTATCTGTGACTCATCCATAGCTTTCTTTAACAATATTTTTCAAAGCGCCTGTGACAGAGTCTCCTACTTGGAAAACATTGATTTCTGAAAAAGATTGAAGAACATATTAAAAAATACGGTGCAGCTCCAAACATTAGCAACCACCAAGTCAAAGCAACATTGAACAGATCAAGGCCAATGCTACATTTAAGTGAAAAGTTTGATTATATGTCAACATAGGGGTTTCCAGACTTTTCACCAATATTTTGGTGACTTAAGTTCATGAATGCACCTTACTTCTGAGAAAGTTGATATTTTAAAATACTTGACTATTTTGTGGATATAGTGCAATGAAACATTTTAAAAGACTGGTAGAACCAAACAACTCATAATTTATATTGGAAGAAACTAAATTGCATAAACATTTGCTATTGCCAGTGATGGATCAAGAAAAGGCTGAGATGGGACCTAAGGTTTGTTCCACAGGAAAAATATATAGCATGCTCGAACACTTTAATGGATGAGGTTTATATTGCAGATGGTTCGGTTTTTTGAGGTGAAATTAAGAGGAAATTAAAAGTAGGTAAGAGCTTTAAAGGATCTCTATGTTACTGTACCATTTCAGCACACCATCCTGTTTCCTGATCAACATCTCTGTCTCAGGCTTGCTGCAGTGTTCCAGTGAAGCTGGAAGAACAGCAGCTCATTTTTCACTTGGGAACTCTACAGACTTCTGCACTTAATATTGAGTTACAAATTTTAGGGCTTAAGGCATGTTCTCCCACGACCTTACTCCAATGCCTACACACCAGGTCTTGTTATCATTTGGTCTGCAATTACACAATACCCATTGTTAGCCCGAATAATCTCCATTAACATCCATTTATTCTTCTAGGCTGACCATTATTCTCTCCTTTGTTTGTCCGACTGTTTTTCTCTCTCATTGGGCTCTATCCCTACCCTATTGTTTACTCTTTACCCTCTCCCCCCATTCTATCTTCAGTATTAAAAGGCACCTTTTTCCAGTTACTATCAGTTCTGAAGAAGAGGTACTGGAGTTGAAATGTTAACTCTGATTTCTCTCCGCAGATGTTCGCAGACTTGCTGAGATTTTCCAGCAATTTCTATTTTTGTTTTCTGATTTCCAGCATCTTTAGATTGTTCATTTTTTTAAAAACAGTGCCAGTCTCTGCCTTTGTCACATCCCTGCCTTTGTTCAACCCATCCTAATTTTCCTCCTCCTCCTCCTTACTCCTTTCTTCCCTCTCAGCATCCATGCTTTCTTCCCACCTTCCTTACCTCTCTCACCTTCCCTCATGTTTCCTTAAACTCTTCCTTATATCCTTCATCCCTCATTTCCTTTTTTCATGAATCCCTCCTTCCTCCCAAACTCTTTTCTGTTGTATTTTCTATCACTACATCAAGATGCCTAAGAAACATGCTCATTGTATCATCACCACATCTCAGCACGTAACTCGAAAGTATAAAGATCTTATGTTCTATCTTCACTCTGATCGTTTGAAGCATGACACCCATGGAAACATGTTTTAAACTAATAGTTCAATATCAACCCAGAGACTTCAGATGCCTGAGGAATTTGACATTTTTGTATAATAGTTAATAATAGTAAATGTCTGTTGGATTCTTCAATTCCACGGTTTGCATGACCAGTTTCTTATGCCACAGGGATTTCATAAATATTGCCCCATGAGGTAAAGCAATCTATGGAAGTACACCCTACACCTTTCCTCCTTCTATTGCTTATTACCTCCCTCCCACCTTCTTACCCCCATCTCTCCTTCCTCCCTCTTTCCCTTCATCCTTCCTTTCCTTACTCTTACCTTGCTTTCTTCCTACATTTCCTAAAACCCACTTTGCTTTCATTCCATTTGTTTCCATTCACTCCCAGCTCTCTCCTTCATTCTTTCTTCTTTTCCTTTCTTTCTCTCTCCTTCAGTTCCTTGCTCCCACCTTTCCCTCATTCCTTCTTTTCCTTCGTTCTACTTCCTCCAACCTTTCCATGTCACATCATTTCTTCCTTTTCCAATCCCTGCTTTCCTCCCTTCCTCCATTGCTCCCTTCACTCCCTTTCCTTCATTTTGTCCTCCTCTTTCCTTTCCTCTGTCCATAATTTGTTTTTCTTCCCCCAATTCTACATTTTCTTACTCCTTTCTCTCATTCCTTCCTTCCTCCTTCCTTCTCACCATCCCTGCTTTTCTCACTTTCTTCTTTGGATCCCACTTTTTCTCTGTCTTCCTCTCTACCTTCCTTGAACCCACACTCTTGCCTTTATTTCCACCTTTCTTCCTTTGTATGTTCATTTCTTCCTTTCTTTCTTCCTCCATCTCGTCCTTTCCTCCTTATTCCCATCCTCTTTCAACCTCACCTTTCCTCTATTGCTCAATTTCCCCCACCTTTCTGTCCTCTCTCTTTTCATTTCCTTGCCCTTCTTGATTCCCTCCCTCTCTCATTCTTTCTTTCCCTCCTTCTTCTTTTCCTTAAATCCGTTATGTCATGAATATCCATCCACTTTTATCTTCACGAAACCTCATCTGATCGACTGCAATGAGCACCAATCCTTTAGAAGTTATGAAGTTATATGCAGTTACTTTTGAAGACCATTGTGTTAGTTGATCAAACAACATCAAACCATATCGCACAACTTCAATTCCTTAATGATTGGGATAATATGAGATACGACAAAAAGGCCAATGATGTACAGCTGCCACACATACCAAGATTTAAAGCCACAATTCCCTGGTCTTAATTCCTCTAACCTTTGAAGAGAATCTAATAACACTTGATGATGGTTCAGTCATCAAAGCTAAGGGGATTAATGTCTGGGGGCAATCCTTGCTTGTGTCTCTATTAAAGTCAAAAATAAGCAGAATCTAGCCATTGATATTTTGGGAATTGAAATCTATAGCAACTCATTGGAACCTCTCAGCTTAATTGTCTTGGAAATCTGAAAGTAGATTGAGAGGATTTTTTCTATCAAACAACAGTACTGCGATTGACAAAGGCAGCATTGCTGACATGATGCACAATTTTAAGCTGTTGCTTTGTGCTAAAGTGTTTGTTTACAAGTTTGGATTGAGGATCTAAGACAGAGTGTGAATAAGAAAAGATACAAAGAGCATAGAACCTTATAGCAGGAGGAGGCTATTTTCCCCATTGTATTAAATATGAATATGTGCCAGCAATTCCTTGTTTGATCTGATTAATTAGTGCTAATCCTGGCACTGGTAGTCAATAACATTGTTCCCTGCAGTCACAATTTCAAACCTGTTACAGATGATTTCTCTTTTACATACTAATCAAGTTAAGAAATATTAGAAGGTAATTTTGTATGTTATGTATCCAGTAACACCATCTCTTTGGAAAGAGTGACTACTATGATAAGCCAAGAACTTGGAAAGCAATCTTCATTGTTTCATTTTGAAAATTGCATTTTCACTCCTATAATCTTTATAGGCTATCTGACTTCAAACTCATAACCCATGTAAATTGGTGTTGTATTTTGGGTAGGTTTACACATTGGATTTTTAGTTACAGAAAATGCTCAAGCAACTTAAATCTAACTACGACTCATTTCAGTCTTGAATTGGAAGAATATAACTTCATCTGTGTAGGCCAGTTTCTAATACAGATGTCAGAGGCAAAATTACAGAATGCAGCATCATTTTCAGTCTATCTGCTGTTAATTCCATCAAGGTCTAAAGCTACAGTTACAACGAAAATCTCTTGCTTTATCTGAGAATTCCAAAACTTATAAACTGAAATAGCCATGTTACTATCAGATCTCTCAGTCACTTTTTCCTCACCAGTTATATTACCATTGGAGATATGAATTATTTCACTGCTTAATTGATGATATAGCAGTGGATATTTGAAGCATTTCGGGGTTTCAGTCATCAGCCTCTTACGTGTTTACAAGCTGAGGCTTGTCATTTTGGGCTGTGATTATCAATTACTGGTGGATTCTCACTGCTGTTGCTCACTATAACCAATTCTCTTTTCTACCTTTTAAAACTAAACATCAAAAAGCCCCTGGTAGGGCACAAATCTAACATAAGTGGATCCTTCTATCTATGTTCTAAGGTCTAATAATCAATGATGGAGGATTCAGAGTTTTAAAAAGAGACAGTATCCAGACACTTGTCTGTACATAACAAGATGCAGTTTTTTGCATGATAGGAATAGGTACAAGTGACATTAAAAGGTTAGGTATAAGTACAATTATCAGAAGATAGGTGGGTCACATCGGTCTCCATTACCATCTCACGCAAGCCAACCTGATTGTCCACACGAAGACTGATTCACATCATTAGGTTGGATGGAGTTGAAGTTGTTTCATCATTAGCAATTTCAAAGCCATCACAAGTCTACGTTGCACTTGATGCACTGACCACAGGGCAGGAATTAATGTTTATGTTGCTATTAATCTACACATCAACAGATTAGCAATATTCATCAAGATCCCAGGTCCTATGGAAATCAAGTCATTTCTGTAATACAGATATCTGAAGTGAATACAACTTCAATTTAAAATCATCTCTTACAGTCGGCACTGAAAGCATCACTGCTCCTTACCTGGCCGGGCAGCATCAGCGGAGCAGGAAAGCTGACATTTCAGGTCGGGACCTTTTTTCAGAAATGGGAAAGGGGAAAGGGCTCTGAAATGAATAGAGAGGGGAAGGCAGTGATAGCCCATAGATAGTGGAGCAGATCGGGTGGGAGAGAAGGCAGACTGGTCAAGGAGGTGATGATGAACTCGTAAAAGTGAGTGTAAATTTCTTTAACCGTGAGTCAAACCTTGCTTCTACTGACTACTTCTCCCACCTCCAACTCATCCCATCCTCCTGGAAACCCAAAACATCAGCTTTCCTGCTTCTCTGATGCTGACTGTGTTCCTCCAGCTTCACACTGTGTTATCTCAGACTCCAGCATCAGCAGTTCTTACTATCTTTATCAAGAATGACAAATGCTTGCTTAGAACATAACCTGGAGGAGAAAAAAGACTACAGGATCTAAGAGTGATGAGGGTGGCTACTATTATCCAATAATAACATTCTGATTTAGGTGTTACTCATATTACTTATAAGCCGTCAATATGTCCATTTACTTGGGCACAGCTAGCAGAAGTACCTTCTACCTGAAGCAAATGCAACTAATTTGATTTTCTTTGTAAAAATGTTATTAACAGAATGAGGGGGAATTTTTCAGGAGCAGCTGTGGTTAACATGTTGCCTGGTCAGCATACAGAAAGGAAATAAAACAGAGTGAGTGGCCTACCAAAATTGGAATCAATTCTGATTTTAGCCTGTCTGTTCATTGAAAGGTAACGCAGGAAACTGTGATCCAAATGATTTCTGAAGATTTTCCCTGTGCTAATTCCAATGTTCCTCACTGCAATTTGCCCAGGTGATATTTTACAACTCGATGAATGCTTGTGAAATTATGTTCCAATGTGTTACAAAACTTTGTCTGTACTAGTGAACAGACCATTACTGGCATGGTGGCCCAGTGATTAGCATTGTGGCCTCACAACAGCAGGGGCCCAGGTTTGTAGTTTACATGTTCTCCCTGTGTTTATGTGTGTTCCTGCCAGGTGCTCCTGTTTCCTGCCACAGTTCAAAGATGTGCAGGCTAGGTGCATTGGTTATGTAAAATTGTCCATTGTGTCCAAGGCTGTGTAGATTAAGTGAGGGATGACTCTGGATGCTCTTCAGAGAGTCAGTGTGGACTCAATGAGCTAAATGGTCTGCTTCCACACTGTAGGGATTCAACGATTAAAAATGCTGCTGCTTCTAGTTGTAAGGGTATGTGTTTAGTTATTACAAAAGGCCAGTGACAGTAAGCTGGCAATTCTGAGAAAATGTTGTGGCTTGCCAAAAAGTTTTTAAGGAACTAGTAGAGTTGCGTTTTCTCAAATTATCTCAAGCCAGTACTGAGGGTACAATCCTACTCTTTGCCAGAGCAGTATTTTGATTCGCAATGCTAAATAATAAAACACTTTTCTCTTAAGATCTTCACATAATGGAAATGCTGCACTGCAATTTTGGATTTCAGATGGCATCTGAACAGCGAAATGACAAAGATGAAACTGCCCTATTAGTAAATGGTTAGATAAATATTTTTGCCGTCACCACTAATAACTCACCAATAAGAATCACATTCCCAAGTATGTCACATTTCAAACTGCACATTCCCAAAGCACAGCTCCAAAAATATTGATGATCTCCAGGGAGGACTGATAGATATCATGAAATGTGTCAGGTTTATTACTGTTAGCAAACCGTGATACTACTATGGAATATGTTCTCTCAATGCCACTGAGGTTTGGTTGGCTTTGTAGAAAGTTTATTTCTTTGTGAAGTATTGTTATCAATGCCTATTTCCAGACACTTTGTAGAGTGCTTGATGATTGCACAGTGTAAGTTAGGAATGAAACTGCTTGCAAGGTTCAGTGCAATTCTCATCACAGACTGATGTTTTGCCAGATTGCATTTGCTTGATTACCTTTACAACTTCCTCCTCTGTGATAGCCAAATTGAGTGAGCTCTTATCTTCCCACAGGCTTCAAGTGGACGATGTTAGCAGAGTAGTCACCAGGCACTGAAGATTCAGATCTGCACGAACATTGATGAAATACCTGAAGCCTTCATTGATCTGCTAGATTATCTGCACTTGGAGAGTCCTTTGAATTGCAAATTTTGGGGATTTTGCTTAAGTCTTATTGCTACAGTCAGTGAATTCGACACTAATGAAGTTGCCCCAATTTGCCATGTTTGCAGGGCATGCCTTAATTGCATGAAGATAAGCAAACATTCTGCTATCAAAAATTATTTTTTCTCTCTAAGTTAATTAGTGTTGCTAATCACATTTTGTACTTTTTCCTCCAAGCTATCTGGAAGATTGTGAACAACTCAGGTTTTCTATTTCACGCTTGTCATTCAAATCTACTGCAGCTGACTTGCACAGATTCACTGAAAAAGGTAGCAAATCAAAGCTGAAGAACAAGGAACGAAATGAAACACTCAAGAAATGGATCAGCTTATGCTGAGGAAAGGTAAAGACAGAGTCACGAACCATTTCAATTCCCCCTCCAACTCTTTGGATGACATGTCCATCCTGGGCCTCCTGCATTGCCACAATGATTCCACACGACAGCTGCGGGAACAGCATGTCATATTTCGCTCGGGAAACCTGCAGCCCAATGGTATCACTGGAATTCGCAAGCTTCAAAATCTCCCCTTCCCCAACTGTACCCCAAAACCAGCCCAGCTCGTCCCCGCCTCCCTAACTATTCCTCCCACCTTAAGCCCGACCCCCATTTCCGACCTACTAGCCTCATCCCGCCTCCTTGATCTATCTGTCCTCCCCTGGACCAACCTACCCCCTCCCTAACTCCCCACCTACACGCACCTTTACTAGCCCCAACCCCGCTTCCTAGACCTGTCTGTCTCCTCTCCACCTATCTTCTCCTTTATCCATCTTCTATCCGCCTCCCCCTCTCCCGTTATTTATTTCAGAATCCCCTTCCCCTCCCACGTTTCTGAAGAAAGGTCTTGACCCGAAGCATCAGCCTTCCTGCACCTCTGATGCTGCTTGGCCTGCTGTGTTCATCCAGCTCCACACTGTGTTATCTCAGATTCTCCAGCATCGGCAGTTCCTACTATCTCTGAAAAAAATTGTGATGAATTTCTCGTGCAGTTTCTTCACTCACGTCATGACAAATATGAACAACGTGTTTTGTGTTTATCTAACAGTCTTAATGCAGTAAATGACCCAAGTAAATTCAGAAGATTAGTATCAAACAGAATTTAGCACAGTCACATAAGGCTGCATTAAGTGAATGGCTGGTGAATTGGCACTTAAGTAATGATTTCAAGGGAGAGAGAGAAGTGAGAAGTATAGATGATTGGTGAAAATGAGAAAAGTGCAAGTGACTAGAATAGTTGGAGTGCAGAAATGGAATGGTACAAAGTTCTTGGAGGATTTTAGGGTTACAAGTGAGAAGTACAAGTAAGCAAGGAGGGCAAGTTGTCCTTTTGATAAGGGAAGTCATAACAATAGTGCTTTCTTAAGGGGTCATCCGATGGGGACATATGGTTAGAACTTAGAAACAAGAAGTGGATGGTTACTCTGTATTATAGATCCCCAAGTAGCTGGCGTACTAGAGGACCAGACGTTGGAGAGATTACAAATACCTGTGAGAATAACAGCGTAGTATTGTTTGGAGATTTTAATTTCCCCTGCATTGACTGGGCCACCTGGAGCGTAAAAGGCCCAGTCAGGGTGGAATTTGTTAAATATGTCCAAGAACATATCCTAAATTAAAATTTACAGGGCCCTACTCAGGAGGGTGCAACACTGGATCTCCTCTTAAGAAATAATGTCAAACAAGTGCCTGAAGTGTCAGTTGGAGAGCAGTTGGGTCCAGTGCTATAACTCTCTTAGCTTTAACAGAATTATGGAAAAAGATAGGATAGGTTCACAGCAGCGCCAACTTTGGGGCCATTAGGTGGGACCTGGCAACGGTCGATTGGGTGAGTCTATTTGAACAAAAAGGAACGATGAGCAAACGGGAGGCTTTTAAAAGTGTGATATCAAGAGTCCAGAGACAGTACATCTCTGTTAGAATAAAGAGAAAAGCTGGCAGGTTTAGCGATCCCTGACTGACGAGGGATGTTGAGGCTCTGGTCAGGAATAAGAAGAAGGCATACATTGGGTTTAAGTTATTGGGCTGGAAGTGAATCCCTAGGTGACTATAAACAGTATAGGAGCACACTCAAGAGGGAAATCAGAAAAGCAAAAAGACTGTATGAGAGGGATCTGACAGATAAGTTTAAAGATAATCCCAAGAGGTTCTATAGCTATATTCAGACTAAAATGGTAGCTCAGGAGAGAACAGGTCCCCTTAAAAATCAGCATGGCCGTCTATATGTGGAGTCACAGGAGATGGGGGAGATTTTTTATTAATATTCAGGAGGGAATCATGGATGCTAAAATAATAAGGGGAACAAGAGGGGATGTTTTGGATCACATACACATTATTAGAGAGGAGGTATTTGCAGCCTTAGATGGCCTTAAGGTGGATTAATCACCTGGTCCTAATTAAATCGATCCTTAGATATAGTGGGAGGCTTGGGAAGAAGGTTCAAAGGCACTTGCGAGATTTTTACTTCATCTTTAGCCACTGGCAAAGTTCTGGAGAATGAAAGGTGGCTAATGTTGTTCCATTAAGAAAAGTGACAAAGGAAAGCCAGGGAATAGCAGGCTAGTGAGGCTAACATCAAAGGTAGGCAATTTATTGGAGAGGATACTGGGGGACAGGATCAACCAACATTTGGATAGTCAAGGTCTGATTAGGGATAGGCAGTGCGGATTTGTGTATGGAAGCCATGCCTTGCAAATATTTTAGAGTTTTTCAAGGAGATGATAGATGAGGATAGGGGAGTGGATGTTGTCTATATGAATTTCAGTCAGGACTTTGACAAGGTCCCATATGGTAGGCTAGTCATGAAGGTTAGTTTGCATGCATCCAGGGAGATCTAGCTAATTGGATTCAAAATTGGATTGATGATAGAAAGCAGAGGGTGATGGTTGAAGGCTGTTGCTCAGACTGGAGGCCGGTGACGAGTGGTGTGCCACAGGAGTCAATGCTGGGACCTTTGTTATTTATTGTTTACATAAATGATCTGGATGTGAATGTACAAGGCATGATTAGTAAGTTTATGGATAATACAAGATTAGGAGGTGTCATTGACAGCAAGGAAGCTTATCAAAAATTACAGAGGGATCTGGATCAGATGGAGTAGTGAGCTGAGGATTGGCAAATGCAATTCAGGACAGATAAGTGTGAGGTGCTGCACTGTGGAAAGTCAAAACAAGGTATGACTTATACAGTAAACGGTAAAGTCCTGGGGACTGTTGTGTAACAGAGAGACCGAGGGGTACATGTACATAGTTTGTTAAAAGCAGCGTCAGGGTGGTGAAGAAGGCTTTGAGCATACTGCTCTTCAATGGTTGAGGCAGTGAGTATAGGAGTTGGGACATTCTGTTACAGTTGTATAAGTCATTAGTGAGGCCACACTTGGAGTATTGTGTGCAGTTTTGGTCACCCTGCTGTAGGAAAGACATAGTTAAACTAGAAAGTGTGAAAAGAAGATTTACAAGGATGTTGCCAGGGCTAGTTGGACTGAGTTATAGAGAGAGTTTGGCCAGAATAGGACTTTATTGCTTGGAATGTTGGAGAACGAGGGATGACTTTATTGAGGTATACAAAATCATGAGGGGCATAGATAGATTAATACATATCGTCTTTTTTTTCCCCAGGGATAGGGAGTTAAAAACTAGAGGATATAAGTTTCATGTAAGAAGGGATACTTTTAAGAAGGGCCTGAGGGGCAACTTCTCCACGCAGAGTGTGTTTTGCATAGGGAATGGGCTGCTAGGGAAAATGGTTGAAGCCGGTACAATATAAACATTTAAAACCATTTGGATAGGTACAAAGATGGGAAGGGTTGAGACGGATATGGGCCAAATGCAGGCAATTGGAATTACCTGAGTGGGCACCATGCTCAACATGGGCCAGTTTGAGCTGAAGGGCCAGTTTCTACGCTGTATTATTCTATGACTCTAAAAGGAGGACTGGGTTGTGGAGGAATTTGAAAATAAGCATGAGAATTTTGCACCTGACGGTGAACCGCATTGTCAAAGAACGTAGATTACAGTAAAAGCCCTTGGAGCTATCAAGGCCATGCTCACCTAAATTCAATAATCCCACTGCTCAGCACATGGCTCCATTGCCCAGCACGTGGCTCCACTGTCCAGCACAAGGCCCCACTCTCCAGCACATTGCCCCACTGCCCAGCACATGGCCCCATTGCCCAACACATGGCTCTACTGCCCAGCACATGGCCCCATCGCCTAGCACATGGCCCACTGTCCAGCACATGGCCCCACTGCCCAGCACATGGCCTCACTCTCCAGCACAAGGCTCCACTCTCCAGCACATTGCCCACTCTCCAGCATATGGCCCACTGTCCAGCACATAGCCCCATTGCCCAGCACATGGGCCCACTGTCCAGCACAAGGCCCCGCTCTCCAGCACATGGCCCCACTGCCCAGCACAGGGCCCCACTGCCCAGCACAAGGCCACACAGCCCAGCACATGGCCCCACTGTCCCGCATGTGGCCATAGCCTTGAATGTTATTTGATTTCAAGTACTCATTCAAGTATTTATTTTAACAGATTGTTAGCTTTCCTGCCTCTGCTCCCCTCCCAGGCACTTTATTCTAGATTCCTACCACACTGTGAGTGATTTTTATATTCACAAATCCTCTCCAGACCTCCAGGCCTTTCATCTCAAAATTGTGCTCCAACATTATTGACCCATCAACTAAAAGGACCAATGACTTACTGTCTACCCTGTCCATGCCCATTTTAATGTACGTCAACAACGCAACCTACTCAATCCACTCAACCCAGGGGATCATCAAAACCCTCAAAAACATAAGAATAGACGAGGTCTAGACCATGGCATCCTTTGATGTTATCACCCTATTCACACCCATTAGCATACCACTGGCAAGAGAAACATTAGCCACACTACTGAATGAACCAGACCCAAATAACACCATCTCCATAGAGAACATGCTGAAATTACTAGCCTGAAAGGCTTATGCCTCACGACCCACTTTACCTTTAATGGCCAGATCTACAAACAAATCAATGGGGCACATATGGGATCACCCATAACTGAACTAATAGCAGAAGCAGTGATACAGAGACTTGAAATCATGGTCTTCCACAGATCCAACCTAAACCATGGATCCGATACACGGACAACACTTTTGTCATCATCAAACGATCTAAACTGGAAAAAAAACACACATCAACTTACAAACAACATTTTCATCAGCATCAAATTCACCAGAGAAGAAGAAAACAAACAAACAGCTCTCGTTCCTGGTGATGGTTGAATGCAGGACTAAGAGGGAATTTCTAACCAAAGTATACAGAAAGGTAACACACATGGATCAAGTTCTAAATTTAAATAAGAACCACCCCAACACCCACAAACAGAGTTGCATGAAAACACTATTCAAACGAGGTGCAACACACTGCAGCAACCCTGAACTATGCCAAAATGAAGAAGAATACTTCTACCGAGTATTTAGAGACAATGGATACCTGAGCCAGTGGGTCTGAAGATGCTTGTCACGCAAACAACAACAGCAAGATACAGTACCCCTGGCAAGCTTGTCACATTAAGAATGTATCTGAACTGACCACAAGACTCTTACGGCCACTGGGAATCAGAGTAGCACATAAACCTACATCAACCCTACGCCAACTGTTAACAAGAACCAAAGACCTCTTACCCACTATTGACAGCACCAATGTAATATACAAGATTCCATACAAGGATTGCAACAAACATTACATTGGACAGACAGGAAGAAAACTGGCTACTGGAGTACATGAATACCAGCCAGCAACAAAAAGACTCGACCAGTACTCACTCGTCTCCATAGATATAGACAAGGAGGACCACCAGTTCAATTGGGACAACATCAGGACCCTCGGACAAGCCAAACAGAGGCAAGCACAGGAATTCCTGGAGGTCTGGTTCTCCACTAAGAAGGCCATCAATAAACACATAGAACTAAACCCCACATACATGCCATTGCAAAGGAAAACCGGAAATGAGGGAATCAACTCCAACCGACCCCAGAGTTTAAGGAATAAGTGAAAAAATACAACACCGCTTCATTGATGGCTGCACTGATGGTGTCACCCAACAGGGATATCTGCAAACTAATGAACCAGTTTGGCAAGTGAACCAACCAAGGAGGTCCCCCTCAGCCCTAATTGCTCTAAAGGAAACAACCTGAGCCTGTTCAGCCCCTTTTCAGAACTAAAATGTTGCAACCTAGGCAACATCTTGATTAATCTTTTCTGCACCCTCTCCTGTACAATAACATCCTTCCTATAATGTGGTGACCAGAATCGCACACAGTACTCCAGCTGTGACCAAACCAAAGCTTGATACAGCTCCAACAAAACCTCCCTGCTCTAATCAATGTCACAACTGAAGAAGGCAAGTGTCTTGTATGTGTCTTAATTGTCCCTCTGCCTTCAGGGATCCAATAACAAGCACCCCAGATCACCCTGTTCTTCTGAGCTTCTTACACATTGTAAACAAGCTTCAGAATTAATTCAAGGCTTTGAAAAGGGCTCTCTAGAATATCATCAGGAATCATAGATTTCAAACATGTTGAGAAATTAGAGAAGCTGCAATTGCATTCTTTGTAGCAGAGAAAATTAAGGGGAGATTTAATACAGATGTTCAAAATTTTGATAGGTTTAAAAGAACAAAGAAGAATAGAGTGCAGGAGCAGGCCCTTCCAGGACTGTGCTGACACATGATGCTTCTCTAAACTTGAGATAATGGGAACTGCAGATGCTGGAGAATCCAAGATAACAAAGTGTGGGGCTGGATGAACAAAGCAGGCCAAGCAGCATCTTAGGAGGACAAAAGCTGATGTTTCGGGCCGAGACCCTTTATCAGAGAAGTGCTTTAAATTTTCCCCTTTTTAGCTTAAACTCATGTCCATTGGTAACTGATACTTCTACCCTTGGAAAAAGATTCCGATTATCCATTCTATCCATGCCTCTCATAATTTTGTAAACTTCTATCAGGGTCTTGAAAAAAATACATCAAGAGAAACTCGCAGGAAGCTCAATAACCAGAGAACACAGAATTAAGGTAGTTGAAATCGCATCAGAGAGAGGTGGTGAGAATGAGGATTTAAATAGGAAGTGGTTATAACCTGGAATGTCTGAGCTGGTGGTGATAGAAATTCATTAGCAATGTTCCATACTTGATAAATATTTAAAAAGAAAAAGTAAGTGCTAGGCTGTAGGAAATTATTGATTCAGTTCTGTATGATTAACAAGATTTAACGAATTACTTCTCTCAAAGGATCATGAATCTATGGAATTCCTTACTCAAGAGTGTTGTGGACAACAGACAACTGAATAAATTTAATGAGGAGCTAGATAGATTTTTAATGTGCAATTTGTCATAGGGTTATGGGGGGCAGGCAGAAAAGTGGAGTTGAGGCCAAGATGAGATCAGCCTTGATTATATTAAATGATGGAGCATGGTCGAGGGGCTGTACTGCCTCCGCCTGCATCTAGCTCTTAAGTATTTTGTGATTGAATTTGATACTGGATTGAAGAAATGGCAGAGAGAATCACAAACCAAAGTTCCCCATTTATAAGCTGTTAATGCACAATTAACAAATAAGATAGGAGAATGTCAAGCTAATGTAGGCTGACAATTACTTCCAAAAGTGGAAATGAAGCAAACCATGAAATGTATGAACAGCAGCACAGAACTACAAAGAAAGTTGTAAGATGTGCAATAATGAAAAAATATCAAAAGACCTGCATGTCATATTAAAACTAACAACAAAGATTTCGCGTGGGGGTTGGGGAAGAGAAAGGTTGGTGCACATCAAAGATGAATGCTAAAGTTATAATGATGGATCTAGCATCCTTAATAAATGAGGACTTCATATTCTACTTCAGAGTAACAAAGGAAGACAAAATATTGACATAAAAATAACTCTTGAGGACTATTGTAACATATTTAATACAAGTAAAATAATAATAATGGAGAAATAATAAGGCAAGTGCGACAAACCTAAAGGATTCAATGCTTCTGCCTCTGATCATTGACAGACATAGGTAAGGAAATTGGACATGCATTAGTAATAATTTTCCAAAGCATATTAAATTTTAATTGGATGAGAGCTAAATTGGAAAACCTCTGAAATGGTTGCAGCAACCGTAATGCACATTTGACCCATGCCCATTGGATGTAATACACATTTGTAGATTCTTTTTTTAATCAACCTTTCAAAGATGTTATTATATAGAACATTACAGCACAGTACAGGCCCTTCGGCCCTCAATGTTGTGCCGAGCTGTCATACCGATCTCAAGCCCATCTAACCTACACTATTCCATGTACATCCATATGCTTATCCAATGACGACTTAAATGTACCTAAAGTTGGCAAATCTACTACCGTTGCAGACAAAGCGTTCCATTCCCTTACTACTCTCTGAGTAAAGAAACTACCTCTGACATCTGTCCTATGTCTTTCACCCCTCAATTTAAAGCTATGCCCCCTCGTGCTCGCCATCACCATCCTAGGAAAAAGGCTCTCCCTATCCACCCTATCTAACCCTCTGATTCTTTTATATGTTTCAATTAAGACACCTCTCAAACTTCTTCTCTCTAATGAAAACAGCCTCAAGTCCCTCAGCCTTTCCTCGTAAGACCTTCCCTCCAGACCAGGCAACATCCTAGTAAATCTCTGCACCCTTTCCAAAGCTTCCACATCCTTCTTATAATGCAGTGACCAGAACTGCACGCAATACTCCAAGTGCGGCCGCACCAGAGTTTTGTACAGCTTCACCATAACCTCTTGGTTCCAGAACTCGATCCCTCTATTAATAAAAGCTAAAACACTGTATGCCTTCTTAACAGCCCTGTCAATCTGGGTGGCAACTTTCAAGGATCTGTGTACATGGACACCGAGATCTCGCTGCTCATCTACACTACTAAGAATCTTACCATTAGCCCAGTACTTTGCCTTCTCGTTACTCCTACCAAAGTGCATCACCTCACACTTGTCTGCATTAAACTCCATTTGCCACCTCTCAGCCCAGCTCTGCAGCTTATCTATGTCTCTCTGCAACCTACAGCATCCTTCGTCACTATCCACAACTCCACCGACCCAACACCGACCCTTGCAGTACACTACTAGTAACTGGTCTCCAGGATGAACATTTCCCATCAACTGCCACCCTCTGTCTTCTTTCAGCAAGCCAATTTCAGATCCAGACTGCTATGTCTCCCACAATTCCATTCCTCCGCATTTTGTACAATAGCCTATTGTGGGGAACCTTATCGAGCGCCTTGCTGAAATCCACATACACCACATCAACCGGTTTACTCTCATCTACCTGTTTGGTCACTTTCTCAAAGAATTCAATAAGGTTTGTGAGGCACGACCTTCCCTTCACAAAACCGTGCTGACTATCGCTAATCAATTTATTCTTTTCTAGATGATTATAAATCCTATCCATTATAACCTTTTCCAACACTTTACCAACATCTGAGGTAAGGCTCACTGGTCTATAATTACCAGGGTTGTCTCTACTCCCCTTCTTGAACAGGGGAACCACATTTGCTATCCTCCAGTCATCTGGCACTATTCCTGTAGACAATAAGGTATTAAAGATCAATGCCAAAGGCTCGGCAATCTCCTCCCTGCCTTCCCAGAGGATCCGAGGATAAATCTCATCCGGCCCAGGGGACTTATCTATCTTCACACTCTGAAGGATTTCTAATACCTCTTCCTGTGGAGCTCAATCCCACCTAGTCTAGTAGCCTGTATCTCAGTATTCTCCTCGACAACATTATCGTTTTCTAGAGTGAATACTGTTGAAAAATATTCATATAGCGCTTCCCCTATCTCATCTGACTCCACACACAACTTACCACTACTATCCTTGATTGGGCCTAATCTTACTTTCGTCATTCTTTTATTCCTTAAATACCTATAGAAAGCCTTAGGGTTTACCCTAATCCTATCCGCCAACAACTTCTCATGTCTCCTCCTGGCTCTTCTGAGCTCCCTCTTTAGGTCTTTCCTGGCTACCTCGTAGCCCTCAAGTACCCTAACTGAGCCTTCACATCTCATCCTAAAATAAGCCTTCTTCTTCCTCTTGACCAGAGATTCCACCTCCTTCGTAAACCACGGCTCCCGCACTCTAAAGCTTCCTCCCTGCCTGACAGGTACATACTTATCTAGGACACACAGGAGCTTTTCCTTGAATAAGCTCCACATTTCTAATGTGCCCATCCCCTGCAGTTTCCTTCCCCATCCTATGCTCCCTAAATCTTGCCTAATCTCATCATAATTACCTTTCTCCCAGCTATAACTCTTGCCCAGTGGTATACACCTATCCCTTTCCATCACTAAAGCAAACACAACAGAATTGTGATCGCTATCACCAAAGTGCTCACCTACTTCCAAATCTAACACCTGGCCAGGCTCATTACCCAGTACCAAATCTAATGTAGCTTCGCCCCTTGTTGGCCTATCTACATACTGTGTCAGGAAGCCCTCCTGCACACACTGGACAAAAACTGACCCATCTATAGTACTCGAACTATAGTGTTCCCGGGCAATATTTGGAAAGTTGAAGTCCCCCATGACAACTACCCTGTTTCTCTCACTCCTATCGAGAATCATCTTTGCTATCCTTTCCTCTACATCTCTGGAACTATTCGAAGGCCTACAGAAAACTCCCAACAGGGTGACCTCTCCTTTCCTGTTTCTAACCTCAGCCCATACTACCTCAGTTGACGAGTCCCCAAACATCCCTTCTGCAACTGTAATACTGTCCTTGACCAACAATGCCACACCTCTGCCCCTTTTACCATCTTCTCTGTTCTTACTGAAACAGCTAAATCCCGGAACCTGCAACAACCATTCCTGTCCCTGCTCTATCCATGTCTCCGAAATGGCCACAACATTGAAGTCCCAGGTACTAACCTCTAGATACCTCTAGATCAGATTTGAACCCAGAACGCCTAGGTTAGGGGCAAGGGCATTATCACTGATCCATAAGAGCCCAAAAATCACAACTACTTTATCACCTTGTTTATTGGGATGATTTCTGCATCCAATCTGTACCAACTGTGCTTCCTATTCATTAGATGAACAGCAGAGCACCAACACTGTAACACTGCATTTCTTCAATGGGAATTCTGTTGTATTTGGAGTAGTTGCTAACAGTCATTGATGAAGAGGATTTTGACCTGAGTGAGAAAGGAACGCTACAATGGGGAAGAAACCCAATGGTTTTCAGATCCTACAATAAGGCCATGTAGAAGAAGATGGAAAGAAGGTCAGAAGAAGACTCTCCAGTCACATGCTGATATGGCAGCAGATCTCCCTGAAAGTCTATACCAAGATCTCAGAACCAGGATACAATGCTGCAGGAAGTTCAACAATTGCACATGAGTGATCGTTGCACATTCAAATGCAATATCCCTCCAAATGCATTACTGCCCAATTCCCCACTCTCCCATCTATCACCAACCTCCATCAATCAGGCTTTATAGCTAACACTCTTCACCTCATCTTCCTACTGCTCAATTCTCATGCCCACATTTCGCAGGTCACTCGCAGTGCCAGACACTGGATCATGAGAATCACATCAAACAAACAGATTCCATGGCATTTATTGTCATACTTCCCTCTTTCTTGCATGAGAAGTTGACCCAAAATCATAGACAGAAAAAGTAAACCAAAAGAGAACAGATGATTCCCGCACACTACTGAGGAGATGGTGCTGCTTATTTCTGAGAAGGCCATTGCTGGTGCACAGGAAAGTAATGGAACTGAGAGTATTAAAGCTGATGATATCTGCATACCTGGGAACATAGGAACCCAGGAGCAAGAATAAACCATTCAGTCCATTTGAGTTACTGCATCGTTCACAAGAGTGGCTGATCATCCATTTCAATATTACTTTACCGCACTATCACCATTTCTCTTTATGTCATTGGTAATCAGAAATCTGTCAATCTCTACATTAATTCTTTGAAATGACTGAGTTTCCATGGCCCTCTAGAATAGAGAATCCTAGAAAAGTAAAAATGTTTATCCTTGTCTTGGTCCTGTATGGTACCCCTTATTCTGATTTCAGAATCCTCAACCAGGGAAACATCCTACTTAAAACTACCCTTCAGTTACTTTGTAAGCTTCAATGAGATCACCTTTCATCCTTCAAAACTCTTGAGGATGCACGCTCAGTTTTCCAAATATCTCTGCAGGAGAGTCTCGCCATCGCATGAATAAGTCTGGAGAAACTTTGTTGCACTTTCTCGATGGAAATCATTTTCTTTTTAAGGTACCAAAACTGCACACAGTATCTCGGGTGCTGACTAACAAAGCTTCTACATGCTCCTGGACTTAATCCCTCTTTCAATAAAGGCTAATATACCAATTGTCTTCTTAATTGTCTGTTCTACATCCAAAGTCATAAGTGTCATAGAGATATATAGCATGGAAACAGACATTTTGTCCAACTCATCCATGCTGACCAGATATCCTAAATTAACCTTGTAACATTTGTCAGCATATCCCTCTAAACCCTTCTTATTCATATATCCATCCAGATGTCTTTTAAATATTATATATGTATCAGTCGCCACCACTTGCTCTAACAGCTCATTCCATACACACACCACACCTTGCATGAAAAAGTTGCCCCTTAAGTCCTTTTAAAGTCTTTCACCTCTCACCATAAACATATGCTCTCTATTTTGGACTACCCTATCGTGAGAGAAAAAGACCCAACTACTTGCTCCATCAATGCCACTCATGATTTTAAAATCTCGGCCTCTGAAGCTCCAGGGAAAATGATCTCAGCCTATTCAGCCTCTCCCTGAAGTTCAAACCTTCCAACCCTGGCAGCATCCTTGTAAAACTTTTCTGAACCCTTTCAAATTTCACATCTTTCCGATAACAGGGTGACCAAAATTGAATGCAATGTTCTACAGTGGATTAACTCATGTCCTGTGCAGCCGCAACATGACCTCCAAACTCCTTATACCTGTCTTCAATGATTTATGGACAAGGATATCAATGTTCCTTTGTCTATTTATACATTCAAACCTCTTATCATTCAAAAGAGTCTGCACATCCGCTCTTGCAGCAAAAATATATGATTTCATATTTGTTGACATTATACTTCATCTGCCAAGTTCATGGCATTCACTAAATCTGTCCAAATTCTCTTGACATAGTAGGAACTGCCGATGCTGGAGAATCTGAGATAACACAGTGTGAAGCTGGATGAACAAAGCAAGCCAAGCAGCTTCTGAGGAGCAGGAAAGCTGACGTTTCTGGTCAAGACCCTTCACTTTGCATCTTCCTTGCAGTATGCGATCAAATCTCACTTCATGTCATTCATGAATTTGGAAATATTACATTTCGTTCCCCAGATCCAAATCATTGTCTTATTGTGAATGGCTGATGTCGAAGTACTGATCCTTACAATATTCTAATAGTTATAGTCTGCTAACACCAGAATGATTCATTTATTCCAAATCTGTTTCCTGCCTGTTTAGCCATGCCAATAGTTTATCTTCCATCACATGAGTTTTAGTTTTGCTAACCAATCTCCCATGGGAGATTGCCAAATGAAAGTTCAAGTGTGCTACATCCCCTGTATCAATTCTGTTCATAACATGCTCAAAAATACTCCAACAGATTAACCAAACATGATTTTCCATTCACAAACCCATGCTGACTACACCCAATTAGATGATTATCAACCAATTGTCCAGTTTTCATATCCTTTACAATAAATTTTCACATTATCCGTTCTGTTGATATGAGACTGATGGGCCTGTAGTCTGTCATGTGCACTTTCCTCATTTTTTAAATATTGGAATGAAATTTGATCCCTTCAATTCTACAGGAACCATTGCAAAATATATAGAATTCTGGAAGGTGATCACTAAACTATCCCTTATCTCTATAGCTACTTCTTTCAGCACTCTAGATTATATTTACACACGTATAGAATGGCAAGTGCCGGGAATTTATCATCCTTTAATTCCATTAATTTCTTCAACATAACCTTCTTAATAATTTCCTACAATTCCAAAATCTCCCTAGTCTCTTGGAAGTATAATTCTGGGAAATTACTTTTGTCTCTCTCGGAGAAGACAAACATAAAGTAATCATTTAACTTCTTTGTTCTCTATTCCACATGTAAATTCTTATGATTTTGCCTGCAGTGAGCTCACATTTGTCTTAACAAATATAAATAGAAGGTCTTTTCCTTCACAGATGCTGCCAGACCTGCTGAGTTTTCCAGCAACTTTGTTTTTGTTCCTGATTTACAGCATCCACAGTTCTTTTGGTTTTTATTTAGATAAAGGTGAGAAGATTTTACAACTTCTTCTTATGTTTTTTGATAGTTTTCTTTCATATTCTATTTTCCCTTACTTTATGAGTTTCTTGATTCTCCTTTGCTTTATTTTGTTCTCCTTTAGTGTATACCAAAATCCTCCCAATCCTTGGGTTTGTTATTTATCTGGCAACTTTATAGGTCTTTGATTTTAATCTCATGCACTCCTAATTTATTTTATTAGACATAGTTGACTACATTTCTGCGCAATTTTGTGCCTTGAAGGAATATATAGTTGCTGAAAGCTACGTCATGGTTCTTTACAGACTATCTGTGTCTTTACTGCCTCACACCACCATCCCCCCACCCACATCCTCACTCAACTTGTATCTTCACTCTGCCCCATTTCCTCATGCCCAATTCTGTATCCTCACTCCAGCATGTTTTCAGCCCCTTGCACCCTCGCTCCCACTTCGTGCCCTCACTTGCTTGTATCCTTAATCCCTCTCCTAAATCTCCACTTCCTCTGCGTTGCACTTACTCCTCCTGCTGAACCTGTTTCAATAATAGAGCCTCTTCCCTGCATACACTCAGTGTGGAATTTTGCATAACATCATTGAAATGTTACACTATGATGTAATGAATATAGAATTGTACATTTCTGGATTACTATGCATGCACAGTTTCTGTAATTCAGACCCCTAGGCTAATATTCTGAGGATATGAGCTCTGGCCCCATCCTGACAGATGGTGAAATTCAATTTCAATAAAAATCAGGAATAATTGAAAGAAGTTCAAGAAGATTCGAGTAGGAGAATTGCTCCCCAAACACCTTGCCCAAATATGACATTCCATTGAATTCTCCTCAACGTCTTTTCATCTTCCTTCTTCCAGCAACTCATTCTACTCCACAAAGTCTCTTCTTATTTTTTACGGAATGCCTCATCCTGCAGATTGGGAGCACCCAGTTTGTATAGAAGCCTTGATATCCACACCCATTCAGACATCACCTAACACACAACTCAAAGCAAATCTTTGAAATTAGAAATGATAGGGAAAAGTGCTAAACATTTACAGAATCACAGATAGTCTGAAGAAATCACACAACAGGTAACCTGTAAGTGCTCAAGGGTGCCTTTACATAGTACTGCAGGGTAGTGGGAAGGAGAGCATTCTTCCTTTTTTGTAACACATGTTCAGCTAATGGAAAATGGCTCACTGTCTGGATTGTTAATGCCCCAAAATGACACAGCCAGTTAACATAATGATTGACGTCTTCCCATAGGCATTCACAGGGTCCGCACTAACATTGACACCGATATGGTGCATCACATGAGTTGTGCCATAATTGAGTGTGTGTGTGTGTGTGTGTGTGTGTGTGTGTGTGTGTGTGTGTGTGTGTGTGTGTGTGTTTAGCATGTGTGTCCTATATACACGATTTGGGCCTCCAGGGACACTTGTAGCATTCAAAATTTTGCTTGATTTCTTTCCCCTTGTCTTTGGATTTACAAGTTGCGATTATCACTTCATGATTTCAGAATGGATTGCGCAAATGGGCAAATAGATTTGAAACAGCAGTTTGGGGAATTTAATGAAATCTATTAGTCGAGACAGCATGACCATGCTTGTGATCAAATCTCAATTGATCAAAGAGATTCTGCCTGGATTTCCTCAGGGCAGACAAATGGATTTGAATTTCTGAGAGGATCACTAGCATGGCAGATGGATGAATGTTGTCGTGATATAAAGATGCCTCATGTGCACTGAATTAAAAGTAAGCCATGACATAGTGAAGGATTGTTCGGGAAGTGAGAAAACTGAAAGTAGAAATAAGAGGTCTTTTTATTTTTGATCGAAAGGATGTAGCGGTTGATGTTCTGGCAGAATTTGTTATAAAAAGTTGCTGGCAGGAATTAACTAAAAAGAGGAGAAAGACACACTTTAGATAATATGTTAAATGAGAGACAGTTGTATGATTCTTTTCCTTTGATCTCCATCATGACTGATCAACTGCTTATGATATTTTTAATGATTATTTTATTATGGATTTTCACAAAATAATGTACTCTCTGACATGTTGTAAGCAAAACAATAGGAGATTTATTCATTTATAAATAATTCACTGCAGATGTCATTCTGCAAACATCATATTTGATTTCAGTAAAGCACGAAAACCAGACAATTCATTTTGATGATTTTTTTGTAAGTAGGACTCACATTTTATGTACCAACTGTCACTGAGGTCATGACTTCTCAGTTAGATGGTTATATGCTCAATACTCACTCCAGAGGTTTGAACATAGATTTGAGACTGGCATTACAGTGCAGAACTGTGAAGGTGCTGTACTGTCAGATGTGCGCTCATTAAGAGGAAATGCTAAACTGGGACTCCATCTGCCCTGTTAGTCTGATGGCATTACTTCGAAGAAGAGCCAAGTGTTCTCCCTGTTATCCCTCAAGCAATTCCACACAAAAAATGATGGGCTATCCAGTTCTTGTTCCATTCCTGCTTATGGAACCTTACTGTGTGCCAATTGGCTGCTGTTCTTTCCATATTACAACAATGATTATACTTCAAAGGTACCCAAAAGATTTCCAAAGGTTCTAAAGTTCCCATCGATAGGTAAATGTTTGATCCAGAGCTTCACCATAAAGGAGAACCTCTCTATGCTTGTGTGGATGGGAATGGACAGGTTAAGGTTTATGCAAAAATGTTTTACAGGATCAGCTGGCCATTGAATCATACTTGCATCAACTGAATTGGGGTTTTGTTAGCCTCAGGGAAAGAAATTTGAAATGTTTAGATCAGAACTGATGATAGCATGTCTGAGTTTGTGGACTTATTCAGTTAGCCATGATTTCCTTTTCAATCAGATGGGTGCCTACCCTTTTTGATCTGCTCCAGGCCACTTTTGGCAGCCAGATTATTAAAAGTACTCTTTAGTATTGTTAAAAGTGAGTATAAATGTGCATAATAAGCTAACTGAACTGTCAACATACTTATCAAAATCAGTTATCAGAACTATCGAAAACACTTGTCAAGAGAACTTGTCAAAAACGTCAGACATTCCCATCAAAGATATTGTCATGCCCTCAATGCATTTAAAAGTTGTACCTTTTAAATATTTGAAAAAAAATGTTTAAAGTGTTTAAAATAATGCATAAGGTTAAGTATATGTTTGCTGTGACGAGACTTTATGGAATGCAAATGTACGAAATATGTTTTGTTTTATGATTTATCATTTTGTTTAATACAGTGAAGTCTGTAATTATATCTACTTTGCTGCTTGGCTCAGAAATGTGGACAATAAGTAAAAAATTAAGAAAGCAAACAGAAGCCTCTATAATGTAGATGTTAACATTTGTGCTATAAGTCACATCTAAAGATCATAGATAAAAAGTCTATTTGAGAGGTAAATGAATACAAGATAGTGACAAAAACAAAGTTGCTGGAAAAGCTCAGCAGGTCTGGCAGCATCTGTGAAGGCAAAAAAAAAGCGTTAATGTTTCGGGTTCGGTGAATCTTCCTGGGAACTGATGGTGGCTGGGAAAATGTCAGTTGGAATGCAGAAAAAAGGGAGGGGGATGGGGTAGGGAGTAAACGATAGCATAGAGCCGGAAGAGAGAGAAGAGCGTTGGATAGACAAAGTGTTGGTAATGATCAGGCTGGGAGGTTGAACAGTTGTTAATATGGACTATTAGTGATTAACAATGGGTAGTGTATAATGGCAAACTGTGTGGCAACAAGACCTGGTGTGTGGGGTAGGGGGCTGGGACATGGGAGGTTTAGGCCCTAAAATTATTGAACTCAATATTGAGACCGGAGTGCTGCAGGTTCCCCAAGTGGAAAATGAGGTGTTGTTCTTCCAGCTTGCATTGAGGTTCGCTGGAAAACTGCAGCAAGCCAGACACAGAGATGTTGGCCAGGGAACAGGGTGGTGCATTACAAGAAAGTGACATCCCAGGAAAGAAAATATGAATAGAGCTGAAAAGCTACAGAGATCACTTCAAGAAGGCCAAATGGATGGCAACTGAAAGAGGATGCAGCCTAGGTGTGAACAGATGATGAATATCGCAGCATGGATGCAGTCAAACCACTGTAGATTTATAAGGATGCGAGACAGACCAGTGTGACATAACATGACAGTAGTTTTCCTGTAGGAGTAGCTACAAGCAAGATCAACAGCAGCCTAAATCTACAATAGATACTTCAAGCTTTAGTTGAGAGAAATTACTTTGTCTAATCTCCATATGGGTCTCGAGATTTGCCTGTGGTGGATACTAGGTGTATGGGCATGGAGGCTGTAAGGAAAAATGAGGAGGGTATGAGGAATGTGCTGGCATGATTTGGTACTAATTTGGGATAGGGGCTATATGGGATCATGGTGTGGGTAACAGGACATTTTTTGGCATGAAAGAAATGAGGAGACACACTCGACCTGGAGAAAATGGGGAGCATAGCAGGTGAGTGGGGTGTGGTACCATGGTATGGGGGCCGAAGGGGCCATAAAGAAATAGGTGGCATGAGTCACATGAGAGAGCGTGTGGATCGGGGCTTGATGTTGTTGTGTGGGTGGTGAATGTGCAAATTGTGTGGTGAGTGAGGGAACATGAAAGGTGAGAGTTAGAGTGCATTTGTTTTGTTTTAATCATTTTTAAAGTAACTTAATTACAACACAATGCACTGTAGGTGATCATCTCTGCACCCAAAAATCTCTGCTCCTGTTGCGGAGTCACCACCATGTAGTGAAAGCCCAGCCTTTATTTTCCATTTTCTGTTTGCAGAGCCAGGAAATGCCCTGGCCCTGAGATCAAAAGTCCAGACCTGTATTTTCTTTCTTTTTAACCTCACCAGCTGCAAATTTCCAAACAGCTTACAACCCCCCGAATTCCCATTAGTGGGTGCATTTTACTTAGAAGGACATGCTCAATTACTGACTCAACATTATGCCTCTGCTCCAGACTCTAAACAATCTTTGAGTAATACTCAAGAAAGATCCTCCATCACAGAATTTATAATTTGGATAGAGGTGTCATTTTGACAAATATGGTTGATTTTGTGATTTGCATGGGAAAGTAAATAGAATCATTAATAAGATCCCGCAAGTGCAGGTGAAAACATTTGAAATTCAAATAATCTCATGCAGTTAAAAAAACCTTCCTTTTTTCAGTTTGCAAACCTGTTGCATTCCAGAATGTGATCCCATCACCTACTAGCAAAAATCTCAGAGAAATGCCACTAAAACAGAAATCAACCAATGTTAAATCCCTGACTCAGGCTTCTGAAAACCTCTTTCTGCTCACCTGCCCTAGCAACATGCAATTTCCACATAAAATCATAGAATCCACACAGTGGGGAAGAAGACCATTTGGTCTATCAAGCCCATACTGATGCTCCGAAGTTCATCTCACCAAGACCCACCCCGATGTCCTATCACTGTAACCGTGGATTCCCCATGGGTAACTTACCTACCTTGCATGCTACTGGCAATTTAGCTTGGCCAATCCACCTAACATGCACATCAGTGGACTGTGGGAAGAAATCGCAGCACCTGACGAAAACCCACAACACACACAGGGAAAATATGCAAACTCCGCAATGACAAAAAGTAGTTTTGTTTTGTGCAACAGCGAAACTGCAAAGGTTACTGTTTCCAACTGCTTTTATTTTTGTGTTATGGCATGTTAATAAAGATTAATTGCTACAATGAACAGCTACAATCCTTTTTGTTTTTGGGTAAAAATCACCCAGCAACTAAACCTTTTCTTCAGCACCATTAAAATGCAGATGGCAATAAATCTCTGAAAATAAATAGATTTTCTCATCAGAAGTCAGAAGAAGTAAACATAGTCATAAACCACTGGCACTGTCTGAAACTAGGAGCAGATACCTGCCTCTGCCTATTGATCAGCAAGTTAACACTGTCAAAGGAAATAGCTGCAAAATGCTACAGGGATAACAGTAACATTGTTCATATGGCATCAAAGTGATGGGAGTTGTTTGGCCAAACAGTTTACATTCTGCATGATTTATCATTGAGGTCCTGAATATGAAATTTTAATGTCATAATTAATTGCTGCAGATCCATAGAAGTCTGTGTATGTCTCTTTGCCTACTGGCTTCATTTGGATTTTATAGGCCATTCAGTCTCCTGAACCTGTTCCACCATTCAGTTAGTTCAATTAGCACCAGTTGGGTTCATAATAAATTCATCAATGGATAAGATTAATAGTTCTAAGTTTATGAAAGAATAAGTTAATATGTTTCTATAAGATTCCTTTGTCCAGTGTTGCAACAAAATCAGAGATTTTTTCATCATATGGACAGGTAGGACACATGTTGAATTTAAGATTATGAAACAAACACTCACAGAAACATCATGAGTGGAGTTCCCATGCCGACAGTTCTTAAATATTTAATGCAGGAAATATTAACAGGTTTAAAAGCATAGAGATTCAAGGCAAATTTTAAGCAAAGCAAATCATTAGAAGTGAGATAAGACTGAAAGCCTGAAATTTCACATTTGCAAGTACATTTAGCGATTGTTCATGAAGAATAGCATTTTTAGTTTAAAAGGTTTCTAGTTCAACAGTTAAGGAAATAAATCATATCAAGTAGTACTGTTGATATGGTTCTTCAAATGGCTGCAGAATATTTCTTCGTAGCAGTAAATTTTTTTAGGAGACTAAGAATCAGACAAAAACCATGTAAAAGCAAGTGGAAGGGAAAATAAGAAGGAGATTTCAGGTTTCTGGCTCATCAAGGATGAAGGTTGTGCCTCACAAACCTTATTGAGTTCTTGGAGAAGGTGAGCAAACAGGTAGATGAGAGTAAACCGGTTGATGTGGTGTATATGGATTTCAGCAAGGCGTTCGATAAGGTTCCCCACAGTAGGCTATTGTAGAAAATGCGGAGGAATGGGATTGTGGGAGATATAGCAGTTTGGATCGGAAATTGGCTTGCTGAAAGAAGACAGAGGTGGTAGTTGATGGGAAATGTTCATCCTAGAGACCAGTTACTAGTGGTGTACCGCAAGGGTCGGTGTTGGGTCCACTGCTGTTTGTCATTTTTATAAATGACCTGTATGAGGGCGTAGAAGGATGGGTTAGTAAATTTGCAGACGACACTAAGGTTGGTGTAGTTGTGGATCGTGACGAAGGATGCTGTAAGTTGCAGAGAGACATAGATAAGCTGCAGAGCTGGGTTGAGAGGTGGCAAATGGAGTTTAATGCAGACGAGTGTGAGGTGATGCACTTTGGTAGGAGGAACCGGAAGGCAAAGTACAGGGCTAATGGTAAGATTCTTAGTAGTGTAGATGAGCAGAGAGATCTCGGTGTCCATGTACACAGATCCTTGAAAGTTGCCACCCAGGTTGACAGGGCTGTTAAGAGGGCGTACAGTGTTTTAGCTTTTGTTAATAGAAGGATTGGGTTCCGGAACCAAGAGGTTATGCTGCAGCTGTACAAAGCTCTGGTGCGGCCGCACTTGGAGTATTGTGTGCAGTTCTGGTCACCGCATTATAAGAAGGATGTGGAAGCTTTGGAAAGGGTGCAGAGGAGATTTACTAGGATGTTGCCTGGTCTGGAGGGAAGGTCTTACGAGGAAAGGCTGAGGGACTTGAGGCTGTTTTCATTAGAGAGAAGAAGGTTGAGAGGTGACTTAATTGAAACATATAAAATAATCAGAGGGTTAGATAGGGTGGATAGGGAGAGCCTTTTTCCTAGGATGGTGACGGCGAGCATGAGGGGGCATAGCTTTAAATTGAGGGGTGAAAGATATAGGACAGATGTCAGAGGTAGTTTCTTTACTCAGAGAGTAGTAAGGGAATGGAACGCTTTGCCTGCATCGGTAGTAAATTCACCAACTTTAGGTACATTTAAGTCGTCATTGGATAAGCATATGGATGTACATGGAATAGTGTAGGTTAGATGGGCTTCAGATCGGTATGACAGGTCGGCACAACATCAAGGGCCGAAGGGCCTGTACTGTGCTGTAATGTTCTATGTTCTATGAAATTTTGACTTTTTGGCCCAGATTTTTGACATGACGGAGAGATTCTTGATATATTGAATACATTGAAAGAGTTCATGGATCCCAATTACCCACTCCAAGTCCTGTTGCTGACAGGAACTGTCCTCCTAACATGTGAAACAGCTGTATTTTTCAATTTCATGAGATTGGGCAGTGTTCCATAGTTTGGACAGATGCAGATCCTCGTGATATTTCAATGATCTGTTCTGCTGAAATCTGACTTTGGAGTTTCTGGTGTGTAGAACTGAAAATGTGGTTTGGACCATGTAAGAGTGGGTCTGTTCTCAGTGCATTCGCTGAGAGCTGAGGTATCTCTCCTGATATGGTCCCAGGACACTGATACAGTGGACAACAAGGACCATTGGATCAGGGTCAAAGATAATTTAGATCACGTTCCTTTTGGGATTTTTAGCTATGGAGGACATTGTGTACAAATGGTGCATAAGCACTTTGGACCTTGCCTGGTCCGGTTACGAATTGTCTAGAGGTGTCAACAAGTATTAACCTGTCAAAAGTGTCAAAATATTGATACGAAAAATAAAATTCCATGGTATTAAAGGGGAAAAGAGTAGTCAGTGGATGTAGGCAATAATTCAACTTAGGGGCATGAGGACCCACAGGAGATAGGTCCAGTGACATAGGGCATAGTTGTTGAAGTGGCTATTGAGAAGTCGAAAGGGTATCAGCTGCATATGTTTTGCATGTGTGGGACATATGGACTGTGTGAATGTGAGAAGAGCTGAAAGGATTGTAAGTAATGATGCTGGAGGTTTATTTTATATGATTCCTTTATCTAAGAGGCAATGTACCCCTTTGGCTATGATCCCTGGACAGATTTGGTGAAGATAAGGTTTGTTAAGAGCATATGTAAAAGCTCATAAATTCACTGTGATTGGCTAAGTTGTCAAGCAACTATCCAAAAGAAAAGGTGGTGTTAAAAACACATCAACGCTTGCCATTTCAGAAAGTCTTTTCTCATCGAACCATGACAAGATTTATGCTACCAAACTATTGATATGCAATAGACTTTCTATTGTTGGTCAGTGCGATTGCTTATTGAAAGAAAATGTTTGTTGGCATAAAGAAATTTAAAATCACTTAACATAAACCAAGAAACACATTATGCCCATAACCTTAAACCTTCACTCTCTCCACCAGCAATGTATTGTGATAGCAAGGTGTATAGAATCATAGAACACTTACAGTGCAGATAGATGCCATTTGACCCTCTGAAAAATATCCTACCTAGACACACACACACACACCGTCCCCAAATTGCCCATGGCTACTCCACCTGGCCTACACATCCCTGGGCACTATCGGATGATTTAACATGGCCAATCCACCTAACCTGCACATCTTTGGACTGTGGGAAGAAACACGAGCATCCAGTAGAAACACATGCAGGCACAGAGAGAATGTACAAATTCCACACAGACAGTCACCCAAGGCTGGAATCAAACCCGACTCCCTGGTGCTGTGCCACCATGCTGCCTCATGTACATGATGCAATGCAGCAACCCGCCAAGCCTCTTTCAACATTACCTTCCACTTATGAGAAGTCTGCCCTTTAGAGGAGAACAGGTAGCAGATGCTCCATCACCTGTAGGTTCTTCTCGAAACCACACATCATCTTGACTTGGAAGCATTCCACTGCCTCTTCAATATTACTGAGTCAAGATCCTGGAACTCTTTTCCTAACTTCAGTGAAACTGCAGCAGTTCAAGAGATGATTCACTGGCAACTTCTCAAAAGCAATTATTGATGGGCAATAACTACGGGGCTTGCTCACAAATAAAAAAAATGAATGCTATTGCACAGCCAGTACATTGCACTTCGACTTAGGGGACACATTAAAAGAAAAGTGGTTGTAAACAAATAGGCATACTGCCTAATGCAACAAAGAACAGTAGGATCCTGGCCTTTCCTGAAGCAAAGACATTCAAATGGCTTGACCGAATCTTGAACAATAGTCTAAATGGATTGAACCAGAGGAGTTGAATGGTCTTTTCTTTTCTCCATGTCCTATGTTTGGAAACAGCAAGGTTCTAATAGCCATGGGGGCTATTTGTGTCAGCACAATGGATATTACATTATGTTCTGTTTCTCATTCAGAATACACCATGTTTGTTCATTTCAATGTGAGTTGCCTTGTTGAAGTGGTTGTGTTTTGGGGTGGAAGGGAATCAATTGAACAAAGAAGGAATATTTATTTATCTTTAATCAGATTGCTTCTTCAGCTCATAACAGTTTGAAAAGGAACAGTTCAAAAATATCATGAAAAAAAGAACAACCACGGAAAAAATACACTCAAAACCACTCAGAAATACACCTAACACAATGTACAGTATGAGAATACCACATTATGATGTTTAGATGGAGTTTATTCCAGACAAGTGCGAGGTGAGGTATTTTGGAAGATCAAATTCATGTGTGAGTTGTACAATTAATGGCAGAATTGTTAGGAGCATTGACATAAAACCGGATCAGGTCATTAAGAAGGCATACAGCATGCTTGCCTTTATTGCTGGGGCATTGAATATAAAAATCGATAATTTGTTACAGCTGTATGAAACTCAAGTTTGGCCACATTGGGAATATTGCCTGCAGTTCTGGTCACCGCACTGTCAGAAGGATGTGGATGCTTTGAGGAGAGTGTTCAGGGAAGGTTTACCAAGATGTCATGGTCTGGAGGGGTCCAGTTATATTGGAGAGGTTGTATGAAAACTCAGGTTGTTTTCATTGGAAAGATGGAGGCTGACGGATGAACTGACAGAAGTTTACAAAATTATGAGAGGCATATATAAGGTAGATAGTCAGGGGAGACGTTTAGGAAGAAGTTCAGGGAATTTTTTTTTACACAAAGCATTGTGGGTGCGTAGAATGCACTGCCAGTGGAGGCGGTGAGACACTTTAGCAATGTTTAAGGCATATCTTAATAGACACATAATGGAGGTGAGCAGAGGGATAAAAACTGAGTATGAACAATAAGTAGTGGGTCTAATTAAGGATTAGGAATTAGCATAGGCTTGATGGGCTGAAGGGCCTGTTCCTGTGTCATATTGTTCTTTGTTCTTTGTTTAAACATTGGACACAAACGGCCTGCTAAGATAGTCGTAAATTGTATGAATTTTGGTATTTGGTCTATAAACAACAATAAGCCTCGAACAAATATCTCATTAAACATAGACATTTACAGCCATCTGAAGAAGTTACACATCCTTGTTTAAGATTTGGGACAGCAGAGTGGCACAGTGGTTAACATTGCTGCCTCACACCCCATGGAACCCAGGTTCAATTCCACCCTCAGGCAACTGTCTGTGTGGTGTTTGCACATTCTCCCTGTGTCTGTGTGGGCTTCCTTCAGGTGCTCTGGTTTCCTCCCACAGTCCAAAGATGTGCACACTGGGTGGATTTGCCTTGCTAAATTGCACATAGTGTTCAGGATTGTATGCATTAAGTGGGTTATGGGGTATGGTTCTGGGTAGGATGCTTTGAGGGTCAGTGCAGACCTGTTGGGCCTGTTTCCACATTGTAAGAATTGAATGATCTCTGATCTCTATGAGCTATGATTGGCCAGTACTGAAAGATAATGGGTTTATGAGACCTTTTCTCTGTGTTTTTAGCCAGGCAAAACGAAAGATTGAAATCCAGTTTGTGGCAGATTGAAAAGTTACTATCAACTTCCCATGTGTTTCATTTTATTTCCAAATTGGATTGAATGGACCTCAGAGGTGTTAACCCTGTCATGGGACATGGAATAAATATGAATACCACAGCTTATTTGGTAAAGACCTTCAACTTGTGAAAACCCTCATGTGAAGTCAGTCATGGTTTCTTTGTTTGCCTCAAAGATCAGTTATGAGCTGTTTTGAGGCAAGTCCACCAAAACTGTCAGAACTAACAGCCAATCTCTAAACCAGGCCTGGAAACAAACTACAAGATACTTGGAGAGCTAAAGTAGCTAATATTCCCCAGGTTTCAAAGTTTACATGGTAGACAATCTCCTAGCAGTTCAATGACATGAAGTCTCACAACTTGGTTGTGAACCTTTCATTTTATAAAACCCTCACTTCAATTTTAAATCATCAAAACTACTCACAAGATCACAGGCCTCCATGTGGGAGACAGGAGATCATAAAGATGAGACTGAGTTAATTGTGATCCACAGAAACCCCTGCTTTGTCTATGTCTAGCCTTTCTGCTTGTGATTGTTTGGAAGAACGGTGTGTAAGATAGCATAATAACATGCATACAGACATATGACGGTACAAATTAGGAGTAGGAGGAGATCATTCAGGCCCTTGAACCTTCTCTGCCATTGTGTAAGTACTTGGCTGATCCAAATGCTTCATATTGCCACCTCCCCGCAGTGATTTTTCAATCGTTTGCTAAGCAGGAATCAATCTACTGCTGTCATAAAAATATTCAGATATTGGTTTTACTGCCTTCTGAGGGAGAGTGTTCCAAAGATTCACAAGCTCTCTGTGAGAAAAATCAATCTTCTCATTTCCTTCTGAGATGGACAGCAATTTGATTTTAAACAGTGACTCATGATAGAAACTTCCACAAAAAAAGTTCTTTCCACATTTCATCCCGTCAAGTCAGAGCAAATGTAAGAATAAATAATGTTCTTTACTTTTGAACTCACAATAACCATACTACTGAAATTTTAGACATGATTTTGGTCGAGTATTAAACTGATTTTAGCCTATTCTTGACAGAATACATATCCACAATTAATTACAAATATATACATATTCTTAAAGTATTACTGGTATACACACATTCTAATTATGACTAACTTGCTTGATAGATTTCAAAGAGATAACATTGTGTTTATCAACCTTGTGTTGACTCAGATAACACTTCTGATACCTCGGTCAGGATGATGATAAAGATGTCATATTCAGCAAAGTAAGATATATTAATATTAATTTTTCAGTTTTTGAGAAACAAGCAGGATTTTGTTTTTTTTTGTGAAAATCTAGTATCAATGACACTATCCTATAGCCTCTCTGTTTGCACAAACTCAAGACGCTGCTGGTAGTCATCCAGACGTTCATCCAACCTTGACTGAGAATGATTTTGATGCTGAAAAGTGATATATGAAACATAGAGGTGATTGCTAACACACATATTGATTATATAGAGGAGCAAGTTAAATTACTATATGCCACTGGCTAGCATAGCTGATGCATGGGGAATAAAAGGAAATAATAATGACATGTTGATAAGGCAAGCATCCAATAGCATTGTTGGAATTCTACCCAAATAAGCATAGAGATTGAATCATGCAGTCGCCTGGCACTCATTCATTAGCTTCAAGTGAACGAGCAAAACAAACCCTCAGAAGGTATGAGATGGGGAATCAAAATGACCTTTCTAAAGAGAGTGAAAAGCCTGATATTGCCTGGCTCAGCACTCCTAAATCTTGCATTCTGCTGATGAACTATGATCAAGTAGTGATGGAAATGGAAGAGGAATCAGTTTTATTTTATTTTAATTTGTTGACTCCACTTTTCATTTCGCTTTCCTTTCACGTCCCACTTTTCTGACTGAAGAATAATGCGTGATAGGATGTGGTGGGAATGGTAACAAGAAAATAAGCTTGATATCTGAGTGTGGCCGGGAATGGAAAATTAAGTCACTAATTAAATGGTGCTGATTTGGTTAGAGCCTTACATTGAAAATTAATTTGATGTTTTAGCTACCAAATGAGACAGCTCTTATTATTAAACTAAAATGCTTTACACAACATAAAAATAAAGCAATGACAAAATTGCACGGTGGTGCTGATGACAGAATAAAGTGACAACAGGATATTGATAAATTAGGTGAAAGCGCAAAGCTGTGGCAGTTGGATTTTAATACAGACAAGCATGAAGTTACCCATTTTGGACTGAAAAAGGACAGATTAGCGTAAATTTTTTAGAAGGCTCAAAGTTAAATAGAGCGAATGTCCACCCTGGGTTTAAATCTTGCCACAGGGCAGATGGTGGCGTTTGATTTCTATTCAGAAAAGTCTGGAATTAAGAATTTACTGATGAGCATGAAATCATTATTGACTGTTGGAAAACCCATCTGACTCACTCATGTCCTTCAGGGAAGGAAATCTGCCATCCACAGCTGGTCTGGCCGACATGTGACTCCAGATCTACAACAATGTGGTTCGCTCTCAATTGCCCTCTGAAATGGCCGAGCAAGCCGCTCAGTGGTACCAATCGCCACAAACTTTCAAAGAAATGAAACCGCACGGATCACCTGTCATCAACTTAAGCACCAGAAAAGACTGCATTCCCCACCCCCACACTTCCTCCTCACTATTTAGTTTAAAGCCTATCCACAGCCCTAGTTATATGATCCACAAGGCCTCTGGTCCCAGCATGATTCAGGAGGAGCCCCTCCCATCGGAACAGCTCCTTCCTTCCCCAGTACAGAAACCCATTTCTCCCACACTAATTTTGAACAACATGTTTACCTCTTTGCTCGTGGCTCAGCTAGTAAGATAGAAATCACTATCTCTTTTTACTATCTGCTTTTAAATTTCACTCTTAACTGCTCATATTTCCTCAGGAAAACCTATTTCCCCGATCAACTTGTGTTGTTGGTGTCATGATTGTAACAAAGTCAGCCAATTGGACCTCATAGAATTGAGGCGAACAAAAAAAGGGGAGTGTCAGAGATATTGACATTCTGGTGCCTGACTCTGAGTGAGGCAGTACTAACATATTGGTCCCCTTCCTTGAGAAATGATGTACTGCCGCTGAAGGGATTGCAGAGAAGGTTCACTAGGTTGTTTCCAGAGTTGAGAGGCTTGGTTTATGAGGAGAGATTGAATAGACTGGGACTCTATTCATTAGAATTCAGAAGAATGAGATGGTATCTTATAAAATCATATAAAATTATGAAGGGATTGGATAAGATACAAGTAGGGAGGTTGCTTCCAATGGCGAGTAAGACTGGAACTAGGGGGCATTGCCTCAAAATAAGGGGGAGGAGATTTCGGACTGAGCGGAGGAGGAACATCTTCACCCAAAGAGTTGCGAATCTGTGGAATTCCCTGCCAGTGAAGCAGTTAAGGCTACACCATCGAATGTTTTTTAGGCAAAGATCACTAGATTTTTGAACAGTAAAGGAATTAAGGATGATAGTGAGCAGACAGGTAAGTGGAGCTGAGTCCACAAAAAGATCAGCCTTCTCCTGCTCCTCTTTCTTATGTTCTCTTAAAGTCATGGACTGTTCATGTGTAAATAAAGGGAAGCTTTGCATAGCAGCCCCTGTGAATTATTTCAGTGATAATGAGAATGGGATATACCTGTTGGAAGATAAATTAAGGGCAATCAATGTTGCCCCAGCTCCCACATCTGTCCATGAGATTAGATCATTTTTCAGGCTGGTAAATTATTATAAGAAGTCCATACATAACCTGGCATCCATCCTGGCATATTTATATCAACTCCGAAAAAAATGTTCAGCCTTGGAAATGGTCAAACAGACAAGCCCGAGATTTCAATGAAGTAAAGAAACAGCTATCATCCTCAAAGGTGCTAGCATACTATGATTCCGAGAAAGATCATTGCTGTATTCAAAAACACTTAAACTGCCAATAAATCATCAAACTAGAATAAGGAGTTTTTTGAGAAGGTGACTAAACAGGCGGATGAGGGTAAAGTGGTTGATGTGTTGTATATGGATTTCAGTAAAGCGTTTGATAAGCTTCCCTACGTAGGCTATTGCATAAAATACGGAGTAATGGGATTGAGGGTGATTTAGCGGTTTAGATCAAAACTTGGCTAGTTGGAAGAAGACAGATTATGGTGGTTGATGGGAAACGTTCATCCTGGAATTCAATTACTATTTCTACGACAAGATCTGTTTTGGGGCCACTGCTGTTTGTCATTTTTATAAATGACCTGGATGAGGGCATAGAAGGATGGGTTAGCAAATTTGCAGATGACACTAAAGTCGGTGGAGTTGTGGATAATGTGGAAGGATGTTGCAGGTTACAGAGGGACATAGATAAGCTGCAGAGATGGGCTGAGAGGTGGCAAATGGAGTTTAATGCAGACAAGCGTGAGGTGATTCACTTTGGAAGGAGTAACAGGAATACAGAGTAATGGTCTAATGGTAAGATTCTTGGTAGTGTGGATGAACAGAGAGATCTTGATGCCCATGTACATAGATCCCTGAAAGTTGCCACCCAGGTTGATAGGGTTCGAAAGAAGGCTTACGGTGTGTTAGGTTTTACTGGTAGAGATATTGAGTTTAGGAGCCATGACGTCATGTTGCAGCTGTACAAAACTCTGGTGCGGCCGCATTTGGAGTATTGCGTACAGTTCTGGTCGCTGTATTACAGGAAGGATGTGGAAGCATTGGAAGGGGTGCAGAGGATATTTACCAAGATGTTGTCTGGTATGGAGGGAAGGTCTTATGAGGAAAGGTTGAGGGACCTGAGGCTGTTTTCATTAGAGAGAAGATGGTTAAGAGGTGACCTAATAGAGACATACAAGATGATCCGAAGATTAGTTAGGGTGGACAGTGAGAGCCATTTTCCTCAGATGGAGATGGCTAGCACTAGGGGACATAGCTTTAAGTTGAGGGGTGATAGATATAGGACAGATGTCAGAGGTAGGTCTTCTACTCAGAAAGTAGCAAGGGCATGGAATGCCCTGCCTGCAACAGTAGTAGACTCACCAACTTTAAGGGCATTTAAATGGCCATTGGATAAACATATGGATGATAATGGAATAGAGTAGGTTAGATGGGCTTCAGATTGGCTTCACAGGTCAGCGCAACATCAAGGGCCAAAGGGCCTGTACTGCGCTGTAGTGTTCTGTGTTCTATGATGTTTGATGCCTCCCTGTACAGTAGGTTTTAGCTTGTAGTGGGCCCAATGGAGAGGAACACCCAATAACATGTGCATCTGGGACTTCAGCTCATGCAGAACATAAATATGCCCAGATAGAAAAAGAAGGATTGGATGTCATATTTGGAGTTAAGAAGTTCCGCCGATACCTTTATGGATGAAAATTTGTAATAGAGACCACAAACCCCTATAGGTCTCCTTAAAAATGTCAAGACAGTGCTGCCCATAGATTCAGGCTGAATTCAGCGGGGGGGGGTCCAGTGTTAAGTGTTTATAGTTACAAGTTAGAACACCATCTGGGAGGCCGAATAGAGAAAATGGATGAACTGAACTGCATGCCATTAGCAGATACACCACCGTTGATGACCCTAATGGAAGAGTCTGCAATGATACTAAATTTTCTGAACAGCCACGCAGATAATACCAGACTTTGGAAACAAAAAGATCCAGACCTTTCAAACCAAAATACTGGCGTTGTTGGGGGTCACCAAAGAGCTGTCTCAACTAGAACTGAAACATTTCTAGATGCAGAGAGATCAGCTATTGGTAGAGGACAGCATATGGTTATGGGGAGCAAGAGTGATTGTCCCAAGCAAAGGTACCATCAAATACTGGCTGAACGCCATCAGAGCCGCCCAGGGGTTTCCAAAATGAAGAACTTGGTGATGATTTATGCCTGGTGGCCAGTGGTAGGACTGTGCCCAGAGTGTCAACAAGGACAAAAATGACTGCCAGAAGCTCCCCCACATCCGTGGGAATGGATGGGTAAACCCTGGAGTTGGTTACACATTGACTGTGCAGGTCCTTTCACGGGTTCAATGTTCTTAGTCATTGATGAAGCCCACTCAAAATGATTGGGCATGCATTGGGTCCATTCGTCAAACATGGGGACAGCGATAGAAAAACTGCACCCACCTTTTTCACTGCGATGGCCACAGCAAATGGGCCATCGTTTACCAGCAGGAAATTTGGTCATTTTTAAAGCTGAATAGCATTAACACATAAGGGCAGTTCCGTACCACCAATCATCTGATGGCCTGACAGAAACAACTGTCGAAACTTTGAAAGCTGGCTTGAAGAAATAGCCTACAGCCTTGATAGATACCAAGCTTTCCTGGTTCCTATGGGATTATAGGACTGCCTTCATGCAACAACAGGGATAGCTCCAACAGAGTTGCTAATGGGTGGAAGACTCAACACTAGGTTAAATCTGATCTGCCCGGACCTGGGGTGGAGGGTGAAAAGGCATCAGCAACTCCAATGCAGGGCACAATACCCCGCAAGCGAGAGAGACAGTTTGATACAGAAATGAAGTTTGGCATAAGAATCATGGAAATGGCTGCGTCTGGGAAGATGCATGGTCAATGATGTACAAAGTTTGGCTGGGTGCGACGGCCCTAAACAAGTATGTGAATCACAAGGAAGCCTCCAAATCCCAAACAGTGTGGAAGCAAAACATACCCTGCCCCTTGGCGTAGTTGGAAATGCAATGTATTCACCCTTTCCGTCAAGCATTGAGTACTCTGAATCTGAGATGGATATGATGAAAGTAGCTGCTTCAACAGCTTTGCCACAAGAAGAAGATGGTGAAATTCTACTGAGGCACTCCTAGTCCAAGAGGTGATCTCTCATGCATTACATGCCACCCATATCAGACACCTCGTTGGATGAACTTGAAGACACCCCAGTAGGCATTCCAAGAAAAAACACCAGCCTGTGTTCACATACTCAGTGGCAACATGCTGAACCTCATACAGCATGAGTGCCTTGATAGGGTCTGTTAATGTGAACCAATCTGGGAGTCCTGGCTGCCAGATAAAAAGGTGAGTGTCAGCGATACTGACACTCTGGTATCTGACTCTGAATAAGGCAGTACTAAAGTTAAGGTCTGTTCATATGTAAATAAAGGGAGACTTGGTGATGGGATACCAGTGTCTGAGTTATTTGGTTGGTACCTGCATGGATCATGAAAATTGGGTATTTCCCCTCCCACTCCGAATTCCTTTGCTGCCCAAATGAGATATCTTGAACTCAGGCAACAGACAAGCAACTCAGCCTTCAGAACTCTAAATCTTGGCCACAGAGAGCAATGACCAGAATATTACCTGATTACAACTACACTTCTCTTCTCCCCAAAAATCCCCTTAAATGGCTCCCTGTAACATGGTGTTATGGTAAGTTTGATCATCTCCCCTACAGCCCCGGTCTCATTCACACATGGAGCAAAAGTTTTAAATCTGTTGGGCAAGTTCAAGATTCCTTCAGTACTACCTCTTGGATTCCTCTATCTGCCTCGCTCATAGTCATGCATTATTGTCTCGGACTACTGATCAAGTTTGAAGTTGTGTGGTTGTATCCTTTTCTACATTACACAGTGACCAAAAAGCACTTCATTGATTATAAGGTGCCACTAATGTTCAGATGTCATGAATATTGATGTAGAAACCCAAATATTTTCTTTTTTAAAACATACATGATACTGAATTAAAATTTTAACCTGTGAGACTATCTATGATGTCTGAAGGTGTCATACCTCTTTACAGTTAGAATGAAAATGTGTAAAATAAAGATTAATTTCAGGTACAAGTGATGTAAGTATAAATTGGATTGCTGCAAACTAAAGGGAATTAAATTCAATTATTTGAATTCAATTTGCCAGATTCTTTTTGAAGTTGGAGGACGTTTTTATCTTTCTTTCTTCACTGAAAGGAATTGTGAATGAATCACATTTACGCACTCTATTCATTGAAAAAGAAATTGTATTTTTAAAAAGATCAGGGGTTCCACAGGGCTCTGTCCTTGGGCCTCTACTGTTTGTAATTTTTATTAATGACTTGGACGAGGGAATTGAAGGATGGGTCAGCAAGTTTGCAGACGACACAAAGGTCGGAGGTGTCGTTGACAGTGTAGAGGGCTGTTGTAGGCTGCAGCGGGACATTGACAGGATGCAGAGATGGGCTGAGAGGTGGCAGATGGAGTTCAACCTGGATAAATGCGAGGTGATGCATTTTGGAAGGTCGAATTTGAAAGCTGAGTACAGGATTAAGGATAGGATTCTTGGCAGCGTGGAGGAACAGAGGGATCTTGGTGTGCAGATACATAGATCCCTTAAAATGGCCACCCAAGTGGACAGGGTTGTTAAGAAAGCATATGGTGTTTTGGCTTTCATTAACAGGGGGATTGAGTTTAAGAGTCGTGAGATCTTGTTGCAGCTCTATAAAACTTTGGTTAGACCGCACTTGGAATACTGCGTCCAGTTCTGGGCGCCCTATTATAGGAAAGATGTGGATGCTTTGGAGAGGGTTCAGAGGAGGTTTACCAGGATGCTGCCTGGACTGGAGGGCTTATCTTATGAAGAGAGGTTGACTGAGCTCGGTCTCTTTTCATTGGAGAAAAGGAGGAGGAGAGGGGACCTAATTGAGGTATACAAGATAATGAGAGGCATAGATAGAGTCGATAGCCAGAGACTATTTCCCAGGGCAGAAATGGCTAGCACGAGGGGTCATAGTTTTAAGCTGGTTGGTGGAAAGTATAGAGGGGATGTCAGAGGCAGGTTCTTTACGCAGAGAGTTGTGAGAGCATGGAATGCGTTGCCAGCAGCAGTTGTGGAAGCAAGGTCATTGGGGTCATTTAAGAGACTGCTGGACATGCATATGGTCACAGAAATTTGAGGGTGCATCCATGAGGATCAATGGTCGGCACAACATTGTGGGCTGAAGGGCCTGTTCTGTGCTGTACTGTTCTATGTTCTATGTTCTATGTTCTATCACCGATTACAAGCAATAAAGATACCTATTAAAGATAAATGAGTCAGTTTGTGAAATGTCTATTAGAAGAGTGAGGACAGAAGAACGTCATTCCACCCATCAGGTAGTATCCAATTAAACAAAAGTGGCCACTTTTTGTGTTTGAGAATATCAGGGGTAGGTTATGATAACCTTTATCCCAATGGGCGAAAGAGCCGCCATCATCTTTATTAACAAAGATACGAGTGAATAATTGATTGGAGGGAAAATGCAGAGAAAACTTTCATTGAGTTTTGATGTAGAGAGAAAGGAACAAAAGGTAAGCCAATGTTCTGATAGTTGGGAGGGGTTTGATAAAGCCTGACTTAGTAAAGGCAACTCACTCAGAGCTGATCAGACCATGAGCCTCAACAGGAAACATTAGTGAAATCACCAGGTGGTTAATGTGTCTTTTTTTGGTGTTTTTACTTGTTCTGTTGAAAATGTCTGCTGTAACTTGAATCAAAAAATGTCTAATCGGGATCAAAGATGGTCTTATGTTCCTAGCTATACTATTATAAAGCTAAATACTGGGCAGTTCAAACATATTCCTGAACATAACATGCTCCTATTATTTTCAAGTTAAGCACCATTGTACCCAAAATAATATCCAAGTAAGATATAAAACTTGTAACATTTACCTTTGGCCCAATTGAATCTGTTGAAAATAAAATTTACTTGCCCTTTTGGACATCCCTGAAGTTAATAAAATGTCATTCTGCTCACACATGACCTTTTTGACCCTTCCGCTGTTCATTTTCGTTATTCTTGTGGCATCAGGCTAAAGTTTTTTCGGTATTTTACAAATAGACTTAGACAATTAAGAGAGATTATTCTGATAAAGTCAATGAAATGTGATGGAAATCATTATAATCTTCTCACAGCACAAATGTTTAAGCAGATCTTAGTGCTATATTGATTACAGTGGAGAAGTTCCATTACGTATAATAATTACCTGGCAGCATGTATACCTATGCTTACTTTCCTGACGTTAGTAAAGATGAACTCAGCAATGTTATAATGACTATCATATTGTTAGTGCCTCTAATTTTAGAGTTAAGTTGTTTCCATTCTGCTGGAAGACAACGCAAAACTTTATTAGCAATTTTGTAACTTCTCAAAGTGAAGTGTGAAGGTGGACTGCGGAGAATAAAACTCAGCCTACTTCACGGAAGCAAAATGTCATGCACTAAGCTGACATGATCCAAATAACACTGAAATGTCTCTGCAACCTCCTCACAGCACACTTGCCCATCTAACTTTGTGCCATCTGCAAACTTGTAGACATTACATTTAGCTCCTTCATCAAAATCATGAATATATACTGTGAATAGCCAGGGCCCAAGTGCTAATCCCTGTGCCACCACATTTGACAATGCCTGTTAATGACTACTCTATGTTTCTTGGCTATCAACCAATTTTGCAACCACATCGGTATATTACTCCCAATCTCATGTGCTGTAATCTTACATGCTAATCTCTTATCATGGGATGTTAATAAAGTCTTCAGGAAGTCCAAGCAAACCACATCCACTGGACCCCCTCATCAACTTTACCAGTTACATCCTTGAAAAATTCCAGTTGATTTGTTAAACATGATTTTCCTTTTGTAAATTCATGCTGACTCTGTCTAATCTTGTCAGTCATTGCTAAGTGCTTTGTTGTTATACCTTTTATAATGAACTCTGCCTTTTTCCCCACTATTCATATTAGGTTAACTAGTTTATAATTCTTTGGTTTTGTCTGGCTGCTTTCTTTTTAAATACTGGAGTTACATGTGCTGCATACAAATCGATAGTATATTCTTGCTCTCGTTATTGCATGCAAGATCTTCCCTCACTCATTGTTAGCCACCTCATTCTTGACACCACAAGCCCGTCATGAGTTTGTTACTGCATACTCACTCAGCATTACAGTAATGGTTGTGTTGTACCCTGAAGTGCCGTATTGAATTGCAGAAGTCTACTGAAAGTGGATTGGAGATGTGCCATAAGGGTGCTGAGAGGCTGGTACATGTCAGGTTATAGAATCATCAATGTTGGGTGCACGTGGATGATGACATGGAGTATGCCCTAAGTGTTAGGTTCCTGGTATCCATCATGGAAGTATTTTGGAGCAAGCAGCCAACTAAAGTCACCAAATACCTGCCCTGTCTTCTGTGTTGAGAATTCCCAGCATTTAGTTAGCTTGAGATTGATAGTACAATAAAAAAAGTTCCATATTAATAAGGTGCAACCTGCAGTTAATAAAAACCTTAACAAGCAATAATTCCTCTCAATAGGCACCCATGTCTGCCTAACAAGAAATTCACTTCAAAGTTGGGAAATTGCAACAAGTTCTTCCCAATGTTAAGAAAGGCCTCACTAGACTTCTTGCATGATTCTCTAACATTTCTTACCATAGCCTACATCATTCACAGCTTCATACAATTTAAAGCAGAGTTAACTTTTCAAATTCAATCACTCATTATACCTTTTAAACTTCATCCTATCTTTCAATGCAACTTCCCAACCTACCTTATATATATATAATTTGCTTATTCGGATTTAAGATCCTAGTTTTGGTCTCCAATAAATCACTTTTGACTTCATTGCAATAGTCTATATTATGATGGGAATCTCTTTTACCATACTTTACCCATTGTACAACATCAAATTTAAAATATCCTGTTACCTAATTGTTTCCTTGACATTCCATGAGCACTACTATTACACAGTTGTGTGGAGTATTCATGAATTGGAAGGCAGGAATTTACAATTTTTTTTCAAAAAATGAATTTGGAGAAAAGCAGTGCATCACCCCTTTAAAAGATTTTTTTTATCATGCTTTGAGCTAAAATGGAACAAAAACGAAGATACTGGAAAAGCTCAGCAGGTTTGGCAGCACCAGTGAAAGAAAAAAAAGAGTTAACATTTAGGGTCCAGTGACACTTCCTCAGAACAGTTTTGAGGAAGGGTCACCGGACCTGAAATGTTAACTCTTGTTTTTTCCTTCACAGACGCTGCCAAACCTGCTGAGCTTTTCCAGCAAATTTGTTTTTGTTCCTGATTTACAGCATCCACAGTTCTTATGCATTTCTTTAATTTAGAGCTAAAATGGATGTCTGGCCAGCAGCTTGAAGTGCAGGTGCATCACCAGAGTACCAAAAAGAAACATTTTATGTTGAACAACGAAGCAGCATTTTTACCAAGAAAGGTGTTTTCAAATTTAGCCAATCAATTTAAACTGAACCCTTGGATACTAAAAACCTATGAATTTTAAATATACTGGCGTTGATAACATCAAACCAATCCTATGTAAGAAATATTGCTGAGCCATCACAGGTAGAATGATGAGGCCATCTGGAAAATTGGGAACAGCCAATTAACAACTGCCAAGAGACAAACATCTTTTAGCTTGCAGAGAAGGTACCATCTAATTAAAAGGTACCATGGCATTTCTATCTAAAAATCTTCACAGAACAATTACAGAGAAAAACATCCCTGATAGCAGAATCAGCAGAAGAAAAAACATTTGTGATGTGAGATTGACAGAAGAAAGGCTGGAGAAGGCAAGGTGTTCCAGAAGATAGTCTGTGTGAACTCTGAGAAATTAACTTTTAATTTATTGTTGTCTTATTCATCAAGTTAATATAAGTGGGGCTTGTGTTCATTTGAGCAGCATTCCAACAGAATTTAGACCAGATAGGGAGTAATTAGTGCTTAGGTGGGAACTGCTTGTAAGTTTGTTAGTAATTCTGTTGATTTGTTCATTGTTCAGGTGAAATAAATAAGTTGATTCTTGCTATTCATAAAGGGAAGTCAGGGATTTTCTTTCTTTTAACAGATTATGAGGGGAAAGGTGAGCTTCTCTGGGTGTTTTGGGGGTGATTTTTAGAAGGGAACCTCTATTCCTGTCATAACAGATTTGGGCTTGTGTTTTGGTTTAATTATGAGATGGGTTCAGCCATTCCCCCTGTCTGTAACGTCACTCATCATCCTAAATTTGGCAATATTTTGTCATTTCGTCAGTGTCGTTGGGTCAATAATCTGGGACTCCTTCGCTACCGGCATTGTCAGTCCACTTACAGCAAATAGATAAGTGGTTCAAGAAAGCAGCTTACCAAGGCCTTCTCAAGGGTAAATAGGGATGGACAATAAATGCTGGCTATCCAGTGATAGCCACATCTTATGGGTGATTTTTAAACTGAAGTTTGACTCCAATGCTTTCCACTCCTTTTTTTCCTGGCTTTGTGCAATATGTTCTGCATCCTTACTTTCCTTTCTCCCTATTGTTGTTATCCCTTTGTTAAAATAAACTGCACATCTTGTTGTTTTTTCTATCTTTCCAAAAGATTGAAAAGTGGATACCAAATGAGGATCACAGAGTCTGGAAAGCTCCTAGCTCCAAATGAATTTATCTACTTTTTAGTGAAAATTTAAAAGGACAGTGTTCATTCATGTCTACTTCCAACTATCTGAGAAGGCATTTGACCTTTGCCAAATGCACCTGACCTCACCCAAAGTCAGCTTTAGAATTGTTTAAAAGGGTACCTTAACTCTTCAAAGATTGTTGCCAGTATTAAATCTTTTCCTGAAAGATCTAAAGCCCACAAGCTGTGTTTTGGGCTTCCCAGTTATGAAAATTGATCTCTTTACAGTTGGTTGCATTTTAACATGTCTTGCTGCTTCCTTGAACCAAGGAGATGCAAAGTTCAATCTGCTCATGCTGTCCTGGTGAAACTGTGGGTGCAAATGGGTTTAGTGGGCAGGAAATTACAATAGAATCTCTGATGGTATTGATTGCTCTGATCACAATTTCCCCAATAACTACCGCATTCCTTGTCACACCAACGCTTAAATGATCACTTGTGCAACATGGCAGGTTTTCCCAGCTCTAGCATGGGAGGCTGTGAAGTAGTATCATAGAATCCCTACAGTGTAGAAGCAGGACATGCAGTGCATCAAGTCCACACCGACCTCCAAAGACCATCCACCCAGATCCACCCCATCCCTGTAACCCTGCATTTCCCATGTGTAACCCAGCCAACTTGCACACTATGGGCAATTTAACTTATCCACCTAACTTGTATGTCTTTGGACTGTGGGAGGAAACCAGAGCACCCGGAAGAAACCTGTGCAGACACAGGGAGAATGTGCAAACTCCATTTGGGGTGGCACGGTGGCTCAGTGGTTAACACTGCAACCTCACAGCACCAGGGACCTGGGATCAATTCCAGCCTCTGGCAACTGTCTGTGCGGAGTTTGCACATTCTCCCTGTGTCTGTGTAGGTTTCCTCCGGGTGCTCTGGTTTCCTCCCACTGTCCAAAGATGTGCAGGCTTGGTGGATTGACCATGCTAAATTGTCTGTAGTGTTCAGGGGTGTGTGGGTTATAGGGGGATGGATCTGGTGGGATGCTCCAAGGGACAGTGTGGACTTGTTGGGCCCAAACTATTGGGAATCTAATCTAATCCATACAGACAGTCACCCGAGGCTGGAATTGAACCTTGGTCCCTGGTGCTGTGAGGTAGCAGTGCTAACCCGCTGAGCCACTGTGTCATCCAAAGTAGGGTGGGGCCAGGAAAATAGTAAGGACTCACTCCTGCAAGTGAAGGGTTTCCAGTGGCAAGGCCAGATGTGGAGCTGACCTGATGGAAGGAGGGCAGCCATTAAAATAATTAAAGACCCTGTTAAGGGTGACTTGCCCAGCCTGCCAGCCTATTGCCCATTTGGGAGCAACCCCTAACAGCTGTGTGCTGAGTGCCATGTGAATATGCTGAGTTTAAATTCTTTTGCTTGAATCTTCAAGGGCCATTCATGTAAATGCCCTCCAAAGATGACCTGATTCAGTAGCACATACACCTCTCAATGCCAGTCCTCAATTTGGATCTGCAGCATCCACCCTGTGTTCTTAGTTAGATGGCAAATTAAGAGGTGGTCAATCAGCTGACCACCTCTGGCATCACTGCTTGCTTCCTGGTGAGTGTAGGGGGTCAGGGGTCAGGTTTCGTCCTAGTGTCAGGATTCTTAAGTAATGGGGAGAGTCCTGATCATGGTGTCATCCAGTTTGTATGAACAAAATTAAAAACTCTTGTTGATCTGCTCCACACCTGCGACATTGACCTAGCATTTCCTGTGAAGAAGCAAAATGAACTGAGAATGAATCACTTTCGAATTCACAGCAGTTCTGGGGAACTGATGTACAACTCCCAGTCTCAGCTAATCAATTTAGAGGCTTTTGAAATGTTAAGATTGTATCGTGCACTTTTCAGAGTAGCGAGGCAGCTGACAGGTTCAGCCTCAGCAGAAAAAGTGTGGCAGACTGCAACTTTATTTTGTCAGCTAAATGATTTGGAAATCTGTGATGTGGAAAGAAACATTACAATGTTTTGGTTGGAGAAGTTTAAGCGTGAATTGACATTGTAACGTCTGCTACTGCTTTGATTGTTTGGTATTAACAGATAATGTCTATATTCAAGCTACTTTTTTAAGAACTTAGAAGACCAAAACACAAACTACACACTAACTGGAAGGATTCTCTCTCTGTTTTGGCTCTTGAGTGGCTGCTCTTTTACATCTGCATTCCAAATACAACATTCAACAACAATCATGCAATGCAAAGGTTGGAGGGCAGAGTTACACTTAGTTGCTCATGGACTTGTCCTTATTTCAATATTTTCTATTTCTACTTACATTTTATTGCAGTATTCAGAAGCGCTAACATCTGTGCTTCCCTGACAAACTTGTTTGTACTTTTCAAAAACCTTTGGAAACATACTTTTCAGACCTTGACAGTGAATCTTTTACAATACCATGTTTGCTTCAGATTTTTTTTCCTCATGCACAGAGATAATTGTTGCTATGATCTCATAGATTACTAAAGTCAAATTCATCTTTCTCACCTTTGCTGTACCTAAGGTTTTTCTGCCTGTTGTAGTCGTGAGATCACTATTGGTGTGTGGAAGATTTCTAGGTGAATGTAGCCTTGGTCTCATTAAGTGCTGCTTAGTTTTTATATGGCTGTGCGTATGCTGCTTCAATTAATATGTGTTATTGTGAAGGTAATGTGAAGGATTGCTTTTATATATTTATTTTTCTAAGTTTATAATTTATTGAGAGAGGTTTTGTCCCTGCCTTGAGCCAAATACTGGAGCTTCAAATCCCACTCAGGGATTTGATGGCCAAAGAAAGTGCTCTCACAGCTGGGCAGTTTGAGTATCAAATTGTAAATCCTTTCAACATATGCCAGAGGCAGACAAGAGGGGAAGAGATGCGTGATCAGTAACGCTAATTAAGAATTGAGCTTTATTTGCCCATAACTCCAGCCTAAAACGGGTATGCACAAGTGGGCATTGTCACAGAAAATGAGACGACTTGAATTGAGTGAGGATCAGATTGGTACCAGCAGCATGGAAATCAACGTTTTCTACCTGGGGTGGATCCAGGGCATACTTGCTTGACCTGCCTATGGTGGTGATTGCAATTGCCGTTATTGGAGAATGCAAGAAATGCACGAAGAATTTGTTAATAGAGCTCTGCCTTTATTTATCTATGATTTCAATCTAATGTTATGATTTATTGACATCCATTTTCAAATTACAAGCCATTTTTTATATTTTTGCAATTCTGACACCACACTAAGGTTTTATTTTTGCTCATTTGCCCGTTCCTTGCTTCTCAGTAGCTGAAACCAATTGCAAGGAGCTTATTGACTGTTATCAAACTGTTGAATGGACTCTGCCCTCAAATATGGTAACTGGCAATGTAACCTGTAAGCCTCTAAGTCTTTTTGATCCGTACATCTTTTGCTTGCTGTGATCTTCCTGTATCAGTAGTAAACAAAGCTTTTCACTGTATTTTGGTGCACATGACAATAAAATCTATCAATCAATTAATCAAAATCAATCAATCATTAAACCTGATGACAAAGGTCTATTCACCAATTTTCACTTCCAATTCTTCGTCTTTCTCTCAACTCCAGCTTTTGATTTTACCCAGCCTACGATGCACTAACTTCTCGATTCATCTGTCACCTTAACGCTTCTCTCACATCTCCTTTCTTTGCCGTCAAGTTCTACCATATGGTCCACTTAAGCACCTTGCCAGCTCCAATACTTTATTAATCCCTGAGCTGACTAGCATTTCTAAGCGTTATTTTTAAAAAGCAAAACTCTGTTCTCTGTCTGAAAGATCTTCATGCTTTCTCTCCTCTTTTCTCATTAGTAAAATCTTCTCTAGGCATGCCTTTTGACTAAAATTTCAGTCAACCCTCTAAAATCACCAGTTCTGAGGAAGGGTCACTGGACCCAAAATGTTAACTCTGTTTTCTCCTTCCCATATGCTGCCAGACCTGCTGAACTTTTCCAGCAACTTTGGTTTTGTTCTTGATTTACAGCATCCACGGTTCTTTCCGTTTTTCTCTAAAATTACCCTCCATCATTTGGCCTCTATTCCTAAATTTTTTTAAATCAATCATCCAATCCAATTTGAGCTGTTTCTATGTTTAAGTCATTGTATAACTGAATGTTATGTGATTCTTAGATCACAGAAATATACTAAGGAATAAGAGTAGGTTTAAGCCATCCAGCTTCTTGAGTTATCTCTTCCATTTAATAAAATCACGACTGATCGAAATGTAGGATGAACTTCAATTTCCTGCTCGAATCCCAAACAAACCCTCAATTCCCTTATTCAGTCAGCAATCTTATAAAATGCAAGCCATGGATAAATTTGAAGTCAAGATAGAAAATACTGGGGAAACTCAGCAAGTCAGCAGCATCTGTGGAGTGAAAAACAAAGTTCCAGTTGGATATGACATAACCTTGAATATCTTCAATGTTTCAGTCTTCACAGCCTTCTGCAAAAGACAGTTCCAAACCATCAGCTCTCTGAGGGAAGAAATGCCTTATCATATCCATCTTAAACTTGAGACTACTTGTTTTGTTCTCTGTAGTTCTTGACTCTCCCTTAAGAGGTATCACTCTCTTGACATCTGTCCTGTCAAGCTGACTCAGAAACGTACAAGAACAAAAGCAGAAGTTTCTGGAAAAGCTCAGCAGGTCTGGCAACACCCGTGAAGGAAAAAAAACAGAGTTAAAGTTTCGGGTGACCCTTCCTCAGGACTTGTATCAGTACATATAGCATTACCATCGGCTCCTATTTTGTTTAAACTTCGAGCATAGACACATTGTAAAACAACCATTTCACTCCAGAAATCAGCCCAGTAAAAAAACTCTGAATTGTTCCTAATGTAAGTGAATCCCCGCTTAAGTAACCAAACTAAAACCAGGTATCATTCTCTAAGTGTGCTCTCATTAATGCCATGAACAATTGTTGTAGGACTTCCCTAATTTTACACTGCATCCCTCTTGCAACATTCAATTTGTTTTCTTGCTGTAACTGTATACTAAGGTTGGAATTCAATGCATTTTGGAAGGTATGTTTGGTGGTGGATAAGGACACACCCTCTTGGAGTTAGAAGACCATATTTAAATCAAGTAGGATAACTCAGATGTGGGATGGTCTGGCGTATTCTTTATTGTGTGGCTTTATGCTAAGATAAGTTGTATTTTTTTAACTTAATTCAGCAGATTGGAGCAGTTAACCAATGCATCATCTTCCTGTGAGGGGAGTTTTAAGGTGATTTGAATTCATATGGAGACACTGTTGCTGGAAATTCCTGATGAGTGAAATAACTCTACGAAGGCCAGTGCCCTGTCAACCAGTCATCCTTCAGTTGCATAGTACACAACACTGACCCAGCTAGCTCAGAGCCAGCTCCTCAAGTGAGCTGAACCCCTGTCACTCCTGTTTATGCCTGTCAGCCAAGGCTCCCTGATTGCACCAGGTTAACAACCCCAATCAGGGAATTCATATTCTATGAGGTTCACCTGGTTGATCTTGTTCCAATCACTAAAATGAATTCTACAACCCTTTCACTGGCCTTAATTGAAGATTGAACAGGATCATGATGCTGTCCTCCCCCTAAGCTTGTGAATGGTGTTGAAAATAGCATTGGGACATGTTCATTGGTGCCAGAATTTTCGGCACCTCTATTCACACTCTAATGAGGCCCAAAATGTCAGCGCTACATCCCTCCCATCTAATCCTCTCCTATTTTCCTTCTTTTATAACTACAGAAAAGTATATTTCAGCAAAGATTGAAGGCTGATTGTTAACGCTCCAACCGACACAATCAAAACTGTGATTACAAAGTGTGGAGCTGGATGAACACAGCAGGCCAAGCAGCATCTTAGGAGCACAAAAGTTGATGTTTCAGGCCCGAAACGTCAGCTTTTGTGCTCCTAAGATGCTGCTTGGCCTGCTGTGTTCATCCAGCTCCACACTTTGTTAACTCGGATTCTCCAGCATCTGCAGTTCCCATTACCTCTGATCACAATCAAAGCTGTCTTTACTTTAGAAGTACTGTCGAATGTTTGCCAGTAAATTTAACAAAAGTAAACCAAATTTATCTCCACCAAAAATACATACAAAGTAGCAACACATGTTTTGACCAGTAGTGCACTTAAAAGTAGTTGAAGTAAATCCAGCATTTACTGGCTACGTAAAGAGAAGTTATTTGATCTGCTAGGCAGCTAGTCTCATTATTGGGTTAGGGTGAAAGGTCTAGCTGTGAATTATTGACCCCCACTAAATATGACAGAGCAGGTTTCCAGGAATGATGTATTAGGGGCCAATGGCTTATTGGGAGAGTGATGATGGTGTGTTTTTTTTGTATTCGATTTGATGCAGTTGTCTTTAAGAATATATGATTTGCAAACTGTTTACCACCATAAAAGAGAGAAGAATCCATGCTGAAGTGTTCATTGACTGGATTTTAATGAAGCCTAATTTATTTTACCACCAACTTGGTTGCTCTTATTAACAACTGTAAGGAAATGCTGTCAAGAATTATATCTTCTACACAGAGATAAGCCAGCAACAAATTGGCTAGCGGGGAGAAATTTTCCCCCAGTGCATTTTAAATTATGCTTGTTCTCACCTAGTCTTGATGCTTTCTTGTTGATTGCCTGCTCCATTATTATTTGGGAAAACTGCAGTCATTCTTCATGCTCATGCTGTCTTCTCTTGACCGCTACTGGGATTTGCTCTATTTTCTAAACTACTGACATGGAGAACGTACATCAGATGTTTCTTAACACCACCTTTCTTAACTCCAACCTTCTCTTGGTCCATTACTTCACTTTGGCAATTTCTCTTTTGTTTAATTTCTTGAGCCCTCCCCACCCTTGACCTTTTTTTCTACCCATGGTTAATAGGAGATTTTCACAGTTTTCTGCATTTTTTCCTCTATAGTGCAAAATAGGAATGTGAGTACTGCAATACAGTTCAAAAGAAAAAATGAGATATCAGCTGAAGTAACAGAAAGGATTAAATTTGAAATATAATAGGGCTAGTGGGCATCATTAAGTAGACCAGTTTATTACCTCTGATTTGCAGAATAAACAAGGTGCACATTAAAGTTGTTTGAAGTATGAAGTTTAGTTGGAAAGTAAAATATTCAAAAATCACAGCCCATGGTAAAATGCGCATGTTCAAACATTTCAATCAATATATTGTTTACATCATGTTTATCCAGGTACCTTTTGAATCAAAGCCAACAAATAGACCAGAAATCAGGTACTGATAAAACAGTCACAACTTTATTCAACCTGTTATGGACCAGACAGACCCCCTCAAAATATTTCAGTGGGTAGCCGAGACCCTACATTTTCTTATTTTAAAGGCAAAAGTGTTGTGTTCCAGATGCAATTTGACTGATCAGGCTACTTGGCATTAAGCAAAGCATAATTTATTCAAACACTACAGTTAAGATATGACAAGCACAAGAGAACTTAGAATAACTTAACAAAAACAGAAGTTGCTCGAAAAGCTCAGCAGACCTGGCAGCATTTGTGAAGAAAAAATCAGAGTTAACATTTCAGGTCTGGTGACCTTTCCTCAGAACTTGGTAGCTAGGAAAATAGCAGTTTATATGGAAAAGATAGGATGGGAGGAGGGGGGTAAGGAGTAAATGATAGTTGGGGATAGAGCCCAAAGAGACAAAAACTGTTGGACAGACAAAGGAATGAATAACGATCTGGCTAGGCGAGTTAATGGAGACTGTTAGTGACTAACAATAGATATAGAGTAATGGGAGACTGTGATAGCAAGGTCTGTTGTCTGGGGAGGGGAAATAGGACATGGGAGGGTTAAGGCCCTAAAATTATTGAACTCGACATTGAGACTGGAGGGCTGTAGGGTCCCCAAGTGGAAAATGAGACGTTGTTCTTCCAGCTTGCACTTGGCTTTGCTGGGATACTGATCAAGCCTGAGACAGAGATGTTGACCAGGGATCAGGGTGGTGTGTTAAAATGGCAGGCAACGGGAAGCTCAGGGCCTTTTTTGCGAGAGAACGTAGATGTTCTCTGAAGCGGTCACCCAGTCTACGCTTCATTTCCCCAAAGTAAAAGAGGCCACATTGTGAGCAGCGAATGCAATAGGCTAGATTCTAGAAAGTGCAGGTACCTGGGAGGTATGTTTAGGCTCTTGGGTACTGAGGACGGAGAAGGTAAATGTGCAGGGGAGGGTGCCATGGGGCTGGGAAAATTGGTAGTGAGGGAAGAGTGGGCCAGGGTGTCCCAGAGAGAATAGTCCCTGTGGAAGGCACTCAAGGGAGGGGAGGGGAATATTTGTCTAGTGATGGCATCTCACTGGAGGTGGCAGAAATGGCTGAATAGAACACCTACATTCTGCCCGCAAAAATGACCCTCAGCTTCAGTCGCCTGCTACTTTTATATACCATCCTGTTCCGTAGCTAACATCTCTCCCAGCCTTGCTGCAGTTCTCCAGCAAAGCTCAGCACAAGCTCGAAGAATAACACCTCCAGACTCAATATCAAGTTCAATAATTTTAGGGACTGAATTTTCCCATGTCCTTAGCCCCAACTCCACCCACCAGGCCTTGTTATCTCACAGCCTGCTATTACATATTATTGTTAACCACGAATAGTTTCCCTTAACAGATGTTCATCCTCCTGGCCAGATTGGTATCCATTCCTTTGTCTGTTAATCTGTTCTATCTCTTTGTACCCTACCCCATACTATTACTTACTCGTAGTCCCCTCCCCCAAAACCCTATCTTCTGCACATATACCAACATTTTTCTAGCTACTATCAGCTCCAAGGAAGGGTCACCAGACCTGAAACGTTAACTCTGATTTCTCTTCACAGATGCTGCCAGACCTGCTGAGCTTTTCCAGCAACTATTGTTTTTATTTCTGATTTATGGCATTCACAGTTCTTTTGCTTTTTAAATAAGATAACAAACCTATTGGAAAGCTTAGCAGAATAATAGGTACAGGTGGCAGTTATTAATTAACTATTCCAATACAGTAACATCCCATGAACATGCCCCTTGTCGTAAAGGCCAACTCAGAAATCAGATATTGTCATATGCAACATCCATGCTAGGAAGTGAAACCACAGCTTCTAACTGTAAAAGAGAGGGGGGAGAAATAGCTTCTACTTCTTCAAAGCTCAAACAGCTTCTGCTGAATCTACAAGCTAAAAAGAAACCATAAAAAGCTTGGTCTATGAGAGCTGGTGATACCCAGCCAGGCTGCTTTTATTGTTTCAACTTTTAAAAAAAACTAAGGCCTCGCAAGCTGTTTACATCACCACAGACTACGAATCACTTCTCATTCAATCTCTCTCTTGAAAGAAACCAGGACACTTCTTAAAGCCACAACATATCACAAATAGATAATCAAAAAAAGCAAGTTATTCAACATTAAGTTACTAACTACCCAAGATTCCCAGAAATGCTTTCCATGCACACTCAAGAACATAAGAATCAGCAGTAGGAATAGGCCATCTGGAACTTTGAATATATCCCTCTGCAAATTTTCAGATCCTCTGCACATTTTAACTTGGAGACAAGCTGACAAAGGTTGTAGAGCTGAGTGGTCTCTCTTTTTCTCTCTCTGTAGAGGTCGGTCTCACTTAAGCTCTCTAGATAGTCTCCTTTCGGTTAAGCGTCTTCAGTCTGTCAGTGGAGTCTCTGCTGCTTTTCCAAGGTCAAATCTGGGAAAAACATTTCCAGAAAGTTGTGTTAAGCCCTCCCATTAGAGTGCAGTACTTAATCATCAGAGATACTTTTGATGTTCCATGCCAAGGGTAATAATTCAGGTGCGATTCTGTCCCCATGAGGGGCTTAAATGCAAATATATCCTTTGTTTCCAATGATAAAAGGTACTGATGGTGTCCATTAGCACTGTCTTAGGCTCAGAGGTTCTTGTCTAGGCCCTACTGTCGTTGCCTGATTATATTTCAAACTGCCTAGACTTTAGGGAGTTTATTTGACAAGTTGCTAATCACTTTTGAACAGGTACCTTAGGAAACTTTGTTTCACTGTGTTGCTTTTAGAACTTGCTAGCTTCTTTCTACATTTAGATAGATAGATTTGTTTATTTTCTACTTGTGTGCAATAAACTTCTCTTGTTAAAGAAAATGTGCAGCCACATGTGAATGTGTTTCAGGATCTAACTAACACACTGGTGTACAAAACAAAAATAAACTTATCATCTATCAAGAGAGACTGCAAGAACTGCTGACACTGGAGTTAGAGAGTCATTTTCTGAAGAAGGGTCTTGACCTGAAATGTCAGTTTTCCTGTTCCCCTGATGCTGCCTGATCTGCTGTGTTCCTCCAGCTCCATACTGTGTTGTCTCTTTATCATTTGTCAAGCCAGATTTAATTCTGGGATCTGAATTGTCCAGTAGTGATATCAGCAGGGATCGTAACGGTAGAGTAGTGTTTTGTGAATTTCCTTGACCTGTTCTTTAAATAGAGTTTTCAATCAATTTGAAACAAACTGGAGAATATCGTCAACAAAAACGCCGGTGAATGTTATATAAATATGTCATAAATTTGCCTGCTAATATCACCAATGTAATGTTTGTTCTGCTGTTTTGTCAAGGAAGACATTGTACAGTTGCTAAGTCCAAATATACAACAGGGAAATTAGTAATCTAAAGGGCTTCATTAAAGTAGGTGTTTTAATATAATCTACACTGAATTCTATAAATCCCAAGGCTCACAGAGATTCATTCTCATTATCCTATAATTTTCTTGTGATTAGTTCTTCTTATATGCAGGGAAATAACTTCAAATGATGAATTAAAAAAAACTTCCATCCATAGTTCTGTTACATTTTAAAATTATTTAATCTGGTATCATTTTATTGTTGTCTTTGATTTTCAGTTACCAGCTTCCAGCTAGTTTCTTTAAAACAATTTTAATGTTAATTTGAACTTGTTGAATTTTTGCACATTAATGTAGTGGAGCATTTGACTTGTTGGCCCCAACAGTAAGTCCAGGCAGGTGAGAATTTCTTTTGCAGAGAGAAACCCAACAATAATCTTGCAGGTCCTGATGATTTTAACAGCAGAACATGTTTTAAATTTCATTAATAGATTTTCCATCTGACCAGCATCTAGGTTGATATATAGACTGGCTTCCAAGCAGGATTTCAGCTTGTCAGTAATCACATCTAGGTGCTTGGGCCACAGGAGTCATACCAAAGTTTGCTTTGAAGGGGACAGGAAATCTTTAGTTCTTCAGTGTTTGAATAGGGAGCAGGAATAGGCCAAATGGCCCCTTAACCCTGCTCTACTCTACTCCTCTTCTGTATATCCCTTTACGTCCAAATATTTATCCATCTTGGCCTTGAGCATAGCAAAAAACTGAGCACCCTGAGTCCTCCTGACAGTATGTTGGTCCCCTACCTCTAAGTCATAACTTCTAGTAAGGTTTCTCTATGCGTGTTAAAATCGGAAAGAGAAGTTGAGGGGCAATATTGTTTAGGGAAGCAATTATCAACTGAAGACAAGGGTCACAGTTCTGAGACAAAGGGAGTGAGGGTGAGTCAGTGATCAGAACTAAGGGAATGTAGAGTTCTTGAAAGATTGTAGGGCAGGTGGAGGCTGCAGAGGTAGGGAGGAGTGAAGCAATGGAGGCATAAACAGCCAGTAACTTGGGGCAAGATTTCCTCTTTATGGATACAATCTCTTCTCTGAAAAACACAAATGTTAATTTGCTGTAAGGAACATTCTTCCACAATAATAAATAAAATAAATAGTAGTGTAATATGTTGGAAGTGGACTGGAAACAACTTTTCCATTACTTTATTTCTAATGATGAGCTCCCACCTGCCCTGTGACCCTAACTCGGGGGTAAAAAGTCCCCTTGCATTTTTAGGTATATCACTTTATAGGATTTAATTCTATTTAGTTTTCTGTTGTTCAGAAGCTTTATCCCCAGGGACATCTGCATGGCCCGGAGCTGTATCATTTTGGGGCTCTGATTTGTAACTCGCTGTTCTTCGGTAAAATAATATTTGTAGCATCCTTTCTCGAAAGAAGCAAAAGTCTTTCCCTGACTAAGTGATATGATATCTTCGATTTGGGAATTATGTTTCGCAGCTCGTTTCTGAATTCTAGTATCGGTTCGTGATTAGAAGCTCATCTATTAGGCTTTCAATTTATACTCTAATTCAAAGAGTTATAGAAGCGCATTGGGAATCCTATCACTCTGTGAGAATTATTTCCTCTTTCGGAGCATGTTACTGACTGAATAGGCTTGGATAGTGTTTGATAAGTTTATCAATTATTACATGGTTAGATTATTCTCAGGAATATTCTTGAAAGTCATGGATGCCTCAGCCCTTATCTATTCAGGTATTTTGTATTGGTTGTGCATTTGCGAACTGTAATGATTTTCTCATGGGTTCTTTGGTCTGTGTATTGATTGATTTTTGCCTGCTAAAGTTTCAGTCCCTCGATGACGCTTGACATTTGTAAGCAAATGATTGCTAAAATCATACTAGCAAACAAGACCCTCCACTCATTAAACTAGTTACAGAAATCCAGCAATAGAATGGAAAACATATGGTTGATCCCCATAAAATATTTTTACAGCAACTGTCGATAATGGGCAGGACATCAGAAGGAATAAAACTTCAACAACGTTGAAGGCAGGAAAAATGTTACAAAATTCATATTAAGTCACGAACCACATCTAAAGCTTATGCCCTAATCATTTTTGTAGATTCCGCAGGACCCCTGATCTGATGCCAATATAAGTCTATCTGAATCTGCCACAATATTGCTGCAAATGCCCACAATTTCCATACGTTCCTGAGCTGTTTTGCAATGGGTGGACATTCATTTGCCCCGTATGAGGCAAATTACTTTGTGGAGGTGCTGGGTAAATAGAACAGGGATGTCCCACTTGCTCACAGGCTCAGAATTGGAAAGTAGTGAGCCCAGGCCATTAAAATGCACTGGTCTGTAGATGGACAATGTGAGCCACATTAAGGTCATCCAGGCCAGAAAAATTATCCATATCTGGGAAGGCTGATCACTTTTTGTTTGCAGAATAAATTGGGTTTGGCTTCCAGAGGCTGGTATCATCTGCGCTTAGTCATTGCCAGAGCCAAAGCCAATGGTGGAACTATTAACAAATAGGAAACCCAATTCATTAATGGAAAGACCTCACTGAGGCTCATTCCCACAGCCACAGCATTAGCATCATACTTCTAAGCTTAGAAAATAGTCTGGAGGCAAACAAAGGATTATAGAACCATTCCTTCAATGAATCCATTCGTGATTAAAAACAATACTTGGGATTTTTGAGATCACGGAAGTGGAGAGTGGATCTGAGAGAATTCCTGCTTGGGTTTCTCACTTTTAATGGAAGGTCCTGCTGCAGGAGAGATTGTAGTGAGTTGAGTTCTCCAAAGTGGAGGAGGAAATGACCAACTTCTTAACTAAGCAGTTGTGCATGGAAGTGGCTGAGGAAGATAGTGGCAGATGTGTGCTCCTTCCAGCCTAGACACTATGCACCAAAAGCATCCAGGACATCAGGAAAATATGCTAGGTGAAAAAATAATACTTTCAGGCTCTAGGTCATGTACTTTTGCTTTCCTTGTATTCTCCTGCACAGCACACCTTGGATCAACATACATTACAGCTCCAGTCATAAGTCTCTCCACAGACAATTCCTCAAAACCCCCAGCTGAGTAGCCAGCACTCATACTCAACCTCAGCCTATTGCCTTCTCACATACTTTGTAGCACCACAATCCTCTACAAATATTGTCCTTCCTTCGCAAATATAAAAAAAAACTTGAAGAGCAAACTAACCCAAACAACAATGTGTTATGAGTAGAAATCTGTTTTGTGACGTTGATTTAGGAATTAATATTGACTAGAACATCATATAACATCTCTGTTCATCTTTAAAATAGTGTTACTCACATCTTTCTGCCTTCTCTTTGCATTTGGGGTCATGACTTTCCCTGGCTGATATCTTGCTAGCCACTTGTAATATATTTTCCCTGGTCCACTGGGCAAACGATCTTGTCCCAGGAGATAACATGCCAGTGATGACCTACTGTGGGAACATGAGCTTCCCAAGATACATGGTGAGAGAACTGACCTTTGCCTGTCAACCTTGTGATGGTGGACTCAACACGATTCCAATGGATCTCTGTGCAACTTCCCTGTGTAGAAGTAGGTTGCTGAGGACAAGGCGCTTGATACTGTTTCTGGTGCTTTTCCATGCAACTTTTAGTGGTGTCATTGTTCTGTTCTAGCTGCTAAGCAGAAGTGGAAATTCTATCGGCAGAATATGCACCCATCCTGTGATGAAAACTGGTAGCAATGAATTGAAGATTACAAAAGTGTTCAAGTGATGAGCCTTCCAGGAAGTTCTAAACACTTGTCAAGCAGTAAGAGTCACTATCTTAGCAAATATTATTAACTGTAGAAAAAGGGTCGCGACCTGATACGTCAAATTTCCTGCTCCTCTGCTGCTGCTTGGCCTGCTGTGTTCATCCAGCTCTACACCTTATTATGTCTAGTCACTTATCTGGCCCTGCCTGGAGCTCTTCAAATGACCCTGGCAAGTTTTCGACAGAAGGGAAACTAGCTCTCTGGCAGAAAAAATCTAAAATTAAGGTTAAAACTTGTTTTAACTGGTCATTTAATTAATTTCTTACACAACAGATTTGTAAGTATTATTCAATTACCTTCAATGGCAATCCACAAAAATCCAGAAAAAGGTACAATGTTATTTTAGCGCCAACCTGAAGAGGTTTTCAGGCAATTTAGAACGCTGCAACTACACAAACACACTATCTTATGCTTAGGATCTTCTTTTCCCAGAATGACTGAGTTGTAGAATCGTAGAGTCATACAGCTCAGAAATGGACCCTTCGGCCCAGCCAGCCCATGCTGACCATAATCCCAAACGAAACTAATCCCACCTACCTGTGCTCAGTCTATGTCACTTTAGACATTTCTTACTCGTGTACTTGTCCAAACATCTTTTAAATGTTGTATCCGTACCTGCACCCATCACTTCCTCTGCAAGAACATTCCACACGCAAACCACATTCTGCATAAAAAATTACCCCATTGCCTTTTTATAATCTTCCTCCTCTCACATTAAAAATGTGCCCACTAGTCTTGAAATCTACCCCCTAGGGAAAAGATACCAGCCATTTGCCTTATCCACATCCCTTGTCAAGTTATGCGCTGATTTAAATAAAAATGCCCCAATTTGTGCAGGATAGACCACTTTTGATTATATCAATTGAAAATTTTACAGACACCACTTCCGTGCTTATTTGCTTGAACACTGAATTTGTAGAATTCTGGAACATTTCTGATGAGCCTCTGCACAAGAGGTGATTAATTAAAGTGTGCAAGGAATTTCAGGTCACCTTGTGATATGAGATTGGTAAAGACAAAGTGGGTCCCTGACAGACTGAATCAAGAGGTTGTATACAGGGGACAAAGAAATGGCTGAAGAACTGAATACAGACTTTGGTTCTGTCTTCACAAAAGAGAACACAAATCAGATATCAGAGTTGTTTGAGGAAGTAAGATTTAGTGAGAAGAAAGAGTGATGGAGATCAATACTAGTAAAGAAATGGTGCTGGGAAAATTGTTGGGATTGAAGGCTGATAAATCCCCAGGGCCTGATAATCTACATCCCAGAGTACTTAAGGAAGTAGCTACAGAGATAGTCGATGCATTAGTGATCATCTTCCAGAATTCTATAGACTCTGGAACAGTCCCTGTAGATAGGAGGGCAGCTAATTTCTGTCCAATATTCAAAAAGGGAGGTAGGGAGAAAACAGTGAATTATAGACCACTGAGCCTAACATTGGTAGTGGGGAAAATTCTTGAATCCATTGTCAAGGATTTTATAGCAGAGTTTTTAGAAAGTAATAGCAGGATCAGACAGAGTCATCATGAATTTATGAAGGGGAAATCATGTTTGACAATTTTGTTGGAATTCTATGAGAATGTACTAGTAAAGTTGGCAAGGGGGAGCCAGTCAATGTGGTGTATTTGGACTTTCAGAAGTGTTTGACGAAGTCCCACATAAGAGCTTAATGTGCAAGATTAAAGCACATGGGATTGGGGGAAGTGCATTGAGAGGGACAGAAAATTGGTTGGCAGAGTAGAAATAAAATGTAGGAATTAAACGGTCCTGTTCAAATTGGCAGGCAGTAACTAGTGGGGTGCCACAGGGATCAATGCTGGGACACCAGCTATTCACAATATAAATTAATGGTTTGGATGAGAGAACAAACTGTAACATCCCCAATGGTACCAAGTTGGGTGGGGGGGTGAACTGTGATGAGAATGCAGAGATCCTTCAGCATGATCTGACAGGTTGGGTGAGTGGGCAAATCAATTGGAGATGCAGAATAATTTGTATAAATGTGAGATTATTCACTTCAGAAGCAAGAAAAAAGAAGGAAGGTTACTACCTGAATGGCTGTAAATTGGGAGAGGGGAGTGTGCAGCGGGACCTGGGTGTCCTGGTGCACCAGTTAGTGAAGATATACATGCAGGTGTAGCAGTTAGTAAAGAAGGCAAATGGTATGTTGGCCTTCATTGCAAGAGGTTTTGAGTACAGGAGCCAGGAATGTGCTGTTGCAGTTATACAGGGCCTTGGTGACGCCACACCTAAAATATTGTGTGCAGTTTTGGTCTCCTTTTCTAAGGAAGGGTGTTCTTGTTCTTGAGGGAGTGCAACAAAGGTTTACCAGGCTGATTATGGGGATGATGGGGCTCATGTATGAGGAGAGAATGATTAGGGTGAGATTATTTTCCCTGGAGATCAGAAGAATGGTGTGGGAGGGCGGATCTCGTAGAGACTTACAAAATTCTGATAGGAGTGTACAGGAAGGACGTTCCCAATGGTGGGTGTATCCAGAACCAGGGGTCACAGTATCAGGATTCAGGGTGGACGATTTAGGATGGAGATGAGGAGACATTTTTTTACCCATAGAGTGGTGAGCCTGTGGAATTCATTACCACGAGAAGTCGTTGACGCCAAAACATTGAATTATTCAAGAGGTGATTAGATATAGAACTTGGGACAATTGGATTAAAGGTAATGGGGAGAAAGCAGGATTAGGCTATTGAGTTGGATGATCAGCCATGAGCATGATGACTGGTGGAACAGGCTCAAAGGGCCGAACGGCCTCTTCCTGCTCCTATCTTTTATGTTTCTATAATGTTCAGTAATTGACAGAGAGGAAGAAGGCAGAGACTGAGGATAAACAGAAAGAGAAAGTACTTCATAACAAAAGCAAACTTAAAGAATCTCCACTCTGAGTACACTTGGAAATCAGGATGTAAACTGTGATGAGAATTACACTCACTGTGAAGTGAACATTTTGTTCAAGTGACCACTCAAACTGTTTGCACATAACCATTTGAAAAAGCTGCTATGAATGACTAAAAATAGGTGGCTTTTAAAAAGTGTTTCAATATGTCTATCCATCAAAATGGAAAATTGCTCAAGTATGTCCTGTCTACAAAATGTCGGACAAATAGGACAATTACTAATGGGCAATTACTGTTTCATCAGTCCAGTCTCAATCCTAAACTAAATGATAGAGTAATCAGCAGTGCTCTCAAAAACAGCTCACTTTGCGTTAACCAGTTTATTGATGATAAGGTTATGTTTGTTCATGGTCACCTAGCTCATTTTGATTACAGCCCTGGTACAAAGACAGTCAACAAAGCTGATTTCCAGACCTGAGACAAGAGGAACTGCCACGCAGTCATAGAATCACACAGCATTCAAAATGGATCTTCGGCCCACTATATCTATGCTGGCCAACAAACAGCAAACTACACAAATCCCATTTACCTCGTCCAAAGCCGATTATACCTGAGCATATTAGACATGTCCATCCTGGGCCCCCTGCAGTGCCATAATGATGCCACCCGTAGGCTGCAGGAACAGCAACTCATATTCCACTTGGGAACCCTGCAGCCCAATGGTATCAATGTGGATTTCACCAGTTTCAACGTCTCCCCTGCCCCCACTGCATCCCAAAACCAGCCCAGCTCGTCCCCGCCTGCCTAAACTGTTCTTCCTATACCTATCCCCTCCTCCTACCTCAAGCCGCACCTCTGTTTCCTATCTACTAACCTCATCCCGCCCCCTTGGCCTGTCTGTCCTCCCCAGACTGACCTATCCCATCCCTACCTCCCCACCCATACTCTCCTCTGCACCTATCTTCTCGTCTATCTATCTTCGGTCCGCCTCTCCTTCTCTCCCTATTTTTTTCAGAATCCTCTCCCCATCCCCCTTTTCTAATGAAGGGTCGAGGCCCGAAACGTCTTCTTTTGCACCCTTAAGATGCTGCTTGGCCAGCTGTGTTCATCAGCCCCACACTTCGTTATCAAGTACTCACCCAGCTGCTTTTTAAATGTTGCAACATAACTTGCCTCCATCACCCTCTCAGATAACATGTTCCAAATATTTGCCATCCTCTTGATAAAAAGTATTCTCCAGTCTCATCTAAACCACTTGCTCCTTATCTTAAGCTTATATCCTCTTATCATTGAGTCATATAGCGCAGAAAAGGCCTTTCAGCCCATCAAGTCAGCACTGACAATAACTCCCACTAAAGTTGCGCTAGTCCCAATTATCTGCACTTGTCCTATATCCCTAAATGTTATGATATTTCAAGTCCACATCCTTTTTTTTAAAGTTTGTAAGGTTTCCAATCTCGACTATCTTCCTTGCAGTGCATTCCAGATTCCCACCAGATTCTGAATCTCCTGCCCCTTACCCTAAAACTATGCTTCATCATGATCGACCCTTCGAACAAGGGGAACAGTCGCTTTCTACTCACATATCCATGCCCTTCATATTTTTCGACATATCATCATGTCCCCCTTAGCATTCTCTGCTGTAAAAAATACAATCCTAACCTATTAGTCTCTCCTTATGGCTCAATTGTTCCAACCCAGGCAACATCCGAGTGAACTTCCCCTGTACCTTCCCTAGTGCTATCATGTCCTCCCAGTAAGAAGGTGACTAGAACTGCACACAGTATTCCAGATGTGACCTCAACAATACAGTATATAGCTCAAACATTACCTTTTTGCTTTTATACTCCATGGCATGACTGATGAAAGGAAGTGTCCCATATGCCTTATTAATTATCCTCTTCACATAATCTGTTATCTTCAGGGATCTGTGAATAATTACCCTGATTTCCCTCTGTTCCTCTGAGTTACATGGTATCTTGCTATTCATTAAATACTCACTTGATTCTTCCAAAGTGTATAAAATGTGAGGCTGGATGAACACAGCAGGCCAAGCAGCATCTCAGGAGCACAAAAGCTGACGTTTCGGGCCTAGACCCTTCATCAGAGAGGGGGATGGGGAGAGGGAGCTGGAACAAATAGGGAGAGAGGGGGAGGCGGACCGAAGATGGAGAGTAAAGAAGATAGGTGGAGAGAGTATGGGTGGGGAGGTAGGGAGGGGATAGGTCAGTCCAGGGAAGACGGACAGGTCAAGGAGGTGGGATGAGGTTAGTAGGTAGCTGGGGGTGCGGCTTGGTGTGGGAGGAAGGGATGGGTGAGAGGAAGAACCGGTTAGAGAGACAGAGACAGGTTGGACTGGTTTTGGGATGCAGTGGGTGGGGGGGGAAGAGCTGGGCTGGTTGTGTGGTGCAGTGGGGGGAGGGGACGAACTAGGCTGGTTTAGGGATGCAGTAGGGGAAGGGGAGATTTTGAAACTGGTGAAGTCCACCTTGATACCATATGGCTGCAGGGTTCCCAGGCGGAATATGAGTTGCTGTTCCTGCAACCTTCGGGTGGCATCATTGTGGCACTGCAGGAGGCCCATGATGGACATGTCATCTAGAGAATGGGAGGGGGAGTGGAAATGGTTTGCGACTGGGAGGTGCAGTTGTTTGTTGCGAACTGAGCGGAGGTGTTCTGCAAAGCGGTCTCCAAGCCTCCGCTTGGTTTCCCCAATGTAGAGGAAGCCGCACCGGGTACAATGGATGCAGTATACCACATTGGCAGATGTGCAGGTGAACCTCTGCTTAATGTGGAATGTCATCTTGGGGCCTGCGATAGGGGTGAGGGAGGAGGTGTGGGGGCAAGTGTAGCATTCCCTGCGGTTACAGGGGAAGGTGCCGGGTGTGGTGGGGTTGGAGGGCAGTGTGGAGCGAAAAAGGGAGTCACGGAGAGAGTGGTCTCTCCGGAAAGCAGACAGGGGAGGGGATGGAAAAATGTCTTGGGTGGTGGGGTCGGATTGTAAATGGCGGAAGTGTCGGAGGATGATGCTCCCTTGCACTTACCAGGGTTAAAATATGCTCATCCCATCTGACCATCCAATCCATACCTTGCTGTAACATATAACCATTTATTAACTACTGTACAAATTTTGGTCTTACCTGCAAACTTGCCTAATATTCCCCCAGTATTTTCATCCATAGCATTTATATATGTATAAAACAAACAATCAAGGTCACAGTGCTGATCCTTGTGGTACACCGCTGGACGCCAGCCTCCAGTCACTAGGACAGCCTTCTACAACCACCCTTTGTGTCCTATTACTAAGATGATGATTCATCGTGCCATGTTTCCCTGAATTCCATGTGCTTTAACCTTCTCAGTCATTCACCCTTGTAGTGCCTTGTTGTAGGTTTTTCTAAAATCCATATAAACAGCATCAATCGAAATTCCCTTATCTGCACACTTGATCACATTTTCCTAAAATTCAGACAAATTTGTTCAGCATGACCTCCCTCTGACAAAGCCATGCTGACTATTCCAAACTAACCCATGATTTTCCAAGTGGATATTAATTCTCTCCTTCAGAATTTTCTCCAGTAGCTTCCCTACCACTGATGTGAGTCTCACGAGTCTACAATTTCCAGTTCATCTATACCATCCACCGTGAAAAGTGGAATCACATTCACCATCCTCCAGTCTTCAGACATTTCCCCTATGGCCAGAGAGAAATTAAAAATTTGAGTCAGAGGCCTTGCAATTTCCTCCCTTGCCTTCCATGGCTGCCTGGGATAAAATTTGTCTGGGCCAGGATATTTGTCCATCTTTAAGTCTGTCAGAGCGTTCAATACCTATTCATTTCTTCTGTCAAAAATTAAAAATTACTTACAATCTCTTTTCCTAAATTCCATACCTGCATTCTCCTTTCCAGAGTGAAGACCAAAGAGAAATAATCATTTAATACCCTTCTAATACCCTGCAGCTTTACACACAGGATACCCCTTGGTCCCTCATGGGCCCTACTCTTTAAAAACTGAAAGAACTGCGGAACTGTTCTGAGAAAGGGTCCCGGGCCTGAAACATTAACTCTGATTTGTCTTCACAGATGCAGCCTGACCTGCCGAGATTTTCCAGCAACTTCTGTTTTTTTGGGCTCTACTCCTTCCCTGGTTCACCTGTCCACTGTAATATATTTACAAAATATCTGGGGATTCTCCCTAATCCTAGTCACAAGTCCTCTCACATGTTTCCTTTTTTGCTTTTCTAATTGTTTTCTTAAGTTCTCTCTCGCACTTCCTGTATTCCCCTAGGGCTGCAGCTGAACTGCTCGCTTTAGACTAGCAAAAAACCTTTCTCTTCCTCCTCATCCATCCCTGAATTTTCTTAGATATCTGGGGTTCCCTGAACGTAATGCTCTAATACTTCCACCTAAAACTTTTAGACATGTTTGCCATGGGCAGAGATTTTCATGATCTATTCTGCCTAGCCCTCTCATAAATTTGTATTCCTCAATCAGATCCTGTCTTGGCCCTCTCTACTAGAAGGAAAGCAAACCCAGCCTCCAGTGTCTCCTCATAACTGAATTTTCATCCCATCCAGCAACATCCTGGTGAATCTTCTCTGCATCCTTTCCAGTGTGATCACATCCTCCTGATGGTGTGGCAACCAGAGTTGCATAAAATATTCCATCTGTGGCCTATTCAATATTTTATACAGTTGGAATAATACTTCCTTGCTCATATATTCAATGCCCCAGCTAATCAAGGAAAGCATCCTGTATGCTTTCTTCACCACCCTGTCTACCTGTGTTTACATCTTCAGTGATCTACGGACTTGTACACCAAGGCCTTTTTGCTCCTCCATGCTCCCTAGGGACCTGCCATTCATTGTGTATCACCTTCCCTTATTAGACCTTCCAAAATGCATCACCTTCCAAAATGGGATTAAATTCCATCTGCCACAGTTCTGCCAAATTTACTGGCTGATCGATATCAGACTGCAGATTGAGAGCATCTTCCTCAGAATTAACAAAGCCACCCATTTTCATGTCATTTGCAAACTGGCTAATTAAATGTTCTACAGTCACATCAAAGTATGTGCATAGCAAACAAGATTCCCGGCACAGATCCTGATGATAAACCACTGGTCACAAACTTCCAATTACAAAAACAACCAGCATCACTCTTTGCCTTCTATTTGTACGGCAATTTTGGGTCCAGTTTACCAACTTGCAGTGGGCCTCATGGACTCATCTTTTGGACCAGACTTCTGTATGGGATCTTGCCAAAGGCCTTACTGAAACCTATACAAACCACATCAACTGCGTTACTGTCTTGGACCACAAGGTGCATTCAATCGTTTTCTTTCAGATTCAGTTAAATATAGTTAAGAGAAGGCTCTACAACAGCAACTGGCTCAAATGTGAACAGCAATTGAGTAATAATAAGAGATGATACAGAAAGAAATATTCATTACGTAAATAAAAAGCAGCGGAAAAGAAGGAAAGAAACAATAAACCTCACACACCTTTGCACGTTGGGATCCCCTCAGATTGGCATCTAGTCTCAAGGCTTAGATTGTTCCTGGCGCCATTAATTGTCCTGATCTGAGGTGAAGTCCAGCAAATTGGAACAAAACTCTCTATCTTACACAGTGTAACAAACTGCCGGTACAGGAAACGGTATAGTAGACAAAACTAGTGGCAGGTGCAGAAGGCACAGCTACTGAAAGGCAGGCTGCTGGTGCTGCCTTCGGCCCATAAAGAAATTTCCACAGGACTCACCCAAGGTCCAGCAGCTTGTCGAGTATCATCAAGAATTTTAGCCCTTCAGTCCATCCTGTACAATCTGCGTTCTTATGCAGCTGTTGGATATCATCATTAACTTTTATCCTTTCAGCCCATCCCATCCGACTACCCTCATCAATACATTTAGTCACTTTTTCAAAAAAATGCTGACATGAATGCATGAGTTCCTCATGGCAGTGTAGTTGCCTAACCACCATCAATAGCGTCAAAATCACCTTTCCTTCAAAATGTCAGAAGACGGGATGTTCACTCATGGGGATTGCATAGTGTTCAGTTCCATTGCTAACTCCTAATAAACTGAAAGAATCCATGTCTGATGTTGCAGTACCTGGATGGCTGGAAGCTCAAGTGGAGTGGAAAACATTGGCATGGGAGAGTTTGGCCAAATGACTGTTTCTGTACTATAACTATTTGACAATGCTTTGGAATCTGAAACTTAAGAGCAGGGACATTTAATAATGATATGACAGTGCAATATGCCTGACAAATGACATTGGTCTGCTAAGAGAAGGGAGAGTGTCATGCAAATTTTCAAATTTCCATTATAATAGGGTGATCAGAAGATGCACGGGTCAAAGATTGGTATAGGAGAAACAGGTTCGAATGTATGGGACATTGGCATCAGTATCAGGCAAAGAGGAAGCTGTTTCACAGGGATTCGTTGCACTTGAGTCATACTCAGTTCAGAGTCCTGCGAATTGCATAACTAGGCAGGTGTTTAAACTAAACAGCAGGAGGATAGGTTCATTCCCATGGAAAATTATTTAATGATAAGCAAAAGGGAAGGTAGGATTGCAGGTTAGTGATGTGATTGATTGTTATTGCAAAATAAAAGGAAGGGGAAGAATGTGTAAATGTCATATTGTACTAAGGAACCACAATACTGCAGGGAAACCTAGTAATAAAACAAAGTTAAAGGCATTATATCTTAATGGACAAATCGTTTAGAATAAGCTAGACGAACCTATGCTGCAAGTCGAGGTGACAAAGACTTTAAACTTGTTTACGGTTGTGGTGGGGGACAGGCGAGTCAGGGTAGATTTGGGATTGAGGAGGTTAGCTCAGGAGGGGGTATTAAAGTTTCCACAAGAAGTAATAGGGCAGACAGTATGGAAAGACTCAGAAATTGAATGTCAGGCACAACAGATAAGGGGACAAACATGATTTTGAGAAACAGGCCAGAATGCAAAGGCTAAGATATGAACTTTTAAGCCATTATTTTATGCAATGAAATTAGCCTTTTGAAACATAAGAGTTAATGAAATATATCTTATACACATTGAAATGGGACCCTGAAAAAACCAAAATATAGTCACTGTGCTTTGCAATACTCTGAGGCAAATGGATCACAGAGATATAAAGCTAGTTCCATTAACTACACATATACCAACAAGTTCATTGGCAGATGTCATTGGTGACTTTGTAATGTGACTACAGAGACGATATCACCAAGGAACTTACCCTGAACGAATAAAAACAATAAAAAAATAAGGCATTGATGATTAATCAAAATCAGCAGAGATGATTTGACCTCAGATTAGAGGAATAGGGGTTATAATGTGCACACCAGCATCAATGGATTTGTCCATCATCAATTTGTTAATATAATTATTAAGGCAAAGAATAACAAGTGATGGGTTTTAGTTGACCCTGAACATATGGACATAAGGGACAGCTGGAACACTGGATTTGTGGGAAGAGCACTGACTAGGTCAAGAAGCTCGCTTCATAAAGAAACATGCTGCTTATTGTTTTCTGCCTCACTGGCCAGTGTGGAATTTATCAACTCTGGTAGCAGAGGGCACTAAAAGTGGAGACTGGAACATAAGATTTATATTAGATAGAAGATTGTAATTAGATTTGCCTTAGAGAAGAATGGTTGAAAACCAGCATAAGATTTTGGGATATGATTCCTTACTGATGTGAAGCTGAAATTTACAACCAACAGAAAGATGAAGTGAATGCCTGAACATAGGTTACAGCTTTACCAAAGCAAAAAGTGCGTTGTGGCCACAGCATTTTCTTCGTGCAAATAATAGGATCGGGCATATCCTCATTCTTAGTGATATAGACTCAACAATCGGTCACTGAGAAGAGCTTGGATAATCTATTAAAATTTCTGGTTAAAATGAAGAAGAAAGATGAGTTATTAAATACATACCTGAAATAGTCACATGTTGATAAATTTATACAGCTAGATGGCTACTGTAAAGAATTTTGGAATTTACAAGATTGTATACAATATTGCAGAACTTCTATCTGGTGATTGTTAATTCAGTTGATTCATTGAATTGTGCAAAGGTGTTGAACATAAAGACTCCTCGCATTAATTTGAGTTACATTTTTAGAAAGGAATATGCTTTGGAACAAATGTCAAATGCTGTAAATAAAGTCCTGAATAAACATTCAGTTCCAGGAATTTGCTTGGCACAAATACAACATTCAGCTGGAAGGCAAAACTGAAGAGTATAATGACAGTGTATTTCAACACTGTCCAAATTTGAGCACCCTGACTGAAAAAGGCAGGGCAAAAAGATGAGATGAGTATCATTGGAACAGGAAGGCTGACGTTTCAGCCTTCCTGCTCCTCTGATGCTGCTTGGCCTGCTGTGTTCATCCAGCTCTACACCTTGTTATCTGATTCTCCAGCATCTGCAGATTCTACTATCTCAGGGCGAAAAGATATTGATCAAGCCACAGATGTTGGCTAAAATGCTGAAACTATGTTGGAGGTGTGAGTGGATTATGTTCTATTGTTTCTGTGATCACAAAACAATTTCCACACAAAGACATTTTAAAGAAAGGATATAAACAACTGCTTGGGTTCAATCATGGCCTTAAAGAACGCGATACAAAAATGCACCTGATGATAAAACTAAAAAAAATTAAATGGACCAAAATCAGCACATTCTTTTCTAATACGATCATCACAAGGAAAGAAGTATAAAAAAAATTGCAAATAACCCAACACTGCTTTCACCCTCTGCTCCAGAAGATATGCCAACAAAACTTTGCTGCATGATAAAGACCTGGTCTATAAGAATTCTCTACAATCAATGTCATTGCAAATATGTACAAATGTTTAGTTGCTTAAAAGATGATCCATATTGAATGGAATAGTATCCAAGTTGTGTGCTATTGGTATCCAGGCCAGCAATTATCAACCCAATAAGGGGTTTAACAACAAAGAATTCATTCAACGTATACCAGAGACCAGTGATAAAATGTGATATATGGACAAAATATAGAGAACATAGAACATAGAACAGTACAGCACAGAACAGGCCCTTCAGCCCACAATGTTGTGCCGACCATTGATCCTCATGTATGCACCCTCAAATTTCTGTGACCATATGCATGTCCAGCAGTCTCTTAAATGACCCCAATGACCTTGCTTCCACAACTGCTGCTGGCAACGCATTCCATGCTCTCACAAATCTCTGTGTAAAGAACCCGCCTCTGACACCCCCTCTCTACTTTCCACCAACCAGCTTAAAATTATGACCCCTTGTGCCAGCCATTTCTGCCCTGGGAAGTAGTCTCTGGCTATCAACTCTATCTATGCCTCTCATTATCTTGTATACCTCAATTAGGTCCCCTCTCCTCCTCCTTTTCTCCAATGAAAAGAGACTGAGCTCAGTCAACCTCTCTTCATAAGATAAGCCCGCCAGTCCAGGCAGCATCCTGGTAAACCTCCTCTGAACCCTCTCCAAAGCATCCACATCTTTCCTATAATAGGGCGACCAGAACTGGACGCAGTATTCCAAGTGCGGTCTAACCAAAGTTTTATAGAGCTGCAACAAGATCTCACGACTCTTAAACTCAATCCCCCTGTTAATGAAAGCCAAAACACCATATGCTTTCTTAACAACCCTGTCCACTTGGGTGGCCATTTTAAGGGATCTATGTATCTGCACACCAAGATCCCTCTGTTCCTCCACACTGCAAAGAATCCTATCATCAATCCTGTACTCAGCTTTCAAATTGGACCTTCCAAAATGCATCACCTCGCATTTATCCAGGTTGAACTCCATCTGCCACCTCTCAGCCCATCTCTGCATCCTGTCAATGTCCCGCTGCAGCCTGCAACAGCCCTCCGTACGGTCAACGACACCTCCAACCTTTGTGTCGTCTGCAAACTTGCTGACCCATCCTTCAATCCCCTCATCCAAGTCATTAATAAAAATTACAAAGGCCCAAGGACAGAGCCCTGTGGAACCCCACTCACCACTGACTTCCAGGCAGAATATTTTCCTTCTACTACCACTCGCTGTCTTCTGTTGGCCAGCCAATTCTGTATCCAAGCAGCTAAGTTCCCCTGTATCCCATTCCTCCTGACCTTCTGAATGAGCCTACCATGGGGAACCTTATCAAATGCCTTACTGAAGTCCATATACACCACATCCACAGCTCGACCCTCATCAACTTTTCTAGTCACATCCTCAAAAAACTTGATAAGGTTTGTGAGGCATGACCTACCCCTCACAAAGCCGTGTTGACTGTATTTGATCAAGCCATGCTCTTCCAGATGGTCATAAATCCTATCCCTCAGAATCCTTTCTAACACCTTGCAGACGACAGACGTGAGACTTACTGGTCTGTAATTGCCGGGGATTTCCCTATTTCCTTTCTTGAAGAGAGGAATTACATTTGCCTCTCTCCAGTCCTCAGGTACGACTCCAGTGGAGAGCGAGGATACAAAGATCTTCGCAAGTGGCGAAGCAATTTCATTTCTCACTTCCCAAAGCAGCCAAGGACAAATCTGGTCCGGGCCTGGCGACTTGTCAATCTTAATGTTTGACAAAATTTTCAGCACATCAGCTTCGTCTATCTCTATCCATTCCAGCATGCACACCTGCTCTTCAAAGGTTTCATTCACTACAAAGTTGGTTTCTTTCGTAAAGACAGAAGCAAAAAACTCATTTAGGGCTTCCCCTACCTCCTCAGACTCCACACACAAGTTCCCTATGCTATCCCTGATCGGCCCTACTCTTTCTTTGACCATTCTCTTATTCCTCACATAAGTGTAAAATGCCTTTGTGTTTTCCCTGATTCCTTCTGCCAAGCCTTTCTCGTGCCCCCTCCTGGCTCTCCTCAGACCATTTTTGAGCTCCTTCCTTGCCTGCGAGTAATCCTCTCTAGCTGAACTTGAGCCTAGCTTCCTCCACCTTATGTAAGCTACCTTCTTCCTTTTCACAAGAAGCTCCACCGCTCTCGTCATCCAAGGTTCCTTTATCTTACCCCTTCTTGCCCGTCTCAGAGGGACATATTTACTCATCACTCGCAACAACTGTTCCTTAAACAGTCTCCACATGTCTATAGTTCCCTTACCATGGAACAATTGCTGCCAGTCCATCCTTCCTAACTCGTGTCTAATCGCATCATAGTTTCCTCTTCCCCAATTAAATATCCTCCCATTTTGCCTAATCCTCTCCTTCTCCATAGCTATGTAGAATGTGAGGCAGTTATGGTCACTATCACCAAAATGCTCTCCCACCACAAAATCTGATACCTGCCCCGGCTCTTTTCCGAGCACCAAGTCTAGAATGGCCTCTCCCCTCGTCGGCCTGTCAACGTACTGCGTTAGGAAACACTCCTGAACACACCTTACAAAAACAGCTCCATTCAAATCTTCTGCTTGAAGCAGGTTCCAATCAGTATTAGGAAGGTTAAAGTCACCCATTACAACAACCCTACTGCGTCCACACTTTTCCAAAATCTGTTGACCTATGCTTTCTTCAATCTCCCTGCTGCTATTGGGGGGCCTGTAGTAAACCCCTAACGAGGTGACTGCTCCCTTGCTGTTCCTAATTTCCACCCATACTGACTCAGTAGGCAGATCTTCCTCGACAATGGAAGCTTCTGTAGCTGTGATACCCTCTCTGATTAGTAGTGCTACACCCCCTCCTCTTTTCCCCCCCTCCCTACTCTTTTTAAATGTTCTAAACCCTGAAACATCCAGCAACCATTCCTGCCCATGAGAAACCCATGTCTCTGTTATGGCCACAACATCATAGCACCAGGTACTGATCCATGCTCTAAGTTCATCACTTTTATTCCTGATACTCCTTGCATTAAAGCAAACACACTTTAACCGATCCCTTGGTTCCTTCCCACTAGCTGGTCTACCTCTTGCTACTGCCTCACCTGCATCAACTCGCACTTCCAGTATACAGCTCAGGTTCCCACCCCCCTGCCATACTAGTTTAAACCCTCTCGAACTACTCGAGCAAACCTTCCCCCCAGGACATTGGTCCCCTTCCAGTTCAGATGCAACCCGTCCTTCTTGTACAGGTCCCACCTTCCCCAGAAGGCATCCCAATTATCTACATATCTGAAGCCCTCCCTCCTACACCAGCTGCGTAGCCACGTGTTCAGCTGTGCCCGCTCCCTGTTCCTCACCTCGCTATCTCGTGGCACTGGTAGTAAACCAGAGAACACTACTCTGTTCGTCCTGCTCTGCAGCTTCCATCCTAACTCCCTGAAATCACTTTTTATATCCTCAATCCTATTTCTGGCTATATCATTTGTGCCATATAGAAGGATATCATCAAGCCTGTTCAAATCTCTCATTAAGAAGACACCTTAATGAAGTGTTAGCAATAGGTCTGAAGTATTTGATAAGCAAAACGACATTTTCATCTTACACATCATAGAAATAGCAAGTCTCGGAATTCTACAATCGTAGATAGTGAAAAAGAAGTGAATGTGGAGAAGATAATAAAGTGACAAATAGAGATCTGGCTGGGGTCACCAGCTAAATTCCTAACTGACCATTGGATGAATTTATCTATGGTAAATTTAAATATATGGAAGGGAAGAGAGACAATACAGTAATGAACATGGGAGCAGAAAATCCCTTTAGTGGAAGAGTTTATGAAATAAATTATGTAATAATAGATGAGATGCTTCACAAAATCTCAGAGGACCAAACAAGTTGTAACCTAACATTTACCCTGGCATGGATAGTTCCTGCAAGGAACTCAATGCAAACGGTTAAGGGCTGCAGTCTATGTCATCGTTCTTCAGGAGAAAAGATTTCTTTGGTAATGACTGGCCATCCTCCTGCCTTGGGAATGAATTGCATCACCCCCATTTTTTATGAGAATTTGAATGCTCTGAATATAAAGAGAAGCATATTTATCAAAGCTGAGATTTCAGAGAAAATTCATATCGTGTATGAAGTCATTGGAAATAAATCTTCGTCCAGGGTCACAGGATATTACAAAGGAGAGAGGCAGAAGGAGTGAAAAGGTTCACATTAAGTTATAGGTAGTGACAAGCTAAATTAATAAAAAGGCAATTAAACATGGTAAATTCCTTACGGTTAATTGGCACTGATTATGCATCTGCAGAATCTGAACAAGTAATAGAAAGTGATGCAGCACAATACACATTAAGCTGCACATATGTTGAACAATTATGAGTAACAGATTATGCAGCTAAAGAGGTGAGCTGAATGGACAAGATGATCCTGAACAACAGACTAAGGCTATTTATCCCAGGTAAATATTAATGGAAGATGGCCATAGTAACATATACGCCATAATGGGCCAGTGAATGAAAAAGAAAAGGGAGGGTGGGGAAGGTCACCAACAAATAGAATCATTGGCTAAATGTGTGTGGTCAGTCTCGTGGTTAACCTCATATGCAGATTACAGGAGGACACAAGCATGCAGGTGAATTTCTTTCCACGTCTCTCTGATCCCGTCCCATTTCTATCCAACACATTAAGAAAACCATCAACCTTTAAATCTCAAATTATCACATACGCATACAATGCTTATCTTTCATTATTGTGCAATATACAGAGATCTTCTGCCTTTCTCTTATCCTGTCTGCAGGAATCTGTTTACATTCGCTAGCCTGCTCTCATGGCTAGTACAGGCTGTCAGGCATATAAGGTTCCTCTCCTGTCATTTTTGCTCACTATGACTCTCAGAGGTTTCAAGGTCCATGTTGGCTAAAAAATGTGCCTTATGGAACTACCTTGTAAGGCGCTATCTTTTTTCCTGTTCTAACACCTTTTTATGGATTTCCTCTACAATGAGGGACAGATGATACAATCCCTGAAGTAAAGAAATGGAAGGCTATAAAATGCAGCGTGAGTTCTGAAAGTGTGCCTGGAACTGAGCACAGTGCTGAGAAAATGTCCTGGGCTGCTAAAAAGGAACTTAGATCATAGAAGCGGGTGTCTTACAGGAGCCGCCAGGAACAAGATAGGAGGCTGTGTAAGGATCATAACTGGATATGAACAAGGGTGACAGAACAGGTTAGGAATATGACATGACATAGCACCCCTTATAACTGCAATATTTTCATACCTACAAACAAATTAGAAGATGAATTGATAAAGGTGCCAAAACTAAAGAGTCAGGAAGCTGAAAGCATTTGATAGATACATTGACTTGCCAGAAAGGCAAGAGCCCACCTTGTCACACAAATAAATACGCATAGAAAGCAGATGGAACATATGAGACGAATCCAGAACTAGTGACTGTAAGCTTCAGAGAGAGATCTAGTGATCACAGGAATGAAACGTTAACTCTGATTTTTTTCTTCACAGATGCTGCCGGACCTGATGAGCTTTTCCTGCAACTTCGTTTTTGTTCTTGATCACAATATTAGAGTCAGTTTCTGTCCAGTATGAAAAATAAGTCTGAGCATTTTCTTAATTCTTTTAGAAACACATTTGTGGGAATGCAAATTGATTGCTAGATTACATTTTTGTTACAAATTGAAGTCTTTTTGACACCTTCTTAAAAATCTATCAATATAAAAGGAAATTTGTGAAAATCAAACATGTTATGAACATGCAGCAGGATATTATATTTTTCAGTTAAATCCATCCTGCTAAAAATGAATTGTGTCCAGTTAAAAGTAGCCCCAGAGATGTTTTATTGGTATCAATAGAAGAACCTGGCAGACAAATTAATCATATTGATGATTGTCTGTGGGGAAGTTCTGAAACATGTAAGCAAAGTGTGATAAATATAATAAAACATATTTAGTAGTCAGATTTTACAACCCTTTTAATGCACCCTAAGATATCAAAAAGATTAAATCATGAATGACCTTGCATCAGAAATCTTAAAATAACTTAAGCTACTGCACAGTTAGCTGCAAAATAAGATAAGAGCTCATATTGGCAAGCAGCTGGCATGGGTAGAGGGTTAGCTGACGAGCAGAGGGTGGATAGTGGGGATAAAAGCATTTTTTTCAGGATGACAGCATGTGTCTAGTGAAGTTTCTCAGAGATCAGTTTTGGGACTACGACTGCTCATATTATGTATTAATGGACAGCATGGTTGCTCAGTGTCTAGCACTGCTGCCTCAGGGCGTCAGGGACCCACCGTTCAATTCCAGCCTCGGGTGCCTGCCTGCTTGCACATTCTCCCAGTGCCTGCATGAATTTCTTCCCTTCCTCCCACAGGCCAAAGAATTACAGGTAAAGTGGATTGGCCATGTTAAGTTGCCCATAGTGTCTAGGGATGTGTAGGTTAGGTGGATTAGCCAGGCGAAATGGCAAGGTTACAGGACTACAGCAGTTGAGTGTGTCTGGATGCTCTTTGGAGAGTGGTCATGTTGGGCTGAATGGCATGTTTCCACACTGTAGGGATTCTATGATTATAATTTGGAAGAAGGAACTGAGGACATTATTGCTAAGTTTGCAGATGTTACAGAGACAGTTGGAGGGACAGGTAGTGTTGAGGAGGGTGGGGGGAGCTGCAGAAGGACATGAACAGGCAGGAAGGTTGGAAAAGGAGTGGCAGATGGAATACAATGTGAGAAAGTGTGATGTTAGGCACTTTATTTGGAAGAATAGAATAGAAAGCCTTTATTGTCATGTGTCTTTGAATGAGTGCAGTGAAAACCTTGTAACGTTGCCTCTTCGCGCGATCTCAATTATTCATTTATGGGATGAGGGCATTGCTGGCAAGGCAGCATTTATTGCCCAACCCTAATTGCCCAGTAGGCACTTTGAAGTCAACCACATTGCTGTGGATCTGGAGTCACATGTACGCCAGGCCAGGTAAGGATGGCGGTTTCCTTCCCTAAAATGTGAACTAGATGGGTTTTTCCAACAGTCAACAATAATCATAATCATTAGGTTCTCAAGTCCACATATTTATTGAATTCAAATTCCACAACCAGCCATGGCAGGTTCTGAACCCCAGACCCCAGAATGCTAACTGTGTTTCTGGAATAACAGTCCAATGAAAATACCATCAGAGATAATGGGAACTGCAGATGCTGGAGATTCCAAGATAATAAAATGTGAGTCTCTGATGAAGGGTCTAGGCCCGAAACGTCAGCTTTTGTGCTCCTGAGATGCTGCTTGGCCTGCTGTGTTCGTCCAGCCTCACATTTTATTACAATGAAAATACCACTAGGCCATCACACTCCACATGTGAATGCACAAGGTACTGAGGTACAGACACATTATGTGTTGGCATAAAATTGGAATAGTAAAAGAAAGATTAACATGGGAATAGAGTTTAAAAGCCCTGAATGAGAATAAAAGTGCTTTAAAGAACTCAAGTTGTGGTCCTTGCCCAACATTAGTGGGTGCCCGCCAGGCTTCAAAACACGAGGCCACACGGTCTCCACAAACTGGCCTCTGTCCAGGACTCACTCTGCTGCAGCTCCAGGCTCCAGCCACAACTCACCCTGTTCCCAGCTATTGTGCTCACTCTGCTCCCCGCTCCGGACATGTCCCGCACTCACCCTGCTCCCTACTTGCCGGGACTCGTCCCGCACTCACTCTGCTCTCCACTCCAGGACACGTCCCATACTCACCATGTTCCGGGCTCTGGGACTCGTCCCATGCTCACTCTGCTCCCCGCTCCGGGACTCATCCTGCACTCACTCTGCTCTCTGCTCCGGGAATCGTCCTGCACTCACTCTGCTCCCCGCTCCGGGACTCATCCTGCACTCATTCTGCTCCCCACTCCGGGACTCATCTCACACTCACTCTGCTCCGGGAATCGTCCTGCACTCACTCTGCTCCCCACTCCGGGACTCATCCCACACTCACGCTGCTCCCCACTCTGGGACTTGGTCCTTCATCGCTCTGCCCCCTGCTTCAGAACTCATCCTGCACTCACTCTGCTTCCCGCTTCGGGACTTGGTCCTTGCTCTCTCTGCTCCCTGGATAAGAAGAAAGAGAAAGGAAAATGAACTGGCGAGTAGATGAGCTCCAGCTGGAATATCTTAGCCATCTTGAACCATTAGACTGGATAAAGGCACATACTATTTTCTAAATGGGGTAAGGCTTTGGAAAGCTGAAGCACAAAGGGACTTAGAACTCCTAGTTCAGGATTCTCATAAGGTTAACACGTAGGTCCATGTTGCAGTTAGGAAGACAAATGCAATGTTAGCATTCATTTTGAAGAGGGTTAGAATACAAGAGCAAGGATGTACTGCTGAGTCTGTATTAAAGGCTATGGTCAGACCACATTTGGAATATTTGTGAGTTGGTTTCGGCCACTTTTCGAAGGAAGGACATATTGGCCTTGGAGGTGTCCTGAGGAAGCTTTCATGAATGGCTCCAGGGATGAAGAGCTTGTCATAGGAAGACCAGTTGAAGACTCTGAGTTTGTACTAAGTGGAGTTTAAAAGGATAATGGAGGATCTCATTCAAAGCTGAATACTGAGAGGCCTGAATAAATTGGACATGGAAAAGACGTTTTTATTAGTAGGAGAGACTAGGACCTGAGGGCTCAGCCTCAGAGCGAAGGGACAACCCTTTAGAGCTGAGCAGTGGAGGAACTTCTTCAGCCAGAGAGAGGCTCATCTGTGAAATTCATTGCCACAGAAGGCTGTGGAGGCCAAGTCATAGATCATAGTATCCCTAGTATGGTAACAGGGCCTTCAGCCCAACAGGCCCTTCACACCAAACCTCAGGGCATCCCATTCAGAACCATCCCCCTGTAACCCACCTAATCTACACATCCCTGAACATTAGAGGCAATTTAGCATGGCCAATCCACCTAACCGGCACATCTTTGAGCTATGGGAGGAAATCCACACATACCGTCACCTGAGGGTGGAATTGAACCCAGGTTGCGGGCATTGTGAGACAGCAGTTCTAGCCACTGAGCCACTGTACCACCCCAGTAACGGTGGCTCATCTGGGATTTGAACCCAGGATCTCTTACATATCTGCACTGTACAATCCCAAAAAGCGAGAATCATGCCCCTAGACCAACGAGCCATTGCCTTAAGGCTACAGCACTTGGTATTCCCTGGCAGTCTCCCTTCCAAGTACTAACCATGCCTGAGTCTGCTTAGTTTCCAAGATTAATGGTTTTCAGACTAGTACAGCCATTGGTTTAAAGGGGAAAATGTGGGGATTAAGTCATGAAGTTTATTTAAGACAGAGCTAGATAAGTTTGTGGTTAGGAAGGGGATCGAGTTTTAAGTGTGAGAAGTCAGGGAATGGGTTCAGAAACATGTCAGCCATGATCAAATGGTGGAGCAGACTGGATGGCTGAGTGGCCAAATTCTGTTCTTACGTCCTGTCGTCTCACAAACTTAATTGCATTTCAATAAATATGCCAGGCCTTCACAGAGATAGGACCTGCAGCCAAGGTAGAAATAGATCAGTTGGGATGTTTGATTGATCAGTTGAACAGATTGTACATTAAGACTAAACTTCCAGTTATCACCTGTTGGAACTTATTAAGCACCCTGATAGGACACACCATGGTTGAGGATGTTCTGACAGCAAATAAAACATTAAATAATTTAAAATCAGTGAAATGTGCACTTGTACTTCCAGCCTGAAGTAATCCGGAAGATATGAAGTTACTCATTATTTCGTGAAACCTCACCTATCATTCCACCAGACAAATGTTGTCTGGTGGAACGGTTCGGTTAACTTTGTCACTGTTTGTCAGGCAATTTTGTATTGAGAATGCTTATCCCAAGCCATCATTAGATATCTCTAAAGAGTGATGCCTTGTGCCTTGATGAGAACATGGAATGCTGTGATGTACAAATATGAACATTAATTTTAAAAAATGTTTTGTAGTTATGTGTACATTTTATTTTTTCTAAAGAATACCTTTAAATTTGTTAATGATTGGTTGTATAACAATGTGAGTCATCCTTTTAAAATAATTTTATTTTGTTTTGATTAGTTTTGAAAGGGTTGTTATTTAATATTGATTGATAGATCCAATCTGTTACTAACTTGTCAGCATGTTGGTAAGGTTTGTTAAAGTCATTGTAAAGATTAAAAGATACAGCTGATTGATATTAATTGTTCTTGGGCAGATACAGACAGGGGACATCTGGAACATTAGAATTATTGGGATGCTACAAGATTGAGTAAGTCAGTAAGTACTGTTTATAAAAATAAGGTTGTGTTTTGGTTGCAGTCCCTACCTGGGATTGATTTACAAAAAAAAACTGTTCAAATAAAATGATCCAGAAATATGGTAATAATAACAACACTTTATTTATCTTTATATTTATGTTTGTCTTATCTTTTATAGAGAGACGAATTCCAAGTACTTCACAAAAGTGCCGAAAGACAAAGAATGTCATTGAGTCACGTAAGGAGGTATTTCAATCTTCTGTCCAATAGCTCGAGCAAAGAGGTAGATTTTAACGAATGCCTTAAATAGAGACGCAATGGATGTAATATTGTTGGATTTCTGATAGTGTTTGATGGGGTAAAATACATTAGGTTACTTGGTAACAGTGCTTAGTGTTGAAGACAATTATTTTCGTTATCATTGAGAATTGGCTAACTAATAAAAGGCAGAGAGTTGGGATAAGGTTTTCAGGCTGGCAACCTATAAGTTGTAAGATCTGCAAGAATCAGTGCTGAGTGCTGGGGTCACAATTATCCATAATGACTTGAATAAGGAAAATAAATATACTATAGCCAATTTTCAGATGACACAATAGTCGGTAGAAAGGCAAGAGGTGAGGATGAAACAGTGTGTAGAGGCTTTAGGCAGTTTGAAAGTGAGCAAAAATCTATATGATGCAATGTAATGAGGTTAAATATTTTTGTCAAGAAGAGTAGAAGAGCTGAATATTACTTGATTGGAGAAAGATGAGGCACAGAAGGGTTTGAGAGCCTTTATCCTTGAGTCACAAAAATAGCTAACATTCAAGTTCAGTGGGTAAAAGGGAAGGCAAATGGATTATAAGCCTTTATTTCAAAGAATGTAAAAGTTGGGAAGTCTTGTTAAAACTCTGTGGAGCATGAGTCAAATTACAAACAGAACACTGAACAGTTTGGGGCCCCTTATTTAGGGAAAGAAATACTACAATTGTAAAGAAGGTTCATCAGGTTCTTTCCATATATGGAAGGACTGTCTTCTGTGGAGTGGTTTAGGTTTGTGTCTTGGATCACAGAATGCATCCAAGTAGCTCTTTTCAGATTTAGTTAAAATGCAGTTGAGTGAAGACTTCACAATAGTAATTTGTTAAAGTGTGAACATTTATTGTGTAATAATAAAAGAAAGGAACATTTCTTAAGTGAATGGAAAAGAAAGGCTATAAAACAATAATTCTTGTGTACTTCTGCCCCTTGGGGACCACTTGATTGACGGCTGGTCTGGAGGCTGAGGTTGTTCCTGGCAAATAGTTTGTGACCCCAGTCCGAGGTGACTTGGAACAGAACTCTTTCTCCCTTATACAGTTTAATGAGCTGCAAGTACAGGAAAACAAACTGCTTGTGAACAGAGGGAAAAATCAATCCTAGCAAACAAGTTGATTGTGCTGTGAGATAGTAAGAACTGCCGATGCTAAAGCCTGAGATAATGCAGTGTGGAGCTGGAGGAACACAACAGGCCAGGCAGCATCAGAGGAGCCAGAAAGCTGACGTTTCATGTCTGAAGAAGGGTCCCGACCCGAAACGTTAGCTTTCCAGCTCCTCTGATGCTGCCTGGCCTGCTGTGTTCCACCAGCTCCACACTGTATAGTCTTGATTGCGCTGTCTTTGGCGCATACAAGAATGTTCACAGGACTCATTCAAGATCATATAGTCGTCAAATATCATCAACAATTTTAGTCCTTCAGCCCATTCTGTACAGCTGGCCACATACTCATTGAAATATAAAAGAATGAGATGTGACCTTGTTGAAATATGTATAATTCTTAGAGGATTTGATTACTGGATCTGGAAATGTTGTTTCCCCTTGTGGCAGAGTGTGAGGGCATCTTCTCAGAATAGGGGGTTTTCACATTTAATACAAATGAGGAAGTTCTTCTCAGCGTGTTGTGAATCTATGGGATTCTTTACCACAGAGGGCTGTTGTGTTGAGGTTATTAAGTATATTCAAGAAGGAGACATTTTTAGTCTGGAAGGCAATCAAGAGTTTGGGGAAAAAAGTAGAAAATTGGAGTTAAGGATTATCAGATCAGCATGATCTCATTAAACAGTGGAGCATACTGTAGACTGAATGGCCAATTTCCGCTCCTGTGTCATTTGGCCTTAACAATGTGGGGCTGATAGTGAATCAGACTTTGTTTTAAGGTTTGGTTGACCTCCAGTTTATGGAGGTTAGAATTATGGGAGACCAGCTACTAATGTGTTAGAATAATCCATGCTAGAGGTCGCAAGGGTAATGGTGAGAGTTTCAGTAACAGATTGGCGAAGAGCTAAATTACAGAGGTTGAAAGAAGTGGTCTTAGTCATGGCATGTAAATTAATTGCTGAATCAGAAATGACGCAAGAATTGCAAGCTATTGTCATTGGAGAAGAATAGAGCTCACAGCTAGGGAATGACACTTGGAGTGGGAACCAAAAACAATAGTTTGTCTTCCCAAAATTGAAATGGAAGGAATTTCTCCTCATTTTATTACTACATGTCAGCTCAGCTATCTGGTAACACAGCAGGTGGAGGGGCCTGGACAGGTGATGGCTAGGTGGAATGGGAATGGTAACATTTCAGTGTTACTATGAAGACAAGAGTTTGGTAAAGAAAAGGGTTGTTGAGCATAATGGATGAGTAACTTCCAACAGGACATACCTGAAAGAGATGTCAACCCTGAAATTGAGTAACAAATGAAAAACTTTATGATTGTAGTTAGGGTGTGTCAAGTGTTCCCATTTGTTCCAAAGTGTAAATAATTCAACAACAGGCCACCTGAGCAGCTAGTTGCTTCAAAAACTTAGCTGAAGTTTGGGAAAGGAACCAGGAAGGTAAAGTCACCATAGTCTTACCAGACATAGGCTGTGCACTCATCAGAGAGACAGAGAGGCAACTTGTGGTGGTATATGCTGAGAGTCACCATGCCTTAAGTGAAGGGAGAAGTTGAAGAGGAGGATCCTTCCTGATAACCTCAGCTATTGCAGCAGTTGAGCCCGTGCTGTTGGCGTTACTCTGTGCTGCAAACCAGACAATAAATTTAGATTTAGATTTTTTGTCACATGTATGTAAACATACAGTGAAATATTTTCTCTCGTGCAAAATGCAGTGCCACCATGCTCTGGCGTCATCTTGAAAGACTGATGAAAATGCAAGATTTTCCTTCATTGCAGTTCATTTTTCCCTTTTCTTCTTGTTACTTTCCGTTACTCCTCCCTTTGCTGCTTGACATTGGCCAGGGTCTCTGGAATGGGCTCTGGGGTCTCAGTTAGGTGCCAGGCTCTGCCGTCGCCGCTACTCCTGTAACCACCACATCCGAGCTTGAGCCTGGTGTTATGCCCCTTGGTCATCTTCTGATGCTGCTCTAAATGGCACTGCTGATTTTATGGTCACCGCAGTCCTGGCTCCAGGCTCCACTACTGCCAACATCGAAGTCGCACCAGAGTCGGCCATGGATGTGGGGCTACACAGGGCCCAACCACTGCACTAAATGATGAAGATATGTGAGAAGGTGTAGTTGTGCCAACTCCATGCATGAAGCCCATGAGTGTCCGAGCACCGGGATCAGGAGCTGAATGTTGCCAACTCCACCATTGCCATCTTAGGTTCTAAAGGTGAAATAAACAAAGAAAATGATAGGCTAGGTCATAAGATGCCACAGCAAGAATAGTTGTAATTCAACCCATTGCTTTTATTATTCAGTGTTGTATCATTTTCATAGGATAGATATTAACTCAAAAAATGATCAACCACCTGACAGGTGCCAGGCTAAAGTTTTCTTTTGACTGTGGTCCCAGTGCTCCTGGTTCGAGGCCCCATTAAGATCAGTTGTTAACTTTCTGCACAGATAGATTTTCAGGTCACCACCCAGCCGTAAAACTGACGTTATTGATTGGCTGCCTGCTGTTGTCACCCTTCACTTCTCATTTCTACAGAAATGAAAATCAGACCATTTCTACCCCGGTGGCTCACTAATAATGCCACACAAATGACTGGCTGGTAATTTGGCATTGTCAACTGTAAGCACTATTTAGGCTTAATGCTGTTGATTTAGATGCTTTAGTCTGCTTTTTCACAGGCAAACCCCCAAGTTGATATCTGATTTCTTGCCCAACATTATGCCATGGCAAACTAATATCTAATTTCAAGGTATTTAGTCAGTTGGCTCCCTTAAGCTTTTTGACAAGTGTCCTTATGAGACCGCAATTGAGCCTGAAATTAAATATAAGTTGCAAAGGTATCGACAAGGAAGCAGAAATCTAATGATGCAGTTCGCATCTCTGGCCACAGATGTCAATTAGCAATTAATTTGCTAATTGTATCCACCCGAACAAATGCATTCAATTAGAATAAGTGAGTGATGGAATGATTTTGTGTAATGGAAAGCAGCCCACAAGACGGATCATTTCAATTGAACAATCTAGATGTTCTGGCACATGTGCAATTTCATCATAACTATTTATAAAACACATGCAGACTCATCTGTACTTTAGCAAGGTGATTGTATTCAAATTTTCAATGTTGGCTCATTGCCATGAGTAAAATAGCTCTAAGTTCTAGAAGTTGGTTGAATGGATAAACTGAGAAATTGCGACTTGGGTGAAATTTAAAGAGAAATGACAACTTGAAGAGAGAAGGGCAAAACTAAACCTAAAGTTCAAAAACTTTATAAACCCAAGGCTGAAGGGAATGAAACTGTTAGAAAGGAACAAACAAAACAGAACCGAAAAGCAACTCGATGTGCAGACAAGAAATCTGCCGTATGGTGACTGGTGGGTACAAGACTTCTTCCCATGTTTGCCTGATGAATGGCATTTATCCCCACACTGATTACAGCAGTATGCTGTATAGAGCTGGAGGCATGATTTTCAACTGTTACTATCACAGGCAGTGTTCACCCTATGCTATGCATTGCAGCAACTAACCTGGCAATTTGGGACGGTTTGCCGCTGCCCCTGTTTGTGAATTAAGTTCAAAGGGCCAATGCTCCTGTTTGCTGTGTTCTGATTCGGACAGGTTCTCAGGAAGTAGAAAAGACAGGGGAAGGCTCACCCTCTTTATGACGATAGTCAATTGCTGCCTTCTGTAGCTGAAAAGTTCAGCATCACAGAGAAGAACTTTAACAGCTGAAGAGCATGGGGAGAGGGCCGCCTTCAGGACTGGTGGCATAGGATGTCAGGTCAGATCCATCAGCAGGGTAGAAAGGGTCATCCCAAGGGCAAGAGGCGATGTCAGGTCCAGATTGAGAAATTCTGCTCTGGTGGTGGGGATGGGGTGGCAGGTAATGGATGGACAGAAGGACGCTGAGAGTGTGAAGGAGAAGAAAGAGAGGGGAACTGGGCTGGTGGTAGGGTAGGGAAGCCAGGTCCAGGGGATATGTTTCATCCAGCACTGTGGAAGGGAGTCAGATCTGGCAGTGGGGAAGGGAGCTGGGACCAGGATCTTGCGGTAGGGAAATGACTGGGCCTATCTGGGGTGGGGGATGGTGGGAAATTCCTTGGGAGTTTAATATGATTGGGATTTGGTACGGTCCTAATGTGCAACTCCCATCTATGTTTTAGAAGCAATTATCTGGCCATTGGAAAAGCTGAGCCTTTGGGCAGCATGGTGGCACAGTAGTTAACACTGCTGTCTCAGAGTGCCAGGGAGCCAGGTTTCATCTCAGCCTTATAGAATTTGTGTGTTCTCTCCGTGTCCGCCCAGATTTCCACTTAGTGCTCTGTTTTCCTCCCGCAGTCCAAAGATGCCCAAGTTAGGGGCATTTGCCATGCTGAATTGCCCATAGTGTCTAGGGATGTAATGCTTATTGGGTACATGTCAATCAAGATGTTAACATAGATGATAGATGGCTTTCGGCATTGTGTTGGGCAATCATTTGAAAATACTCCCACGAGGAGGCAACGTGATAGGAGTGACAAATGATCGTTGGCTGCTCAATGATGTTTGTAATCTTGACCTTTTATAAATGCCTCATGTGTCTCACGGCTGCCAAGGTCCTTTTATCTCTCCATTCAATAGTTTTTCTAAGTCCACAGGGTGATTGTCATCAGAAGACTCAATATTAACGGATCGTTGCTCTTCCTCCAGGGTTTCTCCTCTCTGCAACAGCAGGTTCTGCAGACGGCAATAAACAACCAACCATCAAGGATACTCTGACTGGAGTGTATTGCAGAACTCCTCTTGACCTGAGGTCTGCTCAAGGATAGCCTTCATTGTGTCATGGCTAACATTGTCCTTCATTCACTTTTATCCTAGGTACTCTGCCAGATATCAGAAGCCATTTCTTTAAGGGATTGCTATTGTCCCCCAACAACCATCCTCTCAAAGCAATAAGGGCCTTTGAACTAACAGGTACCCGAGAGTTCTTCAATATGTATGAGTCATGACTGCTGTCCTGGTACTTGGTCCTCATTGTTGTCAATCACTCACCAGTTCGACATTTATAGAGTGAACATGCTTCCTGTCGATAAATATGCCCATCTCTGAGAGCCCATCATCTTTTTCTCTGTTCCTTTACCCTGGGCATTTGCAATGTCTGATCCTTGGAACCATGATCATTTCAGGTGGTTCCTGTACCTGAGCTTCTGCTGCCCTTCCTCCTCCACTTATTCTACTCTTCCTCAGTGTAGCATGTGTTTCCAAAATCTGTCCCCATTTCCGGAGTAACAAATGGGGTAAGTTATAGATGAGACAGCACTTCAACAATTGTGCAACTTTCAACCCTCACATGCTTCGAAATTACTTTTAGATTAGATTAGCTTCCCTATAGTGTGGAAACAGGCCCTTTGGCCCAACAAGTCCACACCGCCCCTTGAAGCATCCCACCCAGACATATCCCCCATAACCCACATATCCCAGAACACTACGGGCAATTTAGCATGATCAATCCACCTAACCTGCACATCTTTGGACTGTGGGAGGAAACCGGAGCACCCGCAGGAAACCCACGCAGACACGGGGAGAATGAGTAAACTCCACACAGACAGTCGCCTGAGGCTGGAATCGAACCCAGGTCCCTGGTGCTGTGAGGCTGCAGTGCTAACCGCTGAGCCACCGTGCTGCCCAAAGTCCTTTCACACATACAAATAGACAAAATCACTAAGATATGGTACTGATCCTAGAATTGTTTTTCAATTTGCCATGACAAAGCAAGTGATTAAGTGTTGATAATAAAATGTGAGGCTGGATGAACACAGCAGGCCAAGCAGCATCTCAGGAGAGATGCTGCTTGGCCTGCTGTGTTCATCCAGCCTCACATTTTATTATCTTGGAATTCTCCAGCATCTGCAGTTCCCATTATCTCTGATTAAGTGTTGAGTTTCTTATCGTGCAACATTCACATCCATTGACGGCCCACCATTGACTGAACATTTCATTGGAGTTGATTGGCCACTTAATGATCTTAAGCGCTCTTTAACAGTCACTTTCCATATCATGGGTAGGTTTGAAGGACATCCACCTGAAATATTATAATGTTGTAATGTGCCAACATTGGGAATGAGATCAGACACCATCATGCCAGATATCCTGTGAATATGAGGCTGAGAAGTGACCCAAGCAGCAAAGGAATATTCAGCACATTATTTCATACTAAGGAATGTTGCCACAACACTTTCCTAAGAATCACACTTCTGGTTTCTAGTTATCACACCACTTGTTGCTTGACAATTTCAGTGTGACCGCACATTCTACTTTTGTTGGACATCTCCCAACTTGAGTAATTCTGTTAACTCCGCGTCCTTTTGAAACATGAGCTTATTTAGCTCTGGGAGAGAATTATCCATAATTAAAGGCAATGGTTTTAAATTAATCCTGCTGCTATGACTGATGTGACGAGTCAGAAAGAAGAACAGCCAGTTCACCCTTCTGACCTGGGGATCTTAATAGATTAAATGTTCTGTCCAGGGTCTAGTTTTAGCAACATTACTAGTGACCATGAAATGATCTGGATTCAACATATACTTACTGTTACTGCTAATCACCAACTTCTTAACGGCAACATAAAAGCTGAAAGAATTGTGCATGTTGTAAATCTGAGACAAAAGTAGAAATTGCTGTAAAAGCTCAGCAGGTCTGGCAGCATCTGTGGAGAGAAATCAGAGTTAATGACCTGAAACCTGCACTTCACTGGTCACTCAATTTGAAACGTTAACTCTGTTAACCTGTTAATGTTAACTCGTTTCGAGTTGAGTGTGTTGGTTTTGGTTCATTAACTCTGATTTCTCTCCACAGATGCTACCAGACCTGTTAAGCTTTACCAGCATATGTGTATGAAGGAATTTAATGATTAACTTTTCAATATTTCTGAAACCCTAATCTTTAAAACCAAAATGAGAGATGGATCCTGGGGTGAGAATGTTTTCTTTTTTGCTTTGGGAGAGACTTTTATAAGTGAACTGAGCAAATATTGACATTATTATCTTACTTTCAGTTAGAAGAAGATGAATTTTTACTCAGTGAAGAAAGTTGTAACTTGGAAAGTTGTTTATATTTTCAGTTCACTAAAATTCTAGTTAAAGTTTAATGTGTGGACAGTTTCTCCTAAAGAATGGAGAAAACATTCTGAAAAATTAGGAAACATATTACCAAAGGGTGTAGATCTTACTTTGAAAGTACCAGACCAGAAGAGTTTGGTTCATACCCTAAAAGGGTGATTAAAACTGAGAAAATCTAAGCTCAGTTGTATGACTAATCAAACTAAAAGATTATTAAACTCCTTAAGACTGTGAAATAAAGCCTATAAATATGATGCAGAAGGGAATACTGTAATGTGATCATGTAGGGATAGATGGGAATATATTTTATCACCTAGGTTATCATATTTCAAAATGTGTATTTAAATAATGTAGTTTATTCTATTTTAACTTCATTTCCTTTGCATAATAAAGGTATTTTTATTGTTAAGAACAGATTAGCCACAGTTCGTGTTTGTGTTTCTGTGAAAGGCCATTTTATTAAATTTAAATCAAAAATCTATCAAGCCAGATTTCAATCTGTGACCTGACTTGTCCAGCAATAACATCAGCTGTGAAGTCAACATTGTGATGCTACTGGTATTATAAAACAATGAACAACCCAGCTACCCATTGATACCCCATATCTCACTGACTACTCTTCATTAACTTTGTTCCCTGTCATTATGGCTTTTGGTCACATTTATAGATCATCATATCATATTCAATTTCCTTGTGCAAACAATTGATTCTCACCTGATAAACAAATGGAATAGAAAAAGCAAACACTGAGCAGCAGAAACTATTACTGTGGTTCCTTTATTGATTGTAAACAATCTCTTAGAGAACAAAATAACGGATTTAGTTGGGTTGCATAAATATTCAGGTTCCAAATTGTAAATATCAGTGAAATATTGCTTTGAATTTTCTTTGCATCAGAAAGGTAACTAGCAGGCAGGGAAAATATTAAAAAAACTAGTTGTTGGGGTGATCTTGAGACATTGAGCAAGTAGAAGGCGGAGAAGAGCTAGCAGACCTAAAGTTGCATTTGGAATGAGAGAGTGCTATTGACAAATATTTTCTCTAAAATGCACACGAGTGTTTTACACTACTTCAAAGCGAATGTGTCTCATTCAGGCAGAGATGGAGATGCAACAGGCTGGAGGTTTTTTTTAAAATATCAGAGTTTCCAGAAATCTCAGACTTCTAACAGTTTTGGCAAACATAGAAGATCAACGATTAACAGTAATCAATGGATTTGACCAAACATGTCTTGACACCGCATGTTACTAATTTGAAGAAGCTATTGCTCTTTCTGACATAAACCCAAGTTAAATAATTAATGGAATTGTGAGTTGTGAAAACTTCTAAATTCCACTCCTTTTTGTAAAAGCACGAAGATCTGTGTGTGACATTCTGTTATTCCTCCATCTCTTACCTTATTAACAAATGCAAGGACGGATCCCAATCTTTGCTGTATTTATTGGGAGATTGCATTATATGCAGACTATCGCCATTGCAGACTATTGTGGCCTATTACCTGAATTGTGCATTTGATAGTAATGAATTCTTTCAGCTATCCCAACTATGTCTGTTGGCAGCACTCTTGTCCTGGATCAGAAGGTAGTGGCTTTGGGACACCACGTCAGGGCTTCACATAAATCTTGGATTTCCTTAGGTGTATTCTAGTTCTCCCTTCATTGATGTTAGTATGAATATGGCATTAAATTTCCAAAAGGAGTCCTCTTGATTTCTCATCAAAGTCAGAAGAGTTTGGGACATGCCAACAGAAATTTAGGCCTAAGTTGCCAGCCCAGCTAAATATTCTGGTAATACTGAGATTTTGAACAAAATCAATTTCACTAGATGTCACAGAGCCCAAGCTTTGAGAAGATGTGCTTCCTCAGCTCACTACAAAAGCATATGGATAGACTGGTCATTCATCCCAATACTGAATGCGTTATCTTGCTGTGTGCAAATTGACAACTGTATTTGTCAGCTGACAGCCACAGAATTTCATTGCAAATGAAATGTTGTTCAAAAATATCTTTATGAATTGATTAGATCGAGTCTGAATAGGATGGATCCATTATATGGGATCTCCTATCTGGGTCTTTCTATGATGGAATCATGCCAAAAATAATTCCTCCTTTTAACTTTTACCTGTGTAGCAACTGATCCTTCTGAGCCTGTGGATTAATTTCTGGCAAGAAGCCCAGATTTTCTGAATCTTCTCATAGGTTGGATAAGCATCAAATTCCAAGGAGGATTTCTCTCGGCAAGATTAGCCACAATTGTTCTCAAACATTCGTCTCAAGCTCACCTCAATAACTACTTGCTGCACCCATATGGTGTCGCTTTTTGCCAATGCTGACATGATTCTCCCAATTTCCGTGGCCAGATGCACTTGCCACAGCTGGGAAATCCCAGCATCACAAGCGCCAGTGCTATATTTAACCCTAAGTCATGCACTTGATAACGAAATTGGCAGTCTAGATTTGCCCTTCACCATCAATGTCATGGCACAGCAGGCACAAATCCACACCTCTCACAGTTGATACTTCCTCGCACATTCCTACACTTATCACGGTTTAAGGATCAATCGATACAGCCAACGATGTGGCTATTATTCACACTGCAACACTGACCTCACCACAGGGAAATATGATGAAGTGGTGTGATGTGGCACAAATGGCATCAGTCACAGCATTGATCTATCTGTAGGTGGAAGGCTAAAAGGCGTCACTTAGGTTTGGAGTGATTCTTTGGAAGGAGCCAGTTGTGTAAAAGTCCAGCATAGCTCTCACCTTGATGGCTACCGGGATAGGATGGTCACTCACTCTTTCAGACCACAGGCTTCAACAATTAGCATATTTCTGTGACGTCCTCAGTCTATGCCAACACAGCATCTTACTCATGAGGGGGAAACAACTTTGCGGACAATCATCTAAAGTCTTCCTGTGCATCCTTCAGCTGTAACCTCTTCATACACAGGCAGCTCAGCCTCGGCTGTTCTTGGGTTTGCTGGCACCTCTTTTCTACCCCCCTCTTCTCTTTGTTTCTGGGTGACTTTACTGCATTAAGGCACCTGCTACATCTGATGTGGCTGGGATGATCAGTCACGTTTTCAACATGCGTGAGGACACAAGGAACAGAGTGGATCCTTAATGATATGAGCAGCCAGCACCTGCATCATTCCCACTTGACAGCTTTGCAAACTGCTCCATGCTGTAGGATGTGGAACATCATCAAGGAGGGTCATGGAATGACACAACATGAAACTTTGACATTGGACCTTGTTCCGATGAGAGCACCACCATGTATCAGAAACAGACAGTAAGACACGACAAGTGGTGTATAAGAATGGAACCCTTCTCTTCCCCAGCCCCACTTCACCAATTTAGCACATAAGAACACCTTACATTACACTTACAGTTCAAATTGAGAGGGAATCAGCTCAGTGCTTCTGTGCAGCTGATGAGTCTTGCATTAATTTTCTGATTTGAGTTGGCCTGCAGATGGCTCTTTCTATGTTGCCTGGAATTACTTCTGATTCAGAGATGTCTGTCTGCCATCTCCAAACACCAATAACATAATCAAGATTGCTTATAACCAACACTTGCGCTCTATGCATTTCATGCACATCTGCATCTCTCATCCTTATAATTTGAGACCATCATTACAGCTTGAACATGTCATCTAGCAGGATGTACACTCTCTATCCTCATTAAGACCGCAGTAGTGGTAACCATTGATAAGCCCACTCTGCAATATCCCATGTCCTCCCATGCACTAATGTTTTCCACCATTAGATACCCGCTTCATAGCTCTTGTTGGCTCTGCATCCCATATTCATGCACAAGTATTCCCAAATCCTTTTGTGTTGCAGTTTTTTTTTATTTCCATTTAAATAATGCATTGCCCTTTTGTTCTCCCTTCCAAAATGAACAACTTCACAATTTCTCACACTATACACCTTTCACACACTTACATAACCTGTCAATATTTCTCTGTAAACTGTTTGTCTCCCTCTTGCAACTTGCTTTGACAACAATTTTTTGTGTTATCAGCAAATTTAGCTACTGTACATTCACGTCCTTGCTCCAAGTCATTAATAAATATTGTAAACAGTTAGATACCTCCAATGATCCCCATGGAACCCCATTGGACATAGATTGCCCATCTGAAAAATAATCCCTTATCCCCACTTATTGTTTCCTGCCCATTTGCCAGTTATTGATCCATACCAATAAACTGCCTCCAAAACTGAGGGCTCTTATGTTATGACATAATGTTTTGTGATATACCTTGTCGAATGCCTTCTGGAAGTCCAAATACAATACATCTACTGGTTCCCTATATTAACCCTGGCTGACACTTCCTCAAAAGACTCTAATGAATTGGCCAGACATGATTCTGCTTGATTCAATTATGGTTTTCCAATTAGAATGCAATTACGTCCTTAATATAGTTGTTTCTGATATAACGCGTGTTCCAGCAACGCAAATTGGCTATAACGCGACTGATGAGTAGGGAAACGCTATTTCTAAAAGGCAAACTTGTGTTGACTTGTGAACTTCAAAGTGGAGAGTGAGGGTGTTGAAGAGCTGCTTGAGTCCCACAGTGAAGACCTTGCTACAGCTGATTATTACAACTTGTTACCAAGGAGGAAATGGAAGCTGGGGGTGAAGAACATGAAGTCCAGGATGCAGGCCATGAGAACTTTCCAATTATTTCTTTTCATAATCTCTACAGTGTGGAAACAGGCTCTTTGGCCCAACAAGTCCACACCGACCCTCAGAGCATCCCAACCAGACCCAACACCCTTTAGCCCACATAATCTAGGCGTCCCTGAACACTATGGGCAGTTTAGCGTGGCCAATCCACAACACCTGCACATCTTTGTATTCTGGGAGGAAACTGAGGCACTCAGAGAAAACCCATGCAAACGCAAGGGGGAATGTGCAAACTCCAGACTGATAGTCATCCGAGGGTGGAATCGAACCCAGGCCTCTGGTGCTGTAAGGCAGCAGTACTCATCTCTGGGCCACTGTGCTGCCCTTTTCGTCCTGCTTTGTCCTCTATCCTGAGGCAAGTTGAGAAGCAATTGCAGCCCTTAGAGGACAATGATTGCAATGCAGAACGCAGCAGGGTAGCAGTATGTGGAATAAGACCTTATTTGGCATCCTGTGAACAGCTTTTTCATGAAAGAAGTGAAAGGACAAAGCAGCAGGAACTGGATGTCTTTTTTAAGCCAGCCCCCAGGAAACAGTCGGAAGACAATGAACCACAACCATCCACTTCTGGATTAACTATTTTTCGCCCTAACCCTGCAAGCACAACTGCACCTGAAAGCAATGTTGACGATGAAGATGACAACCCTCAGCTCCTGCATCAACAACAGAACAACCTCAAAACCTTGTCCCCCATCAAGTCATCTTGATAGTTTTTCAAGTGGGGTGTTAAATTTACTTTAATTCCCTTATCAGATATGAACTAAACATTTATTCAAACTGTGCTGTCCTTTGTGTTCGGCTTTTGAGTGATTTTGGAGTGATTTTGAGTGACTTTTTTTTGGTAGTCTGCCCCTAACCCCGCTTTTCTTGTTGGCCCTATTAGTTCTATAGCGCAATTTTCTGTAGCACGATGTTGCATAAGAATGTAACTGTCACATTGTAGCAGAACTGACTGTAATTGATTCCAACACTTTTCCAATAATAGGTGTTGGGCAGATTGCCCTATAGTTCACCCTATTTTAGCATCCTGTCCGTTTTTAATAGGGGTGTTACATTGGGAGCCTAATGATCGATAACTGGAGACAACCAAGACAAGCTGTCTTGTTTTGTGTCATAAACAGTAGGGCAAGGCAGGAGTCTTGAGAATCTTTAATGTTTGGCTCTAAGGGGAGACAATGTGTAAAGACAAGGTGAGGCAAAGCAAAGTTAGTTGAGATGATCCAGACAGGTGCAAACTGAGTGTGAAGTAAGAGAGTGAGTGAGCAGCCCTGATAAGCAATCTGGTCCAAATAGGTGTTTGTGCCTATCCAAGAAGTATTCTTGCTGCAGAATTCAAATGAAAGATCTCAAAGTGCTCTGAAGTGCAGCTGGGGACGATTTGGTGGCTCAGTGGTTAACACTGTGCCAGGGACCCAGGTTCAATTTCAGTCTCAGGCAACTGCGTGTGTGCAGTTTGCACATGCACCCCATGTCTGCCTGGGTTCTCGCTGGCTGCTCTGGTTTCTTCCCACAGTCCAAAGACTGCAGCCGAGGTGGACTTAGCCATGGGAAATGCAAGGTTACAGGAATGGGGTAGAGGGTAGGTCTGGGTGCGATGCTGTTCTGAGAGGCGGTGAGTACTTAATGTCTGTATCCACACTGTAGGTATTTGATGGATTGTACTGTGCCATGATGATGTGGTGAGGCTGGTATATGCCCAATGCCAGTATCGATGGCTGGCGGGTGTGCACAGTCAGAATCCACGAGATGTTGGTGCCGGGTGCCTGAGACAGAGATCTGGTAGAGTAAGTGGGGAACTGGAGTCACCATGTACCTACTCGGGCTTTCGTGTCAGAAATTCTTAGCATCTTGTTTCTCTTGGGAACCTAGGAGAAAGGAAGTCTGCACATGAATGAGGTGAGTTTAATTAATCATTTTGGCGTTAATGAGCGAAAATGCCTGATAATATTTTATTTTATCCCTTATATGGATCTCTTGATCCAATGTGTTGCCCTTAGGAAATAACAAAATTAAGGGGATCGAAAATCCAGCTGAATTTTCTTTTTCCCTTTGCTGATCACCATGCTGACCAGAGGAAAATAGGCAATCCTCGCTGTGCACCATCCCACCAGCCTATCTGGAATCCAATGAATGAGGAATAACTGCCTACGTTTAAAACTTCACTACTGCAGAAGCATTAAAGCAAAAACCAATGACTAGAATGTGACCTTTCACACTGTGGAGAAAAATAGATTAATTCACAACATGAAGCAAGGATAATCAGGTATATAGTTGAGACTGAAACAAAATTAGCATTGCAGTGATTTCAATTAAATTGTAAGCAAAAAGATTGAATCTAAATCAGCAGTTATGAGCCTATCTTGGAGGGCTGAATTACAATTCAAAGGGATGGATATTTAGAAAAGCTTCTTAAAACATGCACATTCATGCATTTTCATTTCTAAATTCTAGAGTGCAAATTGCTGGGAAAACAGGTCTTGTTCCAGACATCGATGAATGAGCAAGACTCTTTCATTTTAAATGGACAAAATGATAAGACATTGAATAGTCAATGTCTATTCCATAATGGTCAGTATTTTATGAATGTCAATGACAGAAATGACATTTTGGAGAGATCAAAGGAGTGTCTTTTTGTGACTGGCGTTCACAGCCACAAACCACAACCTGCTACAAAAATTATTCTTGAAATAATGACTTACTTTTCTTGGAATGGCATCATGATTTGAAGTTTTCAAAATATAATGCTGTGGAATGGCAGATACAGGTTGGCAAATATGACTGCCCATATTAGATTCCCTACAGTGTGGAAACAGGCCCTTTGGCCTAAAGTCCACACCGCCCCTTGAAGCATCCCACCCAGACCCATCCCCCATAACACATACACCCTCTGAACACTGTGGGCAATTTAGCATGTCCAATCCACCTAGCCTGCACATCTTTGGGCTGAGGGAGGAAACCGGAGCACCTGGAGAAAACCCACACAGACACAGGGAGAATGTGCAAACTCCGCACAGACAGTTGCCTGAGGCTGGAATTGAACATGGGCCCCTGGTGCTGTGAGGCTGTAGTGCTAACCACTGAGCCACTGTGACACCAATATTATGGGGCAACACCAAGTGCAGATCAGACAGATCTTGCATTCGATCATTCCACACATCACACTAATTCATGATAGATTGGCACAGGCAGAAGGTTGGAGCAGGTGCTCTGCCCACCCTGCTGCTGACCATTAACTGGTGAGGCATACCTTATCAATCGTGGAATGACAAAAAAAACTACCAAAGTATAGTATATTCTATTCTATAGAAATATTTAGAAAACACAACACTACAAAATGGGCCTTTCAGAAAAGTACTGGCTGGGCTGATGTCCATTCAACTCTCTTCCCATTCTACCTGCTTGACTGCATTCTTTCAGAAAATTTTTCTAGTCCTTTTATTTTCCTCATGTACTCATCCGCTTGCCTTTTGAAACCATCTTAGCCATTTGCATCAACCATTTTGTCCAAAAGCAGCTTAAGGAGAAGGAGGAACAAAATGTGTGTACAGGAAAATGAAGGCACTCACTTGTTTTAGCAAAAAAACCTTCAAAGGCATGTTGATTCCAAAATATGAATATGTCCTCATTCAGCACAGTGAACAGTTTCAGCTTCTGGTGGAATATGATGATGATGATGTGTGACAACAGAATGGCAAGCAACCTCATCATACCATCATACATAATGTTCACTTTAGCAGCAGTCAAATATTAGGTCAAAGCAATGCTGCTTTCACTGTTGACTCTGATTTTGTGCCTCCAAGTTATAGCATCCTATATAGTCTTTTGTAATCATCTCTTAGTCTACTCAAGATCAGAATCTTTATACATTTGAGCTGTTTGAAGATGACTAAAACACATGTTGAAGGAGTGTATGTTGAATGTGGCTGTATAAGTAAATAAGGTAGCCAAGAAGGTATATGGCATGCTTGCCTTCATTGGTTGGGGCATAGAGTAGAAAATTCGCAAGTCATGTTGTCGTAGCACAGAACGTTTGTTTGGTCACAGTTGAAATATTGCATACTGTTCTGGTTGCCAAACTACCAGAAGAATGTGGCAGCTTTGGAGACAGCGCAGGAATGGTTTACCAGGATGTTGCCGAGTTTAAAGGGTATTCGCAATCACTAGCTAATGGCCTGTTTTTATTTCAAATGTCAAAGGATGAGAGGTGATCTGATAAAATTTTACAAAATTATGAGGAGCCTAGCTAGAATGAATAGTCAGTAATTTTTTTTTCCCAGATTAGAAAACTCAGTTACTAGGGGACATCGGTTTCGGATAAAGGGGGTAAGTTTAAAGGAGACATGAGAGGGATGTTTTCTAGACAGAGGATGTTAAGTGTCTGAAATGCAAAGTCGAAGGAAGTGGTGGAGGCATGTACAAAGTTAAAGAGGCAGCTGACAGATACATGAATAAACTGGGGAATGGAGGGATACCTACAATGTAGAGGCAGAAGTTGTTTAGTTTAGAAAGATAATAAAATGTGAGGCTGGATGAACACAGCAGGCCAAGCAGCATCTCAGGAGCACAAAAGCTGACGTTTCGGGCCTAGACCCTTCATCAGAGTGCTCTCTGATGAAGGGTCTAGGCCCAAAACGTCAGCTTTTGTGCTCCTGAGATGCTGCTTGGCCTGCTGTGTTCATCCAGCCTCACATTTTATTATCTTGGATTCTCCAGCATCTGCAGTTCCCATTATCTCTGATACTAGTTTAGAAAGACATCATTTGTTGGTATATTCCTAGTGGGCCAAAGAGTTTGGTTCTGTGCTGTACTGTTCTTTCTTGGGTTCTTTGCTTTTTATAGATTCTGATAAAGATCATTTAATAATTCCTAGGACATAAACCAACTCTAAGAGTGGGTAAGGATTATGTGTGCTGAGGCTGGTCTGGAGTTAGTGAGCAGAAATACTCTTAAACCACAAAGGAGGGTTTAGATTTACTGAGTTTGGCAGTGATCACATGTTCAGACCGTTAATAAGAACACCATCAACCAGGGTTCAGGTTCATCAACGTTATGTTAGTTTTTTACCAAATGATTCTAAACTGGCCTATTCCCAAAGGAACGGTAATCTAACCAGTGAAAATAAACTTTTAATTCGAGTTTCCTGTGTGAATCAACAATTAATTAGTTTAGAGTTTGTGCAAAAACTAAAAGAGCACAAAAGCGAACACTTGATTACCTTCCTGAGACTATGTATTAGCAGCTACTTACCAGCCAACTGTTCACCCCACCTGGGGATCGGACAGTGCATAAGGAAATGGCTCCCTTCTTATAATCTGTACTTTGAAACCAGATCATTAGTTTCAGAGATAGGGCACAAATATACCACCCTTATAAGCAGCTCATTAGTGCTTGGTATTCCTGTACTGCAGTTGCCATTTTGGTTCCAAGATGTCATAGAGTCATAGAGTTGTACAGTACCTTCGGCACAACTGGTCCATGCAGACCAGATATTCTAAATAAATCTAGTCCCGTTTGCCAGCATTTGGACCACATTCTGATAAACCCTTCCTATTCATTTACCCTTCCTGATGCCTTTTAAATGTTGTAACTGTACTAGCCTACACCATTTCTTCTGGTAGCTCATTCCATACACACACGCCCTCTATGAGAAAGAAATTACCCATTTGGTCCCTTTTCATCTTAAATTTCACCCTCAATTTTGAAGTCTCCTATCCTGGGAAAAAGATCTTGGCTATTCATCCTATCCATGCCCTGCATGATTTTATAAAGCTCCATAAGGTCACCCCTCAGCCTCTGACACCTCAGGGAAAATAGTCCCAGCCTGTATAGTGTCTACATATAGTTTAAACACTCTAACCCTGGCAACGTCTATGGATTTTTTTTTGCTTTCTATCAAGTTTGATGGTATCTTTCCTATAGCAGGGAGACCAGAATTAATTGCAGTATTCCAAAAGTGGCCTTAACAGTGTCCTGTCGAGCTGCAACATGACAAACCAACTTCTACAGTCAATACACTGAACAATAAAGGCAATCGTACCAAACACCTTCGTCACTACCCTATCTACCCGTGACTTCACTTTCAAGAAACAATGAACCTGCACTCCAAGATCTCTTTGTTTGACAACACTCCCCATGACCCTGTTTAAGTATATAAGCCCTGCCCTGATTTTCCTTATCAAAATGCAACACCTCACAATTATCTAAACTAAACTTCGTTTGCCACTCCATGGCCTATCAGCTCATCTGATCAATGTCCTGTTGTATCTTGAGATAACCACTTCACTGTCCATTACATCTCAAACTTTGGTGTCATCTACTCTTATTTGTATTTAGATTCCACTTGCTGTCATTCTGGAATTTAAACTTGTCCCTCCAGAGCATTTGCACTTGGCCTCTAGATAGTTTGTCCAGTGACATTATCATGAAATCACTGTCTCTCCTAGGCAAACACCAGTGATAATTGTTACATTGGCCAGTTACTGTCGTGTGAGGAGCTGTGTACTCCAAAAGAGTGGAATTTGACTCTTGAGAAAGAAATTAACAGGTCAATCAAGGGACTTCATCACAGACTGGACAGATATTAATTGCAAACATATCACTGCTCAGATACCACATGTCAGTCCTGCAGTTTACTGCAAACAAAGGGCATTCCAAGTGTCTTGCAGTATTATGTATGAGACTAGTATTGTTAGATTATGGCTTTTGAAGATAAATACCCTGACCATGATCACTCATGTGAAATTACTAAATATTTTATCATCCTGCTTCCAGGCTCTTGGGGAGTTTGTTAATTGTTTTGTGCAATGTAAGTGTTATTTCCTGTCACAATTTGCCCTTGAGAACATAGAGTTAAACTACATTCTTGAACCTCTGTACTCCATGTGCTTTAGGTATACCCACACTATGGTTAAGAAGAGAGTTCCGAGAGTTTGACTATGACAGTGAAGGACAGTGACATCATTCCAAATCAGGATGGTATGTGGCTTGGAGGGTTGTCACAAATATCAGTGCTCCTATGTGTTTACTGCCCTTGTCCTTCTAGATGTTCTTGGTGCACCCACCTTGACTTGCTTCATCAATGACCTTCCTTCCAATATAACAACAGAAATGGAGATATTTGCAACTGATTGCCCAATGTTCAGCATCATTCATCAGTCCTCAGATGCTGAAGTAATCCAAGACCTACTGTAACAAAACCTGCACAATATTAGGTGAATTGGCCTTGTTAAATTGTCTATTGTGTCCAGGGATATGCAGGCTAGATAGATTAGCTGTAGGAAATGTATGGTTACAGGGATAGGATTGGGCGATGGGTCTGTTTGTGATGCCCTGTGGAGAGTCAGTGTGGACTCAATAAGCTGAATGGCCTGTTTCCATGCTGTAGGGACTTTATGATTCTATCACATAGTATAATTGATTCTATCCAAGCTTGAGCTGAGCAATACCGAAACAGAAGTTGCTGGAAAATCTCAGCATATCTGACAGCACTGTGAAGAGAACTCAGAGTTAATGTTTCAGGTCCAGTAACCTTTCCTCAGAACTATTCTGAGGAAGGATCATCAGACCCAAAATGTTAAATCTGATCTCTATTCGCAGATGCTGCCAGACTTTGTCTGAGCTTTTTCCAGCAACTATTATTTTTGTTTCTGATTTACAGCATCTGCAGTTCTTTTGGTTTTTATTAAGCTGAGCAGAGGCAAGTAACATTTGTGCTACACATGTGCCAAACAATGATCATCTCAAACACCAGAGAATGTAACCATCAGCCTTTGCCATTCAATGGTATCACCATCATTGAATCCTCTACTGTCAGTATCCTGGGTGCCATCTTTGACCAGAAATTGAAATGTGGCTACCAGAGCTGGTCAAAGACTTGGAGTAACTCAGTCCTTGGGTTCCCAAAGCCTGAGAAACATCTACAAGGCATAAATCAGCAGCAGGGTGGAATGATTCAAACTTGCTTTGGTGAATGCAGCTCCATTGACTCTCAACAAGCTTGGAACCAACTTGGACATGGCATCGAACTTGATTGGCACCACATCCACAAACATCTCTTCCCTCCAACATTGATATTCAGTCACACCAATGCGTACTATCTGCAAGATGCACTGCAAAAATTCATCAAGCATCCTTAAACTACACCTTCTAAACTCATAATCTCTTCCATCGGAAAGACAAAGGAAGCAGATACATGGAAACATCATCATCTGCAATCTGTCTTCCAAGCCACTCGCCACACTAACTTAGAAATATATCACAGTCCATTCAATGTTGATGGGTCAAAATCCTGGAACTCACTCCGTAATGGCATTTTGGATCGAACTACAGCTCAGAGGCTGTAGTGGTTCAAGAAGATAGCTCATCACTAAGATGGGCAATAAACGTTGGATGAGCTTGTGGGTGACACATCCCATGCATGAGTAAAGAAAAATGTCCTGGTAAATCTTTTCTGGGTCTTGTCTCATGTATTTTTGTTGTTCCTAAAGCCCAGCATTCAGAATTGGGCAAAATCTTCCAGATCAGACTGAGTCAATGTCTTTTAAAGATTCATCAGAATTTCTTTTCTAATCAATGCAACTATTCAGAGAGACAAAACATATTTCCTAACTTCTAATCTAACTCAGGCTACAGCAGTGAGCAGCCAAATTTTAATCTCAGTACTATCACAGCACTGATATTGAATGTTTTCCATGGACTTCACCATGCTTTGGTATAATTGTGCCCTTGTATGCAATGTCATTGTGAAGATAAAGCAGTAAGTTGTATGTATGCATACTATGTAAATGTCAGTGACACTAAACTGAGATCAATTTTTCTGGGAGAGGCAGGTTGCGAATGGAAAATAGAAACGATCAGGCTTAAATTTCCATTTTTTAAATATTAGAGATAGACAGAAATAATATACTGAATTATTCAGGCAGCAACCACACCCCCCAGCCTTAAATATCTCAGATCCCCATTGACTTACTAAACAAACCTGCTGCTGAACAGGACTGAATGCTTTTACACAGTTAAGGTTCGATTTTGTGAATTCATCTTCCTGCTGTGGAGCTTTGTGCATTAGCAGTGCACATTTCAAATGCAGGCACGAAGCTGAGTGAACCCTGCAGGATAATCTGCCTATCAGTTTTAAAAGATGGACGCCCCTGTGGATTCTGCCAACCTTCTCACTAGATTCCAAAATTACACTTCCAACATGGAGAGCCCTGCTTATGGAGTGCAAATTTTAAAAATCGATCCTTGAGAGACAACGCTTGGAAAATTTGGCAGGAGCGCATAAAATGTGACAACGTTTGGACATCCATCATATACCCGGCCCAAATTTCACTAAAAATCGGATAGAATTCTTAACAGGCAGCCTATCCGACTTCACTCATCCCACATACTGCCAGAGGTGAAGGTTTTCCTTCATTCTCAAATTCATGTGTGAAAGTAATCCTGGGAGTGATTAGGGTTACACCGAGCAACGACTTTCTTCCGCTGATTCCTGATGGAATATGCAGGATCTGAGAGCTCACCTCATTTTCATGAGGCTGATGATAACCATTGACCTGTCTGCCGACGGATTATCTGGGCCATCTCTTACAAATGTTCTGATTCCAGATTGTCAATAATCCTGTTGGCACTCTATATGTTAAATTACAGCTTCATTGATATTTATGCTATAACTTCTTGTGGCTCATCATTATTTTGTTTGATTGACAACGATAACTGCAATGTTCCTGTGAATGGAGCTTTACAAATTGGTCCTAACCTTGGCATATTTTCACTTACCTATGTTATGACCAGTTGAAGAGGGGTGAATCAGCTCCCTTTTTCTTAACATTTTAAAAACCTTTTTATCATGCAGCTATACCTCACACTAATTCAAATATAATTCACTAGTTCGTAAGTATCAAATGTCAGCCAATTATAAACTTTTTTTGATTGAAAGATAAAACAATTTTAATACATGACAACCCCAAGATATTAATTTTTAAAAATGAGACAACAACACATAGACACAGAATTTTTTAAAAAGTATAAAAAGGGTGATTAGAAAATGTGCAGGATGAAAGGCTGTTGAGTGTCCTTAAGTTATTAGCATTTAAACTAAGACCGCAGCCACTTAATAATACCTTACAACCTCAGCAGTTGTCAAGATTGCAGGTACTATTTTGTTCTGGATGAATGGATAATTTTCCAATTGGCTTTACCAAGGGCTGAATCCTTTGAGAAAGACTGACAGAAAACGGAGAGAGAGAGAGAGAGAGAGAGAGAGAGAGAGACTCTGTGTGTGTGTGTGTGTGTGTGTGTGTGTGTGTGTGTGTGTCTGTGTGTGTCTGTGTGAGAGAGAAAGCCTTCTCCAGTTCCACTCACAAATATATTGGTCTGCCAAAGCAGTTGCTTGAAATGTAGATCTTTCATGTATTTCCATGTCAGTGTTCATTGTTTTCTAGCCTGGGTCATTTATAGATGATTCTTTTATCTGCAAGCTGTGAAACATACCCATAAAGGCTAACCTCAAAGAAGAGCTCCTGATGTGAATTTCAGTACCTTTCAAAAATACTAATTATCAGAATCACAGTGCAAAAAGATACCATTTCACTCATTATCAATTTTGGCACAGATGTCTGTTTATCTCAGATGGTTTCACAAAGCTGGGATCATCTATGGTCACCTAATTGCTTCAGCCATTTCAAGTCTATCATTTCCTTTTTACAAACACTTTAGGCTCATGAAGGTCCCAAGTTTCAAATTCAGATCAAGGAAGTTGAAATGTGGTAGCTCATATTTTACCACTATAATGGCATATGCCCTTGACAAATTAACATTAGCTATAACAATTTGATAGGCTAGAAGTCAGCTGAATACAAAAACCGGCAGGGTAACTTTCTGATCCGCATGATTCAGTGTTAAATTACATTCTTAAAAATGTCTTCTTTGGGAGTGAATGTTGTTTGCAAGGCTGTTATTAATTGAAGACAGGAATGTAAGAAATAGGAGAGGAGTAGGCCATCTAGTCACTTGAGCCTGCTCAGGTATTTGAAAAGAATATAACTAAACTACGAGTGACCTCAACAGCACTTTCCTGCTTGTCCCCCATACTCTACCATAGACCAAAGATTTACCTCTCTTAGCCTTAAATATAATCAGTGCGCCAGCCTTAACTGTTGCCTGGATTTAGTAACACCAAAGATTAATGACCCACTGAGAGAAAATATTCCTCCTCGTCCCTACATTGAATTGTAAGATCTTCCTTACTGTCTTGTCTTGACACCATCACCTTGACAAACTGTTATGAACTCTCTAGCTTAATTAGTTTGTATAGTTTTGGATTACTTATTATTTTGGCTAGATTCTCAGTCTGAGACTCTTATAACTGTCATGTTATTCCTATCCTTTGGTTTGTCTCCAGCACTACCTTATTTTTAATTTTTTGTAATTATCTCTCTACCTTATTTAGTCAGATTATAAGTTATCCCTTTGCTTGTTATTCAGCGGTTGACACTTTTAGTCACATTTACTTGCACTTTTGTTCACCGGTAAAGACTTATTATTCAACAAATGCACACACACCATTTGTGTGATCTTTTAATCTTTCTGCCCTTGATCTCTCTGCCTAAAGATTCTATGTCTGTGTGCTTGTCTCTCACTTCACCGGACAAAGAAGCTATGCTCCAATAGTTTATGATTACGAATAAACCTGTTGGACTATACCCTGGTATCATGTGACTACTAACTATAAACACCTTCCGCCAGTAAATTCTTTGCATTGCTTTTCTCATCTCTACGTAAACTGTTTCTCCATCTTGACATTCTGAGCCGAGACTATTTCTTAGTATTGATCCAATCTAATCTTTTATTATCGGAGCCATACCACATCCTTTTTCTTTCTACTGATCTTTTCAAAATATGAAATACCCCTGAATATTCAGTTTCCAACCTTGATCACTTTGCAGTCAAGTCTTTGCTATGCTTATCATCTCATACTCATTTATTTAAATTTGTGCTATTTGTTTATCTAATTTGTATGGAATTCTATATGGCTTTAATTCTGTATTTTTACCAATTTTCTGTACTCAGACACACACTGAAGGCACACTCTGATGATTGTGTACTCCGTTCCTTCCAGTCATACTCTGATTATCGTTCTCCATCTTAATACCCTGTATGATTGCCTATTCCTTACACAGTGACTGTAAAATTTCCCCTCAAAGGAGCTCTCTCCCCCGCCCAGCCCCACTACTTAGATAAAGATCTCTCAACAGTCCTGATCATATGATTTTCCAGGAGACTGGCCTCAGCAGAATTCGAGTGAAGTTCATCCCAACATTTCACTCCACCTTCTCCCCAGTTCTGATGCCAGTGGCTTATAAATCAAAGCCAGTTTCTTCCATGGTAAATACTAAGCCAAACATTTGAATTTCTGAACTAATTTATCCTCTGCCAATTTACTTGTGGCTCAAGTATTGTTCCAGAAATTATTGCCTTTGTGGTTCTGCTTTTTAGCTTAGCCTTTGACTATGCATAGCCCCCAAACACATTATCTTTCTCAGTATTTTCTATGCTGTTGTTACCTGCGTGGTTAATGAAAGCTGGATAGCTCCATCCCTACTCTAGCCAAATTCTGGTTGAGCTTCAAAGAGATGTCCTTAGCTTTGACACCAGACAGGCGACACAGCCTTTGGGATTCATGCTTTTGGCATCTATCTCTCTTCATACTAACTCAGCAAGTTTCCTTCTCGAAAGGACAAGACTGAATCAGTAACAATTGACAGAGACATGAACATTTTTACTGATAGAAGCTTTGTTTTATTAGAACCATTAAAAATTCTTTCAAGATGAATTTTTCTTTATATGTTGATGATTTGAATAATTTCAATTAACACTGCCAGATAATTCTAGCTCTAAATCCTTTAATTTGGCCTAAAGCTAAAAGAAGCTATTATAAAATGTAATATTCAATGCAGTAACCTTCCAGAAATACTTGAAATACTCTCATTAGTGTCTTGAACCGATATATTATGTTTTGAAAAAGTGCTGAAAGACTTAAAGGAAGCTCAGTCACTAAGATCAAACAGGTGAAAGATTGCCTTAGTGCAGATCATAGTGATAAGTGATTGAGCACACTGAGCACATAATGTGCTATTGTTTCATCTGTATGTCCTATCTAGCTCGAGACAAAGTAATTGATTGCATGAGATGTGAAGCTTGCATCTAGACGTGCAAAAACTATACTCCTTACTGAATTTAAATCATCAGCTACTATTTTCAGAAGCTGCATACATTTATTCTTAGAACTACAACTTGCAACATTACTTAACTCTTGATGCTGGTGAGTATCTTTTCTACAAGAAATAATCGATAGATTTCTAACCATGTGTGATAGAAGCCCAGCAGAACTTAGAATTATGAAGTTTCAGTAAGGCAATTCTGCCTTGGGAAGAGTTCTTATAGCAATGCAACCAATTTTATTTGATTATTGTCACCAACAGTTGGCCTTGACAATGGATGGGAAAGAGTCAAGAGGGTAAATATAATGAACTAGAAATTGATCTCAGTGCCACTTGTACATGCCCACCACCATTCACCAATTGATTTTATGGCATATGAATGGAGATACTTGTAACTACACAATCCATTTAAAATCAGTGTCTCAGAGTACCATTAGAATATCAATTTAAAATTGTCATATTTCATTCCAGATGTCAGATATGTTTCATAATCTGGCAGTGAGAGGGAGATGCAACCTACAAGCTTACTGGGGCGATAGCTCTAGGGATAAAGTAGGAGTGCTTGTTCCTACACCTTGCGGAAACCTGTGGCTTCCCTGTATCCATTCTCCAGTCTCCAGACCTACCTCGACCAACCCAAATTGCTTTCCAATCAGCGTTACCCTGCTTTGTCCCAATCACTGGCCAAACTCACTTGCCCTCTCTTGACTGTCAGATACTGAAGACATTTTTAGACGCCTTGTATCTTCCCTACCCTGTGCCCACATAGTGGTTAATGAACACATTTTCGTCGATATGCACATCAGTTAGCAAGATGAAGACAACTTTCTACGTTCCTGTCATTAGCATTGAGCCTTATACAAGAATTACATCTATTTAGGGAAATACTAAAAGCAAATTTCCCAATTTACACAGTTGCAGTTCCTTGTTCACAGCTTAAACACAGAAAAAATGCCATATAAAATTTGGATTCGTGCACTAAAATCAGAAAACTTTTTCAAGGGCTCCTTGGAGTCAAAGGTGACCTATTGTTACTTCAGTTCAATATGTTCTAAGCAACTGATAAGTCCAATGCACAATTTCTAGGCCCCGATGGGTGGGTAGGTTGTTTGAAGTTCTGTGCCCTTGCTCTGTCACCTTAACTCTGACAGCTTAATTCTGACAAAGGTTCTTACTATGTTTTGCATTTTCCCAACTGAGTTTTCTCCATTTTTGATGAATGCAGGTCAAGGACAACTCTGAGTTGATGGGCACGTTTAGCCTATTCAGGGATGCTTTACAGACACGCACGTTGGAGGAAATTATGAACTTTGTCCTCTGTGTCTGCCTTAGCAGCATGAGGTTCCCAAATTACAGAAAATAGTCAACATTTTCCAGGACGTTATCATTGATTTTAATCAATGGTGTTGTGCTGCAGGACCAGTTTGGAAAAAGCTTGTAGGTTCCCAATTTAACTGATATGTGTTATGTAAAGGCTCCAAAAATACATGTTCCTTATCTAGAATCAATATCATATTCCTGTTCCATATTCTGTCGAATTCCATCGATCTACTGCAAACTGTTCATCCAAAATTGGGTAACTCGCTTAATTTAAATGGTCCAGTCTTTTCTGCATATTCAGCATTTTTTACACTAAGTGCAGTTCTTTCATTTCTTTTTTTGTTAGATTCTGTCTAAATATTAGCAGCTTGAATTAACACAATGCTACTCCTTGTTTTGATTTTGATGTTGTTATGATTCCTATAGAGACCTGTAACATTTAAAAAGAAATGTGAATTTTTGCTTAAAAGCCGAACAGATGACACAGCAAAATACAGATGCAAATCTTAAGATGTTTTGTGTAACTAACTAAATTTACAACTGACTAAACATTACTTTTATAAGGAACTTGTACTTTAAACTGCAGAACAGAACTTTTAACAAACCATAAAAAAACTAACAAGTATACATTACACTGTCATTTAAGTAAACATTCAATACTTGCAGAGTCAGTTCAAAGTGTGAAAGCTCCTCAGGGTTTGCTTATGTTAAGCTTCCTTTTTGGTCCGATTACTTCTCATTCCACAACTGTTCCCCACAGTAAGAGTGAAGGAGGCAATGATGTAGTGCTTTTTGTCATTTGACTAGCGAACCAGAGCCCAGGAAATGAACAGGGCGTGAGTCCCACCAAAACAGAATTAAAAGCTAATCTAACGAACACCATGTAACTGTTGTTGTAGAAATAAACTCACCTTGTTCATTAGATATAGCAGGAGCTGCAGATGCTGGAGAATCTGAGATAACAAGGTGTAGAGTTGGATGAAATCAGCAGGCCAACAGGCATCAGAGGAGCAGGAACGCTGACGTTTCAGGCCTAGTTCCTTTTTCAGAAAAGGGTCTAGGCCCGAAGAAGGGTCTAGGCCCGAAACATCGGCCTTCCTGCTCCTCTGATGCTGCTTGGCCTACTGTGTTCATCCAGCTCTACACCTTGTTATCTCATCATGTTCATCAATGCCCTTTAGAGAAAGAAATCTTCCATCCTTTTCTGGTTAGACCTTCATATGAACTCAGACCTACAGCAAAGTGGTTGACTCTTAAATGCTATCTGGCATGCCACTAATTTCCCCAAACTGTTGAAAAGCCTTTAAAAAGGAAGAAAACCAGACAAATCACATGACATTAACTAAGACATTAGAAGTGACATTGGCAGACTAAGCCTTGTCAACATTGAAAAGTGTTCCTTCTTTTCAAGAGAGGCCATCTGTCCTTAACTTGAATGATTTCCAAATTATTTCATGTTAAAGAGCTTGCAACTCCTGATCAGTAGAAGCTCATCCCCTTTACATTTGTTCGTAAAAACAGTTAGCTTTGCCTATCATTGTTATTTCTGGTTCAAAGTCATATCCTGATTGAAACACACAGTTGGTTTGGAAGACATATTGTAATTCTACTTTTACTAGTTAGCTCAGCAGCGTGGGAAATCAATCTACATTTAATATGCTTGTAGATAGAAAACATCTTTAAACTCATCAGTAATCCATAACCAACAGTAAGAGCTCCATTGTTTAGAAAATGCAGCAAAATGTTGATGAAAACAATGGTCATTAGTATTGCTCTCAGGTCAATTTTTACTTCACAACTGACTATTGTATTCTGTCCTGAAAATTATTTAAGCCTGCTCTCCTTATTTCAATTTTCACTGATGTGAGTCAGGAGCAATGCTGTTCCCCTGGAAGACTGTGTTGCATCTGTGATAAATCATTCCTGTTACTGAATACACTCTTACATTTAGCTCCTGTTCTGTATGAGAGTTACAGGCTTGGCAGAATCTGGCCCCTCAATGCTCGTTCTTCACATACTGCACAATAAAACATCATGCATGGTGCATTTAATCTTGTTCTGTGCACACTGATGAAGATTTTCTTGTCAATTTACTGATGATCTGATGTTAACACAGCAGTGATTCACATATCAATGTTCAAAGTAGCCTCTGCAGTGCTTTATTCCACAGTATAATGGTAATTCTTATGTTTCTGGAAGTTCACCTGTTTGAGTATTGTCCTTGGGTTACCTAAAATTGTATAACTTATCCTGTATGTTTAGAGGCCAATTCTATCAGATCTATCATCACCTGAAGAGAGGGTGTTTAGACTAGCAGAACAATCACTCATCCATCTCCTATACTCATAAGGATGGAAATACCATAGGACGATAAACAATTCCAACAGTCAGCTTAAGGTGACCAGGTATTTTGACCATTGTATTGGAAGAGTTCTAGTGGGCATAAGATCAGGTATGGGATGCTGGTGACAATAAAGGTAGGGAGTGACTGTAAGAATAGGAATAATGTTGGGGGTTCTCTTGATATTAGAATGAATTTGTATGGAAGGGTTTGATGTAATCATAAGTTCATGTAGTGGTTGACCATCATAGTTCAAAAAAAAAACGACATTCACAAGAGGTGAACAGAGGGTCAGTCAATGGGACAAAAAGGCCCCTTGAAGGGACGCAAGACAAGCAGTTTAAATAAGGGACAAAAGTTGGCCACCAAAGACTGATATTCTATGAATAGCCACAGGCTGTCTGATGTGTTTTTCAGGTCAGACTTGAAGAGGCAATGAATGCAGTTTCAGGTGAGAGGTTGTTTATATTTGCAAATTGTGGTTTTACATGGGTTGGAGAACCTAACTTGCAATTTGAAATACCTGAAGGGTGCAATCCTATTTTCGGAGTTTGGTCTTGTTATCTACTTTGTTACCAGTACAATTACTCATTGATGGACCTAGCATGAAACACAGGAAATGAATAAAATTGTACAAATCCTGAGTAATCTTCTAAATTCTGTCCAATTTTTTTTCCTCAAAGCAACACTGTGTTGAACTGATTTAAGGATTTGTTTGTGAGCCTTGTTATTAGTGCTACTTGGCCAGTGGTAATCAAGGTGATGAGTGTTAAACTTAAGAGGCTTGTTACTTGTTGACAGGTCTTAGCAAGCAGCACAAGTCTTCAAAGTTTAAAGAATAACAATGAGCGGATTTGATAGAGCAGACATGGGAGAAAATGTGGGAGGGAAGAGAAACTAAAACTGAAGGTCAGCAATAGAAGGAAGTTGCTAATGAATCCAGCAAGAAATTCGAGATAAAGCTCTATAACGAGTCAGAGGCTAGAATCTACGATTCATCATAACAATTAGTCGTTGAGATGACTAGCATTGATGCATTTAAGGAAGGTGTTGAAAAGAAAAGAAGCAAAAAGATGTTGTTCAGGTTAGATGCAGAAGGGTGAGATAGATCACTTGGGCCAAATAGCTTTCTTCTGTGCTGTACACTCAGTAATAACCTGGGGGTATACTCTGTGCAATATTAGGTGTGTCTGATATCTGATGGGAAATCCAGAAGAAGACCAGGATTTTATACGCCTATATAGAAAAGTTCAGAGGCAGGAAGCTGTGGAAAGGCACAACTGGCACTTTTCTGGCAGTATGGCATATAAACTGGCATTGGAAACCCCAGCAATGTGCCTGCCAAACAAGTGCCAGTCATGACTTTGTTCCTACCTTCCGCCTTCTTGACGTTTTACTGGTGTAGCAAAGTCTGCCACTATATGAGGAGATTGCCAGGTACGTAAGAACCCCTACAGTGTGGAAGCTGGCAATGCTGACACTCCAAAAATCATCCCATCCAGAACCACCTCCCTACCCTATCCCTGTAACTCTGTATTTCCCATTGCTAAACCATCGAGCCTGCACATCCCTGGGGACTGTGGGCAACTTAGCCAGTCAATTCACCTAGCCTGCATATTTTTGGATGTGGGAGGAAACCAAAGCACCTGGATGAATCCCATGGAGACTATGCATCCCACACAGCCTGTCACCTGAGACTGGAAGTGAGTCCAGTTCTTTGTGGCTGTGAGGCAACAGTGTTAAGCGCTGAGCCACTATGCTGCCCCATTCCCAAAGTGTAACTCAGGATGTGAGGACCCCTTATAGCGATTCCACAGTACACTAAGAGAACCCAAGTGCCAATGGCTTCCTGTGCAAGTAGGGTGTATTCACAAACTACTCAATCAGTGTTCAGCTGATGTGCAATCATGACAAATATTAATGCAGAGATAATGGGAACTGCAGATGCTGGAGAATTCCAAGATAATAAAATGTGAGGCTGGATGAACACAGCAGGCCAAGCAGCATCTCAGGAGCACAAAAGCTGACGTTTCGGGCCTAGACCCTTCATCAGAGAGCAGGCATATTAATGCAGGCATGTAGCAAATTGCTAGGAAGCTTCCATAACACTTACATCCTACACCAGTTAAAGCTACCCAGTCTCTGAGACTGGGAGCAGAATTAAGGGGTTCCTGCCTGTTAGTCCGACTTGGCTGATCCACGAACGTGGAACCTAATCGATATAGCCAGATCAGTACAAACGCAGATTTGTGGTACCACCGCAGACACTGTTGTCCTGCTCAAGATATTTTTCAGAACATTGACGTAACTTATGCATTCAACAGCAAGCTCAGACCTCTGGAATGCTCATGTCATAGAATCATACAGTACAGAAGAGGCCATTCAGCCCATCAAGTATGTACCACCATACGTACCACCAAAAATACACTACTACCCAGACAAGTCCCCCTTTCCCATAGTCTTGAGTGTTATGATGCTTAAGTGCTCATCTAAATATTTTTTAAAGGTTGTGAGGTTTCCTGCCTCGTATATCTTCCTGGGGACTGCATTTGAGACCCCTGTCACCCTCTAGATGAAAAAGGTTTTCCTCAAATCCCCTCTGAACTGCCTGCAGTCATTCTTAAATTATGATGCCTTGTTGTTGCCCCTACGACTAAGTGAAACAGCTGCTGTTCTGCATAATCTTATACATGTCTATCAGGCACTCCCTCAGTCTCCTCTGCTCCAAAGAAAACAAGCTGACTTTGTCTAGCCTGTCTTCATAGTTGAAATGCGCAATCCCTGGTAACATCCTGGTAAATCTGGCTGAACACAGCAGGTCAAGCAGCATCTCAGGAGCACAAAAGCTGACGTTTCAGGCCTAGACCCTCTCTGATGAAGGGCCTAAGCCCAAAACATCAGCTTTTGTGCTCCTGAGATGCTGCTTGGCCTGCTGTGTTCATCCAGCTTCACACTTTGTTATCTTGGATTCTCCAGCATCTGCAGTTCCCATTATCTCTTATCCTGGTAAATCTCTTTTGCAGCCCCTCCAATAAACTCACAGCCTTCCCACAGTGTAGTGACTCAGTGTTCCAACTGTGGTCTAACCAAAGTTCTCTTCAACTCCAACCTGACCTCCCTGCTTTTATAATCTAAGTCATGAATGATAAAGGCAAGTGTCCTGTGTGTTTTCTTAACTTTTTTGTTGACCTGTTCTGCCACCATCCCAGTTCTGTGGACAAATTCTCCAAAGTCTCTCTGTTCCTCTGAGCTTCCTATGAATCATCATCCAACAAGTACTCCTTTGTCTTGTTCCTTCTTCCAAAGTGCATCACCGGACATTGACCAGGGTTGAATTCCGCTGACCCATTTGACTAACCCATTTATATCCTCCTGTAACATAACACCTTCCACCTTATTTCAACCACCTGGCTGGTCTTTGTTTCATCCATAAACATACTTATCAATCCTCCCACATTCTCATCTATATCATTTCTGAATATCACAGAAAAACAGACCCAGCACTTATCCTTATGGCATGGCAATGCACACTGGGCTCCAGTCACACAAATAATACTCCACCACCACAGTCTGTCTCTAATCATTAAGCCATTTTTGTTTGACTGATTGTCACATGTACCAAAATACAATGAAAATCTTTTGTTTATGAGCAGTACAAGCAGATCATAGTAAGCAAGGATGTGCAGCTCAAAAAGACTTAAACAGAGGCATATAGGTAACATTGCATAGGGCATGCACTAGGTGAGATCGACGTTAGCAAGATCAGCATTATGTGATCCATCTTGCTGAATTGCCCATGATATCATGAGATTTTACCTTATTTATTAGTTTCCTACATGGGACCTTGTCAAAAGCCTTGCTTAAATCCATATCAATCACATCAATTACCCTGTCCTCATTCAGACACGTGATCCTTGAAAAATTCCACCAGATACATTAGGCATGGGTGCAGTGGCTCAAGTGGAAATATAGTTTAATAATATCAGGGCCTTCAATTAATGTCATATTGTGCCCTGTGTAACTTTATGCAGTACTGTATGGTTTGAAGTTGCAGGGGGAACAGCACATTGTGATAAGATCACTTTTTTGTCAATTCCAAGGGGGAAGGGGAGTGATAGCTGAAGGAAGATAGTGACTTCAGCCCAGTCCAGCTGCTCACGTTGCTGCCAGATACAAAGTATTCCACTCTATATAGCTGCTAGATTCACTTGGTTAACACCAAAGGACCATTAGAGCAATGGCCGCTCTTTTCATCCACCCACAGTCTCACAGGCTCAAAACTGCTCACTGACACATCTCATCACCCTGACACAGGCCCCTATTAATTTGTATCTTGTATCATTGGTAAGTACCTGAAAAAGTAAACTGCTATTCAGTGACCAGCAAAGAAAATACAGTGAAGCAATGTAATACATTTGACTGACTCTACAAAAGGAGATTTAATGACATAATATATCTATGTACACATTTGCACAATTAAACATTTCTTCATCCTGCTGCTTCTGTGTGATGCACCATTTGTTGCTGGAGTGGCAATAAATGTAGGCAAATTGGATTATTGCTCTGATTGCTGTGATACCATTGGTTGTTGTCCTCTGGGCTTTGAAAGCTTGGGCTCAGCCAATGTCTGCTATGTCAGACGACTGAGCATTTGTCATGTTTCAAAGGCTGCTGCCCATGTGGAGGTCTTCATTGAGAGAAAAGAATTAGAATTAGAAGTGGCAAAGTAAAACTGCAGCAAATTCACACTGATGCCAAAGATCCTACTTTGCAGATTGCTGAGATTAAGACAGCACGGCTAATGTGGTCTCACAATGTTGTCTCCTCTACATTGGGGAAAAAAGCATAGACTGGGTGACCACTTCACAAAACATCTATGTTCTGCCCACAAAAAAGACCAGCTGCCTGATATTTTAATGCACTACCCTGTTCTCTGGCCAATATCCCTGTTTCAGGCTTGCTGCTGTGTTCCAGCGAAGCTCAATGCAAGCTGGAAGAACAACACCTCATTTACCATTCGGGGGCCCTGCAGCCCTCTGTACTCGAAATCCAGTTCAATAATTTTACGGCCCGAACTCTCCCGTGTCCTAGTCCCCTACCCAACACACCAGGCCTTGTTAACACATGGTCTGCCATTTACACACTACCTATTGTTAGTCACTAACAGCCCCCATTAACAACAATTCATCCTCCTGGCCAGATCATTTTCAAGTCCTTTGTCTATCCAACAGTTCTTCTCTCTCAAACACACATAGCACTAGCAATTAGTTAAAATTGACTCATTGGTTCTATTCTGTTTCAAAAATGTTGCACTTGATGTCCTACAGGAGGGATGTGAGGAGCAAGAGAGATAAAAGCCTTCTCCCAGCAATGAGTGGAAGATACCTGTTAATGTAGTAAAGACAGTGTCCTTCTCTCTCTTTAGGCTCTATCCTGACCCATTGTTTACTCCTCTTCCTTCTCTCCCCACCTTATCTTCTGCATATAAACTGACATTTTCTGAGCTACCATTTATTCTGAGGAAAGGTCACTGGACTTGAAAAATTAACTCTAAATTTTCTTCACAGATGCTGCTAGCCCGACTGGCAAAATTCTAGAATCCATTGTCAAGGATGAGATTTCTAAATTCCTGGAAGTGCAGGGTCAGATTAGAACAAGTCAGCATGGATTTAGTAAGGGGAGGTCATGCCTGACAAACCTGTTAGAATTCTTTGAAGAGGTAACAAGTATGTTAGACCAGGGAAACCCAGTAGATGTTATCTATCCAGACTTCCAAAAGGCCTTTGATACGGTGCCTCACGAGAGGCAGCTGAGCAAGGTGAGGGCCCATGGTGTTCAAGGTGAGCTACTGGCTTGGATTGAGAATTGGCTGTCTGACAGAAGGCAGAGAGTTGGGATAAAAGGCTCTTTTTCAGAATGGCAACCGGTGACGAGTGGTGTCCCACAGGGTTCAGTGTTGAGGCCGCAGCTGTTCACCTTATACATTAATGATCTGGATGAAGGGACTGAGGGCATTCTGGCAAAGTTTGCCGATGATACAAAGATAGATGGATAGGCAGGTAGTACTGTAGAGGTGGGGAAGCTGCAGAAAGATTTAGACAGTTTAGGAAAGTGGTCCAGGAAATGGCTGATGAAATTCAATGTGAGTAAATGTGAGGTTTTGCACTTTGAAAAAAAGAATACAGACATGGACTATTTTCTAAACGGTGAGAAAATTTGCAAAGCAGAAGTACAAAGCGATCTGGGAGTGTTGGTCCAGGATTCTCTAAAGGTTAACTTGCAGGTACAGTCCATAGTTAAGAAAGCAAATGTAATGTTGTCGTTCATCTCAAGAGGGTTGGAATATAAAAACAGCGATGTGCTTCCGAGGCTTTATAAAGCTCTAGTTCAGCCCCATTTAGAATACTGTGTCCAATTTTGGGCCCCACACCTCAGGAAGGACATACTAGCCCTGCAGCGTGTCCACCGGAGATTCACACATGATTCCTGGAATGGTAGGTTTAACGTATGATGAATGGCTAAGGATCCAGGGATTGTACTCATTCGAGTTTAGAAGGTTGAGGGGAGATCTAATAGAAACCTACAAGATAATGTATGGTTTAGAAGGGGTGGACGCTAGGAAGTTATTTCCGTTAGGCAGGGAGACTAGGACCCATGGGCACAGCCTTAAAATTAGAGGGGGTAAATTTAAAACTCAAGTGAGATGACATTTCTTCAGCCAGAGAGTGGTGGGCTTGTGGAATTCATTGCCGCAGAGTGCAGTGGAGGCCGAGACGTTGGATGCCTTCAAGGCAGAGATCGACAAATTCTTGATCTCAGAAGGAATCAAGGGCTACGGGGAGAGTGCGGGGAAGTGGAGTTGAAATGCCCATCATCCATGATTTAAATGGCGGAGTGGACTTGATGGGCCGAATGGCCTTACTTTCACTCCCTATGTCTTATAGACTGAGCTTTTCCAGCAACTTCTGTTTTTTTTTCAGCATGGCTAAATGTTAAATAATATGGGATTCAATTATATTTAATGCTGTCAATTGGTAGCTGCAGAGCTCCCATTTGCCTCTGCATTTTTGTTGACTGGAGAGTGCTGAAATTTCAATAATCTCCAGTATGTCTTCCTCCACAGTTTTTAACTTAGAAATCTGGGAAAGACCAGGTAGACTTCTCACCCCATCTCCCTCCCATGTGTTTTCCCGCACTTGTGGAAAGAATGTAACCATGAGTGACTTCAGCAACATGCTTCTACCCATTGAATTTGCTTGGGTCAAGCATTCTTGTAGTACAGTAGTTGATGTCCCTGCCTCTTCGCCAGGAGTTCTGGGTTCAAATCCTACCTGCCTCAGAGGTGGGTCAAAACAATTGTGGACATAGATTAAAATATCTTAATCAGGGTGACTAAGTAGGAAAGGCATCAAATCGCATAGTGATAAAAGTGAATTCCAATGGTGGACAGATAAAGGAGGAAGGGAGGAAGTGCGCAGAACAAGATGGATAGCTATGTTTGTAACACAAGTTAGCATGAGGGTGCGATGGAGTAAACATAATTGGAGTTGTAGGGAGAAGTTTGACTTGTACGTTATCTATTTGGTAGATGTGTAATTGTAATCAAGCCTTCCCGACTTGGAAAAGTCATTAAAGCACTTTCTGATTGATGGCAGGAATCTGGTACAATGTCCCTGCTGCCGAACTTTTCAGTTACCATTAGCCACACTGTCTTTACTACATTAGCAGGTATCTTTCTCTCATCGCTGGGAGAAGGTTTTTATCTCTCTTGCTCTTCAAATCCCCCCTTCAAGACATCAAAGTGAAGCGTTTTTGAAACAGAATGGAGCCAATGAGACAATTATAACCAATTGTTGGTGCTACGTAAGACCTTCCAACACATCCAGGTTCCATTTTTAGCTTAACCCTTTAATTGCTCAAGTTGAGATAATCATGTAATTTAGCACCATGACCAATTTATGAAGAATGCAAGAAAGGATGCGATTGCATCACCAAAAGATTCTGAACGTTCTTGTGCATGAAACACAAAATATTAGTATGGAGCTAGTAATTTAGAAGGAAAATGGAATTTTGACCTTTGTTGCTAGTAGTTTAAAAACAGGGATATTTTCTTACTCCTCTGCAGAGTATTAATGAGACTGCATCTGGAGTACTGCGTTCTATTTTTGTCCCTGTATTTCAGAAAGGATGAACTGGCATTGGACGCAGTTCGCTAGCAATTGCCTAGGCTGATTCCTGGGATGAAAAGTTGACTTATCAACAATGACTAAACAAGTCAGACCTTTATTCACTACAGTTTAGAAAACCGGGCAGTGATCTTGTTGAAACATATTGCTGAGGTGTTGGACTGAGGTGGACAAAGCCAGAAGGCACATGACGCCAGGTTATTGTCCAACAGGTTTGTTTGGAATTGCAAACTTTCAAAGCACTGTTCTTTCATCAGATGAAGTGGAGGGGAAGCACATAGGCACATAATTTATATGCAGAGAGATCATTGCAAGATAATTCCAGATAATTAAGAGTGTCAAAAGATAGTACAAATGGTGCGAGCAGAGTGATGACAAGCTGAACAACAAACCTTTGCAGGTGATCAAATGATGTGGGTAAACTGTCAACAGCTGAATAGCAAGTGAAGGGATGGCCTAAGATTTGCTTAATTAAGACTGAGGTATAATTGCAAAACATAAAAAGAAATATTGGTTCTAGAGATCAATCAAATGGCTGGAATAACATGAAAGTTATAAGAGTCGCATGATGAGGGTCTAACCACAGTAAAAAATAACCCAAAACTGGACAAACCAGTTGAGATAGAGTGATCATAACACATTTTCAAGGTGACTGTGTCAAAACAGAACAGGAAGGAAGATTTTACAAACATATGACTACAAAAGCAGGTAGGATGTTATGAATTCTACAGTAGGTAATTCAACTCTAGACACTCTTAAGACTGTCCACCATCTCAAAGGCAGAAGAAAGGAATGTAATACTCTCCACTTGCCTGGATCAGTATAGCTCTAACCACACTCAGACTTGGCGAGAAGATAAGAGACCTGCATGGAAATTACCTACCTCTTCCTCACTGCTAGATAGGTTGGTCCCAAGAATATGAGGTCACCACTGGGGATAAATGTGATTTTGAGAAACAGCTGGATGTTCCCATTTGCCATAGCTGATGCTTCAATGAAGACTTTGGATCGTATAAGCCTTCAGTTTGTGTTGAGTCTGCTCATGCGATAGGATGCATAGTGGATTCATTGGGTGAATACTTGGTTTTCCTTGTTTTGTGATTATTTTGCGAGCCAGTTTTCCCCTCATGATATGTTTAAGGCCTTGTCAATTGGGTCAGTGGTTTTCAGAGGTCGTTGGTTGTCAGTTCTGCTGGTCGTGTTTGGTTGCCATTGGTTCCCCTGGTACGGAACAGGCCTGCATCGGTAGGTTACAGGGAACGTAGTCAGTATGCTCAGAAGCTAGCTGTGCAGATAGTTCTCGGGCCACAGCTCTCCCAGATGAGGTCAGGTCTACAATTATACTAATTGCAGGTCTCTTATCTTCTCACCAAGTCTGGGGTTGCTATTGTGTTACTGCTGTTCCCTTTTGAGGCAATTGATTTGCTGACAGTTAAGAGTAGGTGAAAATGTATTTTTATTAAGTGGAGTGTCAGATAGCTCTGTGCATGGATATTGACTAAAGTTGAATATCTGGTATATGCAGAGGCCCTAATCCATCTGGGTTGGGTGGGATTTCTGAAGAAGGGCCCTGACCCGCAACGTCAGCTTTCCTGCTCCTCTGACACTGCCTGGCCTGCTATGTTCTTCCAGCTCCACACTGTGTTATCTCTGACTCCAGTATCGGCAGTTCTTACCATCTCTGGGTGGGATTTAGGCCTGGTTGATTGGTCTTTCACAGTGGATGTGTAAATTGGATTTTCAGGCTGAACGCTGGTTCCAAGCAGCTGTCTCTATGCCTGTGTAATTTCCCCACAGCATAGCCCAACTGCCTTTTCCTTAACTTCTAGAAGTTGTTTGAATTTAAATGCAGGATTTTGGTCCAGTATTTCAAAATATGGAGCTTTTTGCTCAATCCTGTAGAGGGTATCCCTCCATCCTAACAACCACAATGGTTCAACATGGTGCTCACCTTCTTCTTGAGGGTAATTAGGAATTGGCAATAAATCGTGGCCCAGCCAATGATCCCCACATTCTGTGGAAGAATTAAAACAAAACTATACCAACAATGTGCAGAAATCAGCCTCCCACCACAAATATTCTCAATCAACCTCCCACTGGTTGTTTAGAAGGTAGGTCAAGAGGGGAAGAGTTGTTGCCTGAGGCCTGGCAAAGGAGGCCATGCCAATACATCATACCAAACTGGTCGGTAAGTGCCATCTTGGTCAGTGTCACCTCCAAGTTGAAGAGGGCTAGGCAACACAAACCTTCTGTTTGGTGAGGTCCTGCACAAGATCGCAGGTTGCTGAGTTTCACACAGCTACAACCTCGCAGGCAAGTGAGGGGAAAACGCTCCAGTTTTGAGTCAGGAGTCCTAAGAGGTAGCCAATGCCCTAGCTCCATCAGCCTATGCCCTCCAACTATGAGACATTCAAGGAGCGAGGGTCAAATTGCCTCTGGCAAGAAGACCCCAGATATATCTGGCCTTTACCACCCATATACCTCCAATGTCAACTTTCTAAGCCTCCGGGGCCAACAAACTCCATTGTAGAGCAGGCTGCATCCTATGTGCAAAACAGTGTGCACAACAGGAGGGAAAAGGAAGAGGGATATGTGGAAGGGCACTGAGGAGCCACAGCTAACAATGTTATGTTTATAGTTTGTATTCCTGAGAATGTTATGTACATAGTTTTTTTTCTTGAATAACCATCCTTTTTTCACTGTTCATGTGGTAGTTGTTGTTTCTATGTAGGGCATAGATACTTCATTAAGTCCTGTACTATCTGTCCTCGGGCATTAACAAGGTAGAACATAGAACATAGAACAATACAGCGCAGAACAGGCCCTTCGGCCCTCGATGTTGCGTCGACCTGTGAACTAATCTAAGCCCCTCCCCCTACACTATCCCATCATCATCCATATACTTATCCAAGGACTGTTTAAATGCCCCTTATTGTGGGTGAGTTAACTACATTGGCAGGCAGATACAATGTATGATGAACACTAAATCCATGTGAGAGCAGGGGGAGTAGCCTGTGTGCCTGGTTCACTCCAACACATTGTGTACTCATACACACATGTACCCACCCTCTCAACATTGTCTAATGAATGGTTGGATTGGCTGAGCGTTCAGGAATGCATATCCCAGGCAATTCCCCAGCAGTCATAATGTCAGGGAGATGCAATATATGGAAAGGGTCACTACTGTAGGATTGCCAGAGAGTAGGCAGCCTGTATGCCTGTGTGGTCAACATATAATGTGTTCGCAGATAATGTTTCTCCTCTGTGAGTGCTCAGTAACCGTTGCAGACAAAGCTCCCTCTCTCACAGTGGTATTATCAAGTGGTTAATCCAGAGGCCCAGACAATGTTCTGGGGACCTGTGTTCAAATCCCATCAAGGCAGATGGCAGAACTTGACTTCAATTAAAATAGCAAAATTCCAGAATTAAGTGCCTAATAATGGCTATAAATCAATTACTCACTGTCAGGGAAAAAAAAACATCTGGTTCACAAATATCCTTTATGGAAGGAAACTTCCATCCTTACCTGGTCTGGCCTGCATGTGACTCCAGACCCCAGCAATGTGGTTGACTCTGAATTACCCCCTCGGAAATTAGGGGTAGGCACTACATGCTACCTGGCCAGTGACACCATCAACCTGTAAATGAATAATAAAAATTGTGGCTGTTCACCTCAACATTGCATGTTTTCCATGCGATTAACAATAGAAAAGACAGCATACAGTTCCTCTGGTAGTGGCTTCCAGCATCAGTGCTAAGGTGCTGTTAAAACCCCCAACAACTCCCTTTCATTCTTAGATACCAGTTCCAGAAACCCCACAGGTTTCGTACTTCCCCAGAACACCACTCAAGCTGTGTACATGCATCTGCACACCTAAGCTTTTTCTCTCTACTTTCTATGAATGGAGGCGACAGGCTCGTGCAGCTCAGACCTGGCCAGAGCCATGCCTATTGGCTACACGTCTCTGGCACATCCCCTTCCTCTAGACTGGCCCCACTGGAGACAAAGGACTAATCGTGACCCCCTTGTGGAGCAGAGAGACATGGATATTCTGAGCATAGTTATCCTGACTGAAGCCCAGACTGGTATGGGAGGCTGCCTTTGACTAACTGTGCTGGTCACCCTGGACTGACAAATGCTCCCATGGACTTCACTGTGGTCTACTCCTCTAAATGTTCCAGACATATTGCACTGCTTGCTGTTGATGTCATCTGTTTAACATGAAAACTGCTGTTGGACTGGAGTGGCATACTGACCAAGGAGTAGGTGCTGTTGTTATGAAATTCTGCACAGCATGGCCTGGTGTGTGACTGTGTCGATTGCCATGGCAGGGCAAGGCAAGGCATGCATGCAGTGGGCATGAGATAGTAAGACAGATCTGGTTGGCAGCCAGATCCATACCAAGGTGTGGGTGTCACTCCCTGCGTGGTAATTGTACCCGATGCAGCTGTATGTTTCCACTGCTGATGTGCCCTGTTATACAAGCCTGCCCTTGCAGACCACACTGTCATTGCATTGGAGGGTGCCAGAATGTTGGTGACAGCTCCCTGAAAAGCACTTGGCAATATCTATGGTGGAAGGGTACCTATGGCAAGTATTTGTGGCTCATACCTTTCTCTACAGTTTGACCATGGAAATATGGAGGTCATTTGGAAGAGGCAGAGATTTGAACACACAAAGAACCCATTCTGGTTTCAATGTTGAGTCTCTCCTTGGCTAACCTGTCAAGTTTGGTAAGATCACAAACTGTCTGTGTGGAATTTGCACATTCTCCCCTTATCTGTGTGGGTTTCCTCTGGGTGCCCGGTTTCCTCTCACAGTCCAAAGTTATGCAGGTTAGGCGGATTGGCCGTGCTAAATTGCACATAGTGTCTGGGGATGTGCAGGCTAGATGGTTTGGCCACGATAAATATAAGATTATGCTAAAGAGTGAGGGCCTGGGTCTGGGGGAATGCTCTTTAGACGGTCAGTGCAAACTCGATCGGCTGAATGGCCTCTTTCTGCACTGCTGTGTTTCTGTACTTTTGGTTCATTCCAAATTCTAAAAAGATGAGCAACATCAAAATGTGCTAGCGATACAAAGTATGTTTGAAAGAAACTTTTAAGAGCTGCTTAAAAAGAAAAAAGATAAAGCTTTATTTTCTGAAAATGAACCCATCCACATGAAAATGGCCATTGAATTGCAAATGTCAGCAACATATCTGTTCTCAAATGATAATGCAAGATGAAGAACATCATCAAGCACAATAAATAGAAGAGTAAAGCCAAGCAATATCATTTAACTAGGATAATGACTTAGTTTTGTCAAATTTTGTTAATTTTAATTCTAATCTCCTCAGTTTGTCAGAGATCAATTGACGTAATGCGATAAATATAAAAATGAAATAATGTTGAATGTAAATGTAGAACTATCCTGGACAGCCTGTTAGCAGAGTTGTCATTCCATGTGAATATGGAGGAAGAATAAACTTTCTTTTCTCTGTTTTTCACATTGTTCCAGATATTTAATTTCGTTTTTGGTACAGTTATTCTTTACACCAACTGACAAGACAGTTCAGAACTCACTGTCAAAACTTAGACAAGTGTTGCTTGATATCACAGCTGTTAACAGTTAGATCTTTATTCTATAGCGGGTTCTTTCTTCACTGCCTCCTCTCAAGAGTGAATTATTGTGTTCTCATTTTTGGTCTTTCAATTCCTTACAGTCCATGCATCTATTCTGCTAGGCATATTTCTGCATGTATTAGGAATAACATTTTTTCAGGCACGCATTTTATTAGGAACTCTGAGGAGCAATTAACTTGCAGGTCTAATCTTATGGAGGAGACGTATAAAGTAAACTGGTGCCTGCATTCTTCAAAGGTTCAATTGTTGTCTGTGATTGAGAGAGACTGGTAACTGACCTATGCTCACTGTGCTTGGTTGGTTAAGCCTGGATTTTGACACTGTGAAAAGTAAACAGACAGAAAGAAGTGGAAACTGCTTTAAACAATAAATACATAGGTTAAGACAATGTATAAAATTCTGTAAATAAAAAGTTCCTTAAAATGAACGTAATCCCTGTCTTGCTTTCATGGAAAACAGATATAGAATACTAACATCAGTGGCTGTGAATCATTTAGGGTCATCGCTGGTACGGGATTGCCCTGCAGTGTCCAGGAATTGAATCTAATTTTGTAGATATTGCCTCAGGAAACCCAGGTGAATAAAAAAAAGTACATTAAAAGATATCTGTTCTATTCAATTTCTTTGATTGCTTTCATGTACTGGTTTAAAGAAACTGGAGATAGCAAAAGGGATGGACTTAGCTGGAGGTGGATGAAGGTTATGTGATCAAGCCTCCAGGAATGTCATGAACCAGAATTGGTAACCTTCGTCTAAATTGATTAGAATAAGTAAACAGCCTGAACTCCTCATGTCAATGATTGAGAGCTCTCCTAATAGTGAAGCATCTTGAGCATAATCTAAAGATGGTCTTGCCTCTTAAAGGGGTGACACTCTTTGCCTTCACTTAAGTTAAGGGGTTAAGTACCTACAAATCTAAAAGTAGGAATTGGTGCTGGAACTGCCCCCAGGTTTTCCGACTCCACTTTGGAGGTTTGTTTTGCAGAGCTCAGTGTGAAGTCTGGAGTTTTCTGACTGGCCATATTGAAAGGGTGTAGCAGAAAAGTTCAATACCAGGAGTATGTAATAGTCTAATTAAGTCTTCTAAGATGGTATGCACAAATACCATTCTTCACTACTCATCCCCAACAAATATTGAAACCCAACAGTAAGCAATTACTCTGCCAATATCTTCCACTGCCCTCTAACATGGTAGCATAGAAGATTGATTTTTTTCCCCTTAGAATCATAGAATCCCTACAGTGTGGAAACAGGCCCATTGGCCAAACCAGTCCACACCAAACCTCAAAGCATCCCACCCAGGCCTACCCTGCTCTAACCCACCTAATCTACACATCCCTGAACACTACAGGCAATTTAGCATGAACAATCAAACTAGCATGCACACCTTAGGACTGTGGGAGGAAACCAGAGCACCCGGAGAAAACCCATGCAGACACAGGGAGAATGTGCAAACTCCACACAGTCACCCAAGTGTGGAATCGAACCCAGGTCCCTGGCATTGTGAAGCAGCAGTGCTAACGCCGTGCCACCCCTTGTTTCTCCTGCTACTGCTCTTATACTTCCTGTCTCTCACTTTGCCAAATCTGTGCCTCTGCAAATGGGGATTCTCAGTGGCTAACAATGGACTGTGTGTAACAGTAGACTATCTGTGTGGGGGTTGGGGTAAGGAGAAGGAGCTTCAAACCATAAATCATTGAACTTGAAATTGAGTCTGGAATGCTGTACAGTTCTCAAGCGGAAAATGAGATGCTATTCTTCCAACCTGCGCTGAGCTGCTCTGAGCTGCGCTGGAAGACAGGGATGTTGGCCAGGGAACAGGGTGGCCTGTTGACGTGGCAGGCAATTGGAAGCTGAGAGTCTGCTTCTGCAAAGCAGTCACCCAGTCTGAGCTTTTTTTCCCTAATATAGAGGAGACCACTGTGAGCAGCGAATCCAGTAGACTTGATTGAGTGAAAAAGGAGTGGACCAGGGTATCCCTGAAAGAATGACCCTTCCACAAGGCTGACAAGGGAGGTTGGAGGGGATTAAGTGGCTGGCAATGACATCCTTCTGGAGGTATCGGAGGTGGCAGCTGATGATGATCAGGATGTGGCTGCTAGTGGGATGCTAGGCAAAGATAAATGGGATTCCTATTGCTGTTGTGGGAGAGAAGATAGGGGGCGAGTGCTGAAGTGTGGGAGATGGGCCTGATCCAGTTGTGGGTCCTGTTGCCCACAGTGCTGGGGAATCCTTGGTTGACGAAGAAGGTGGATAGTTTGGAAACCGTCTTGTTGAAGTTGGTATCATCAGACCACATGTGATGGAGATTGTGGAACTGGGAGAGTGGCATAATGTATTTACAGGATGCAAGGTGTGTGCAGATGTACAGTCCAGGTAACCGCGCAAGTTGGTGGGTTTGTAGCTGATATTGGTGACCAGCCTATATCCCCAGAAATGAAAACAGAGATGTCGAAGAAGGGAAGGGAGAAGTCAGAGATGGACCAGGTGAAGGTGAGACCAGGGTGGAAATTGGAAGCGAAATTAATAAGTTTTTTCCAATTCGGGTTGAGAGAGGGAAGCGGCACCGATGATATAATTGATATATTGGAGAAAGAGTTGTGGGTGGAGGCTGGAACAGAAATTGAATAAGGAACCCCACAAAGAGACAGCCATAACCAATATAGCAGACATTGGACTCAATTTTATACTCAATTTCTGTAAATTATTGGAATCATTTGTGACTTTAACATCCTTTGGGAATAAAAGGTTCATTCAACAAAAACACCTGTGTGCAATAAGAGTAAAAATTAATCGATTGAACAATTGCATGTAAATTTCTTTGAATGCAGTTGAACATAAGTAAGGTACTGCATCCTTCCAAACATCAAAACGTGCACTTTTAGTTCAAGATCCATACTAGTTTTATTAGCTATAAGCAGACCAGAAAATAATGCATTGCCTTATTAACACATTTAAATTGATAAGTTACTACTGGTAGAAAATGTCACTAATAAAGATAATGGTTGCAATGATAAAAATCTGCACTGTAAGCTTACATAGAGATATCTCCTAACTGGGAAAGCAATATATTTGTACAGCATGCCACTGTATTACAAAAGGCTACAAAATACTTGGTGCATGTAATAATCACCCTCTATAATATCCAGATCATGACTAAAGTGAATTATGTATCTCAGTAGAGTATAAAACTGCACCTTTTACCTAAATAACCAATTTTAAAGCCAGATTCACAATGGGTAACTATCTGTAAAATGAAACTGGATAAGCTTCGAAAAGAATTGAATAACTGTTCAGGGAAGAAGCATAGTTAATAGATTTGCAAGTGCAAGATCCCTCACAAGATTTTTTATTCATCTACTGTACCATGTGTTCAAACTAAAGCTCAAGCCTTGCCTTACTAAAGTATTAAACATTAAAGGATTGAGTTCTGCAAGAATTCACCATTTGTCTGACATAACTTTCCCTGAGGTTCCCTTGGATCATTGACTGGAGTAGTGAGGGACCTCTCATAGAAATTCAGGTCCAATTTTGAGGATCAATGCCCTGCACCCAAGGGTACTTAAAAATGTCTGATTTGAACTTGGGTTGATTTATTTTTCAGAAGTACTGGCAGGGACCTAAAACAGGTATTGTGTTCCAAACGCACGTCAGTGATGGGGGTTTCATGCCTGATTTATTTCCTCTCACAACAATTAAATGTCAGTCCTCAGGATGATTCAAGGGCAACCACTAGTAAACTTTTAAATAAACCATCTTCTGTAGTCAAGGGATTCATATTTCCCAGCTTCACAACACACTGGGCAGGCTGCTGTTGCTTATGAGCAGTCTTGTTCACTCTATTGGCTTGTGCGTGTGCATACACACACAGACACAGACACACACACACACACACACACACACACACACACACACAAACATACACGCACGCACGCACACACACAAACATACACGCACGCATGCACACACACACAAACACACACACACACACGCAAACACACACACACACACACGCAAACACACGCGCACACACACAAACACGCACACACACACACAAACACACACGCACACACACACACACAAACACACACACACACACACACACACACACACACACACACACACACACACACACACACACAACTGAGATAAGCTGCAGACGGTTGAACTCTCTGTGGAGAGGCAATGGGGCCAGCAATTCTAACACATTATTTATCCCGATTCAGCCTTGCATTGCAGCTGCATGGCTACCTTTGTGTCAAATCTGATAGTGATACCTCATAGTCTGTCCTCCCTAGGGGTCATTGGTGAAGGAACTGAAGAATACAAGCCAACTTGGCCTCAGATTTAATGCTCAGTATGTGAGTACTGATTAAAACAGTAAGAAAGTAACTGAATTGACCATAACATTGTATAACACGGGTGGGGGAAGCAAGCCATGTTTTTCATTCTAGGCCATTATCATTCAGGAAATGTCTGTTTATGGACCTCAAATGAAACATGAATGAGCTTGGCTTTGTGCTCTTTCTCCATTGATGCTTTTCCAATCAGATTGACTGCCAAGCTTGCTGTCAAAATTCAGCCATAAGTAATGAGAGACCAGAGGTGAGCAGTATCCAAGAGAACTATATCACGGGGGAAAAATGCAACAAAAGATTGTTGAACTTTGCTGGGAATACAAATATAAAACTAATGATCCAGGGATCATTTGTAAAACTGTGTTTCTAAGAAAAGTGAGGTAACGTTTGTTATCATACATTAGTCACTGTTCCACGACACAAGCAGGAATTGCTGGAATATCTCAGCAGGTTTGGCAGTATCTGGGGGAAGAAAAAAAGTCTTAATGCTTTGAGTCCAGTGACTCTTTGGCAGAACTGTTCAAAAATCCGGTTTCTTGCCACAGATGTTGCCAGGCCTGCTAAATTTCTCCAGCAATTTCTGCTTTTGTTTCAGACCTCCTCCATCCTCAGCTCTTATTTTACTTTAGCAATGGTTCCATTTGCCTTCAGGAGGAATCCCTTCAAGATGCTGGACAACAGAATCGTCAGGGTAGGTGGCTGCAAAAACGTGCTGCCATTTTCAACATTGACAGGCCTTGGTTGTCATAGAGTTGTAGAATCATATAGAACAGAGTAGGACCCTTTGATCCAACCAGTCCATGCCAGACATAATCCCAAACTAAACTAGTCCCACCTGCCTGCTCGTGGCCCATGTCATCTAAAACCTTTCCTATTTATGTACTTATCTCAGGTATCTGCAGGCATCACTTCCTCAGGAAGCTCATTCCACATGCAAATCACCCTATGAGTAAAACATTTGCCTCTCCTCTGACCTTAAAAAATGCCCCTTGTCTTGAAATTCCCCACCCAAGGAAAAATGCACCCACCATTAACCTTATCTATATTCCTTTTATAAACCTCTGTAAGGTCACCTTTCAACCTCCTATGCTCCAAAGAGAAAAGTCCATGGTGACTCAGGGGAATTGCTATGTCCCATCCTCCAGGCCATCAAATGAAGTGGGAAGGGTGTGACTATTTTCCAGTACAGTATTACAAGCAAAAGTATATAGGGCTTGGGATAGTGTGAAGTCCCAGTGTACTATAAAAGAAACATGATGGAAGAGATTACGACAAATGTCTGCTGGGGTCTATCCTCAGCATTATAGGGAAGGCATTTGTTAGGATCATTTTAAAAGACGCCATCTACTTACAGATTAACTATGTCTGGAATAAGTCGTGTTTTCTGTGCTGGCAGGTCTGCTGCCAACATCACATTCTCATAGGCTAGCTTCAAGAGTCAAGTAAAGAACCATGAGATAGTAGGACCTGCCGATGCTGGAGTCTGAGATAACAAGGTGTGGAGCTGGATGAACACAGCAGACCAGGCAGCATCAGAGGAACAGGAAAGCTAATGTTTTGGGTCTGGAACCTCTTCAGAAAATGAAGAAGCGTCCAGACCCAAAATGTCAGCTTTTCTGCTCCTCTGATGCTGCCTGGCCTGCTGTGTTCCTCCAGCTACACACCTCGTTACCTTATTTAAATAAAGAACCATAGAGCTCTCTTTACCTTACTTTGATAGATCCCTCATAGGCATTCAGCACTGTCGGCAGGGCAAGACTCTACAGGAATTGGAGGAAAGTTACTCACCCACCGAAGCCTGTCAGTATCATCCACTTCTGCAAAACAGCATACACTGGACTGTTCTGTTTATTTGTTCTGACAGCTTCAGAGTGAAAGAAAAGGATTGAAACAGGACTGCTCCAGATTTGTTTGACATCTTCTTTTCCATGCTCCTTCCCAGTAGATATACAAACTGTTTACTTGCACACTGGGTCAGACAGCAAGTTCTATGATCTATCAAGATTGGAAGCAAGGGCAAAAACATACTGTGTCCCAATCAGACAATTGCATTAGTGCTGCTGATGATGCATTAGCTAGTCGTGTGGAAATTCAGCTTCGCAAGGCCTGTCACCCACAAAGATAGAACTTGCTCTCCTTGATTACACGGGCCAAGTAAACAGTGGTCTTGAGACAAGAAATTCCATCCCTGTACATACTAAGTAACTAGAGTGCAAACAAGAATTTATGCAGAAATTTTGGAATAATTAAGGCTATTCTCCTTTGGACTAGAAAAGTTTAAGAGGTGGACTAATAGAGTTTTTCAAGATGACATGAACTTGTGACAGCGTGGACTGCCTTGGAATTATGTCTTTATTCCTTTATTGCCACTGAGTTAAAGTCCTGAAACTCCATCCCAAACATTATTGTGGGTGCATTGGCACCTCACAGGCTGCAGTGGCTCAAGAAGACAGCTTACTGTAACTTTCTCCAGAACAATTAGGGATGACAATAAGTGCTGGCATTGTTAAGTGCTATCTATCTTCTATAATCAAAGTAAAAAAGATAAAGGTAAGCTATTTCCTCCACTGATGAAAGATTTTATTGCAATTGGGAAAATAACCCAATTCCTTCATTGGAAAAAGGAACATGACCTGAAAATGTCGCAGAAACTCAATAAATATTTTAAAAGTTTCACTTTACCTGATGAACGAAGAGTGGTCTGAAAGTATGTGATTTCAAATAAACCTTTGAACTATAACCTGGTGTCGCTTTTCATATAGAGCTTTGGTGAGGCCACACCTTGAGTATTATGTGCAGCTTTGGTCTCCTCGTCTGAGGATGGACATTCTTGCTGTTGAGGGAGTCCTGCGAAGGTTCACCAGACTGATTCCTAGGATGGCAGGGCTGATATATGAAGAAACAATGGATGGACCAGGCTTGCACTCATTGGAATTTAGAAGAATGGAGGGGGGATCAGATAGAAACTTATAAAATCCTGATGGGACTGGACAGGCTAAATGTGGGAAGAATGTTCTGGATGTTGGGGAAGTCTAGAAATAGGGGTAACTGTTTAAGAATAGGAGGTAAAACATTCAGGACTGAGACAAGGGACAATTTCTTCACTCAGAGAATTGTGAACCTGTGGAATTCTCTACCACAGAAAGCTGTTGAGGTCAGTTCATTACTGAATGTGGCCCTTGCAGCTAACGGAATCAAAGGGTATAGAGTGAATGTGGGAATGGGATACTGAAATTGCATGATCAGCCATGATCATATTGAATGGTGGTGCATGCTTGGAGGGCTGAATGGCTTACTCCTGCACCTATTTATGCTGTTTCTTCAAAAGAGCCAGCAGAGGCAGGATGCTAGAAAGCTTTCCAAATGTGTTGCAAGGTTCTGTCATTCTATGTTTTGGCTATATATATCTGCCATGATTAGAGAAGCTGAATACTATTATGAATTGAAAAAGACAGCAGAAAGTCACAACATGGAAGAATTTTGTGGTCCTCATGTATGAATCACAAGAAGCATCCAAGTTCAACAAGTGAAAGGAGAGGTAAATTGAATGTTATTTCAAAGGGAATGGAGTATAAAAGTAGGAAAACTTTCCTAAAGCTGTGCATGGCACTAGACAGACTAGACCTAGAATGCAGTAAACAGTTCTGGTCCCCTTACCTAAGGAAAATTACACAAGCATTTGAGATACTCCTGAAAAGGTTCACTTATCTGATCCCAGGTATAGGAGGAATGTTGTATGAGGTAACAAAGTGTGGAGCTGGATGAACACAGCAGGCCAAGCAGCATCTCAGGAGCACAAAAGCTGATGTTTCAGGCCTAGACCTTTCATCAGAGAGGGGGATGGGGAGAGGGAACTGGAATAAATAGGGAGAGAGGGGGAGGCGGACCGAAGATGGAGAGAAAAGAAGATAGGTGGAGAGGAGAGTATAGGTGAGGAGGTAGGGAGGGAATAGGTCAGTCCAGGGAAGATGGACAGGTCAAGGAGGCATGATGCGGTGGTAGGTAGGAAATGGAGGTGCGGCATGAGGTGGGAGGAAGGGATGGGTGAGAGAAAGAACAGGTTAGGGAGGCGGAGACAGGCTGGGCTGGTTTTGGGATGCAGTAGGGGGAGGGGACGAGCTGGGCTGGCTTTGTGATGCAGTGGGGGGATGGGAAGAACTGGTCTGGTTTTGGGATGCAGTGGGGAAGGGGAGATTTTGAAGCTTGTGAAGTCCACATTGATACCATTGGGCTGTAGGGTTCCCAAGCGGAAGATGAGTTGCTGTTCTTGCAACCTTTGGGTGGTATCATTGTGGCACTGCAGGAGGCCCATGATGGACATGTTGTCTGAGGAATGGGAGGGGGAGTTAAAATTTTTCGCGACTGGGAGGTGCAGTTGTTTGTTGCGAACTTTTGGGATGCTGTGGGGGAAGGGGAGATTTTGAAGCCTGTGAAGTCCACATAGATACCATTAGGCTGCATTTTGGGCTCGCAACAAACAACTGCACATCCTAGTCGTGCACTCCCACCCACTCTCCCATTCCTCAGACAACATGTCCATCATGGGCCTCCTGCAGTGCAGACTTGATGGGCCAAATGGCCTACTTCTGTTTTGAAAGCTTAAGATCCTGTGGCCATCTTTATTATTGAATGGATAATGAAATAGTAAGCATGTAAGTTGGGGCCGCATTATTTATTTTGCTTGTAATACAATGATTGTCTTTGACTCAGTGCAGCAAAGCCTGCATGAAAAATGTGACAACTACTTCTGAGTACAGTATTTGGACCTAATCAAACCTTTGATCAAAGCAAATCAAATTGTACAGGCAGATTCAAGAACAGCGACTTCTCCTCTGTGATCAAACTTTTGAATGGACCTCTTAAATGTTAATATTGATCTCTCTCTGCACCTTCTCAGTAGCTGTACCATTGTATCCTGTGCTCTGTTCAGTTATCTGTACACTTGTATATTACAATATACCTTTAAATCAGGAAAGACACTTTTCATTGTACCTTGGCCCACATCACAATAGTAAATTAAATAAAATGAAATCAATGTTGATCACATCAGCGTCCCTCAACCTCATTTCCATTATGGTACTAATGGTGTAACTTCCTTTCTTAACTCCCATGTTGGATGGTAATATTATGTGATCAGGTTTGATCTTCCTCCCTTTCAAATGTACTTTCATCGCCCAATTTCTGAAAGCTATTAGTCCTCATAACTCCATTCTCCAGCTACTGTCCTCACTCTCGTGTCCTTCACTTCTTCAAAGTCCTTGAACATGTGGTCATTGCCAAATTCTGTATTTAACTTTCCCAGAATACCATATTTGAATGCATTCAACTTGATTTCCATTTCTACCCTGGTGCCAAAACATTTGTTATCAGAGACAAATGATATCTGAGGTTACTCCTCTGCTGCAAACTTTGACATGGTACATTGCACCATCCTCTCCTAATGCCTCTTCTGACTGGATGGGGCTGCACTCAATGGTGTTCGTTGCTATTTCGACATGATCAGAGAGTGACTTACAAAACCTTCACTTAATGATCCCACACTATGGTCTCTGGTATTCACCAACCTTGTCTCTATTTCTCACATACATATTTCCTCTTGGCAACTTCATAGGTGAATACAATATCACTTCCCACGGTGTGTTGATCATACTTGATGTCTCCACTGTCTCTAAATTGTCAAAATATTTGCTGAAATTTAGTACTGGATCAACAATTCAATGCTGGGGATAAACAAAGCCATTGTCTTTGGTTCCCACCCTGACATCTGATCCCAATCTACTGACCATCATTCCTCTTCTTAGTAATTGTTTGAGACTGAACCAGACAGTTTATATTTGAACTTCTGAAGAAGTTGGTATCTTGGTTTCTCTCTCCACAAGTGTTGCCAGACCTGCTGGGTATTTCCAAAACTTTCTGTTTTATTACAGATCCCCAGCTTCCAGAATATTTTGCTTTTAGCTCATGTTTGACCTTGAGGTGTGTTTCTGATGATTCTTCATGCCATCACAAGGACTACCTCCATAACATCACCTGACTCAGGTCACAGTATCATAGAGTTACATAGTACAGAAATAAACCCTTCAGCCCAACTCGTCCATGCTAATTGAGTTTCCCAAACTAAACTAGTCTCACATGCCTGTGTCTAAACCTTTCCTATTCATATACCTATCAAAAAGTCTTCTAAATATTGTAACTGTATTTGCATTCTCTACTTCTGCTGGCAATTCATTCCACATAGGAATTATTTACTGTGTGAAAAGTTTGTCCCTCAGCTCCTTTTCAAATCTTTCTCCTCTCACCTTAAAAATACGTCCCTGAGGTTTGAACTCCCCATCCTAAGGAAAAGACATTTGCTATTCACCTTAACTACGCCCCTCGTGATTTTATAAACCTCTAAAAGATCATTCTTCAATATCCTACGCTCCAGTGGAAAACAAGTCCCAGCCTATCTAGCCTCTTTTAACACTCAAGCCCTCCATTCTCAGCAACGTCCTGGTATGTCTTTTCTGAACTTTCTCCAATTTAATAATATCCTTCCTATAGCATGCCAACCAGAACTGTCACAGTACTCCAAAAGTGTCCTCATCAATGTCCCATACAACCTTAACATCTGATGCAAAAATTCTCATATGTGCATTTTCTACCTATGCGCTCGACTCTTCAAATTTATGTTTAGATATTCTCTTCATTCAATCCTCAGTGAACTTAAGTTGTAATTTCATGTTGTAACTTGCCCCTGCTTCTCAATCCTTCCTCTCTGCTTTTTCACTTTCCTTTTTTGCGTACCTTCTTCCAATATCCTTCTGCCATTTCTCACTTCCCCATCCTTCTGACATATACTGGAAACCAGTCAACAATGTCTCAATTCTAAAATTTGCAATGCTTGTTCCCAAATTCCTTCCTGGTCTTACCTCTTCTTTTTATGAACCTCATTCATACCCAGGGCCCTCTTTGCATTCCTCTATTTCTTACCTCTCGGACACACCTAATTTTGATTGCTCTGTTATAGGGCACTGTCTTTCCCTGCTAGATCGCTGGAGTGAAAGAATCCCATCTCCCAGTCTGACTTTAAAGAATGCTTTTTAAAAATTACCTCTGACAAAGCTTTTTGTTATCTGCTGCAGCAATTCCAAAGCTCAGCCTCAGGGTTGATTTTATATACTTCTGTGAAATGCCTTGGAACTTTGCATTTTATTTAAAGACTGATATAAATGTCAGTTGTTGTTTGTTTAGCGAGTACAACTTTAAAACTGATGCAGTAATAAGATTCATTTCTGTTGCCATGGATCCTCGATTGTGCTGCTTGAATGGTAGATTTCTGACATACAGTCCTTACATCAATTATCATAGAACATACAACATAGAACGTTGCAGAAAATAATAAACTGTAAGCTTGTAGAAACACAACTAACAATACTAGAGTTAAATCTCAAGTTCTCTTTGCCACAATCCCAGAGAATTTCAAAAGCTGGTAATGTAGCATGCTTCCTATCACTTTCAGTGCAGGCCATTTCAAGTGCACTACCCATTAAACACTCCACTTGTTATGATCTGAATGAAATTGAAAATGGGTCAGCGTATATAATGGGTGACTGGTTTGCAGTCTGCCATTTTACTACTCAGGCCAAAGTGAAAATCACCTTCCAGGGTCAAATGTAATTTGGTCACTGTATACAGCTGATTGGAGATGTCGTAAACTTTCCTGTGATCCCCTTAACTTCAGAAAGTGACAGTATAATTCAGACTGCAGCTTTGTCAACAATTTATCTTGTGTTTATTATATATACGAGATAAGTACTCGCAAAGACAATGCAGGAGATGACAATAGATAACGAAACATATTCCTGCCTTTGTGAGCAGAACAAATAATAAATCCATCACTAAAGATCTTATCAATACCAGACCCTAGATAGCATCCCTCAAATGATATCTTCATACAATGCTCTTCTCTGCTTCTCTACATCACTCAATGCCCTTAGAAAAAAAACTGATGAATTGCCAACACACATCCTGATTTATGCTCCTGGCGCTTTCGAAGGTTAAAGATTTCAAAGGAAATTGAAAATGTGTTTTTAAACAAAATACATTCACAAATCAGACAAAGAATTGAAAATAGAAAGAATGTCGGCACTATATTGAAAAACAGCAATGGCCATTAATTGGTTTCAGGCCGAAATCCATTTCTCACCTAATTGGAAACTTCTTTTGTCTTAATAGGTCATTTGCAGAACAAAGCATGTAGGTATTAAGCGATATCAATCAAAATGGCTTTGCAATTAACTATGTAATACAGTAGGGTCGATATATCCTGACAGGAATGTTCATCAGGGACACAGATGAATTCTTTATCCTTTGACTTTGACCATCAACCAGTTCAGATAATATCAGCATTTACCAATCATTACCCATTAGGATAGATACAAGCCGCTGAGTAACTGCATTAACTCTTATCAATCGTTAATAATAAAGCCACAAACTAACAGTTGGTGCCCAAACTTATACTTATAGTTAACAGGACTCAACTAGATTTAGGATTAGGCTTAGATATTATTGACACATGTACATAAGTGCAAGGATACAGGAGAACAGTGAAAAGTCACCATTTCTAGCACCATCTTAGGTACAAAGGTACCTCGGTACAAAATCTTAGTTATGATGTAGAAAAATAAAGAAATAAAGTTAAAAATGCAACATTACAGTCTTTCTTAAATGCTTAGCCAGGGACTTGGTTCTGGCCCCTTCCACCTCGATGCAGGGACCAACGACAGCCGGAAGCAGTCATCGACCCTCGAGTCCCTTTGCTGCACCATCAAATCAAGTCACCATTCTTTGGTATCAGAGATAATTAGAACTGCAGATGCTGGAGAATCCGAGATAAGAAAGTGTGAAGCTCTATGAACTCAGCAGGCCAAGCAGCATGTGTGTTCATCCAGCTTCACACTTTGTTATCTCACCGGTGCCATCTTGCCTCTCCTGTCGACATCACCGCCATGGGTCCACGCTGGGCCAGTCTCGGCAATACAGCCGCCACCGAAGCTGCAGGTTCTGCACTGGACACTGGGCCCCAAAGTGTCTCCCTCCACCACTGCCAGGAACACAACCTTACCTCCCTCAACTACCGCCACCAACCTGGAGCACAAACTCAACTCCCTCCACCACTGTCGGCAGGAGGAAACCTTGCATCAGACATGCTGGACACATTGTAGCTATCAAGCTCTCCATAGAAATTAAGTAAGGTTGAATGAAGAAAAGGAAAAGCAGAGAAAGAAGGAGCAGGTCAGCTGTGGGCTGATGGGTTCAGGAGTCCCCACACTGCACCATTGCTCTACTGCTGTCCAGACTGGAATTGAGTACGCAAATGTTGAGTAGAGGGAAAGTAAATAGATGGCCTTGGTTAACAAAACAAACAGTGTGGTACATTAATTTCACATTAACTGGTATTATCAATTCCAAACTTACAGTTGAGATTAGGACCTGAAGTTGATTTTAATTGGAGACAGTAGTTTAGAATTGACCTCTTTAGATAATCTTGCACAATTAGAATGGTGAACTATAGAAGACAATAGAAGACCATAAGATAGTAATACATAGAAGGCATAGGCCATTCAGTCCATCAAATCTATGTGACTGTTCAATTATATTAGGCTGATCTGATAATCTTCAACTCCACTGTGGTAAAAAAAATGGACATTTCTAAACTGACCGGCATCAGGAAAGATCAGGCCAGACAGATAATAAGCCAAACTAAACAACAACAGGCAGCTATCTGCTACAGAGCACAGTGGAAACCAAAATCAAAGAAGTTACAAAGTTTGAAGGGAACCAGTTATAACCAACCCTCAGATTACACGTTTCGAACAGGCATTCTGGCATTTTGACTGTCTGAGTATGTGCACTTTACATGTCTTGGCATGGCAACTATGATAGGAGTTGGCGTCACTCCGTTGGATTATTTGAACCCAGCTCACGACCCCATTGGCCAAAGGCCACAGAACATTTTGGCAGGTCCAGTCGAAGGAAGGGTAAGTGCACATACCTGGGAGCCAGCCCTTCAGTGAAGACGCAGTGAAGACTCAATGTAGACCAGCAGCAGAGCCTCGAACAACTTCAGAGAGAGAGAGAGAGAGAGACAGAGACAGAGACAGAAACAGAAACAGAAACAGAAACAGAAACAGAGAGAGGAACATCTGCCCTGATTTCAGCAAGATCCACCTTTGTGGAAGGGATCCATCCTACTTGAAAGAGGAAGAAAATTCGAATGGCCAAGCTCAAACACATGGATTGTTGCGGATAAAATCCTTTCTCAGATGGATTGACGGGAAACATTGTGGGAGTTTGGGAAATGCTGGCATTTTGTTTTACATAGAATTTACTAAGAACATTACAGCACAGTACAGGCCCTTCGGCCCTCAATGTTGTGCCGACCTGTCATACCGATCTGAAGCCCATCTAACCTATACTATTCCATATATGTCCATATGCTTATCCAATGATGACTTAAATGTACTTAAAGTTGGCGAATCTACTACAGTTGCAGGCAAAGCGTTCCAATCCCTTACTACTCTCTGAGTAAGGAAACTACCTCTGACATCTGTCCTATATCTTTCACCCCTCAATTTAAAGCTATGCCCCCTCATGCTCGCCGTCACCATCCTAGGAAAAAGGGTCTCCCTATCCACCCTATCTAACCCTCTGATTATCTTATATGTCTCAATTAAGTCACCTCTCAACCTTCTTCTCTCGAACAAAAACAGCCTCAAGTCCCTCAGCCTTTCCTCGTAAGACCATCCCCCCCATACCAGGCAACATCCTCGTAAATCTCCTCTGCATCCTTTCCAAAGCTTCCACATCCTTCTTATAATGCAGTGACCAGAACTGTATGTAATACTCCAAGTGCGGCCGCACCAGAGTTTTGTACAGCTGCAGCATAACCTCTTGGTTCCGGAACTCGATCCCTCTATTAATAAAAGCTAAAACACTGTATGCCTTCTTAACAGCCCTGTCAACCTGGGTGGCAACTTTCAAGGATCTGTGTACATGGACACCGAGATTGCTCCGCTCATCTACACTACCAAGAATTAGCCCAGTACTTTGCCTTCCGGTTACTCCTACCAAAGTGCATCACCTCACACTTGTCCGCATTAAACTCCATTTGCCACCTCTCAGCCCAGCTCTGCAGCTTTTCTATGTCTCTCTGCAACCTACAGCATCCTTCATCACTATCCACAACTCCACTGACCTTAGTGTCGTCTGCAAATTTACTAACCCATCCTTCTACGCCCTCGTCCAGGTCATTTATAAAAATGACAAACAGCAGTGGACCCAACACCGACCCTTGCGGTACACCACTAGTAACTGGTCTCCAGGATGAACACCTACCACCCTCTGTCTTCTTTCAGCAAGCCAATTTCCGATCCAAACTGCTTAATCTCCCACAATCCCATTCCTCCGCATTTTGTACAATAGCCTACTGTGGGGAACCTTATTGAACACCTTGCTGAAATCCATATACACCACATAAACCGGTTTACTCTCATCTACTTGTTTGTTCACCTTCTCAAAGAACTCAATAAGGATTGCGAGGCACGACCTACCCTTCACAAAACCGTGCTGACTATCCCTAATCAATTTATTCGTTTCTAGATGATTATAAATCCTATCCCTTATAACCTTTTCCAACACTTTACCAACAACTGAGGTAAGGCTCACTGGTCTATAATTACCAGGGTTGTCTCTACTCCCCTTCTTGAGCAGGGGAACCGCATTTGCTATCCTCCAGTCGTCTGGCACTATTCCTGTAGACAATGACGAGTTAAAGATCAATGCCAAAGGCTCGACAATCTCCTCCCTGGCTTCCCAGAGGATCTTAGGATAAATTCCATCTCGCTGAGGGGACTTATCTATCTTCACACTCTGAAGGATTTCTAATACCTCTTCCTTGTGAACCTCAATCCCACCTAGTCTCGTAGCCTGTATCTCAGTATTCTCCTCGGCAACATTGTCATTTTCTAGAGTGAATATTGTTGAAAAATATTCATTTCATGCTTCCCCTATCTCCTCTGACTCCACACACAACTTCCCACTATTATCCTTGATTAGCCCTAATATTACTTACGTCATTCTTTTATTCCTTAAATACCTATAGAAAGCCTTAGGGTTTACCCTGATCCTATCTGCCAACAACTTCTCATGTCTCCTCCTGGCTCTTCTGAGCTCTCTCTTTAGGTCTTTCCTGGCTACCTCGTAGCCCTCAAGTGCCCTAACTGAGCCTTCACATCTCATCCTAAAATAAGCCTTCTTCTTCCTCTTGACCAGAGATTCCACCTCCTTCGTAAACCACGGCTCCTGCGCTCTACAGCTTCCTCCCTGCCTGACAGGCACATACTTATCTGGGACACACAGGAGCTTTTCCTTGAATAAGCTCCACATTTCTAATGTGCCCATCACCTGCAGTTTCCTTCCCCATCCTATGCTCCCTAAATCTTGCCTACTCTCATCGTAATTGCCTTTCCCCCAGCTATAACTCTTGCCCAGTGGTATACGCCTATCCTTTCCCATCACTAAGGTAAACATAACAGAATTGTGATCGCTATCACCAAAGTGCTCACCTACTTTCAAATCTAACACCTGGCCGGGATCATTACCCAGCAACAAATCGAATGTGGCTTCGCCCCTTGTTGGCCTATCTACATACTGTGTCAGGAAGCCCTCCTGCACACACTGGACAAAAACTGACCCATCTATCGCACTCGAACTATAGTGTTCCCGGTCAATATTTGGAAAGTTGAAGTCCCCCATGACAACTACCCTGTCTCTCTCACTCCTGTCGAGAATCATCTTTGTTATCCTTTCCGCTACATATCTGGAACTATTCGGTGGCCTACAGAAAACTCCCAACAGGGTGACCCCTCCTTTCCTGTTTCTAACCTCAGCCCATACTACCTCAGTTGACAAGTCCCCAAACATCCTTTCTGCAACTGTAATACTGTCCTTGACCAACAATGCCACACTTCTGCCCCTTTTACCACCTTCTCTGTTCTTCCTGAAACATCGAAATCCCGGAACCTGCAACAACCATTCCTGTCCCTGCTCTATCCATGTCTCCAAAATGGCCACAACATCAAAGTCCCAGGTTCTAACCCATGCTGCAAGTTCACCCACCTTATTCCGACGCTCCTGGTGTTGAAGTAGACTCACTTCAAACCAACTTCTGCTTGATAAGGAATATTAATAAGGAATTTTTTAAAATAAAAGCGAGTTGAACCGAAAAATGATTTCTGTGTCCCTTTGTTCGTCTCTTCAACAAGAGCACTTGGGTGACATGTTTTTAATACATAAACTGGTCAAAGTGTCCAAAGCATGGACAACATTAGCATCCCTGGGTGGCCTTCAGTTAGAAATGCTTGCATAACTTCCGAAGACAAACCCCATCAACTTTGATCTCTCGGACATACAGCCTGACCCTTATTTAAGAGCACAGCTGTACCAAGTAATGGCCAGGATTCAAGTGGATAAAAAAGGGTGAAGGTTTCTGACCAGTGACTGACCCATAAACCAGACAGCAGGAATTAATTCAGTGTTAGGGGAATAAAGGCAAGAAAACCGAGTATTGGGATTGAGGACCCATGAGGGCACACAGAAGCTACAGTAGTTTTAGAAAAGAGACCGTGAAAAAGGTTGGTGACCCACAGTCATAGAGAAATGATAAAGCAGCGAATATAGTTTCAAGGACCTACAAGAGACAGAGGAAGCAGTAAATTAATTGGAGAAATGGTATAATGCCCAGAGTGGGAGGAGGAAGTAAGAAAGTATATTGTTGTAGCACAGAGGTAGTGTCCCTTCTCCTGAGCCAGGAGGACCAGGTTCAAATCCCACCTGCTCCAGAGGTGTGTAATAACATCTCTGAAGAGGTTAATTAGAAACAAAAGAGTTAACGCATGTCCCAAGTTGGTTCACCACTGCTGCGAGCAAATATGAGGTCTGAAATTCAGGGACAGAAATGCCGGGAGACAGCGGGGAATACTGAAGGGAAGGCTATAACGAAAGCCAGCTGCATGGAGGAACTGAGAAGTAGACAGTGGGAAAAGGTGAAATTAAGTAAAAAGCAAGAAGGGGAGCAGGAATTGGACAAAATAAGAGTCAAGACAGCAGATCAGAGTCAAAGGAACCAAGTGAAAGGGGTACCCTTGGGGCAGTTTAAGACTCAGTGAATACCAGAAGGCATAGCACATGGCCACTGATTGGGACATATCCTGAAAAGCTGTGGAGGCGCTGAATGAGAAAAGCAAAAACTGACAAGTTTGTATGTGCAATAACAAGGTTTAGAGCTGGCTGCACCATGCAAAGGAAATAGAGCCCACATTGCAGACCATTTGCAAAGACGGTCTTGATATTTGATATGCGCATTTTGGGAAAATTGAATCAGATGGGAACAGTAATTATGTGATAAATTAGGAGGAAATGGAAGACTAAGCCTGGAGATACATTAAAACCCGCGGGAGGGATTTTCCACTTCCCTTTCCAGTGGAAGTAGATCCTTCAGCACCCTCAGGACCTTAGTTTGCCCTGATGGTCTCATAAGGGTTATAGGGGGATGGGTCTGAGAGGGATTGCTTGAGGGTCAGTGTTAACTTGTTGGGCTGAACGGCCTGTTTCCACACTGTAGGGATTCTATGATATAATATAAACCGACTAGAACAATAATCCAGTTACTTACACAACCTCGTTTATGGAGTGATAATTGGCAGAGAAAGCAAAAAAGATCCTGGTATTTGAGGCCACAGCTGATTCCTGGGTTTCTCACCAGCACCCACTAGCAAAAGATTCTCCATGGACTTGAGGAGGTAAAATTAATGTTGATGCGACTGTTCCCCGTGATCCATTCTGCCCAAGGCCACAAATACAGCATTGTTAAGGTTTGAGCTAACCACTGAACTTCCCCAATGGGAATGTAAGTACAGACAAATTGGCTAAACAGGGTGCTCATGAAGGAGAACCATGGCAGAACTTCCCTTCCCCCCACTTCAGGAGCAAACAAACACTGCTGTGAGCCAAAGCAAAGTGCCATGTGTAGCATGTGGGAGGAAGACCTAATTAATGAGGATGAACTTGTTCTCAAAGATGGAACTGATTCATGACAAAAATCAAATAATTTATTAATGCCATGATGTTCAAGTTCACCAAGGAACAATAGCCACGAATGACAGAACTAAGGAATTGTGTTGGTGGCCAGAAGTGGGAAAAGACATGAAATATTACGTCAGGAATTCTATCACCTGCACGCAGACTAATGCAGACAAGCATGCCAATAAATGAGAGTTAAGGCATATTAGGCCAATAATAGGACTGGCCTTCACATAGACTATGCCAGTCTCTTACCATGAAGTGGAAATCCTAATAATCATATTTTCACTAGAGGTGCTCTTCCCCACAGTATAGATTTGGCACAATTCCCAACTCAGCTAATGCAGCTGGTGATGAATATATCTGGAGTCAGTCAAAGGTTCCCTATCACCTATCATCCTCCGGTGATTATGCAGAGGATAAATTGCATCCTCGAAGGGAACTGCAAAAGGTAATCCAGCAAAACAAATCGACATGGAAGATAGTTTTACCCTTCGACTTCATGCTCATCGGGCACTCACCCTCCAGCTCAACCACAACCGCCATACAACTCCCCACCACCTCAAACACTCTAATAACCAATCGGCCTAGCACAGGTATTGAAACCTTATTGGACTGGCCTTGACAGAACCCTCTGCCGCAAGAAATCTATGAAAATTCTACTTCAAATGTACAGACTGCAGACAGAAAGCAACGGCCATCAGAATGGCACAAAGGAAACAGTGGAGGAAGTGCACTTTGATGAGAAGGTGAGTCAAAGGCAGGGCGGCAGGTGATGCTACAAATTTTCTAGCCAGGAATGTTCCTGTTGCCCAGATATTCAAGTCCTCACTTGAAGGTGGACAAGGCCAGTCCAACGTACAGAATTTTGTTAGATACAAGAAAAACTGCGTTGTACCACGTTAACCAGTTAAAGGACTATAGAGCCCAAAGCAGCAGCTGACAACTCCATGTGATCTTAAAGGAACTGGGTGAAACGGACCCTAACCCGAATTCTGATTCAGACCCCATCCTACACATTGATCCAGACCCAATCCAAATTCCCAATCCTCACCCAGAATCAGCCCCAGTTATTGATGCAAGCCAGGATCCTGGACCAGCGATAGACATTTTCCACCCCGAGTTCTAGACTATCAGAGGAATTGCACACAGGTCTAGATAAATAAACACTCTTTGCACCTGTGATCCTGTTGATGTATTCTATCTTGATAATGTTACAGAGGGGGAATGACAGAACCCCTCTGATAGTGAAACCAAAACACAATCCCAAACCTGTTCTGAAGGGAGTCGAGGTCCCCTTTTAATAATTACCCCCAAAACAGCTAGAGAAGCTCACTTTTCTCCTTGTAATCTATTAAACGACTGGTTAAAAGCAAGAAAATCCCTGATCTTCACTTTACAAATAACAAGAAACATCTTATTTATTTCACGGTAACAATGAACAAATTAACAGAATTACTAACAATCCGAGCAATTCCTCCTTAGCCCTAGGCTACTAACTACTTCCTAAGTGGTCTAATTTCTACTGGAATACTGTTCAAATAAATACAAGTCCCACTTGGACGAACCCAGTTGATAGAAAAACAATAAATTAAAACTTAATTTCTCCAAGTTTGCACAGTCCGTGTCTTCTCTACCTTGTCTCCAATCTTTCTTCTGTTGATTTCATGTCACAAATGCCTTTCTTCTGCTAATTCAGCTGTCTTGGATGTTTTTCCCTTTAATTTCTCCATTGAGGACTTGAAGCTAAAATGCTAATGTACGTTTGTTGGGTCTTTTCAGAGATCTCAATAATTTTAAGTGAAACTCAGATTTGAATCTCAGATGGCGGATTTGTCTTCCTGCAGCTGAAGTTTGGTCCTCCCCTCAATGGCAGGTGGCTCTCTCCCAATTTTCCAAACACCCATGGTGACATAATAGTATTTCTAACGTAGAATTAGTTCAATGTTGTCAACACCATTAGTTTTAAATTTGATAGGTTTTTAATATCTAAGGACTTGGTTTAAATTGATAGGCTAAATTTGAAAAGACTTGTCTTGCTGAAAAAATACTGCTTAGCATTTCAGTATAAATGTTTCAATTTTGAGTACTTTCTGTACTGGCTCCAGCTGCTGCTCATAGACATACATTATAAAAATTTCTAAGCAAAGATAAAAAACACCATCTTTTAAAAGGACAATGCACTGCTTTTTCACACTCATTTTTACCAACAAATTATAACTTCCGGCCTTCCAATTCATGAATACGCTACACAGCTTCGTAATAATAATGAGCAGTTTGTTATATTTCATGGTTTAATTAATTTTAATAATTTCCTCCCCTCTTTAGGCTGATTCCTAACTCTCGGAATTTGTGGACAAATTGAAAGCAAGATTAGGGCTTTCCCCATCAGTTCTACTTGATATGTAAAAGACAATAATCTTATCTCAGCTGGTGTGCATCTCCTGCAACAGATATACAGACACAGGTTGAAATGTCACCTCTCAGGCACTTCATAAAATGAAACTGGCTTTAAATTCTAAGTGTAAAATAAGTGGGCAGAAAACGAAGAAGTCTAGTATGGATGAAGTACTGTGTTTTCCCACAATGTGATTTTAGACAGGAAGTAAATGAATTAAACAAAACTAACACAGTAGCAGAAAAATGGATTCATGCTTTTTCTTATTAGCCCTGCAGTCATGTTAATGTTTTGTAATTGCACAATTTTTTCACTGTACTAAAAGTTTTCATTGAATGCAAAAGGTCAAAAGAACATTGTAGTCTTTTGCAATTCTTGATGCAAACAGCAGATCTTCCAAATTCATATTGGCTTCATCAGCAATGCTGTCTAGTTCCATCTCAGTCACTTCATCTGTCTCTGACCATGCCTCCCATCTGTCACTGCTGCAGAAACTGTCACCCATGTTCTTGTTAACTCTAGACGACTATTCCAAAGCACTCCTGACCCACTTCCCACATTTGTACCTTTCCTAAACTTGAGCTCATACAGAAATCTGCTGCCCAAATGTTAACTTGTGCCAAGTTCTGTTTATCCATCACCACAGTGCTCACTGATGTACGTAGGTTTCCAATTCAGATGTATAACGATTTTATGATTTTCTTCCTCAAATCCCTCCATTTGTTCCCATTTCCTAATCTGCAACATCCTGCAATATTCTGAAATCCTCTGACATGGCTCTACACCGCCAAGTTTGAGCTCTTGAACATAAGAACATAACAACTAGGAGCAGGAGTAGGCCATCTGGCCCCTTGAGACTGCCCCACATTTCAATAAGATCATGGCTGATCTTTTTGAGACTCAGCTCCACTTACCCGCTCACTCACCATAACCCTTAATTCCTTTACTGTTCAAAAATTTATCTAGCCTTGCCTTAAACACATTCAGTGAGGTAGCTTCAACCACTTCACTGGGCACGGAATTCCACAGATTCACAACCTTTTGGATGAAGAAGTTTCTCCTGACCTCAGTCCTACATCTGCTTTCCTTTATTTTGAGGCTATGCCCCCTAGTCCTAGTTTCACCTGCTGGCAGAAACAACCTCCCTGCCTCCGCTTTATCTATTCCCTTCATAATCTTATATGTTTCTATAAGATCTCTCCTCATTCTTCTGAATTCCAATGAGTATACTCCCAGTCTACTCAGTCTCTCCTCATAATCCAACCCTCTCAACTCTGGAATCAACTGATTGAGTCTCCTCTGCATCCCCTCAAGTGCTAGTATATCTCTTCTCAACTAAAAGACTAAAAGACTAAAACTGCACACAGTACTCCAAGTGTGGCCTCACCAGGACCCTACACAGCTGCAGCATACATCCCTCTGGCAATGATAGGTAAAATTCCATTTGCCTTTATAATTACCTGCTGTACCTGCAATCCTACTTTTAGCAATTCATGCTCAAGCACAACCAAATCCCTCAGCACAGCAGCATGCTGCAACTTTTTACCATTTATATCATAGTCCATTTTCCTGTAATGGATGACCTCACACTTATCAACATTGTACTCCATCTGCCAGATCTTTGCCCACACACTTAAACTATCTATATCCCTCTGCAGACTTTCAGTGTCTTCTGCACACTTTGCTCTACCACTCACCTTACTGTCATCTGCAAATTTTGACACACCACACTTAGTCCCCAACTCCAAAGCATCTAGGTAAATTGTAAACAATTGAGGTCCCAATACTGATCCCTGAGGCATGCCACTAGCCACTGACCGCCAACCAAAAAAACACCCATTTACCCCTACACTTTGCTTTTTAATGGTCAACCAATCCTCTATCCATGCCAATACATTACCTGTAATGCCGTGCAATTTTATCTTATGTAGCAGCCTTAGGTGTGGCACCTTGTCAAATGCCTTTTGGAAATCCAGATACATCATATCCACAGGTTCCCCATTGTCGGCCATGCAAGTAACGACCTCAAAAAATTCCACCAAATTAGTTAAACATGACCTACTCTTCATGAACCCATGCTGGGTGTTCCTAATGGGACAATTTATGTCCAGATGTCTTGCTATTTCTTCCTTAATGATAGATTCAAGCATTTTCCCCACTGCCGAAGTTAAGCTGACTGGCCTATAGTTACCTGTTTTTTTGTCTACTTCCTTTTTTAAACAGTGGCGTTACATAAGCTGTTTTCCAATCTGTGGGAACCATTCCAGCGTTCAGTGAATTTTAGTAAATAATTACTAGTGCATTTGCTATTTCCTCCATTACCTCTTTTAGTACTCTGGGATGCATTTCATCAGGTCTGGGGTACTTGTCTACCTTTAGCCCTATTAGCTTGCCCAGTACAGCCCCCTTCAAGATCATGATAGTTTCTAGGTCCTCACCTGCTATAATCTTCTTGCCGTTAGTTTTCAGTATGTTATTTGTGTCTTCCACTGTGAAGAGCGACATGAAATAACTGTTTAATGTCTTGGCTGTTTCCTCATTCTCAGTTATTAAATTGGCCTTCTCATCCTCTAAAGGACCAATGTTTACCTTTGCCACTCTTTTACGATTTACATATTTATAGAAACTTTTGCTGCCTGTTTTTATATTCTGAGCTAGTTTACTCTCATAATCTATCTTATTTTTGCTCATAACTTTTTTTATGACTTTCTGTTGTCCTTTAAAGATTTCCCAGTCGACTCGTTTTCCGCTACTCTTTCCTTTTTCGTATGTGCTTTTCTTTCAATCTGATACTTTCCTTTATTTCCTTAGACATCCATGGCTAGCTCTCTCTTTTCTTCCAGTTTTTCCTTATCACTGGAATATACTTCTGCTGTGCACTGTGAAAAATTATTTTGAAAGTCCACTGTTCCTCAATTGACCCACCATAAAGTTTTTGCTCCCTTTCTACCTTAGCTAACTCCTCCCTTATTCCTTCATAGCCTCCTTTGTTTATGCACAGGACATAGGTACTGGATTTAACCTCGTGATGTTCCATCTGTATTTTAAATTCGATCATACTGTGATTGCTCCTTCCGAGAGGATCCCAAACTGTGAGATCATTAAATATTCCTGTCTCGTTACACAGGACTAGATCTAAGATAGCTTGCTCCCTCGTAGGGTCCATTATATATTGTTCAAGGAAATTATTGCAGATGCATTCTATGAACCTCTCTTCAAGGCTGTCATGATCGACCTGGTTTGACCAATCGATATGTAGATTAAAATTGTCCATGATAATTGTTGTACCATTTTTACATGCATTATCTATTTCTCTGTGTATTCCTGTTCCACCACGATGTCATTATTTGGTGGCCTATAGACTTCTTCTCCTTGCTATTCCTAATTTCCACCCAAATGGATTCAACATCTTGTTCAGTAGAACCAATATCATCTCTCACCACCACCCTGATATTGTCCTTAGATATCAGAGCAATACCATCTCCCTTACCTTGCTGTCTGTCCTTCCGAACAGTTTGATACCCCTGGATATTTAGCTCCCAGTCATAACCATCCTGTAACCATGTCTCTGTAATGGACACCAAATCATACCCATTTTCCATGATTTGTGCCGTCACCTCATCCACCTTGTTTTGAATGCTCCGAGCATCCAATAAATTATGTCAGTTTTTGCACCTTCTTTTTGGGTCCTGTGACCTCCACTTCTAACAGCTCTTGAGTTCTCCTTCCCTTTATCTTTTTTCCTAATTTTCAATGGAGTTGAAGCTTCCTCGTCACCTGCTAACCTGCTGCTTTGCCTTGCATTAATTATTATTTTCCCTCTATACTCACTTCTCCCTTCCCCCCTACTTACTAGTTTAAAGCCCTATTAACCACCCTATTTACCCTTTTAACCAGAACACTGGACCTGGCCCTGTTCAGGTGGAGTCCATCCCAGCGATATAGATCCCTCCTGCCCCAGAACTGATGCCAGTGCCCCAGGAAAAGGAAACCCTCTTTCCCACACCACACTTTTAGCCACGTGTTTACTTCCCTGATCCTCGCCTCACTATGCTAATTTGCACATGGCTCGGGCAGCAATCCAGAGATTATGACCCTTGAAGACCTGTTTTTTAATTTTGGTCCTAGCTTTTCATAATCACGAATCAGGTCCTTTTTCCTAGTCCTGCTTATATTGTTGGTACCCACGTGGACCATGGCAACTGGATCCTCTCCCTCCCTCTCTAGCATCCTCTCAAGCCGGTCAGAGATGTCTCGCACCCTGGCACCTGGCAGGCAACACACCATGTGGGACTTTCTATCCTGCTCACAAAGGGCACTGTCTATCCCTCTGACAATGGAATCCCCAACAACTATAATCTGTCTTTGTCCTCTCCCCTCTTGAATGACCTCCTGGACCATGGTGCCATGGTCAGTTGACTCATCCTTCCTGCAGCCCTGTTCCTCATCCACGTAGGGGGCAAGTGTCTCATACCTGTGGGACTATGTCAAGGGCTGTGGCCCCTGTGTTCCTGTCTGCAGGGTCCCTCTACCTGCCTCACTCGCAGTCACACACTGCTGTCCCTGCCTGCCGATCGAATTAGCATTGGTTAATCTACCAGGTGTGACTGCCGCCTAGAACAAAGCATCCAGGTATTTCTCCCCCTCCTGGATGTGCCACGGTGTTTGGAGTTTGGATTCCAGCTCATCAATTTTGAGCCGGAGCTCCTCAAGCAGCCAACACCTGCTGCAGATGTGGTCACTGCCATTCCCAATGGGATCAGCCAGCTCCCACATCATACAGCTACAGCACATCAGCTGGCCTGCCATCTCTACTTGGTTAATGATTTAAAATTAATTAGTTTTTTTTTTAGTTTTGTAGTGTTCTCTGCACCAGTAAGTTTACTCCATTATATACTCAAACAGACTCCGGCTTTGCCTTCCGACCCACTCCCAGAGGATTTGGTGACTCGATGACCACCTTGAAAGATAACAGAAATGAGAACACAAAAAATGCCAATAGCCTACCTGCTCACCACACTTCATCACCATTATTAGGTTAGAGGAGACGGAAGGGTGGGAGACACTACACGTGTAGTGTCTCGGGTATTAGTTAAATCCTAAATTTATTGGGTGGAAACTTACCTTCCCAGGCTGCCCTCGCGCTTCCTCCTGGACTCCCCCCACTGAAACAAATGAAAGGTTGCACTGACATGAAGTAAGGCTTTTATATTCGAAAAGCTTACCTTCCCAGGCTGCCCTTGTGCTTCCTCCCGAATTCCTGCAGCTGAAACAACTGAAAAGGAGCATCCCAGATTATATTTGTTCTATTTTTGGCAGTTGTGACTCGTCCCTAGACTCTGGAATTACCTCTAAACTATCCAACCTTACTTTCTTTTAGACATTTCTCAGAATCTGCCACTTTGACACTGCTCTTGATCACATCATAACATTTCTTCACGTTTCACAGCATCAAATTATGTTTAAACTCATTCTGGTGATATGTCAAGTGCTTAAATGTTCGATAAAAATACAAGTGGCTCAGTGGTTAGCACTGCTGCCTCACAGCACCAGGCACCCAGGCTTGATTCCACCCTCAGACAACTATCTGTGTGGAATTTGCACATTCCTCCCCATGTCTGTGAAGGTTTCCTCCCACAGTCTAAAGATGTGCAGGTTAGGTGATTTGGCTAAGCTAAATTGCCCATAGTGTCAATGGATGTGTAGGCTATGGGGATTAACCTTGAGAAATGCAGGTTTACAGGGATTGTGTTGTGTGTGTTGGGGAGGGATATGAGAGAGATGCGGCAGTGTGAATTAGGTGGGATGCTCTTCGGAGGGCCAGTGTGGACTCAATGGGCTGAATGGCCTGCTTCCACACTGCAGGAATTCTATGGCTTTAGGTTATTATTGATGCAATGTAATTTCATAATTGCTATTAAAATATGAACACTTGAACCGGCCTTTGTCTGGTATAATATTGTTATTGACAGAAAATAAAATATTATTCCAATCAGGCAGTGCTTTTCCAAACTCAAGAGCAAATGTAAAGAGGAGATGTTGGCTCTTGTAGCAACGCGTTCAGTAATTGGTGCTAGAATTGTTTATAGAGAAATGTTTGTGACGATTACAATACGATGTTACGCAGCTGTGAGTTCATTGGTTGCCATATTTCCTGTATTATAACAGAGACTACATTTTGAAAGTGTTCAATTGGCTGTAAAGCACTTAGAGATACCTTGAGAATATGACAGGAATGATCCAACCTATGATAAAATACATTTTCTATCTCCATTTGTGCTGTGTAAGCTTGAGGTCCATGGCGATGGTAATATTTCTGCACAAGATGTTCCAACGCTGGTTATACTGTCCTTTGCTAAGTAAAAATATGGCTATCTCAGCCTTAAGTACACTTAATTACTCAACTCAACAAACGTCTGCACAGAATTCCTCAGATTCACAGTCTTGTGTGAGGAGTATTTCTTCCTCATCTCTGTTTTAAATTTGTGACCCCTTGCTCCGAGATTATGGTGTCTGGCCTTAGCCTACAAAGGAACATAGAAATAGAAGTTCTTCCTCGAGCTATACTGCCATTTATTGAGATCATGGTTACTGTGTGGCTTAACTTTACATGCTCGTCTTTGACCCATGTGCACACTCTTGTGCAAATCGAAATAAGTGTACCTACCCTGTTAAGCCCCCTAAGAAACTCACATGGTTAAATAAATTTGAGCTAGTTTTAGTTCTAGAGAGAAGCAGCTATAGAAGAAGTGATTTTATACACAGCTAAGTTGCTAAAATTAGTTCTGAAGGGTTTGGGTTCATTGAATTTGAGGAGCCATTTACTGAAGCTGAAGGATGAAGCTCAACAAAACCCATAAAGAGAATTTGCATGATAAAGCTCATGACAGTGGATTCTGGAGGAACCCAAGGCAGTGCCAGCTTATAGCAGCCTGCTGTTTGCAAAAAAACTAGAATCATGCCAGAAATTAGGGCAGAGTGTAATTTTGCAAGTCCTGTGGAACACCATGTCAGGATTTACCCATCAGTGTTGAGTATCACGGAAGTGTCTGGGCTGGAATGAGGAAATTGAGAGGCTAAACCTTTGAAAGTGAAGAATTGACATCTATCCAGAAGGAGACAACATTTTTACCAAGATTTGGCCAACAGTCTGATAAAAGCATTCAGACATTATTAAGAAATATATGGCATGTATCTTGATTACATCTGCCATTCAAGGCTCGAGGCCAAGTGCTGGAAAGCCGGTCAACTGCAGATTTAGAGAATTCTTTTTCTGCCAATGCAGACTTGATGATCCAAAGGACATTTTTCAGATATTTCTACAAAACTTTCTCAGAGATGTCTTTACACACCTCTGAGGGAGGTAGGGCTTGAACATTTGATGTGCATTGTGATGATGTTAAATCACAGGTTAATGTTAATTCATATGGTGCCTCATATCAATTCTGAGTGTTAGAGCATCACACACTTAATTACTGACTAACATTTTTGATAGTAAATTCTACTTTTTGAAAATCAAGGAATCTTTTGGTTTTATTCTCTTAGAAGATATTAAGATCTCAAAAAGAAACTAATTTAAACAACACAATTGCTCATTCCTAATTATTGGAAATAAAATTTAATGGTCTTGCTCAGGATTGTATCAATGGAGACAATGGTGGCATAATGGCAATGACACTGGGTGATCAAGGCCAGGCTGCTGGTCTAGGCCCGCCCACCCCCCCCCCCCCCCCCCCCACCCCTCACAGTGGTCGAGAACGCCATCGACCGTGTCTCCCACATTTCCCGCAATGCATCCCTCAAACCCTGTCCCTGCAATAACCACCAAAAGAGAATTCTCCTCGTCCTCACGTACCACCTCACCAACCTCCAGACACAACACATCGTTCTCCAACATTTCCGCCATCTACAGTCCAACCCCACAGCCAAAGACATTTTTCCCTCCCCACCCTTGTCTGCCTTCCGGAGGGACCACTCTCTCCATGACTCCCTTGTCCACTCCACACTCCCCTCCAACCCCACCACACCCAGCACTTACCCCTGCAACTGCAGGAAGTGCTACACTTGCCCCAACACCTCCTCCCTCACCCCTATCCCAGGCCCAAGAACACTTTCCCCATCAAGCAGATATTCACCTGCACATCTGCCAATGTGGTATCCTGCATCCGCTGTACCCGTTGTGGCCTCCTCTACATCGGGGAAATCAAGCGGAGGCTTGGGGACTGCTTTTCAGAACACCTATGCTCAATTCACAATAAACAACTGCACCTCCCAGTCGCGAATCATTTCAACACCCCCTCCCATTCCATCCTGGGCCTCCTGCAGTGTCCCAATGATGCCACCCGAAGGTTGCAGGAACTGCAACTCATATTCCGTTTGGGAACCCTGCAACCCAATGATATCAATGTGGACTTCACCAGCTTCAAAATCTCCCCTTCCCCCACCGCATCCCAAAACTAGCCCAGCTCGACCCCGCCTCCCTAGCCTGTTCTTCCTCTCACCTATCCCCTCCTCCTACCTCAAGCTGCACCTCCATTTCCTACCTACTAACCTCATCCCGCCCCCTTGACCTGTCCGTGCTCCCCAGACTGACCTATCGCCTCCCTACCTCCCCACCTACACTCAACTCTACAGGCTCCATCCCAGCCTCTTTAACTTGTCTGTCTCCTCTCCAACTATCTTGTCCTCTCTCCATCTTCGGTCCGCCTCCACCTCTCTCCCTATTTATTTCAGAATCCTCTCCCCATCCCCCTTTTCTGATGAAGTGTCTTGGCCCGAAATGTCAGCTTTTGTGCTCCTAAGATGCTGCTTGGCCTGCTGTGTTCATCCAGCCCCACACTTTGTTATCTCGCTGGCCTAGGGTCATGGGTTTTCATTCCATCATAGAAGAAGCTAAATTTTTTATGATAGAATTATTCAGCATAGAAAGGACTCTTGTGAATCAGGAGTCGTGTCCCACCTCTGTACCAGGAAGCTCATGTTCAAGGCCTAACTTTTCCAGAGGTGTGTAAGGACATCTCTGGTAAGATTTTGTAGAAATTTCTAGTAAAGGCCCTTTGGTTCATCAAGTCTGCACTGATAAAAATAATCTCTAAATTGACAGTTGTCTGACTTTCCAGCACTTGGCCTATAGCCTTGAATTCTCAAAGAATCATAGAAACCCTACAGTGCAGATAAAGGCCATTTGGCCCATTGAGTCTGTGCTGACCCTCTGAACAGTATCCCACCCTATCCCTGTAACACAGCAACTCATATTAGCTGTGGTCAGTCCACCTGACCTACACATCCTTGGACTGTGGGAAGAAACTGGAACACCCAGAAGAAACCCACACAGACTCGTGGAGAATGAGCAAACGTTCTAACATTCAAGTGCTCATGTTTTTAAAGGTTATGAATTCAATAAAAATCTGGCAAACTAATGGCAATCAATATTGAGAGCCATAAAAGTCCATCTGATTTAATAATGCCCATTGAAGAGGCGAAAGATGCTGACCTTATCTGAGATTCCACAGCCACAGTCATGTAGTTGACATTGTAGTTGCCATCTGGGCAATTAAGGATGACTTAACCTAAAAGAAAGTAATGGGCATTCTTCAGGCTGGAAGAGGTTTATAGTGAATATGTATTCCTAGGTGTTGGTAGTGGAACTGTTACATTCCCTGTTGTATATGAATGATCCAGACATTAGAAATTGAGCAGAAAACAGTTTCAATTTGAGGAAAATACAAAACCTGGGAAAATTGTAAACTGTGAGGAAGATTTAGCAGAACTTTGAAACAACATTGACATGTTGGTGAAGAGGTTCGATATGTGGCAGCTGAAATTCAACGTGGAGAATTGAAAAGTGATGCACTTTGGTACAAAAGATGTGGAGAGACAGGATATAAACAAGGAAATTGTTTGAAAAGGTGCAGAGGAAGAAAGATATCTGGGTATATATGTACCTAAGTTATTAAAATGGCAAGATAGATAGAGAGAGCTGTTAACAAAGCATAAGGTATTTGAGGCAGCAAAAATTTGACAGAATATAAGAGCAGAGAGGCAATGATGAAATTATATAAGACCATGGTGAGATTTTGGCTGGAGTATTGTGAACAGTTCTGAACATCACACTGTAGGAAGCGTAGTGGATGCATTAGAGAGTGTTTATAGAAGGTTTATAAGAATGTTCTGGGTCAAGACACTTCAGTTAGCAGGAGGTATTGGAGAAGTTGGGGCTGTTTTCCTTGAAGAGGAGATTTGAAAGAAGCTATCAACATTGTTTGTGGTCTGGACAGAGTTGTTGGGGAAAACTGATCCCACACTTAAATGGAACAAGCACCAGAGGGCAGAGTTTTAAAGTGTTTAGCAAAAGAAGCAAATGTATAATAAGACAAGAAAATCACACAGTGAGTGGTAAGGGCATGGAATGTACTGCCTGGAATTTTGGTTGAAGCAGGTTCAACTGAAGCATTCAGGAAGGTATTGTGAGAATCAATGAGCAGATTTACAGAGAAAAGACTTCAGTTTGCATCAAGTTTAAATAGAGTGATAGAGGCGTACAGCACAGAAACAGAACTTTCGGTCCAACTCATCCATGCCGACCAGATAACCTAAATTAATCTAGTCCCATTTGCAGCATTTGGACTATATTCCTCCAAGCCCTGCCTTTTCATACAACCATCCAATGCTTTTTAAATATTGTAATTGTGTCAGCCTCCATCGCTTTCTTTGGCAACTCATCCCATACACGCACCGCTCTCTGCATGAAAATGTTGTCCCTCAGGTCGCTTTTAAATCTTTCCCCTCGCACCTTAAACTTATGCCAAATAGTTTTGGAGTTCCCTATCCAGGGTAAAATATCTTGTTTATTCATCCTATCCATGCCCCTTATGGCTTTATAAACACCTATAAAGTCATCCCTCAGCCTCCAATGCTCCAGGGAAAATAGCACTCACCTATTCAATCTCTCCCTATAGCGCAAACTCTCAGCCCTGGCAACATACTTATAAATCCTTTTTGAACCCTTTCAAGTTTAACAGCATCTTTTTTATGGCAACGAGACCAGAATTGAATGAATTTTCAGAGAGCCAGTGCACATAAAATGGGCCGAATGCCTTCCTTCTGCACTGTAACAATTCTGCAATTCTGTTAAGAGATGAAAACATTAACAGTCATTTTATATCCCTGCTGCTTCACCCAGTGGTGTTGAGACCCTATTGTAGCTCACAAACCAACATCATCCATCATTAGTTTCAGGCAGTTTCAAATGTAGTGTAAAATATGTGGATTTTTCCAAGCAAGAAGAAACTAGCAAACCTTAACTAACATTTTTTTTAAACTTTGATTTCTATCAAAAAGAAAAGTGGTGATATAGAATTATCCTGTAGTGAATATAAAAGTTTCATTTCTGGAGTTTTGCTGTTGAAATCATTAACAGAGTAGTGCAGAAGGTGTTGGTGGAATCAATAGCTCCTACATTATTCACAATTTGAATCAATTTTCTTTACATTTTACTCTGTCAATCATGGCATTATGGTACACATTAGGGGATCAGAATGAACATTCACACTTTATTTCCTGATGAAAGCAGTTCCTCAAAATTACAGTGATAACCTCACCCTCAGTCATTGCCTCTTGCTCAGTAACAATAGGTTAGAAGCACACTGACCTCTGAATCAAAAGGTTTAACTTCCAGCCAAAAACATTGAGTATAAAATCCAAGTTGACATCCAATGTTTTACTGAGCCACTGCTGCGTTATTAAAGCTGCTGCCTTTCAGACCAAGCCCATATTTGGCCGAGTAGGGTGTGCAAGAATCCTTAGTATAATTTGCAAATAGCATGGTCCATCAAACTGTCTCAGCCAATATTTATCCCTTCATATAGCAGCTTCTGAAATAGGTTTTCTGACTATTATAACATTGCTGCTTATAGGACTTAGCTGTAAATAAATTAGCTGTTACATTTTCCATGTTATAATCGTGTTTTGTATTTCAAATACTGTAGAGCATTTTGGTCTGTCCTGAGGTTGTGAAAAGTGCAATGTAAAGGCCCATTCTTCCATTCCTTCAAAAATTGGGGTTATCCATTTTTTAGAAATATCAGAAAACTGTAAATCGTGCTACTCTAATTTTGCTGTTGGCAAGTAAATGTATTCAGCAGAGCTCAAGAAAGTAGAAGAAAATTTCATTGTTCAAAGAAAGGTAACTTGGAAATGAATTCATGAATCATTAAAATATTTCATTTTAAGTCAGATGTTTATTGCGATTCAAAGACATGTTTGGTTCTTCTCTGTTTAACGTGAAAGCAAATTAGAACTATTCTAGCTTAGGCACCAAGCATCAGAAAGAACTGTCAAGGTGACATCAAGTAAACAAAAATCTCCAAAACTACCTCTGCACCTCTTACCATCTGAATTTGGCAACACAGATTGAGCACCAATTAGGAACATGTTGGGGAGTTAAAAGGTCAGCTACTCCAAGTGTGATGCTGCATTAAGTTCAATATGTTTTCACATCCATGTTTTACATCTGCTGAATGTGAAGCTCTAGTTGACACTGACAATGGAAGCAGCTTTTTATTCCATCTCATACTGTTTCCCTGGTATCATCCTGCCACTGCACCAATAAGCTAAGTGTTATAGTAGGACTGTTAAGCTTATCTTGTGCTTGAACAGGCAAGTTGCTCAAATTCAGAGTTGTGCTAAAGCTCATTTAGCTATTATTAGAACTGATAACTAGATCCTGGTATGACTAATAGGGTAGTCAACACTTGGTGATTGATATATAAAATAATATATACCAAAGCTTAAACTAGAAGCCAAGCTAAAGTTCTACCAACTCCAACAAAAGAAAAACACTTTCACCAGAGAGAGCTTGCACACTCTTAAGGAGTTTTAGGCAGTTCTGGACAAATGTAATTACACTTGGAAACACTCATATCTTATACTCTTCCTGTTGCCAACAACATAATGCAACCTGTATGTAGTAGCGAAATTCCTCTTCTGCTGGGACTTATTTGTAGTTCATCCTTGACCATAATTGACTTGAAATCCCCTGGACCAGTACGGGAAGTAGGATTTGTAGCATATTCTTTGTAAAGGTTAACCAGGCTTTATTATCAGTATTATATCAGCGACCAAGTTAGCTATGTATGCTGAAATCCATCGCAGAATCACAGAATTGTCAGCAAGAGAGCAAGGAGTGAGATGAGGAGAAATTTATTTACTCATAGAGTGTTAGGTTTTGGAATGTGCTGCTGGGAGCATGGCAGAGACAGATTCCATAGCAGCTTTCAAAAGAAAACTAAATATATTTTTGAAGTGATGAATTTAGAGGTCTACGGAGATAAGGCTAGAGAATGGTCCTATCCAATTAGCTGTTAAGGGAGACAATACAAGCACGATTAATAGAATGGCCTCCTTCTGTACTGTAAAATTCTATGATTCTATAACTATTACAGCGCAGAAGAATTTATTCCATGACATGGGTGTATCTCAAGATAAAGAAATGAAAAACCCTGAAGTTGGTAAATCTAAATTAATCTCCAAATTTGTTGTTGCATATTGTGCTATGTGTCTTGCAGTAATGATCCTTACGAGGTTCTATATGAAAACCGAAGCTTTACTGTAAACGCTTAATGTATATTTTCTCATAACTGCAGCTTGTTTAGTTCTTCAGTATGCAGATCCACAATGCAGATTCAGAGCACAGAGAAGCAGTCAATAGACACACACAATCAAGTGTGAAACAATTGAATACAACACATCCATCACCAGAATAAAGACATTATGTCATCCTAACCATGACTTCATCCTGTTTCTAGGGCAATATTTCATTTGGCAGAAGTGTGATAAAAATCAGTTATCGTGAAAGAATTGCTGCTGATTGAATGAAAGAACAAGTATGGTGATTGTCAAGATTGTGTGCTTGCCAGGACTAAATCACAATACTCCAGGGGTCTTGACTTCAGGGAATTTTTTGCTTTCGCAAAAGTGGTATACTCATTATTCTCTGGAGGACCTTGTTCTTTTGAGGAAGCTCATTGGGATTTTCAAGGTAGGATTAAGGCCACCAGGATTGGACAGTTAGGCCACTGACACTATTGGAAGAACTCAGACAACTTAAAGGTGCCAGGTTTTCATTTGAAGATTTTCGGTAGACTCGGAGCTCAGGCTTTCAAAATTACAGTTGGTGAAACCATTTGGAGTTGTGACCCACTGAGTGGAAGCCTGTGACTTAGATAATTAGGCTATCAGTTCCATATTTACCCTTTGTGCAAGAGTAGAAATTGACGAGACAGGGGAGTCTGTGTTGGCGTCTACAATTAAACATTGCTCATGCGTTGGGGTCAAAATTGTAGCCGTTTGTCCCCTCCCCCCACTGCATCACTAAACCAGCCTAGCTCATTCCCGCCTGCCTAATCTGTTCTTCCTCTCACCTATCCCCTCCTCCCACCTCAAGCCGCACCTCCATTCCCTACCAACTAACCTCATCCCGCCTCCTTGGCCTGTCCATCTTCCCTGGACTGACCTATCCCCTCCTTACCTCCCCACCTATACTCTCCTCTCCACCTATCTTTTTTTCTCTCCATCTTCGGTCCGCCTCCCCCTCTCTCCCTATTTATTCCAGAACCCTCTCCCCATCCCCCTCTCTGATGAAGGGTCTAGGCCCGAAACGTCAGCTTTTGTGCTCCTGAGATGCTGCTGGGCCTGCTGTGTTCATCCAGCCTCACATTTTATTATCTTGGATTCTCCAGCATCTGCAGTTCCCATGATCTCTGATACAATTTTGACCCCAATGCATGAGCAATGTTTAATCCACTTAGGGTCAGAAAAATCAAAGTTACAATTTCTGATTCAGGATCAGAAAATACCATAAAACTAAAAATTATGTGAAGCTGCATTCAGAACATAGTAGCAGCAGATATGTTACTTATTACCTGAATTATTGCAAGTCACACTCAAATCTTAAAGTAATTGGAAGATTTTTGTTTGTTTTAATCAATGGATACAGGCTTAAAAAACAAGATATTTGCATTAAACCCCTAGAGTGGAAACAGGCCATTTGGCCCAAACATCCACACCAACCCTCTGAAGAGCATCCCATTCTCTACTCAATCCTTGTAACCCTACATTTCCGATAGCTAATTCCCCTAACCTATTAATTCCTGGGCACAATGGGCAATTTAGCCCAGCTAATCCACCAAAGCTGTACATCTCTGGACTGTAAGGAAACTGAGTACCTGGGGGAATCCCACATGGTCACAGGGAGAAAGTGCAAACTCCACACAGACAGTCACTCAGATCTGGAATCAGATCTGGTATCGAACCCTGGTCCCTGGCGCCGTGATGCAGCAGTGTTAACCACTGAGCCAACATGCTGTCCCATTTCTGGGACTTACCATGCGTTTTCACACAATGGTTAACAAACCTCAGATCAAAATGGGATTTCAAAAATGTCATGGTCTTCCTTGTCAAGTTATTTCACTCTGCAACCTTTTTTTATGTTACTCACAACCAGCTAAGTTTTATAGTGTTTATTAGATTGTGCAATCACAGCTCGATGCAATGGTATAAAAACTGAAAGTGCTGAGAAATTTAGCAGATCTGGCAATGTCTGTGGAGACAGAAACAAAGTTAATATTTTGTGCCACATGATTCTTCTTCAGAATCTTCTGGACACTGCCAGAATTACTGATTTCCTTCAGCACTTTCCACTTTTGTTTCATATCTCCAGCATCCTCTATATTTTTACTTTTATATCTTTGTCATTGATACTTTGTGTGACAGAAAGGAAAATAATTAATTAAGATTCCGTGCCAACCCATCTCCAGAAACAAAACAAAATGAAGAACTGTGATGACTGGAAGTCAGAAATGACGACAAAATTTGCTGGAAAAACTCAACAGATCTGGCAGCATCCGTAGGAAGAGAAAGCAAAGTTAATGCTTTGTGTCCAGTGTGTTGGGTTTAATGGATTTTAGATTTGTGAAGGAATGCAATTCTGCTGAGATTTAACAACCATTTGGCCTTTAATTGAATTGAGGTTGGAATACCTAACCTCAGCAATAGGACATCCCACTTCAGAGGCCAGCAGATATTCTGTACTTGTTGTGTTATTAGGAGTAATGGTCTCACCAGCACTATAGTGAGGCCTATATGATTAGAGATGTGTTGTAGCTGGGACTGGGGATCTTATCAGGGGCCTGGCTGCCAGGAAGGATAGGTAGACAGCGTAGGAAGGCCAAGGAGGTGAGAAACCTGACTAGAGGTGTTATACATTGCAAAGGCTCTCCATTGAGCCTAAGGACTCAGCTAAGGATGGACAATCTTCTGGCTACAACGAGGCCGTGCAGGGAAATTTATTGGTTGAGAGCTTGGCAAGAGGTAAGCTCTTAAATGGAAATTAATGAGACCACCTCAGAGGCCAAGCAGTTTTAAAACAATGATTAACAATTTATGATCTTTGTAGTGAAGTGACCCTCCAGAAGTGATGTAAAATGGATGAGATATAATTGACCTGAAACATTAACTCTATTTCTCTCTCCACAGAAGCTACCTGACCATTTCTAGAATTTCCATCTTAATTTCAGATTTTCACCATCTTATCGAAACATAGAATCCCTCCAGTGTGGAAACAGGCCATTCAGCCCGACAAGTTCACAGTGACCCTTTAAGGAGCATCCCACTCAGACCCATTACCCCCCACCCCATCCCTGTAACCCTGCATTTCCCATGGCTAATGAATCTAACCTGCGCATCCCTGAACAGAATGGGCAATTTAGCATGGCCAATTGAGCTAACCTGCACATCGCTGGAGTGGGATAAAACCAGAAAACCCAGAAGAAACCCACACAGCTAAGAGAAGAATGTGCAAACTCCATACAGACAGTTGCCTAAAGATGGAATCAAACCCAGGTCCCCAATGCTGTAGGCAGCAGTGTTAGCCACTGTGCCTCTCTTAATAGTGTATAATGGTCTATAATAGCTTTTCTTCAGTGCTACATTAATAATTACCTAGAAGGGAAACACCAGTGGTAGCACATAATCCTTTGTCAACCTTCAGGTAAGATCACTCTCAATTCCCAAACTCAAACATAACAGAGAGAATTAGACAGGGTGATGGATGTTCTAAAGCCTCTGCAGTATCACCTGCTGGTTAAAATTTAGAACTACCCATTTGTAGAGCATCACCGAGTGTCTCATTGATATAGTCTGACTTGTTTTGAATTTACCTATCGGATAATCCTATTCAGGAATTGTCAACAACTATGAGGCACAAGCATCAAGGTTTACTTTCTTCACCATAATCTGAATGCATTGCCCCTTGACCAGTATATTATCAGGTCTGGGCTGGCTTCCTTATCTACATTGACGATATCCTGCTCCGTCACTTCTCTTGCCATCACCATCGCTATTGTCATGTCAAACGGAATATGTACAACAGAAAATCTTAGATTATCCAGAAATGGAGACCGAAACCATGTTTGTTTATTATTAATATCATACTCCTTTAAACTCTATTTATATAGCTTAAATACCATCAAGAGTAACCCAAAGTTTCATTTCACCGTGAGCTGAACTTTGCACCTCATGTTCCCTTTTATCTTACAATATTACCTGCCTGAACCCCTACTTCAGTACCACCACCACTGAAGCTCATTACCACAACATTTTACGCTTTCTTACTCTCTAAGTTCCAATTTTCATTGTCTGTTGGAAATATACATAAACACCAACTTAATCACGCTGATTTTGTCTGTGTCCTTTCCTGAACAAAATCCCGTTGATTTGCTCCATCCCACGTCTGGAACTTCCTCTCTCCGTTTGATATCCAACACATGCAATTGAAAATCATTGCCGTTCTTATAAAAACTTTTTATGGCTTCACAATGCCATATCTCTGCCAAACTCTCTATCACTTGCTGTACTCCCTGACCTTTGAAGCAACATAGAAACAAAGAAAATAGGGGGAGAAATTAGGCTATTTGACTCTTCCAGCCTGCTCCACCCTTCAATATGATCATGTCTGATCATCCAACTTGAACAACCTGTTCCTGTTTTCTCTCCATACCCTTTAATCCTTTTAGTTCTAAGAACTATGTCCAACAATGTTTTGAAAATATTCAGTCCAGCTTTAACTACTTTCTATAGCAGAGAATGCTAAAGACTCACCACTCTCTTCATGAAGAAAGTTCTCTTCATCTCAATGCTATATGGCTTAACCTGTATCCTTAAACCACGAAGCTTCACTCTGGACTCCACAGTCATCGGGAAGTTTCTTCCTGCATTTGTCCCATCTGGTTCTATTAGAATTGTATAGGCATCTATGAGGTCTCCCTTCATTCTTCTAAACTCCAGTGAATATTAGTCTAACTGATCTCTCTTCATAAACCAATCCTGTCATTCCAAAAATCAGTCTCATAACTGAATGAAATCTCCTTTGTACCATTCCATCCCTTTACCTTATCGTTGGTAGTTTCAGTTGCTCCAGCCTTACTCTTTGCAGGACTCTTAAACTATTTTACTTCTTTACGTCTCCACCATCCTTTAATAACCTTCTCAAAACCAATCTTTAAAATGCATTCTCCAGTCAACCCTCCTAACCTCATTCCTGTTCGGTGACTGCTCTATTTAATAGTTTTCTGTAAACTACCATGCAACATCAAGCATGTTACAAGTGCTGCATAAATGTTAGTTATTGTTTCGAATGAGTGTAACCTTCCGAAAGAAAGACATGGCAATAGAATGTGTCAGTCCTCGACATTTCTGCGGCAACCTGTACATCACAAGTGAAGCAAATGATCAGCTGGAGTGATCACCACAGAAATAATTCTCTCCTCCGAATTTAATCTGTCACAGAACTACACTGTGAAAGCAATCTGTCTCAGGTCTGCCTCCAATAAGCAGCATGTATGAGACCTCCCTTTAAAAATCAATACCTTATTGCCTTCTTTGACAGAAACCTCAAAAATTTATTTTTAACGTTGACATTGCCCAGTAATCTTGTCAGCACACTATCGTTTCCAATGTTCTTTTTTGCAAAACCATTACAAAAACATTTACTGCACACGTCTTTCAGAAAATAATAGCTAACTAAATGACCTGAGTACTGAAAATGTCTTTGCACAGCTTTGATAGTCTGGACAGTGATGACTGTTCAGAGCTTAAGGTTAAGCAAGGCTGAACTGTTTCTCCGCAACACTAGGTAACTAGACTAGGATATCACCAAATCAAATGATCAGACTTTCTGTTAAGGGTGTCAGGAAAGTTGGATGGTTGGCTATCAATCCAGGACTTTCCAACTAGCTGCACAGGAGGTAAAGAGACTGTAACCTATTTATGGGACAAATTGAACTTATTTGCAGACACCAATTTTGAAATGGCCAACCCACACTGTATAATGGATAAACGTTTAACATTTTTATATTAACAGGTATACACCATTCAATATTTTTACCTGTCTCACAATGAGTGGATATGGTTATTCAAAATAAAGTCACCCATTGCAGTATTAATATAAAAAGCTTTAGTGTCTACTTAACATGTCCACATGTCCTGATGTTTCTGGCAATTGAGAATGGATGAAAGTGTCCCAAAGCCCACAATGATTGATTAAGTCTTTTAGTTTGATAATCACATAGCATCTGTATTTTTATAATGTTATGTCAGTATCACAAACAGTAATAGCATAGTTGGCTTGAACATGGTGGTGGGTTGTTTTTCGGACTGAAGGCCTGTGACCTGTAGTGTTCCGTAGGAATCGATGTGGGGTCTATTTTTGTTTGTCATATATATAGATGATTTGGGTGAGAATTTAGGAGGCATAGCTAGTAAGATTGCGGATAACACCAAAATTTGTGGTATAGTGGACAATGAAGAAGATACCTAAGATTACAAAGGGACCTTGATCAATTGCGGGAATGGGTTGAGGAATGGCAGATGAAGTTTAATTGGATAAATGTGAGGTATTGCATTATTGCGAAATGAACAAAGGCAGAACTTAAGAACAAATTACTGCAGGTGCTGGAATCTGTACTGAAGACAACAAATGCTGGTGATCACCGCAGATCAGACTGTATCCATGGAGAGAGAGCAAGTCTCAATGACTCTTCATCAGAGCAGGACTTATATAGTTAACTGGAAGGCCCAGGGTAGTGTTGTTGAACAGAGGAATCTGAGGGTTCCGGTATATAGTTCTGTGAAAGCTGTGTGACAGGTAGACAGGATGGTTAAGAAAGTTTTTAGCTCATTTGCCTTTATTGCTTAGATCATGGAGTGTAGGAGTTGGGATCTCATGTCAAGGTTATGCAGTATGTTGGTAAAGGCCACTTCTGGAGTACTGTGTACAGTTCTGGTCACCCTACTGTAGAAAGGTTATTATTAAACTGGAGAAGGGTGAGAAAAATATTACCAGGATGTTGCCAGGACTGGAGGGTTTGAGTTATAAGAAGATGCTGGATAGGCTGGGACTTCTTTCACTGGAGCAAGGGAGGTTAAGGGTGGCCCTATTGAGGTTTATAAAATCATGAGGGACATAGATAAGGTCACTAGCAAAGGAATTTTCCCTACAGTGGTGGAGTTCAAAACTAGGGACCATGGTTGTAAAGTGAGAGGAGAAAGGTTTAGAAGGGACGTGAAGGGCAACTTTTTCACCAAGAGGGTAGTTAGTATGTCGAAAGAACTGCCAGGAGAAGTTGTAGATACATTTAAAAGACTTTTGGATAGGTACACGAATAGAAAAGGTTTAGAAGGTAATGGGACTAGTTTGGCTAAGGAAACTTGATTGGTTTGGAAAAGTTGTACTGAAGGCTCTGTTTCCATGCTGTATGACTTTATGACTCCTGAGCTTGTTTTGGCTATTATATTTTTGTAATATTGAAGATAGTAAATATCAGCCTATATGAACAATTCAGACAATTATGGCTGTTATTTAGGTAGTGCAGGAGAAGTTGAGGACTTGGGCAGTTCAACCATGAATTCGTTGAATGTGAACAGTCTTCTAGGATTAAATGGTGTGCTCCTGCTCCAGCTTCTTATTTTGTCATTGTTTCTTCGAGGCAAGAAGTAACTGCACACAGTTAATGCAGATTAGCAATGACTAAAGAACAAATTAGCTAGAAACTAAATTTGCTGTCACTTTTTGACAGAAGTAGTGAACAATAAATAGCAGCACAGCCAGCAGTATGCCCTCAAATGAATAAAAAGCAAATTTCAAATTCAATCAGCTTTTAATACCAAGCATTCTACTCTAGCTACCAACTTCTTCATTGAACAAATTAAGAATGTTAATTTCTAGTCTGGTGTTGCATTTTGTGGTCCAAATCCGAAATCTATTCATTTGGGAAATTCACAACAATCCTGATAATGAAAACATCTAACCTGCATTTGTAGTGCTTTATTACACCTTTTGATTCCCACTTCTTGGTAACTTACCACCACCTCTTCTTTTGCAAGTGCTCAATTTGATTCTTATTCAGAAAGTGCCCTGAGTTGACAATGAAGTAACATTTGTTTCATATCTGAGCTGATTGAAATTTTGTTTTGGTACATTTCAATGAAAATAACAATATTAGAGTGAAATGGAATCATTTTCAGTTTGCACTTTAATCCTGGCTTAACAGCATAAGCTTCAGACATCTACTGTGTCTAAGACCAACGTATTTCCTCTTAGTTCAGTTTATTTTTGGAGACAACTTATTTTAGGACCATTACTCATTTTTAAAAAAAAAAATCAAATCCGCACAGAATTAGAATCTGCCAAATAGAAATAGGCCATTCAGTCCGACTCTATTCTGCTGTGAAAGAGTCAACAATAGTTGGCCATAGTTCAGAGCATATATCAAAGTTTTCAATACTACACTGAATGTCTTAATGCAAGAGATAGAAAGAAGAGATGCATTTGATTCGGAAAGGGAAGAATTGACCCTCTGAGGCATCTAGTACTCTCGGACAGTGCTGATGTGTTTCTCTGCATGTCAGATATCTAGCTGATTGAAAAAAGTAAACATCATTGGTGACAGAATGAAGTGAAGAGAAATGCTCTTAGGACACTTTGCTATGGAGTTATTGATCCATTAAGCAGCATATGGGTATTTCTTATTGATTTATTGAAGAATGATGGCTCAGTTGACTTTGGACAGTGTTACTATTAAGGACGTCAGTTTCATGTTGCCCTGAATAGAATTCCTGGCTTTTGCTGATTTTGAGGTTTAAATTTATTCAGTAACTGCTAACCAGTAGCAATTACTGAAAGAAAAATAAAATTGAAGAACTGTGATTGATAAATAACCATTCACGATTTTCCTCTTCAAGTAAAGAAAGGCTGTCTGTCTCAGAAAACATATTTTTGCACTCAGATACATCTTTCATTTCTGACAATAGTTTTGCCAAAAGCAATGACAAACCAGGAGAAGACATTTGGCAAAAGATGTGAATGAAACTGAAATTCCATAAAACCACTGGAATTTGCTTAAAGATGCATCAATTTTCTTAGCATAGGCTACATAATCAGGAAATGAAAGTGGTTCTTATAAAAATTATGCTCTTGTGAGACTGCTCATGTTAAAATTAGTCACTGATGCTAGAAACTTGGCTTGAGTATGTTCCTCCTACCATTGATAGTAGGTAAAGGGGATAACCAACAATGTTGTAGACAGCCATCAGGAAGATCACATCATGATCTGATCACACCAGCGAGTGGCTGAGCTACTCTGACTTTCACCAGTATTTGGGACAATGACCTCCAATCTTATTTCTTACAGAGACGATACGGATCTGCAAATTTCAATCATCTAACTCATGTAAAGTGTGGCCAGCAGTCAAATTTCATCTTGCTTTGAATCCAAACTCCATTGGCTGAGAATAAAGAGAAGGAATCTCAATTGATGTTGACTACAGGAAACTGAATAATGTTTTAACTCTTTGATGCCTCTATTATAATTTGATATCTCATAAGTAATGCAAAGAATTATCCATAGGAAATCTTCAGAGAAGAACATATTAATATCCAACTGATATGGCAGGGTTACCAGAGATCAAATAGAACTCAGAAGCAAGTGCTTGTCATATGATATTTAAGGGATAATTCAGTCAGTACTTAACTGGGTATAGGTACAGAGAGAGAATAAGAAATAAATGTTGAAAATTGTGGACTGTAAGTAGAAATAAAACTCTGACTAGACAAGCATAGAGATGTTTGATCAACCTGTTCAGATGTGTAATGACTCACCACTAGAAAAGGTGAGGCATGAGGTCTACATGGTAGCCAGGAAGGAACTGAAGAATGGACTCAGGAGAGCTAGAAGTGTGTATGAGAAAACCTTGGTGGGTAGAATCAAGGAAAACCCCAAGGCGTTCTCTACTTATGTGAGGAACAAAAGGGTAGCATGAGTGAGGATAGGGCCAATCAGGGGTGGTGGAAACAACTCGTCAGCAGAGTCAGAGGAGGTAGAGGAGGTCCTTAATGAATTCTTTTCTTTAGTATTCACCAGCAAGAGGGACATTGATGCTTGTGAGGACAGCGTGAAACAGGAAGTTATGCTCGAACAGATTGTCGTTAGGAAGGAGATGTGCGAGAAATTTTGAAAAACAAGAGGACAGGTGAGTCCCTTGGGCCAGACAGGATATACCCAAGGTTACTACGGGAAGCAAGGGAAGAGATTGCTGCCCCTTTGAGGGTTTTCAGGGAAGTAGGTGCAATATTCTTGACCTGTAAGGGTGCAGGTACCACCTTTTTCAGCTAAGATCCAGTCTATAGCTATGTGATTCGGCATAGCATTGGCTCATAGGGCAATTAATCTTATCAAGAGCCTGAGAGGTGTCATTGGCTATCAGTTTAAGGATAGGTTCCAAATTAATAACTTCCCTGAAATTCCTGCCTGCTCCATACCAAGGTAATGCAGTCATCTAGAACCTCCCCTGCTCAGTGACAGGGCATTTAAGCACTCCAGAGCAGATTTCAGAAATGTCATAAGAGTGACACATAAATGGGATCACAAAAGCAAGGTAGCAGGAGCCTGTCCATGAGGGGGCTTAACCAAACATATGCTTTATGTCTACAAACTAAATATATGCCACTGTATGGGATAACCAGGTTATATAGTCAGAAAACCCAGACATGGTCAAAAGTTTCTGCTGACGTGAGGTTAGCAAAACTAAATTTAGCTGGAAGCCAAGCATCAAGGGTGACATTAAACTATTGGGTACAATTACTCTGACCCACAGACTAACCCCCAGTGTCAAGGCCTAGTGAAGCAAATAAAGACGTGGTCCTCCTGCCTTTCGTGTGTTGGTAGGGACCACAAATGGTGTTGGATGAGGTGTATTGCATTTGGGTTAATATCAACCTTCAAAAGCAGAAAAGCTGTACCCTGCTAATACCCACTTATCTTGGGTACTTTTCATGTCCACCCAATATAACCCCATTCTCTGCAGAAAATGTGGCAGCCATGTGAACCCTAGTTGTTAGTGATTTGTTCTGCCACCGATTCTACCATCTCAGATGCATTAAAAGGAATGGGTCTCAGAGGGACTACCATCCTTTGAATGTATGGGAATGTGTGAGCAAACCCAGCAGCTGGAGACATTGGTACATTTGGCATAGGGGTAAGACATATACAGAAAGGTATTTACATTGAGTTCACATTTTATAATAAATCCTCCCCTTTTGGAGCAGAGGATTGGCAAGTCACGAATAAGCAAACACTCAAAATAAACGTTGTTAGCAATATAATCAACTTTCCTATCTTGAGTTATTATAAAGTTTCTTATCAAGCTTCAAGTTCAGTTACTGGTTGCTCGTTAACATCATACATGGGTTCCCAGTTCACTTCAACTGCATCCACTTTGAGGATACATTTTCAATATTTTTGCTTCTTTGTCACTTTTATGAGTGATTGTGTCATTGAGTGGTAACTATCTCCATATGTAAGTACCACCTCTATCTGACCTGTAATGTACATGGTATCAAACAATACAGCCTGAACTAATTAGAACACATTCGTCAGGCTTTACCTTCGGCTTATATTTCCCCTTGTTTTATGTTTGAGGTATCTGTATGTCATCACTCATGAGCCCTTTCACTTCAGCTCACTTTCACTGTTTTAAAATTAGTTTCTCTATGGATTAATTGTCAACATCTTATAGTTTAAACTATGCTTTTGTGATCTTCCAAGCCACACTAATCCATTTTTTTATGTAGGTGTACATGTCTCAGGCTCATTCTGTAGAGAATTTTTGTTACCAATCATTTCCTCATGTTTGTTATATCCGAGGTAACAAACACCCTTGCACATTACAGCAGTATCTCAAGACTATGTCATGCATTTTTGACTCTTTTATCAAAGGATGTATGAAACTTTACTTATCTCCCCTCTTATAGCCCAGATGCCTTGGGTAATGGCTTGCTCATCAAATTCATTTCCCTTGAAAGGAAAAGCAAGGACACAAACATGACCAATAGAAAGCTATCAGTTTAGGACTCTCACCTAAACTTCTATTTTGCTAAAATGCATGTTAACTTCAATTCCCATTTCAACCCATTACTTTAATTTATCTTTCTTCTGCCACTACAATCCATTACTAATTGCTTCATCTCATCCAATTCTCATTCTAGATATTTGATATATCTCTCCGTAAATTTGTCTAAATTCAAAATTCTGTTTACACCATCAAAGGGAATAGATTCCTGATACCCAATACACTTGATGTTTTCACAGCAGTTGTCCAATGCTGAGATGTGTTGTTAATGAATGGCTTGATGGGCTGAGGATGCCTCATCCATCATTGTGTTGTGGTGTTGAAAGTGTGCAGTCAGATTCAGAAGCTCGTAGCAATCATTGAAAGCCTTCAGTATCTTCAGTTCTCTGAAAAAAAACAGCATCCATCCATCCCACTTCAAACAGAATGGGTTGATTTGTATTGGTTTAAGGGGTGGAGTGAAAACTTCTGGAAGTCGACCTTCTCTCTACCTCCTGCAAAAAAGTAAGCTTATTACATCTGACAAAGGAAAAGCCTAACTCCTTTGTTAGATTCCTTTCGTTTTAAGTGCATCTGCAAGCCAGCTCTTTGCAAAAGCATTTACAATCCTAAACCTTGTTATGCTGTACCTTATTCACACAATGTTTAATATGCTCCACAGTCACCTGACTCAGAGGTAGGGAAAATAAAAGTGCACCACAACAGGCCCTCAGTAAACCCCCTGTTGAATATTTTTCAATCAATCTAATCTATTCAGTCTATATGTGAATTTCTACTGAAGATGACAATTCATCTAATTTGCACATATAAGATGCACTACAGAAATTCATCAAAGGTCCCTACATTGCACTCTTGAAAACTATGAGTAATTCCATCGATAAGGACAAAGACAAGAGCTTTATGGCAACACCACCTGCAAGCTCCCATCCAAGCCACTCACAACGGAACACAAAGCAGTACAGCACAGCAACAGAGACAACACAGTGTGGAGCGAGAGGAACAGCAGGCCAGACAACATCAGCAGGAAAGTTGCCGCTTCGGGTCTGGACCCTTCTTCAGTGCATCCAGAGCCTCCAAAATATTTCTCTCTGCGGAGCATCAAGAAGCTCCTCTGATACTGCCTGGCCCATTTTGTTCCTCCAGCTCCACACTGTGTTGCCTCTAACTCCACCATCGACAGTTCTTGCTATCTCCCAGCACAGGGACAGGACCTCTGGTCCATTGCGTCTGTGTTAAACATCATGCCATTCTAAACTAATCCCATCCGCTGGTGCATGGTTCATACACCTTTATTCTCCACCTGTTCACTGGTCTGTCTAAATGCCTCTTAAACATTGCTATTGTATCTGCCTCTACCAACTCATGTGGCAATACGCTCCAGGCACCTGCCACCATCATTGTAAAAAAAGCCTTGACTTGCACACACATCTCCTTCAAACCTTTCCCTCCCACCCTAATCCTGTGTCCCCTATTATTTGATGCCTCCACGCTAGGATAAAGACTCTGACTATTCACCCTATCTATGCTTCTCATAATTTTTGCATTCCTCTATCAGGTCACCCCTCACCCTCCGATACAATTCAAGTACAATTGCAAGGTCTAATGCTTTTCTACTCCCACCTTTGAGATCTTCTTACCTGCCAGATTCACAGTCACATTCTCCTGTCCCTGACTAAATTAGATGATACTAACCTAAGGGGTAACTTCTGGAACATAGTGTCTGGGTAATTGACTCCTGCTTGATGGATTGTAATGTCTGCAGACCAAAGCCTCTGAGCTGAAACTACTTAAGGTGCAGACGCTTCCTATAGGTGTGGTTGTTATGGATTGGAATAACAATGAGGAGCCATCACCACGACGTATCATCTTTACTGTATTAATTACATATATTTGCTTTGTCTTCAATTTAATTTATAGAAGCCTTTCTTATCCTGTTCCCCTTACTCATCCAATTCCTTGCTTCACACCCGGAGCATGCGAGATATGTTTAACGTCAACAATCACTCATTGATGAGTTTGATTGTCCACACAGAAAATTCCATGGTTGGCCATGGTTCTGTGGGTCTTTGTTTGGCTGATGAGTTTGATACAAAAGCCACATCCCCAACTACACATTTGGCAGGTGTTTATGTGATGTTAACCGGGTCCTTTCCATTCTTCCTTGTGCCAATGGGAGTTTAAGAAGAATTGTGTCCACGTTTTCAGGAGCTTCTTCCGAGTCATTTTTTGCTAAGTGAGAGTCTAGGAGGCATTAACATCTGTGTTTCATTTCCTGAGGTAGCTTTCAGGGAGTCTTTGAAAACAAGTTCCCCAAAATCGGATCCATCAAGTGTTGATATCAATGTGGAGATATAACACTGCATTCAATTGCGAGCGCTGAGGATGAGAGCTTTTGCTGACACCAAATCTGTTGTTCGTAAAGCAGTCATCGTTCCATCTCTTCTGTGTGGCTCTGAAATGTGGTCTATGTGTAGGTGCCATCTCAAGCCCCTGGAGAAGTACATGAATGCCGATTGAGATGGATTCTCCACATCGGTTGAGAGGATAGATGTACTAATGTCAGCTTGAAGGAGCTAATCGCACTAGGTTTGAGGCCGCGATCATCCAAGCCCAGCTCCGCTGGGCTGGCCGTGAGCTTACAATACCTGAATCCTGACTATTAATGCATGTCTTCTTCACACGGCTCACCGAAGGCACTATGTAATGAGCCAGACTTTATAAAAGACCTTAAAGTAAGGGAACACTTAGAAGGCAGTGATCATAATATGGTAGAGTTCAGTCTGCAGTTTGAAAGAGAGAAGGCAAAATTGGATGTAATGGTGTTACAGTTAAATAAAGGTAATTACAGGGGCATGAGAGAGGAATTGACGAAAATCAACTGGAAGCAGAGCCTAGCAGGGAAGACAGTAGAACAACAATGGCAGGAGTTTCTGGGTGTAATTGAGGACACAGTACGGAGGTTCATCCCAAAGAAAAGAAAGATTACCCGGGGTAGGATTCGACAGCCATGGCTGACAAAGGAAGTCGGGAAATATATCAAAGAAAAAGAGACAGCCTATAAAGTGGCCAAGAGCACTGGGAAATCAGAAGATTGGGAAGGCTGCAAAAACAAACAGACAATAACAAAGAGAGCAATAAGGAAGGAGGAGATCAAATATGAAGGTAGGCAAGCTAGTATTATTAGAAATGATAGTAAAAGCTTCTTTCAATATATAGGGAAAAACGAGAGGCAAAAGTAGACATTGGGCCACTCCAAATTGATGCTGGAAGACTAGTGATAGGAGATAAGGAAATAGCTGAAGAACTTAATAAGTACTTTGCGTCAGTCTTCACAGTGGAAGGCATGAGTAGTATGCCAACAATTCGGGAGAGTCAGGAGGCAGAGTTGAGTATGGTAAGCATTACAAAAGAGAAAGTGCTAGAAAAGCTAAAAGGTCTAAAAATTGATAAATCTCCTGGCCCCGATGGGCTACATCTTAGAGTTCTGAGGGACGTGGCTGAGGAAATAGCAGAGGCTTTGGTTGTGATCTTTCAATAACACTGGAGTCAGGGAAAGTCCCAGATAATTGGAAAATTGCTGTTGTAACCCCCTTGTTTAAGAAAGGATCAAGGCAAAAGATGGAAAATTATAGGCCAATTAGCCTAACCTCGGTAGTTGGTAAAATTCTTGAATCCATTGTCAAGGATGAGATTTCTAAATTCCTCGAAGTGCAGGGTCTGAATAGAACAAGTCAGTATGGATTTAATAAGGGGAGGTCATGCCTGACAAACCTGTTAGAATTCTTTGAAGAGGTCACAAGTATGTTAGACCAGGGAAACCCAGTAGATGTTATCTATCCAGACTTCCAAAAGGCCTTTGATACAGTGCCTCACAGGAGGCTGCTGAGCAAGGTGAGGGCCCATGGTGTTTGAGGTGAGCTACTGGCTTGGATTGAGGATTGGCTGTCTGACAGAAGGCAGAGAGTTGGGATAAAAGGCTCTTTTTCGGAATGGCAACCGAATGACCAGTAGTGTCCCGCAGGGTTCAGTGTTGGGGCTGTAGCTGTTCACCTTGGAAATTAATGACCTGGATGAAGGGGCTGGGGGCATTCTGGCGAAGTTTGCCGATGATACGAAGATAGGTGGACAGGCAGGTAGTACTGAGGAGGTGGGGAAGCTGCAGAAAGATTTAGACAGTTTAGGACAGTGGCCCAGGAAATGGCTGATGAAATTCAATGTGAGTAAATGTGAGGTTTTGCATTTTGGAATAAAGAATACAGGCATGGACTATTTTCTAAATGGTGAGAAAATTCGTAAAGCAGAAGTACAAAGGCATCTGGGAGTGTTGGTCCAGGATTCTCTAAAGGTTAACTTGCAGGTAGAGTCCGTGATTAAGAAAGCAACTGTAATGTTGTCGTTTATCTCAAGAGGGTTGGAATATAAAAGCAACGATGTGCTTCTGAGGCTTTATAAAGCTCTAGTTCGGCCCCATTCAGAATACTGTATCCAATTTTGGGCCCCACACCTCAGGAAGGACATACTAGCCCTGGAACGTGTCCAGCGGAAATTCACACAGATGATCCCTGGAATGGTAGGTTTAACATATGATGAATGGCTAAGGACCCTGGGATTGTACTCATTAGAGTTTAGAAGGTTGAGGGGAGATCTAATAGAAACTTACAATATAATGTATGGCTTAGAAGAGGTGGATGCTAGGAAGTTGTTTCTGTTAGGCGGGGAGACTAGGACCCGTGGGCACAGACTTAAAATTAGAGGGGGTAAATTTAAAACGGAAATGAGACGACATTTCTTCAGCCAGAGGGTGGTGGGCTTGTGGAATTCATTGCCACGGAGTGCAGTCCAGGCCAGGGCTTTAGATGCCTTCAAGGCAGAGAGCGACAAGTTCTTGATCTCAGAAGGAATCAAGGGCCATGGGGAGAGTGCAGGGAAGTGGAGTTGAAATGCCCATCAGCCATGATTTAAATGACTTGATGGGCCGAATGGCCTTACTTCCACTCCTATGTCTGATGGCCTTATGGCCGTGATTGAGTGGAGGACAAAGGAAACAAAATATCTACTGAGCTTGTGATTTTTTTGCTTTCTATGTGGCTTTACAATCAGATCATAACTGATTAACAAAGCAAAAATGTTCAATTTCTTTTGATAGCTTATGAGCTCATGGATCTGATGGGGAGCTTTACCTGCTTAGATTCTGTAGTGCAAACATATGGAGTGTAATTACCCGAACCTTCAAGCTATGTAGAGATAGTAGGAACTGCAGATGTTGGAGATTTCTGAAGAAGGGTCTAGGCCCGAAACATCAGCTTTTCTGCTCCTCTGATGCTGCTTGGCCTGTTCTGTTCATTCAGCTGTCCACCTTATTATCTCTTCAACTTATGTTTTGTGTTAGACAACCACCCACCAGGAGTGAACACTTATAAAATTACACCAATAGTTGTTTTTTTTTGGATAATTGATGCATGATCAGTATTGCCAGCACTGGAATAATTGTTTCCCTCAATTTCAATCTGTATTTGTTCCTTTCTGACATTCTACTTCCAGTGTGGTACAATCATATTCTTTGCATGCAAGAGTGAAAGCCAAACTGAGGATGGAAACTGTTTTCAAAAAATATTTTTAATGTGAGCATCAGAACTAAATTGAAACTGATCTGTGTAGACAGAGAAGAGGAGGTAACTATTTTTTAAAAAAAGTTAATATGTTTTCTTAGGGGGACAGTAGAAGCAAATCTTCACAAAATTAGAATAAGTAGGTTGTGGAATCACTTTGAATGCAAGATTATTTGGCTTAACTTTTGAAGCTTCTGCTGAGCCCTCAACGTAGCTGTATTGTCTACAATTTCCATGTGATGGAGGGGGAGATTGCTGGTAGCATTAGGTTGATTTGATGGCCATTATAGATACTGGATTTTGCCAGAATCTTCAATGTATATACATTCTGTTCCAATAGCAATTTATCTGCAGTATATGTCTTCCCCAAGATATTTTTCTCTGCACATAGACACAAAGGAATTAATACCAAAGTGTTCAGCACAGTATTAAAAGCCCTGAATACCTCATCTGGTTGTTTTGAATATGTCCTCCAATTCTAATAGTTTACAAGGTTCGAAACATAGTGTGTGAATCTAATTCTCTAAACCACTGGTCTCATAGAATAAATCACAATGCTATCAGCTGTGTTAGGATGTACAGGTCAAAAAGACTTAGAGCCATAAATGTTGCATTGTAGGTTACATTATTTGAGGCTCGAGTCCATTCAACAGTCTGATAGCAGTCTTTCTCATCACTCCTGAGTAGAATTACCTGCCTGTCTGGCTGCTTAATCTATTGTTTTGCTGTAGGTAGTATGTATTGTGTGGAATTCTGATAAATGTAACAAGATTTTTCGAAAATGATGTACAATGGAACATAATAGTTCATAGTGAAAAATCTGCTCAGTTTTTGAAATTCACTTAAATTGTTTCAGCTTTGAAATTCAGGGGATGAAGAGATTCTAAAACAGAAAATCACACTTGCATGGTAATAGTCTGGTAGAGATCTGGACTGATGGGCAATCTGATAATTTTATTACAATGAAGCTCGATAAACTGAATTGTTCATCCCAAAGGTCTGTGACTGTGTTCGCTCTGTCCAATCTTCTCTGCCTGCTGATAAATGGCCAAAATGCAAATTACCCCCAAAGATCTTTTCCTCTCAGACATACTCTCATCAAGGTTGAAGTGCTGTGTTCTTCCCACTTATTTGCCCATGTTTGTTCTACAGGAATCAGTAGTGGAGCCTCAACAAATTACTGAGATGAAGGGTCCAAATGCAGGTTTGGTAAATTTGCTGAGGATATTAAATTAGTTCAATAAACAATTTCTGAAGTAGACATAAGGATTGTGCTTTGGAGTAGAAATAGGTTAAATGTATGGGCAAATGTTTTGCAAATGGAGGATAACGTGAGAGCTGTCAACTTATCTACTGCCTAAGAGACCTTCACATTGTTGTGGGCCTGGAGTCACTTTTAGGCTAGATCAAGTAAGTAAGGCCCATGTCTTGATGAATAAAAACCAGGATACATTCAGTTTGGTTAGAGATCACAAAAAAAACAACAGATGCTGGAATCCAAGGTAGACAAACAGAAGTCTGGAAGAACACAGCAGGCCAGGCAGCATCTGGAGAAAAGGTGCGGTCGATGTTTTGGGTATTACCCTGTTTCAGGCCTGGATGTGGGGTTTGGGGGTGCTACAGATAAAGCGGGGGTAAGGGTTGGAGTTAGAATGGTGGTTATAATTGTGCACTGTTGGTAGGTATGACCTCGTTGGTCAATAGGAGCGATGAATCCAGGTGGTGTATGGAAGGGAAGGCCAGAAGTTGGAATGGAAGGGAGAAGGTGGGGCTGGAAGGGGAACTCGGGGATTGGTGGCAAGGTTATTTGAAATTGGAGAACTCAGTGTTGAATCCTCCAGGCTGTGGGGTACCCAGGCAGAAGATAAGGTGTTCTTCTTCAAATTTGCATTCCAAGTCACTTTGACACTTTCTCTGCAGCTACCCCTATCCCCACACCCAATCCTGAAGAAGGGTAATACCTGAAACGTTGATTGCTCCTTTCTTCCAGGTGCTTTCATCAGCTTGTTCTCTTTCTCATTAGAGTAGTCAAGGTCTCTTTAATTAACTAAAATATTTCCATGAGTCAGTGATTTTCCCCCTTATTAGTTTCTAAAGCTTTAGCCCATTACTGATTGGCTTGTACTAACCTACTACCTTACTTTCTTGAGTAAGGTTGTCACATTTGACTCTCTCTAATCATCTGACAGCTCTACTCTATCTCAGTGAGACTGAAAGATCATAACCCTTCTGCTATCTGTCCTTTAGCAACCTGAAGCACCTGCCATCCAGATTAAGCATAGGTAACATTTCCAGTCCCTTGCTACTATCAATTTACATTCCATCCACTCCCTCTATTTCTTCTATTTCTATTTGTTCTAATATTTTGTGGTTCTTTATTCCTCAGTAAGTACCAATATAAGGGCTTATTAAGTATTCTAATCTTGCTTTGTGCCTCTGACCTGTTTATTATTTACATGCTATTAGGATAATTTTGGGTTTACTTTTATATTGACTACAATTCTTTCTGACACTCTCTCTTTGCCGGTACTACTTTCTCCCCCCATTCATACCTCATCTCAATCTTGGATGTGTTCTCAATTGCAGAAATTACCTAACATGCATCATGAACCTGAGATGGCAACAGTTGCCAATGCTGGAGTCAGAGACAACACATTGTGGAGCCGGAGGAACAGAGCAGGCCAGGCAACATCAGAAGAGCAGGAAAGTTTGACAAAGCAGAAGATCTGAAGAAGCACCCTGACCTGAAACATTAACTTTCCTGCTCCTCTGATGCTGCCTGGCCTGCTGTGTTCCTCCAGCTCTACACTATGATGCATCACAAACTGTTTGTTTCATTCTAGTCTCCACAATCCTTATCATCCAAGGAGTTCTGGCTTTCGTCTCCTATCTTACACACTTACTAGAATGAATCTACTTTATATCTGAAGCATCTCCTCTTAAGATCACCCAATGTTACAGTAAAAATTGTCTTATCCATCATTGTTTCCACTTTGCCCTGCCCAGATCTCTTCTCATCCCATTGAAGTGCTTCGAATTTAGGCAATTAACTGCCAGTCTACTTTAGATTGCTCTTTTGTTCCTCTGAATTACTAATGCAAGCTTAATGATATGACGATCACCCTTGGCCAAGAGTATCCTCACCAACCAACTTCTTGTGTCTAATTGGCCCATCTCATCTTTCAAAACGTGATTAGCATTGCCCTCTTTCCAGTTGGACAGACATTACTGGTTAAGGAAATGCTCCTAAACACATCTTAGAAATGCTTCTCCCTCTTCAGCTTTTAGTCTACATCTACAGCATCTACATCAATGGAACTGAGGTTGAAAGAGTGAAGAGCATCATGCTCCTCAGAGTGACGATAACCGACGACCTGTCCTGGACTTCCCATGTAAATGTAAAAGTTAAGGAGGGAGAACAACACCTCTTCTTCCTCAGGTGGCTCAGGAAATTTGTCATGTGCATAAGGTCCCTCACGAACTTCCACAGATGCACCATTGAAAACATACTGTCCGGGTGCATATTGGCCTATTGTGGCAACTGCTCTGCCCAAGGCCATAAGAAACTGCAGAAGGTGGTGTGCACAGTCCAGACAATCATGAAAGCCAACCTTCTATCCATGGACTCTATTTACATGCCCGTTGCTGCAGAAAGATGGCCAACAGTATCAAATACCCATCGCATCCTGGTTATAACCTTTTACAACCTCTTCCATCAGGCAGAAGATGTAGAAGCCTGAACGCAAGCACAAGCAGGTTCAGCAACAGCTTTTTTTCTGGCTGTTATCAGACTGTTGAATGGGATCTCGACTCAAATAATTTAATGCCTTAGTCTTTTTGATCTGTACATCCTTTGCTTGCTGTGATCTGCCTGTACTGCTTGTAAACAAAACTTTCCACTGTATTTTGGTGCACATGGCAATAAATCAACCAGTCAATCTAAAATTATCCCAACAGATGATTAAGTAATCAAAATTCTCCAATGTCATCGTTAAATAGGTTTGAATATTGCAGAATGTTTAAAATTGATAGCACTGCAGAAATTCTGTGATGAATATGCGTATTTGAACATTACAAGGCACAACAAGATGGTGCAATTGAAGGAAAAATTGAAAAGGCCAAGTTTTTTGTGAAATTGGTACTTATAATCCCTAGAAAATCTGAAAGACACACGAAAGGGAATTCACAATTCCTTGGAGCCCGTTAGAGGCCAACATCAACAAGTGACAGTTAACCCTATGATTAAATTACATGTACTGAAACAGAGGAATCTTAATTAAAGAAATATACCCTACATGAGATGATTCATGTAAGAACTCACAAAAACAATTTCTTTTGGTGATCCACAAGTGTATTTGCTTGATAAATATTTTCAACACTGCTCCAACAACACGACAGCACCATCAACACTGTCTTATATTTACATTGATGTTATCTGTCAGCTGCTTTATCCTGAAGAAGGAGGAGACCGCAATGATACTGTCACTGGACTCGTAATCCAGTTTCAGGCTAGGGACAAGGATACAAACTTCCCCAGAGTAGATGGTGAGATTTAAATTCAATGAAAAGTGGATTTAAACATCAGCCTGATGGTGGACTTCAGAACCGTTGTTGTAACACACTATCTAACTTCCTAATGTCCTTAAATGAAGGAAATCTGTCATTGTTACTTGGTCTGGCTCCAGAGCCAGGGCAATGTGATTAACTGCTCTTAAAATGGACCTGAGAAGCAGTCAGCATCACAGAGTTTAGGTATGGCATATGAATGATGGCCTCTGCCAGCAATGACTAAATCCCATGCAAGAATAAAAACTACAAAATTTATACACGATTAATTACTGGATGTGAGTTTGCTCGCTGAGCTGGAAGGTTAGTTTTCAGACGTTTCGTCACCATTCTAGATAACATCATCAGTGAGCCTCCGACGAAGCGCTGGTGTTATGTCCCACTTTCTATTTATCTGGTTAGGTTTCCTTGGGTTGGTGATGTCATTTCCTGTTCTTTTTCTCAGGGGATGGTAGATTGGCTCCAAATCAATGTGTTTGTTGATGGAGTTCCGGTTGGAATGCCATGCTTCTAGGAATTCTCGTGCATGTCTCTGTTTGGCTTGTCCTAGGATGGATGTGTTGTCCCAATCAAAGTGGTGTCCTTCCTTATCTGTATGTAAGGATACGAGTGATAGTGGGTCATGTCGTTTTGTGGCTAATTGATGTTCATGTATCCTGGTGGCTAGCTTTCTGCCTGTTTGTCCAATGTAGTGTTTGTCACAGTTCTTGCAAGGTATTTTGTAGATGACATTTGTTTTATTTGTTGTCTGTATGGGGTCTTTTAAGTTCATTAGCTGCTGTTTTAGTGTGTTGGTGGGTTTGTGGGCTACCCTGATGCCAAGAGGTCCGAGTAGTCTGGCAGTCATTTCGGAAATGTCTTTGATGTAGGGGAGAGTGGTTATGGTTTCTGAGCCCGTTTTGTCTCTTTGTTTGGGTTTATTGCTGAGGAATCGGCGGACTGTGTTCATAGATACCCATTCTTTTTGAATACACTGTATAGGTGATTTTCCTCTGCTCTGCGTAGTTCCTCTGTGCTGCAGTGTGTGGTGGCTCGTTGGAATAATGTTCTAATGCAGCTTTGTTTGTGGGTGTTGGGATGGTTGCTCCTGTAGTTCAGTATTTGGTCCGTATGTGTTGTTTTCCTGTAGACGCTGGTTTGAAGTTCCCCATTGGCTGTTCGCTCAACTGTGACATCTAGGAATGGCAGTTTATTGTTGTTTTCCTCCTCTTTTGCGAATGTTCTGCCAGTAAGGGTATTATTGATGGTCTTGAATGTTTCCTCTAATTTGTTTTGTTTAGTGATGACAAAGGTGTCACCTACATAGCGGACCCAAAGTTTGGGTTGGATGATTGGCAGAGCTGTTTGTTCGAGTCTCTGCATTACTGCCTCTGCTAAGAACCCTGATATCGGAGATCCCATGGGTGTACCGTTGGTTTGTCTGTAGGTGTATCCCTGACTTTGTCATCAAGCCTGGTGCTGTTGTAGTCTGGCGTACTGACCTCTGCCTTGCAGAGGCTAAGTGCTAGCTTTCAGATACGTCCTCCTACCTTCCCCTGGACCATGACCCCACCATGGCACATCAGGCCATTGTATCCACTATGATTACTGATTCATCCGGTGATCTCCCTCCATCTGCTTTCAAGCTAATGGCCCCCCAAACCTGCACAGCTCGTTTCTACCTCCTGCCAAAAATCCACAAACAGGACTGTCCAGGCAGACCCATTGTTTCAGCCTGCTCCTGCCCCACAGAATTCATCCCTTCCTACCTGGACTCAGTCTTCTCCCCCCAGTCCTATCCGTACCCACATACATCCATGATTCATCTGACGCCTTATGCCGGTTTCAAAACTCCTAGTTTACTGGCTCAAGCCACCTCCTCTTTTCCATGGGTGTGCAATCCCTTTTCATATCCATTCCCAACCAGGAGGCCCTTAGGACTCTCCGCTTCTTCCTGGAGCAGAGACCTGAACCATCCCCACCCACAACCACCCTCCTCCACTTGGTTGAGCTTGTCCTCACCCTCAACAACTTCTCCTTCAACTCCTCTCATTTTTTTCAGGTAAGAGGGGTTGCCATGGGTACCTGCATGGGCCCTAGTTATGCCTGTCTCTTCGTGGAGCATTCCTTGTCCCAGTCCTATTCCGGCCCCCACCCACAACTCTTTCTCCAATACATTGATGATATCATTGGTGCTGCTTCCCCCTCTCATCTGGAATTGGAAAACTTCATCAATTTCGCCTCTAATTTCCACCCTGCCCTCACTTTCACCCATTCTATCTCTGACTCCTGTCTTCCCTTCCTCAACATTTCTGTTTCCATTTCTAGGGATAGACTGGCCACTAATATCCATTACAAACCCACTGACTCCCACAGCAACCTGGACTATACATCCTCACACCCTGCTTCCTGTAAAGACTCCATCCCATTCTCTCAGTTCTTCCGTCTCCGTTGCATATGTTCAGATGAGGCCAACTTCGACAAGGGAGCCTCCAAAATGCTCAACGTCTTCCTCAACTGAGGACCTGGTTGTTGACAGGGCCCTCAACGAGGTCTGACCTGTCTCATGCACTTCCACCCTCACCCCTTCTCTTCCCTTCCACAACAGCAATAGGGTTCCACTTGTCCTTACCTCCATCCCATCAGGATCCACATCCAGAAGGTCATCAGATGCCATTTCCACCACCTCCAGCAAGATGTCACCACCAGGCACATATTCCACTCCCCTCCCTTGTCCACCTTCCACAGGGACCGTTCCTTCCAGGACATCCTGGTCCACACTTCCTTCACCCCAACAGCTCCCTGTAACCGGCAAAGGTGCAACATCTGCCCATTTACCTCCTCCCTCCCCAGTATCCAAGGGCCCAAACATACCTTCCAGGTGAAGAACACTTCACCTGCACTTCCAAGAATCTATTCCACTGCGTTCGCTGCTCACAATGTGGTCTCCTCTACATTGGGAAAATGAAACATAGGCTTGGCGACATTCTGCTCACAAAAAAGACCCTGAACTACCTGTTGCCTGCCACTTCAATGCACCACCTCGCTCCCTGGTCAACATCTCTGTCTCTGGCTTGCTACAGTGTTCCTGTGAAGCCCAACGCAAGCTGGAGGAACAAGACGTCATTTTCCGCTTGAGGGCCCTACAGCCCTCAGGACTCAAAATGAGTTCAATAATTTTAGGGCCGAAACTCTCCCACGTCCCGGGCCCCTACCCCACACACCAGGCCTTGTTGCCACATAGCCTGCTATTACACACCCCCTGTTGTTATTCACTAACAGTCCACATTGACACCTGCTCACCCTACCAGCCTGATTGTTAGCAACTGCTTTGTCTGTCCAACTGTCTCTCTCGCTCTCTCTTCAGGCTCTATCTTATCGCTTACTCCCTATCCTACCCACCTCCCTATTTGCTGTGGTTAAACTGACGTTTTCCCAGCCACCATCAGTTCTGAGGAAGGATCACCGGACCCGAAATGTTAACTTTGTTTTCTCCTTCACAGGTGATGCCAGACCTACTGAGCTTCTCCAGCAACTTTGTTTTTGTTGTTGTTGTTGTTCTTACTGCTTGAGCTGAGCTTTTCTGCAACACTGCAGCACGACAGAGACAGAGATGTTGGCCAGGGAACAGGGTGGTGTGTTAAAGTAGCAGGCAACTGTAAGTTTAAGGTCTTTTTTCACAAGCTGAACGCAAATGATCTGCAAGGTGGCCCCCTAGTCTATGCTTCGTTTCCCCAATGTAGAGGAGACCACATTGTGAGCAGCGAATGTAGTAGACGAGATTCTTGGAAGTGCAAGTGAAGTTTTACTTTACCCGGAAGGGCCCGTTGATACGGGGGAAGGAGGAGGTGTTACACCTTCAGTGGTTGCAGGGCAAGATGCTGTTGGGCTTTGGGAGTTGTTGGGAGTGAAGGATGAGTGGACCAGTGTGTCCCAGAAGGAACAGTCCCTATGGAATGTGGATAAAGGAGGGGAGGGGAATATGTATTTGGTGCTGATATCTCACTGGAGGTTGTGGAAATGGCATCTGATGATCTTCTGGATGTGGATGCTGGTGGAATGGTAGGTAATGACAAGGGGAACCCTATCATTGTTGTGGGAGGAGAAAAAGATGGTGGGCGGAAGTACAGGAGATGGATTGGCCCCATCTGTTGACCTGTTGACAACGGGGAATCCTCAGTTAAGGAAGAAGGTAGACATTTCATAGGGTCCCTTGTCAATGTTGGCTTCATCTGAACATATGTGACGGAGACAGAGGAACTAAGAGAATTGGATGGAATCTTTACAGGAAGTGGAGTGTGAGGATGTATAGTCCAGGTAGCTGTGGGAGTCGGTGGGCTTATAGTGGAAACTAGTGGCCAGTCTAGTGGCCAGGATAGGGCTTACACAATTAATGCTTGGGTCTTGCCTGATATTGCAGAACAAAGGTACCTAGGTCATCAGGTGCATAATTCTTTGAGGTTTGCATCACATACAGAGAGGGTAGTTAAAAGGGCATTTGGCACACATGCTTTTCTTACTCAGCCCTTTGAATATAGGAGTTGGAAAGTCATGTTGAAATTGTACGGGACTTTGTTTAGGCCTCTTCTGGGATACTGTGTCCTGTTCTGGTCGCCCAGTTGTGGAAATATTTTTAAAGATGGAGAAGGTTCAAAAGAGATTGACGAGGATGGTGCTGGGTATGGAAGGTTGGAGTTATAAAGAAAGGATGGATAAGCTGGGATCTTTTCTCACTGGAGTGTAGGGCATATAGAGGCGGCCTTATAAAAAATTTATAAAATAATGATGAAGGGTTTACATAGAGTTAATGACAGCTGTCTTTTCCCCAGGATGGGAGATTTCCAAATAAGGGGGCACATTTTTATTTTGAGAGGAGAGAGGGTTAAAACAGACATGAAGAACAAATTGTTTACGCTGAGGGTGGTTCACGTGTGGAATGAACTTCCTGAGGAGGTGGTAGATGTGGGTATTATTACAATGTTTAAAAGCTATTTGGATAAGGAATAGGAAAGGTTTGGAGGGAAACAGGCAGGTGGGACTAGTATTGTTTGGGATTATGTTTGGTGAGGTCTGGTTGGACTGAAGTGTCTATCTCATTGGTGTATGTTTCTATGATTTTATAACACGTGGAAGCTTCTTTGACAATATTTCATAAAACTCTTTTGTTTTACTTTTTTTGAAATCTGAAATTCAAATAAAATGAGTAACTTTATTGTGGTTTAAAGGCACAGGTAAAGTTGCCACAGTTCGGGCACCCATAGGGCTGCTCTCTCATTAGAGAGACCTGACTGGCATTGGTTTAACCTAAGGGTCACCATACCTCAGGCGAAGGGAGAGGTTGAGAAGAAGGGGAACTTCATGTTAACCTCAGCCAGCATAGGAATTGAACCTCACTATTGACCTCACTGGCTAATGGCTAATGGTCTTGTGGTTTCTCCCTAAAATTATAGACCAGCTAGATAAGCCATCTTCAAGAGAGTCTCAGAAATCTAAGAGCTCTTCCATCAAGCATCATGGTTAGTGAGAAAGAGGACATTATTATCTGGAAACTCTCCACCAAATCACACACCATCCTGCCATGGAACTTTCATGTAGCAGTATCATAGCAGTGCCTTTATCAGATGGGCTGCAGCGATTCAGCAAGTTTACTCACATCTTTCATGTTAGGTGGAAGGAGAGATGGGCAAAAAAAGTTGGGACTAGTTAGTAATGACAAGAACATGAAAATAAATTTCTAGAAAGACAGAAATGTGCGAAAGGTTATTCATTGGAATGGTTAATCTTTTTTTAATCAAAATTTGAAATCAATTTATAAAATGCTTTCAATATTATAGTCAACATAAATTTACATGGGTACGTATGGTCAAATTTAAAAACCAAATGCACTTACCTATATCCACTCAATTAATAACCACCGATAATTTTGGTAAAAAAAAGAGAATATGGGCCCAATTTTAGCTTGCTCAAACATTATCGTGTAGATGGAGTTCAAATCAGACCCCAGATTTTTGTCAGTTAAAAAACATGTTTCTCACAGTCAAAGTACTTTCAGCCTATAATAGATCACTTTTGATATTTACAGATGTCGCAAAATTATTGCTTTTAGTTTTAGCAAAGTATCAAAAGTGGGTAGTGAATACTATTTTCAATAGATATCAACTGGAGCCCATGTTTTATAAATCCAAGCATGATATTTCAAAAAAAAGACTCACTTCCTGTTAAGTTAAGCAGAAGTTAAAGCTTTGAATCACTGGGGATAACATTTCCACCAATAATTTTAACAAATGAAAAGATATGTGAGTCAAACTCTTGATCTAAAATTTGCCACTGCAACCTCAATGTAGGATTGATAAAAACCCTTGAAAAATGGCAAGAACGACTATTTTGCAAGAGTTTCTGATGAGTTTCCAATGAAGTTATAACAGGATGCCAGAACAGTCCCTGTAGAAGTTTGACTTCTTTAGCTTGAATTCATTTCAGACTTATTTGCAATCTGAGTCTCAGATACACTTAATAACACTATTATGGTTTACAATTACACTATCGAGCATCCATAAGGTTAACCACTGACAACGGAATTCCATCTTCATTATTTTGACAGAGTGGGCTATCTCAAAATAGTTGTCTTGTTAAACCTTGTAACATTTTAATAAGAAATATATTGAATTTGGAAAGTCAAATTACAATGAAGCACTGAAAAGAAAATCAGCAAATTCTCAAAGCACATCATGACAGTGATTACAGCACAAGATTTTTTTGTCCTTCATATGGACTGACACCTGCATGTTATTACAGAGCAATGCACATTTCAGTTCCAAAATAATTTTCAGTCCCTGAAGGATAGGTGACAGCTTAGTCATATTGGTGCTGCTCTGTTAATCCAGAGACTCAGGTTCGAATCCTGCTACAGAATCAAAGAATTCCTAAAGTGTGGAAACAGGACATTCAGCCCAACAAACCCACACCAACCCTCCAAAGAGCATCCAATCCAGACTCACTCCCTTGCCCTATCCCTGTAACCCTGCATTTCCCATGGCTTTTACACCTAGCCTGCACAAACCTGGAGACTAAGTGCAATTTAGCATGGCGATTCCACCTTACCTGCGCATCTTTGGATTGTGGGAGGAGACAGGAGCACGCAGAGGAAACTTATGCAGACATGGGATTGTCAAGATGGAGGAATTTGAATTCAATAAAAGTCTGGAATTTAAAGTCTAATGATAACCATGCATCCTTTGTCATTTATTGGGGAAAACTCAACTGGTTCATTAATTCCTTTCGGGAAAGAAATTGAAATTTTACCTGGTCTGGCCTGGACTTGAGTCCAGACCCACAGCAACGTGGTTGACTTTTAACTGCCGTCTGGGTAATTGGGTTTGGTCAGCAACAGCCTCATCCTCTGAATGAATTTTCAAAAAATACCATATGTTTCCATTATTAAACCGTAATGGTGCCAATCCTACCTGACACATGTCTAAATAAGTGGAAATAAGACTCATGGTGATATCAATGTACGGAGAGATGAAGGAGTACTTTTGTACCCAAGCCCCTGACTACCTCTATAATGAAATGTTGATGAATTACTTACAAGTTCAGCAATATGCAGCAGACAAGGGCTTATGTAAAAAGGTTGATGTTAGCTGCTCATACGAAGAAATTCAGTTAACACTTGGGAATCAATTGAGAACGCCTGATACAATATCACCTGGTGACAAGATAATACCATCAAAAAACCTCTTTGGTGGTGCATTTTGCATCTTTTTCTTGGCTTTCTGATGCATTGCTGCTCAATCACAGCCAATGAATTCTGACAATGCCCTGTCACAGTGATCTCCTATGTGTGATCAAAATTTACTGCTTGATGAGATTTGCATTGATGCATAACGCAAACAGTTTCACATTGACAGAAACTGTAATATGACTAGCCTGTCAGGCTAAATAAGATGCTAAATAATTTTGACTTATTCCTTGTAGATGACTTATGCATTGGGAAAGTAGAAAATCCAGTAGGTGGTTACAAATTAAGGACATCTGCAGTTGCTTAAAAGGGGGACACAACTGTCAAAGATCTATAAAGTTAAGTTGAATTCAGAAAAGATTTACAAAGGTGTTGCTGGGAATGGAGGGTTTAAGATGCATATCGTTTATGATATATAAGATATAGTTTACTAAAGAAGCTGAATCTCTTGTCAAGACGAAGAAGCTTATGTAAAGATAAAGCATGAAGGCTCAGTTAGGTCACTTCAGAGTTACAAGTTAGCCTGGAAGGACTTAAAGAGGGAGCTAAGAAGAGCCAGTAGGGGACATGAGAATTCTTTGGCAGGTAGGATCAAGGAAAACCCTAAAGCTTTCTATAGGTATGTCAGGAATAAAAGAATGACTAGAGTAAGATTAGGGCCAGTCAAGGACAGTAGTGGGAAATTGCGCGTGGATTGCAAAGAGATAGGAGAGTCACTTAATGAATATTTTTTGCCAGTATTTGCAAAGGAAAAAGACAATGTTGTCGAGGAGAATACTGAGATACAGGCTATTAGACTAGACGGGATTGATGTTCATAAGGACGAGGCGTTAACAATTCTGGAAAATATGAAAATAGATAAGACCCCTGGGCTGGATGAGATCTATCCTAGGATTCTCTGGGAAGCTAGGGATGAGAGTGCAGAGCCTTTGGCTTTGATCTTTATGTTGTCATTGCCTACAGGAATAGTGCCAGAAGACTGAAGGATAGTAAATGCTATCCCCTTGTTTAAGAAGGGGTGGAGGGGCATTCCTGGTAATTATCGACCAGTGAGCCTTACTTTGGTTGTGGGTAAAGTGTTGTAAAGGATTATAGGAGATAAGATTTATAATCATCTAGAAAAAGATAATTTGCTTAGGGATAGTCAACACGGTTTTGTGAAGGGAAGGTCGTGCCTCACAAATCTTATTGAGTTCTTTGAGAAGGTGACTGAACAGGTGGATGAGGGTAAAGCGGTTAATGTGGTGTATATGGATTTCAGTAAAGCGTTTGATAAGATTCCCCACGATAGGCTATTGCGGAAAATTCAGAGGCATGGGATGGGATGTGGTTTAGCTGTTTGAATCAGAAATTGGCTAGCTGGAAGAAGACAGAGGGTGGTGGTTGATGGGAAATGTTCATCCTGGAGACCAGTTACTAGTGGTGTACTGCAAGGATCTGTTTTGGGGCCACTGCTGTTTGTCATTTTTATAAATGACCTGGATGAGGGTGTGGAAGGATGGGTTAGTAAATTTGCAGATGACACTAAAGTTGGTGGAGTTGTAGATAGTGCGGAAAGATGTTGCAGGTTACAGAGGGACACAGATAAGCTGCAGAACTGGGCTGAGAGGTGGCAAATGGAGTTTAATGCAGACAAGTGTGAGGTGATTCACTTTCAAAGGAGTAACTGGAATACAGACTACTGGGCTAAAGGTAAGATTCTTAGTAGTGTAGATGAACAGAGAGATCTCGGTGTCCATGTACACAGATCCTTGAAAGTTGCCACCCAGGTTGTCAGGGTGTTAAGAAGGCATACAGTGTTTTGGATAACAAAGTGTGTAGCTGGATGAACACAGCAGGCCAAGCAGCATCTCAGGAGCACAAAAGCTGACGTTTCGGGCCTAGACCCTTCATCAGTGTTTTAGCTTTTACTAATAGAGGGATTGAGTTCCGGAACCATGAGGTCATGTTGCAGCTGTACAAAACTCTGGTGCAGCTGCACTTGGACTATTGCGTACAGTTCTGGTCACCACATTATAGGAAGAATGTAGAAGCATTGGAAAGGGTGCAGAGGAGATTTACCAGGATGTTGCCTGGTCTGGAGGGAAGGTCTTATAAGAAAAGGCTGAGGGATTTGAGGCTGTTTTCGTTAGAGAGAAGAAGGTTAAGAGACGACTTAATAGAGACATACAAGATGATCAGAAGATTAGATAGGGTGGATAGTGAGAGCCTTTTTCCTTGGATGGTGATGGCTAGCACGAAGAAACATAGCTTTAAATTGAGGGGTGATAGATACAGAACAGATGTCAGAGGTAGGTTCTTTACTCAGAGAGTAGTAAGGTGGTGGAATGCCCTGCCTGCAAAAGTAGTAGACTCGACAATTTTAAGGGCATTTAAATGGTCTTTGGATAAACATATGGATGATAATGGAATAGTGTAGGTTAGATGGGCTTCAGATTAGTTTCACAGGCCAGCGCAACAGCGAGGGCTAAAGGGCCTGTACTGCGCTGTAATGCTCTATGTTCCATGTTTTATGTTCTAAAAATATACTGGAAAGACTGGCACTTTTCTCAGTGGAGCATGGGAGGTGGAAGGGTGACCTTACAGAGGTTTATAAAACCATAAGGTGCATTGATAATGCAACATCTACATTTCCTTCGGTGTTGCTTTTTGGCCCTCTGTTTGGCTAAAAGTTAAATTTCCCTTACCCAAGGGTGGAAGAGTTCAAAACTAGGGCCATTTCTTGTGGTTAGAGGAGAAAGATTTAAAAAGGACATGAGGGCATCTTTTTTATGCAGAGCCTGGTTTGTGTGTGGAATGAACTGCCAGAGAAAATGGTAGATGCATATCCAGTCACAACATTTAAAAGACATTTAGATAAGTTCATGAATAGGAAAGAATTGGGGAGATATACACCAAACGTAAGCAGATGGGACTAGTTTAGTTTGGGAACATGGTTAGCATAGACTGGTTGAACCAAAGGAGCTGTTTCCATGCTGTATGACTCTATGAATCTCTAGCGTACAGCATCCCTACTCCGTTGACCTCCTGCAGCATTGATGGTCTCAGTTGCACCTCCCTGTTGCTGTCAGTGCTGAGGAACTCTCTGAGTTGTACACACACAGAGTGCACACACCCAACCAAACAGTAAGCAGCGATGAGGGATATGGACGTGGGGTGTAAGGTCTTGGAGTGAGCTGATGCCATGCTCACTCACTGCTATTCCTGCTGCTATACATTGGGGAGATGATGGCCCGTGGTATTGTCACTGGAGTGTTAATCCAGAGACCCAGATAATGTTCTGGGGACCCAGGTTCAAATCCCACTGTGGCAGATGGTGGAATTTGAATTCAGTAAATATCTGGAATTAAGAGCGTAATGATGGTCATAAATCCATTGCTGATTGTCAGGGGAAAAGCCCCTCTGGTTCACCGATGTCTTTTAGGGAAGGAAACTGCCATCTTTACCTGGTCCGGCCTACATGTGACTCCAGACCCACAGCAATGTGTTTGACTCTTATCTTCCTTTGGGGCAGTCAGGAATGGGCCATAAATGCTGCCTGGCTGGCAATGCCCACAACCCATGAATAAATAAAGAAAAAAATGGTGTGTGGTGCTTGCTCTCCACCCCAATCACTGTATTTTGTTCATTGCCTAGAGGTGATAACACAGGTTGCAATGCAACATCTACATTTCCTTCGGTATCGCTTTTTGGCCCTCTGTTTGGCTAAAAGTTAAATTTCCCTTACCATTTCCAACTGTCTCTAGGATACTGGTGGAGTTTCAGTTGTTAGAATGTTTCAAGCGTTTGATAAAGCTTGAAGCAGTTTACCATAAATAAAATGATTGAATTCCCGAATTTAAGGAATGCTTCAAATTGACATCTTACTTTTCCACAGATTGAATGAAGATGCTCTGGCTTTTTTCAACAATCCAATCGGAGCAAAGTTACTCACAGCAAAGAAAGAGATATTCAGGTGAAAATCACAGATATGAACTTTGCATTCAATTAGCTTAAGTAGCAATAATCAGTTGTCATCTTTGGTTGTGGGAAACTCCTGGACAATCTCAAAGTTGACAACTTTAGTAACTGCACACCATGCTGTGATACAATTGCCATAGCTTGTCTGCCCAAAATATTTTTAAAAGAAAAATTTGATACTGACATTCATTCTGACAAAATTTCATATTGACAAATTTGGAGAACTTTTATCCTTATATTTCTTTTAATGAAATTACTTCGTCAAATGGAGCTTGGAAGGAGTGTACACTAAGCCATCAGATTCTTTATTGTCTCCAGCTATCCAAAATCCCAAGCAAATTTCACCTTCTAGAATCTCTAAGCTGAGATTCAAAGATCCTCATTGAATATATGAGCCAGCTTACTCCGGAATTCCATTGTGTGTTTAGATGCATGAGCTTCGACTTGAGTTATTTTGACTTCACTGCTTAATATTCATATTCCACCAAAATTTAAAAGGGGGCACGAGCTGAGATGATAGTCCTGATCATGAAGATATGTAAATTGAAATAATCTAAAAATGGAGTTTTGAAGATTTCGAATTATTGGGCTGTGGCCATTTCCTTTGGTGATTTGTTGTGTTGTAGGATTGCCCTGGATGAAAGATTGTGAATAATGTCTTGGGAAAAAAATGGTCTTCATAATTTCTATGCATGCTTGTTCAATTCCAGAGGGCATTAGATGCTTGTTTCTATCATTTTGATTTGATTTGATTGATTGATTGCTGTCGCAAGTACTGAGATACAGTGAAAAATGTTGTTTTACGTGCAAAATAGGCAGATCGTAACATACAAAGTGTATCAAGGTAATAGAACAGAGTGTAGAATAGAGTGTAGAATATAATGGTACTGCCACCAAAAAGGTGCAGAGGGAAAGATCAACATTAACATTTGAGAACTCTGTTCAAAAGTCTGAAAACAGCTGAGAAGAAGCTATTCTTGAATCTGTCCATAGGTGTTTTCAAACTTTTCTATCTTGTGCCTGATGCAAGAAGATGAAAGAGATTGTAACTGGGGTGGGAAAGGCCTTTAATGATATTTGTTGCTTTCCTGAAACAGTGAGAAATATAAGATGGAGGAAATCAATGGAAGTGGGGTTTGCATGATGGACTGGGTTGTGTTTACTAGTCTCTGAAATTTCTTGCAATTTGGGAAAACGTATTGCCTTACCACGCTGTGATGTATCCAGATAAAATGGTTTCTGTGGTGCAAAACTTGGTAAGATTCTTCATGGACATGCTGAATTTCCTTAGCTCTCTGAGGAAGTTGAAGCATTGTTGTGTTTTCTTGACCAGAACATCCACGTGTTTGGACCAGGACAGATTGTTGCTGATCATCACTCCCAGAAAAATGTCGCTCTCGACCATCTCCATCTCAGCGCTATTAATCCAGAAAGGGATGCACCCTCCACTCCACTTCCTGAAGTCAATGACCAGCTGCTTTGTTTTGTTGATGTTGATGAAAAGATTGGTGTCTTTACACCATGCTGCTGAACACTCAATCCCTTTCCTGTACTCTGTCCCATCGTTGTTTGATATCTGATCTACGATGGTGGTATCATCAGCCAACTTGTAAATGGAGTTAGGGCAGAATTTGGCCATACAGTCGTGAATGTATAAGGAGTATAGTTGGGGACTGAATAGGCAGCCTTGCAGGGCACCGGTTTGGAGGATTATTGTGGTGGATGTACTGTCACCTATCCTTATTATCACAGTCTGTGGGTCAGGAAGCTGAGGATCCAGCTATAGAGGTGGAAGCAGAGGCCTAGGTCTCAGAGTTTGGAGATGAGCTTGTTTGGGATTATGGTTTTGAAGGTAGAGTCAATAAGTACCATTTCCACCAGTCCATTCAGTAGTTCATGGAATATGGCCAATGTATTTTTACTTCCAGATTCTCAACAAACTTGAAATGAATGGATTACAGATACATTTTTAATGATAATTATAAGGTTTAGTATGTAAAATCAAGTGATGATTGGAACCTTTTGTAAATTAACCTTTCCAGATCAAATGGTTCTCTGACAGTGTCACACATGGCATTTGAAATCAAACAGCATTTCAGCATCAGGAAGCCCAAACACATGGCATAAACTGAGATAACAAAGTGTGGGGCTGGATGAACACAGCAAGCCAAGCAGCATCTTAGGAGCACAAAAGCTGATGTTTTGGACCTAGACCCTTTCTGATGAAGGGGCTAGGCCCGAAATGTCAGCTTTTGTGCTCCTAAGATGCTGCTCGGCCTGCTGTGTTCATCCAGCTCCACATCTTGATATCTCGGATTCTCCAGCATCTGCAGTTCCCATTATCTGCCATGACATAAACTCCCCTGTTTGATTGTAGGTAAGTGAATTAGTACACATTCCCAAAGCCCTTAAATTCAAATCCTCCTGAGAATATGGATACATGTCGACAGAGTCCAGACAGGAACATGAAGCTAGTGGGATAATGCTACTGGGCATGAATTTACTTTGGGTAAACAACTACAATAGACTTTAAACTTACTGTGCTCTGACAAAGCAGAACAATTTAAATGAAATTAATGCTGCTCTGTACTCCTCAGCAACAGTTCACATAATCCCTCAACTGAAATGTAGAACAAGAGTGTGTGCAAAGTGTGTTGGCTTTGTAAAATGAAAAGGTGACACGGATTTTGTTTCAACATACAAACTACACAGTTATCAGGAGAAACTGTTATCTATTTAATCCATTTTAAAAGGAGTAATTTGTACTCTGATTAAATTACAACACATTGTAATATAATATATTTACCTTTTCAAATATATTCAGAATGAGAAATTGTCATGTTTCAATACTGCAGGCCTTGGGACATTAGGAACCAGAGTAAACTATTCAACCCCTCAAACCTGCATTGCTATTCAAATAGATTTTCTTTAATCTGCTCTGTTCAATTACATTTACTTGCCTTTGGTTCATATCTCTTGATATTACTGTCTAGTAAAAAACAACAGTCTCATTGGTGTGAAAATTCCAGACTTCTGTGTGAACAAATGCTTTCTGATTTCATTCCAGGATTAGTCAAATGGAGTGTACTACAATACTGCAAAGCATCCGAAGGATGCAATATCAAGAGAACACAAAGGAGATACTTTTTGTGCAGTTCAGAACGCGTGTGACAAGATCCCTTTATCCAGTAATTAGTTAAAAGTTGTTGAATTGACTCATTATTGTAGTATTTTTATTTATTGGTCAAATATTTGACATTTAAGCCCCAACGTAGACTTGGGGACGCAATCTATAAACTGAACCTGTGCTTCAATGCTAGAGACACGATATTGAAACTTACCATAGTCTTTGCTAAGCCGAGTCACATTGAGTCTTTTGGAGGGCTTGTTACTGCAAGACCTAACAAGTTTTGTTGTCACATATTAACAAATTCACTCCATGATTTGCTGACCACACCCCTATAGAATCTTGTCCATCTGAGTTCCAGCCCATCTGACCACTCACCATTTCCAGAAAAATTCGCAAATCAGCAGATAGCTGCAGAAAGATTGGCAACTATTGCACCGTTATTTTATTAATGCAGTATTTGATCCTTGTCCAGACTAGCAGTGAAGGAGCCCATTGTTACCACCTAGGCCAGCACAGACTCAGCTATCTGGAGGAATACCCAGTCCTGTAGGAAGAAGCTCAATGTTCTCCTGCACGCCTCCACAAGGGTAACGTGACTGAGGCCTGCTGACAACCAGACTAAGTTTCCTGTCTGTTGTCTATGCTAAACTACAAGGGAAGACAACAGTAATTTCAGCCAAGCATCTCAGACAGAGATTGAAAATCTGAAAGAGACAAGGCAAGACAATGAGAAACAACGAATCTGTGAACATTTAGGTAGCCTTAGAGTGACTGAGTGAGTGGAACCTGGAGATGCAGCCTGGCTCAGTCCATGAACTGGTCGATGTCCCTGAACAAAAGTATCCTTGTAGCAGCATTACCATAATGACTACCTGTACAGCACTGAAATGCAGAAACACCCTCTAAGTGGACCAGAAATGAGCCATGAGGGTTATGCAGGTCGGAATAAATTAAATGCCATTGTCCATGGCTGTGGGGTGCATATGGTCCCTGCCCACAGAGCATGCCCTAAGATGTTGATCAGAGATAATGGGAACTGCAGATGCTGGAGAATCCAAGATAACAAAGTGTGAAGCTGGATGGTCACAGCAGGCCAAGCAGCATCTCAGGAGCACAATGCCCTAAGATGTTGGTGCCCAGATTCCAGCTTGGATATCATTTGGAGCAAGCTGCAAGCTGAATCTGCCATGAGAGAGGAAACAAATAGTATCCTCGAAATAGATGTAACTCAGGAATTGAAAGGGAAGAAGGGGCTCAAATGAATTACAACTACCAAGGAAATAATACTGAGCAAATTTGGAACTACGCGTTGACAAATCCCCAGGTCCTGGTGGAATTCAATGTAGGGTATGATAAGAAGCAGCCATTGAAATAGTTAATGCAACAAAAACAGAAGTTGCTGGAAAAGCTCAGCAGGTCTGGCAGCATCTGTGAAGAAGAAGAACAGAATTAATGTTTCAAGTTTGTGACCCTTCCTCAGAAATAGTTGATGCATTTGTTTTAATTCTCCAAAACTCGTCAAGTTGAGGGAAGGGTCTGGGCCGAAGCTTTCCTGCTCCTCTGACGGACTGGTCAAGGGAACGGGATGAGGTTAGTAGGTAGGAAATGGAGGTGTGGCTTGAGGTGGCAGGAGGGGATAGGTGAGAGGAAGAACAGGTTAGGGAGGCAGGGATGAGCTGGGCTGGTTCTGGGATGCAGTAGCGGGGAGGGGAGATTTTGAGGCTTGTGAAATCGCATTGATACCATTGGGCTGCAGGGTTCCCAAGCAGAATATGAGTTGCTGTTCCTGCAACCTTTAGGTGGCATCCTGCAGGAGGCCCATGGTGGACATGTTGTCTAAGGAATGGGAGGGGTAGTTGAAATGGTTGACAACTGGGAGGTGCAGCTGTCTATTGCGAATCGAATGTATGTGCTCTGCAAAGTGGTCCCCAAGCCTCCATTTGGTTTCCCTAATGTAGAGGAGGCCACAATGGGTACAGCAGATGCAGAATACCATGTTAGCAGATGTGCAAGTGAACCTCTGCTTGATGTGGAAAGTCTTCTTGGGGCCTGGGATGGGGGTGAGGGAGGAGGAATGGAGGCAGGTGTAGCACTTCCTGCGGTTGCAGGGAAAAGTGCTGGGTGTGGTGGGGTTGGAGAAGTGTGTAGAGCAGACAAGGGAGTCATGGAGTGGTCCCTCTGGAAAGCAGATAAGGGTGGGGAGGGAAAAATGTTTTTGGTAGTGGGGTTGGATTACAGATGGCAGAAGTGTCAGAGGATGATGCGTTGGATCTGATGGTTGGTGGGCCAGTTTGTGAGGATGAGGGGGATTCTTTTTTGGTTGTTATTGTGGGGACAGGGTGTGAGGGATGAGTTGCGGGAAATGCGGGAGACACGGTCGAGGTCATTCTTGACCACTGTTGGGGGGAAGTTGCAGTCCCTGAAAAACGAGGACATCTGAGATGTACGGGAGTGGAATGTCTCATCCTGGGAGCAGATGCGGCAGAGGTGAAGGAATTAGGAATAGGGGATGGCATTTTTGCAGGACGGTGGGTGGGAGGAGATGTATTCTAGGTAGCTGTGGGAGTTGGTGGGCTTGAAATGGATATTGGTTTCTATGTGGTTGCCCAAGATGGAGACAGAGAGGTCCAGGAATGTGAGGGAGGTGTTTGAGATAGTCCAGGTGGACTTAAGGTTGGGGTGGAAGGTGTTGGTGAAGTGGATGAACTGTTCAAGCTCCTCGTGGGAGCACGAGGCAAGTCACCATTTGTTTATACATACAATGTACTTGGCAATGGTCCTCAAAGGCAGCTCTCAAAGTAAGAAGAACCTGTGATACTCCTGTTTATATCTGTCAGTCAGGATTCCCTATTGGGCTAGATTTACAGCCCCAATCAGATATCCCACATTCTATGAGGTCCACCTGGTTGACCTTATTACAATCACTACAAACTATTCTACTCAATTAAACTAGAGAATTGATACTTAAATTTTAGCAAAATCAATTTATGTGACGTAAATGAAGTTGCTCTTCATGAAAAATGTTTATTTTCCTGATAACCCATTTTCAAGTTCTTTCTTGGAGTAGGTGACAAGGCTAGCATTTGTGGCCCATCCTAATTTCCATTAGAAGGTGATATTGGGCTGATGAAGGGTCACTGGACTTGAAATGTTTACTCTCTTTTTCTCTTTACAGATGCTGCCAGACCTGTTGAGTTTCTCCAGCATTTTCTGCTTTTGTTTGTGATAGTGAACTGCCATCTTGGACTACTCTTGTCCATGTGTTGTAGCTGCTGTTAGTGAAGTAATATCTTCAACTGTACTAGTCTACTGGTATCAAGTTACCATTACTGAAGTATCAAAGGATCTTATTCAAAATGATGTTTGAAAACAAAGACCTAATTATGTTCACACTAGAAGATTCCTAAGCAAGATGTTCAAGGAAATGCTCTTTATTTTGAAACTTTTATCTCCTTTTAAGGTGATTAGCATCATGTGCTTGCTAGGCCAATCATACGAGGTCAGAGGGGAGGGGCAACAGGATTCATAGGTAGAGATTGTCACTCATTGTGTGAGGAAACATTTTTCTCCAATTACACCTTGCATCAGCCTGATTGCAAGAAAGATTGAATGGAATTCCAAATATGGCTTTAATGTATACTGGATTGCGTGTCCACCATTGCAAGTGCTACGCAGGAACATATATAATATTTCACACACTGAAAACTACTTCATTGCTTCAAGTTAATGCCAGAGAAAGTATCATGATTATCAGCAACCAGGAAATAACATGCTTAAAACACCTTCCACATTCTGTGCATGGTCCTTTAATTGTGAAAATATAACTAATCTTCCCTTGGTAAATGTAACAACAATATGGAATTAACACTTTTATTTGTTCGTAGGTGGTGCCTATAAATTGGTCAGCGATGATTCAGAGTTAGTATTCTCACCTCTGCATGTAATCTCAAACAAGTGATATTGAGAATTACGAAGGGATTGCTGCACTACTGGAGATGGATTCCTTCAAGTGAGATGGTAAACCAAAGCCCCAACTTGATCTTATGAAAAATATATTTTAGAGAAGGACATGGATGTTTCCTTTAGTGTGGTGACTGATATTTATCCATTAAGCTGTATAATCAACAGCCTGAATCTGTCATCATCATAGTACTGTTTGTTGCCCCGTGCTGCTCAATTTCCTACAATATATTACACTTGGAAAATACTTCGGTTATAAAGTATTTTGAGACGCTGGAGGTTATGAAAAGCGGACTGTGAATGCAAGTTCCTTCTTGATTATATTTAAACATTTATCAACTATTTACTCAAAAGTTGAAGTTTTGATGATTTTCCATTGCTTGCTCAGCCACTATGGGGGTATATTTGGCTCAGATGGCTGGATGACATTTACGATGCAGAGTGATGCCATCAGTTTCTGCATGGGCTGAAGTTATCATGAAGGACTGTCCTTCTCAACATCTTCCCTCACTTGAGGTATGGTGACCTTCAGATTTAACTACCACCAGTTGTCTGCCTTTCTCTAATAAGAGAGAATCCACCTGGGAGTATGACAACCTAGCCTTTACTTGCTTACTCACCATCACTCACTGCAGGACATCTTGGTATATACAGTTGTGCACTATGTTGCTGAGATGGTAGTGAAATACAAGAAAGCAAACTGGGTAACCCATGGTTGCAGGAAACTATGCCTATGTCTGAAGATGAATTCCTGAGAAATGTCAGATATCAGCTGAAGGACTTTATCTAATACTCACTTGGTATCTAAAAGTATTACATATCACCACCTGTCTTTAGTTAAGGGCAGCACGGTGGCTCAGTGGTTAGCACTGCAGCCTCACAGTGCCAGGGATCCAGGTTCAATTCCAGCCTCAGGCGACTGTCTGTGTGGAGTTTGCACATTCTCCCCGAGTCTGCATGAGTTTCCTCCGGGTGGCCCGGTTTCCTCCCACAGTTCAAAGATGTGCAGGTTAGGTGGATCAGCCATGCTAAATTGCCCGTAGTGTTCAGAGATGTGTGGGTTATAGGGGGATGGGTCTGGGTGGGATGCTTCAAGTGACGGTGCGGACTTGTTGGGCCGAAGGGCCTGTTTCCACACTGTAGGGAATCTAATCTAATCTAAATTCCAGTGAGGACAGGAAACAAGAGGAGGGATACTAATTGTGGCCAGCAGTGAATAGCAGGAGACTTTTACACGAAGGATTAAAAGTTGTAATTTCAAAGGCTTTTTGGGCGTGAGAGTAAGTTCACCAAATGAAAATCAGGCTCCATAGTATATTAAGACAACCCAGAGGCTGGGTTTGGCTGAGCTGCACCTATAATTATCAATTCATTGTCTGAGTAGTATATTTTGCTGAGCATTACTTACGTAATTAAATAAAATGAATATCAATATCTACATCGGTGTTCAAACTTCTCTCACTCACTGTGTGGCAATTTGTTTTAATATTTTATGATACGACTATGCTTCTGTTGTTAACAAGTCTCTTTCACAGGGTGAGGTGTCTCGAAGAGTCAGCAGGTGATATTGTCACAGTTGGATTTTGACAGTCTCTTTAAGCATTACTGTCGAGCTGATTGAAGGTGAGAAATGGAAAGCAAACAGGGGTCAGGTTTTAGCTTCCCACAAAAGACATCCAGCTGACACTGATGACTTAGTGATGGAGACTGTTGTTCGGAGAAGGAACTGAGGATCAGTCGGGCAGAGTTGACACTTGCTGACAGATGGTGGTTGGAGACTGAGTCTGATTATTTTCATTTCTGTTCATGTGCACAGTCTTCAAGTAGAGCAATGAAAAGTGAGGAACAAATTGTTTGAGGGATGTGGATTTCCTGACAGGTGGGTAATTATTTGTTACACACATGTATACATGGACTTTAGTAATGGCATAGGTTCAAGTTTGAGGTGCTTTCAAATACTATTGTATACGGACAGTGAAAAATAGACTTTTTCATACATCCAGTTGAATTACATTTTCTTGATAAATGAATTTTCTACAGCTCTGACATGATGTATTATATTCTTAGCCCAAACGAGCAGACTACATACATCTAGCTTCATTTAGATTTTAATGTTTGTCTGAAAAATTAATGTGAGCACAAGAACTGACAGCAATAACCTAATAGCAATGTAGATCACCCATTCATATATGTCAAAAATCCTGCTATTTGCAAACATCATATCTGACACTCACATAGGACAAGTACAAGTTCTTACACTGGAATCATATTGTACAGATACATGTTTCAAACTGGATATTATAGACAATGAATTCCCTGAGAATTTTGCCCCTGGGACAGATGAGGGTGGATATGGTGTGGGTGGGCATTAATTAGGGGATTAAAAGGCTAATTCAAGACTGAAATTTTCTATTCAGCCAGCAGATCTGATGATTAATGGGTGAGATCCCCGGATTTCAGGCAGGGTCTGAGAATCTTCCGAAATGCCTGGGCTCAGCTGTAGCCACTGGCAACCTTGTAAAAAAAGACTTCAATTAAGTCTGAGGGCAAAGGCCATTTTGTAATTTAAAAGTTATGAAAGTTGTACAGAAGAGGCGTTGCTCTCTTTCTCATTCAATTGAATTGTAGTTTCTTTCTGGGCTAGATGCCTCTCTAGTATTTGGCCCTCTAATTTCAAAAGCCTGCGAGTCAGTGGCCTGCCATTCTATTCCTAATAGCCCAATTCAGGGAAAATCATTGCCCAGTATTTCCATTATGTTGTGGGAAGTGATTTTAATTTGACCTCAATGACTTGGCCTGAAGGACAAATTCAACGTCAGTTGTAAAGATCTGGGAATAGGATGAAGAAATATTGATGGATGCATTTAAAGCCAAATGAACTCAAATCCAAGAACTGGTAGTTTTCTTCCTCAATTTCAGTAGTTACAAATTGCTCACAACATATTGGCGATAGGCTGTATTGGTTCTAAGGTGTCTACCTTGAAAAAGGGTTTAGTATTGTAAATGAGATCATATAGGGTGTGGGGTTAGGAAGGACAAGCGTACTCAAAAGACATAGTTGACATCAGAAAGCACCAGGAAGGAGGTAGGAATTACAAAAGATTGTCGTAAACTGAATGAATTACATTCAGAATATTTATGAAAAGATACTATCAATACTTACCTACTCACAAAAGATAAGAGCAGAAGTATTAGCCTCTAACTTCAGCCTGAAGTGGTGAATGGATGATCTATCTTGGCCTCACCTGAGAACCTCCGCATTACAGGTACCAACCTTCAGTAAATCTGATTCACCCTCTATGCTATCAAAAATGTTTGAAGTCTCTAGATACCAAAAAGACTTGACAACATTGCAGCAACAGTACTGAAGACCTGTACTTCGAACTGAAGAAGGGTCCTGACCTGAAACGTCAAGCGTTCCTGCTCCTCTGATGCTGCTTGGCCCACTGTGTTCATCCAGCTTCACACCGTGTTACCTCAGATTCTCCAGCATCGGTAGTTCCTACTATCTCTGTGCTTAGAGCTAGTTCTGTTTCTAATGGAACTGTTCTAGTGTAACTATAACATTAACATCTACTCAGCAATATGAAAACTATGCCTGATACATCAAAAAAAGTCAAACTGAACTCAGCCAACTACTGTCCCACCAGGCTATTTTCGATCATCAAATAAGTGGTGGGAGGGGTAATCAATGGTTATATCAAGTGGCACTTACTCAAACAATAACCAGCTCATTGATGACCAATTTGAGTTCCACTAATATCAGTCAGTTCACAATGTCATTGGATCCTTGGCTAAAAGATGGGTAGGAGAGTTGAATCCAGAAATGAGGTAATAGCAATTGCCCTTGACATCAAGGGGGCATTTCAGTGAGTATGACATAAAGGAACCCTAACAAAACTAGAATCACAAAAATAAGAATTGTGGGATATCTAAGGAGGTCTGGCAACATCTGTGGAGTCAACATTTTGGGTCCAGTAACCTTTCAGTTCTGAAGAAGTGTCACCAAACCTGAAACATTGACTTTGCTTCTTTTCCACTGATGCTGCCAAGTCTGCTTAGTTTTCTTTCCAGCAAGTTCAGTGGTTTTGTTTTATGGTCCATTTGCATTTTTGTTAGAATTAGTGGGAATCAGGGGGTACCTCTCTGGTTGGAGTCACATCTCATACAAAGGAAGGTGGAAATCAGTAATCATAGCCTAGAATATTAATACAGAAGTTCTTCAAAGTAGTGCCCTCGGCCTAAATATCTTCAGCTGCTTCATCACTGATCTTCCCTGCATCATAAATTTAGTTGTGTGGATGTTCCTTGATGATTACTAAATTTATGACTCCTCAGATAATGATAGTCTGTGTCCAAATCCAGCTAGACTTGGGAAACATTCAGGTTTGACATGATAACTGTAAATTAATATTCAAATGACCCAAACTCCAGGAAATAATTTAACCACCACTCCTTGTTGTTCGTAATCAACATCCCAGGGTAACCATTGACCAGAAGCTAAATTTGACCAACCATGTAAAAGTGTGGTTGTAACAGCACATCAGAAGTTGGGGATTCCATGCTGTATAACTCACCTTCTGTCTCCCCACTGCCTGTCTACCATCTATAAATCAGGGGTGTGATGAATTATTTTCCAACTGCCTGGATGAGCACAGCTCCAACAACATGTTAAGAAACTCCACACCACTCAAACAAAGCAACCCTCTTAATTAGTACTGTGTCCACTACGTTCAATACACACACGCTGCACCACTAATGCACAGCGGCAGCAATTTATACCACATACAAGATGCAATGTTGTAACTTACTAAGCCTCCTTTGACAGCACCTCCCAAAATGCACAACCTCTGCCATGTAGAAGCATAGCTACATGAAAACATTACCACCACCCGCAATTTCCTCTTGCAGCCACTCACCATTCTTTTCATGTCATAGGGCCAAAATCCTGGAATTCGCTCTCTAACAGCACTGTGAATATACCTGTAGCCAATCCACTGCAATTCAAGAAGGCAGCTCCCATGACCTTTTCAAAGGCAATTTCAGAAGGGGAATAAATTCTGGCCCCGCCAGCAGTGCTTATAGTCAATGAAAAGATTAATCCATGCTGAAGTAAGTTCTTGAAAACTCCAGTATTCAACAAAGTTTGATTTTGCCATTTAAATGTACCTTGTAGGATAATTCAGTTTTGATAATCTTCATATTTGCTATTTGTTCCCTCATTTGTTTGCAAAATCTATTGGTGTGAATTGAAATAAAAACTGCTGCTCTTCAACCTAAGTGTGCTTTACACCTCATAGCCCACAACTAAATCAATAAATGCATAAAGCTCTTGTAATTTAGTCCTGCTGTCATCTATCCCACACCCAGTGAGACATTTGGTTCAAAACCTTGTTTCTTTCTCCATTGTGGCAAGTTCCACATCAGTTCGGCTTTGACATACGCTACATCAGCAGTTTGGAATAATGTTTGTTTTTGCCTTTTTACGTTGGCAGGTACTTCCTCTGCTTCTGCCATTTTTTAAAAATAAAATTCTCAAATAAATCATAACGTGATCAGATTATAATTCATTATGGAGCAAGTCACGCTCCAGTAATTGCTACTATCAGGCATATTTGATCCAGTGGATGATTATATTTTACTTCCTCAATCTCACCAGAGCTCCATTTGTGGAAGCTTCTGAAGAGTAAAATATTATAGCTTGGAAACAGAAACATAAACTGATTGAACGCTTTTATTAAGTTTCGTCCTTCTCTATTTTAATAGAAGCAAGAGCAGATGTTTAAATTAATAGCTTAATTTTTTTGTTGAAATTGTGATCAAATATTGAGTGTGTTGGGGGAGGGCAAGGAACTCTCACAATGGAGTGCAGTTTGAGGACCAGGCAATTTTTAGATCTGGGCCTCTTTCCAATATAGAAAGTTACTCTACCCACTGAAGCTGGAAAGATGAACAAAACAATGGACCAGGAGCCCGAGGCCACTCAAATACAAGGGATCCAACTTTGGCATAAAGTTAGCAACTTGACTGAGAGGAGTAGAAGCTGTTGATCTTAGAATGGGTTGGTGAGGTTCAATAATGCCTGTCACGGGCAGAACAAGCAAATCTGTCCCTCTGGGTAGACAAGAGTACCACACACAGTCCTTAACATGACTAGGACTTTACTGGCTGATTCATGACCGTGGAAGCTGGTAAATGGGTTGAGGTGATCTCTCTCCCAGTTCCTACTTGTGACATCAATAACATCAAAAGCTTTTGACTTACCAGCTTATCCTCCAGCTCTAGGGGCAGGTAGGTTCCTCATGATGTTCTCTGGTAAGTGAAAAGGGTCAGAGATTAGGGCATGTCATTCAGAAATGCATCCAGAATGGGGCATAATACAAACACAGTATCTTTTTTTTTAATTCATTCATGGGGTGAGGGCATCACTGACCAGGTAGCATTTATTCACCATCCCTAATTTCCCGGAGGACAGTTTAGAGTCAACCACATCGCTGTGGGCCTAGAGTCACATGTAGGTCAAACCAGGTAAGGATAGTAGTTTCCTTCCCTAAAGGACATTAGTGAAGCAGATGGGTTTTTCCAACTATCAACACTGGATTCATGGTCATCATTAGATTCCTAATTCCAGATATTTAATGAACTCAAATTTCACCATCTGTGGTGTCAGGATTCAAACCTGCATCCCCAGAACATTACCTGGTTCCCTGGATTAACAGTACAGTGATAATAACACTAGGCTATTGCCTCGGGAAGTCTCAGGTTTTGTTGGTCACCAAGCAGAATTCACATGACACAGGCATTTTGACATCTGATGTACATTTTATTAAAAAGTCATTATTATGGTCCCACCTTCACCCATTTCATTCTCTGCCACATATGAAAGGGGTTGAGCCTGAGGTTTTAAGTTTTGATATCCTTAATCTTTCGTTCAAAACCCTGGAAACCAGTATGCACAAGCATCATCTCCATAAGTAATAACATTTTCTGGATCAAATTATTTGTGTGATTCTTCATAGATTGAGGGATGTGCAAATGCAGTGTGCAATAAATTGTTTAAAGGTTTGATGACAATTAAAGGAAGTGTCACAATGAGAGAGTAGACTGTACGTTCTGCAAGTTTTAGAAAAGGTGCAAAAAGAGCTCCAGCCCTTTAGAAATCTTTGCAGTATCTGCTGAGTTGAAGATGTGACTGTCAAAAATCAAGAGAAAAGTATCCCCATAATGTAGGCTGGAGAGTGCAGTTGACTGAAGTTGTCACTGGTTGTGCCAAGACCGTGGAACAAGTTAACAGCAGGTACCCTCTGCAGCAGATGGCATAGCTCTGTATCTGTGACTTGACTATCCCAGAAGCTATGTGGACACATCCCTGCAGCTGGTGTCAGTTATAAACAATTCCAAGCAAGAGCTGGCAATGAATTTTAAAGCTGTGGAGCACAGAGCAAGATATGGGTTCTGAAAATATCCTCCCATTCCTGCGATATCTTCATTATCATGATCATATTATACTCCAATCAAATTATTCCGGTAGGATTATCACACTAATATCTTCCTGATACAATGGAAAATATTTGGGTATGTATTATTTTATAAAAGGAATAGATATAACTATTCCAGTTAAACTTTGAGATTGATTTAATCTCAGTTAAATTTTCCATAAATATTCAGCGTTATATTCATCTTTAAAGATGATTATCTTTGTAAATAAATTAGATTTTTTAAAGCAAAATATTGGTCTAATATTAGTCTAATATGATGAAATTTCATAATGGGGACGGGAAAGAATTATTCATATAGAATCCTTACAGTGTAGAAAGAGGTCATTTTGGCCCTTTGGGCCTGCACTGACTCTCTGAAGACCATCCCATGCAGACCTATGTCCCCACCCCATTCCCATAAATACCATGGTTAATCCATCTAAGCTGCACATTTCTAGTCACCACAGACAATTTGTAATGGGCAATCCATCAAATCTACACTAAAACTGGAGCACCCGGAGAAAACCCATGCAGACGCGGGGAGAAAGCGCAAACTCCACACCCAAGGCTGGCATCGAATCTGAGTCCCTGGCGCTATGAGGCTGAAGTGCTAACCACTGAGCCAGTGTGCCAACCATTCTATATTTGTATTCTATGTGGTATTTGATGCATCACATTGTATTTAATGTTAAAAGTTATTGTTTCTCACATTGCATCTTATTCCCTTCAATTTATTGGTGAATTGTAAATTTAGAACTATCCCTTTGGTGTGAAAAGCATTGCATCACTATCCTTTATCAATAGATTCATTGAACAGTTTTAGGAGGTTCTTTCACTTGCTTTATAGAAACTGAACTAACTCTCCCTTCTTATAACAATATATTGTCTTTTGATGGTCAAAAAGAAAAGCACAGAATTCCACATTGGTCAACGGTCCATAATTAAGAAGGCTGTAAATAAAATAGTTACTTCACATGTTTGCTTTGAGCAAGTGAGACTGATGCACCTATTGCCCTCTTTTCAGTCTCTTGCAGTTGGTCACAACAAAAGATTAATTTCTCTTTGTCATGACGCAATACATCTTTCCAAGCAAATAAATTTAAGTAATTTTACTGTAAACTATAAGTAGACAATCAAACGGCTTTCTTGTCTTCAACCCAAAAAAAATGAAGATATGATGTCAATTATCTGAACTTCATGCAGTCACTTGATCCCTCTTGCAACACAGGTACAAGCCTAAAATTGGACAGTGTCCAGAATAAAATCATAATCTAATTAGAGCCCAAGATAATAAAATGTGAGGCTGGATGAACACAGCAGGCCAAGCAGCATCTCAGGAGCACAAAAGCTGACGTTTCGGGCCTAGACCCTTCTCTGATGAAGGGTCTAGGCCCGAAACGTCAGCTTTTGTGCTCCTGAGATGCTGCTTGGCCTGCTGTGTTCATCCAGCCTCACATTTTATTATCTTGGAATCTCCAGCATCTGCAGTTCCCATTATATCTAATTAGAGCCCTTTGAATATCCATGTCGCATAAGGTTTTAACCTGTGGATCTGTGACCATGGTTGGTGAGTTGCTTTCATGGATGCAGTCAGCACTAGTGAAAAACGTTGTTTATTTTTAAAGAATCTCAATTTTCTGGAGCTTGTTTTCCAGTCAATGTTGTCAACCAGAAACTTTTCTTCTTAGGAAAGGGGGAAGGAGTGAAGGATGGAATGGGGGAACAAACATTCTCAGCTGATGCTCACTTCTGTTTCCTTAATTCAACATTGCTATCTCTACCAGATAAAAGATCTTTGAAACAGAAGATGTTTGTATGTCTATGTCTGTGAAGCTGATTGTTTTCAGGCACATAATTGCAATAGATGTTGCATCTCAAAAGTGTGAAGATTATCCAAAAGGTGTAAATGAAATTGGAGATGGGGCCTTACAGAATTGCCTTTGGATGTGGAGGAGACATGAAGGAGTTTAGTGGGGTGGACACTGGCTGGCTGGATTATAGCAAATGTTAATTTTAGTTTAGACTTCTGTATCAATTTCATGAAACTATGTCAAACTGTATGGCCATTTTAAGTCAATTTTTTGGCTACTTTTGAGAACAGTTCCCACCCATGCAAGTTTTCAGGTACTGAATCAGCTGAAAATATGCATGGATCAACAGTCTGTATTTGATAATATCGTGACAAGGTGTATCATGTGTTTGTGTGTGTGCATATGTGTGTGTGTTAAGTATACCATGCATCATCTTGACTCAGTGTTAATATCCTTCTATCTGTCATAGATTGTAGAATTAATTTTACTGGCATTTGTGAGGTTTGTTTGAAGGCAGAAATCACTAGGAGCTATGTTGCATCAGTTCCCCAACTGGGACATTTTATACACGGTATATATGGTAGGGCTAGAGTCAAACAGGCTGCCTGCTTCCAGGCTAAAATGATATTAAAACAACAGATAAGAAAGATAATCTGGGAGTTCCATCACTATTGTTGATGCTAGCTTTTAGATCTGTATTTATGCAATGAACCGTATTAAAATTCCCTGACTAGCATGATGTATTCTAGGCTTGTCTCTGTAGATCATTGGTCCAGCCGTCTAGATACTAAACCAATCACATAATTGGTATGTTACTGCCTCCAGCTCTCAATCCTTGAAGTTTTCAGCAGAACAGTGATAATTTTATTTTGTTTCTGCAGAACTAAAATGCAATGGTAATGAGTATGTTAATCAGACATATTAACAGATTGAATTTTAAGAGTGTTATTTTGTCTGAAAATACTCAATGTTAGTTTTTGCCAATGAAGGTGGCAATATTTTTGCTTTATATAGAGGGTTATTGATAGAAACTGCTGTGGTGCCAAATCCTGATAGAATTATTCAGATAATGTCAAAGCTTTGAAAAATTGATAATTACTCTACGAAAAAATGCATCAAAAACAAAATATTACAAATAAATGCAGGAAGTGTTCACTTAAAACAAAATTAACAGAAAATGCTAGTATAGCTCAGCAAGCCACTAAAAATCTGTGAAGACAAAAACTGTTAAAGCTTCAGATTATTTGATTTTCACCAAAACATTATCCTATTTGAAATGTTACTTTTGAAGTCTTAGCTGCTTACAATCTTAGTTAATTAGAACTGGGTGCAATATTCAGCCCCATCTCCAGCCCCACAGGATGGGTGAGAGCAGGGTAGAGGTTGTTCTATATATAAACCATCTGTAATTTGTTCTTACTCCATTGTTAATGCCCCAACTCCCAATGTAACCCAAGGTGCTTTGAGGGGCAAATGGGTAACCTGCTTTTGAGAGGCGGATCATAATTTAGTTAAGATAATAAGGCCAACAGATCTCAACAGACTTTTATGTTTAACAGCTGGAGACCGGGTGCTCCAGGGATTGAGAAATTTGATAGCGGAAGGATGAGGAAAAGAAATAAGGTCCAATGATTAAGTATTTACCACTACTGTTTGTGAGATTGGAGGAACAAAATTGTTTCTTGCCTGGCTACCCATACTAACGTCATTGTAATTATCCTGCAATTGGTTAACAACTCTGCAACCCACTCTTCATCCTCAACTTCTCCAACACCATGATTTCTAGGCTGACTCTTCAGGTAAAATTTGACAAGTCTGCAATGTCTTCCTCACTTGTTTTAGCTTCCTTCTCATCCCATGCAACAACTCTTTCAGTGAAGTCTCTCAATCTGCTACAAATGATGCTCCACTACTAATTTTGACTTATCTGGTTTTGTGACAGCTACAATTTCTGCCCTTCTATGACACCCTAAATATCATGGTTGGTCACTTGCTTGTGTTATTCAAAATGTGATTTTTTCTTTTCTCCTCTTTTTAAAGAAATCTCTTATTTCCGCTTTTAAGTTACTTAGTGTGAGAAAGAAATTAATTTGTCTTGATTAAAGGCTTTGATCTGTTGCACAAAAAGTAATAATGAGCACACTTTTAAAGCACATGGTTGTCAATATGCTAAGTTCTAAGATGTTGATACTTTTCCAGTTACTACAAACTATTTTGTCTTGGTGCATTGCAATGTATCTTTTACTTAAAATATAGTATTTGCCTTAGCTCAATGTTTGATCAGTAGCAGTTAATAAACTGCAGGTTCCAGCCAAAGACTTTTTCCCCAAAAGTGTGCCCTCCTTATAACATCTGAAAAAATATGTTATGAAACATTTTGACTTCAAAATTACGGAAATCGTAATAAAATTCAACTTGTCGCCATACAGTTTGTTCCATTCTTTATTGCCTCCACACTATTGTAATACTTAGATATTTAGAATATACTTTCTATACATACAGCATGAGGACAAAATATTTCAAATTGAAAATTACAGGAATTCAGTATTTATCTATACAGCATGTTCTGCACTGAGGTACCTCAAAGACATTTCAATTGTTTTGATACTTGCTCTGTATATTCTTTGACAAGCATACAACCTGAGGAGTTCTACAAAGCTTTCAACTTTTTGGCACATAACCTGAGCTCACACCCAAGTACGGTACAAAAAAGTGTCTCAAATTAATCTACCAGCCAACAAGTCTTCCAGCTAGGTCAGCTCTTAGCAAAATCATATTCCAAACGTTTGTGTCAATAGCTGCCTATGATATTGACAATCGATTGCTATGATATGACAAGAATTCATGCCTGTGAATCCTAGCATTGATTCTGACTTTAAATTGATTTTCTAGAACTTGGTAAATATTGTTTGTTTCTTTGCAAACATCATTTAAAATGCTAGAGTATACAATTCTTCTCAAACTATAATTCCTCAAAGAGAGACAAAGTTTTACAGACTGTCTCTGTTTTTCTGTCATGTATTTGTTTATAAAGTGAAGATTCATTGTCTCTTTGAATAATTGAAGTCAAATGCAATGTTTCTGGAATACCAGTCCATGTACAAATGTTCTTCTATTCTCACTGTGTCATTTTGTGATGTCTGAAAATTTGCCAGTAAAAATCTGTGTTGTCATTCTTTATCTTATTTTTTATTTTTTTTACTTATTTGATCAGTTTCTCTGTTGTAGCTTTAAAAGTTATTGCTTTCTTTTATTCCTTCCAGTTTTGGTAGCAGCTACGAAAATTGCAGGCGAATGCAATGAATGTTCAATAATATAAACAGCTGTAGGACTCACAAGTCTACTTGACCATTCTCAGAGTCATGCCTTAAATCCATCTTCCATCTGATCTTCATATTCTCTTAGTATCCAAACATTTATTGATGTCAGACTTGAGTAAACTCAATAAATAGAAGATCCGCAATTCTCTGCAGTGGAGAAGTCCAAAGATTCAAAACCTTCTGAGTCAAAAAATTTCTTCTTCTCTCAGTCCTAATTGACTGGCCTATTTTCCAGGGACCATGGACCCCAGTTCTAGAGGCTTAAGTCTGAAAAAAAACACCCCACATCCTGTCCAGCCCTCTTAAAATGTTATGTTTCAGCGAGATCATCTCTCATTCTTCTAAATTCCCAACAATGTGTATGCCTTTTACTCAATCCTCCAACATAGCTCAAAGCTGCCATTCCACAAATTAATTTGACAAACTTCCTCAAAGACAAGAGAAAAAAAAACCCTGCAGTCATGCTGCCCTCTCAATACATCCAAATATTAACCTTCAATTGACAGTAGGTGACTTGAGGAGTTCTTTGCAAATGTAAAGATTGGGGTCCAAGGACATTATTGAAATCTGATCTTCAATTTTAGTTCAACTTTTTGCAATAAGATTCTTGGGTTAAAATATCACTACCCGTATGATACAGTCCGAGCATACCCTATAAGTTAGCCCTTGGAACATATACCATCAAAACTAGATTTTTGTTAAGGTTTGAAGTTTATTAACAACACTAAATATTTAAAATCAAAACCGAAAGAACTGCAGATGCAATAAATCAGGAACAAAAGCAATGTTGCTGGGAAAGCTTGGTAAGTCTGGCAGCATCTGTGAAGGCAAAAATAGAGTTAACGTTTCTGGTCCGGTGAGGAAGGGTCAGTTGATAGAAAAGTTCCTGAAGTGCTGGCGAAGAGAGCTAATATTGTGGGTTTATGACTAGGAGTATAAACATTGAGGCCACAAGCATGCCTTTGTTTACAATAAACAAGGGCTGATTTTAGATTAGGAAAAAAAAATAACCCAGAGATTGGAAGTTTTTAAGACAGTTTTAGAGGAGGCCGAACTGAGATAAGAGGCAAATGTAGAGTATAATTCTCTGAGGCCCTGAATAACTTGCAATGGTATGTCGATTTGGGAAGAAAGTGGAATGTTTTAAAAAATGATATTTTTGATATAAGAAGAAATCTCCCAATTTTGCACCCAACATTTGAACGGCAAGATGAGAATCTCATTGTTGAGCAATAAGAAGCTTATTTGCAGGCAATAACACCCTATATTTCTACCTCATTATTATATCATATTAATGAAATTCATTATTCTCCCATCTGCTGAATGAAAGCTAAATGGTGATAAGACCCAACATGAAATTGGTGGCTCCAGCTCACCATTAGCTCCTCTGGTATCCATCTTGGATGGCAGCCTCAGTATCTCAGGACATGACCCAATTGATAGCCTACACACCCATCCAAAGACATTGACCTTGGAAGTATACCAGCCTTTCCATATCATCATGGAACATCTCTGACCGACTTTATGTACAATTCTCAACTTCAATTTTGGATTTCGTAGTGCACCTACACCTTTTGTTACAAGGCTCCTGCAAAGCCACTTTGCGTGCTATGAAGGGCACTCATCACAGGCATCAAAACATGGTCTACCTCAGGGCTTTTCTTAGCACTCACTCATTTTGTGCCGACTTGGATCTTTACAGAATTTCTGCCTTGCCTTGACTTGCCTTTCTGAGTTTTATTGTCTCATTTTGAGCTAACATGCCTTTGGTACTTCGGTTTTGCCTTGTCTTTTCTTGCAGACACTAAAACCAGGGAGCTTGTCATGGCTTTCAGCAATGATCAGACAAGAAGGTGAACATGTTGAATGCCACATCTACAGCATGTGTTCACACAGCTAACACACTGTACTTTAACCAAATGGCCGTGCTTCAAGTACTGAAGTGTGTAATCCTCAGTCAAGTCAAAGGGGAATGTCATCAGTCAGGAAGTTATTACACATTCAATCAGGGGCAGCATCTGATTTCAGTCCAAAGACTGGGCAAAGTCAATCAATCACATGAAGCAGTCAAGCTCAGAATTTCCATATCACTATGGTACAGGAAGTGACTACAGTCAATACAAAATGTCAAGGACCATCAGTCGAGGGATTAATAGTAAATCAGTTGTGTAGCTGCACAGAGGCAGGTCAGAGGTTAAGGCACTCATCAGTCAGAGATGGTTCTCCGAATCAATCAGAGGATTGGGTTTAGAAGATCTGTTCATTAAAAGTCAAGCAGATTATCAAAGATGTCCCCTGTGTGGGGAAGTTGGGAAAGTCAATTTTGTGGATTGGAGGTAGCATGTTGAGATGCAAGGAGGGCAATGATTGTGACAGGAGGCAGCTCAATGTAAAAGTGTGGAAGATGATAACGCATTGGATGACCTGGGTCACTGAAGGAAGGTGGGGTCACTGGCAGTGACCACCATCTTGGCTTTGACAGTGCATCACGACTGTTGGCTTGGCTGAAATTTAGACTGGGAGATACCAATTTAGATTTAGACTTAGATTTTAGTGTCACATGTTCCAAAATACCATGAAACGCTTTGTTAATGAGCGGCACCGGCAGATCACAACAAACAAAGGGTGTGCAGATCAATAGACTTAGAGGCATACAGGTTACATTGCAGGATACATTACTTGAGGCTAGAGTCTATTCAACAATCTGATAACAGCCAGAAAGAAGCTGTTCCTACTCCTGCTTGTGCTTTGTTCAGGTTTCTGTACCTTCTGCCTGACGGAAGAGTTTGTAGGAGGTCATTTCAGGGGTGCGATGGGACTTTGATGATGTTGGCCACCTTTCCACAGCAGTGAGCCTTGTAAATGTGGTCCATGGATGGAAGGTTGGTTTTTGTGTTGGTCTGGGCTGTGCACACCACCTTCTGTAGTTTCTTTCGGTCCTGGGCAGCTCAGTTGCCACACCAGGTCGTTATGCACCCGGACAGTATGGTTTCAATGATGCATCTATGAAAGATGGCGAGGGATAAATTTTAAAAATTGGGTGTAAACATGTGAGATCTCAGCTGCAATTGACAGGGGGGTGTAAGGAAGAAAAGTCTTGGGAGTCACCTCGTGAAGCATGGCTTTGCGTTTCTTCACATCTCTCATGCAAATTGCAGAAGTGCAGTGGGAATAGAAAAGGGTTGCAGCTGCCACAACGGCAGTGTGTGGAGTAAATGTTTATTTTCTCTCTTGGAGAACAGGCTGTACTTGGGAGTGATGTGAGGACTTTTAAGAGGCAATTACATTAATCAAGCACTTACACAGTACAGATTAAACACAGGGGTAATAATAATAGAATTCTCCATGGGAAAAGAAGGCTCTTGAGGTGCAGTGGTACTTGCCCTACCTTTAAGGCAGGAGGTCAGGGTTCAGGCTCCACCTGTTTTAGAGGTGTGTAGTAACACGTCTGAACAGATTGATTAAAAATACCTCTTAAAAATATTGATGTGAACCGCATGCAGTGATTATGTAGGGTACAAATCCTGACCAAGCAGTCTTCATCTTGTCATTGTTTAATGCAAGTTGATCACCATTAGGTGTGAGAAGTACAAGTGATGAGACAATCAGCTTGTTATGTGGCTGTTTTCATCAACAGCAACTGTCCATCATTGTACAAGTTGTTTGTTAACAACAGTAACACATTTTAGAAGTCTGTATTAGGTACCTTGGAAGCTGCCTTGATGTCTATATCCTTTATAACTCTCAGGTCTTGCTTCATTTTAAGGGCTGGAAGACTTACAAAGATGGTCACTAGGCAACTCTGGCTATTTCGGCAATCGTGGCTGATGTCTCTGTTACAAGACCCTTCAGTGAGAAGAATTATAGCCAATTTTTTCACCAGTGCCATTGCAGAGCCAAAAATAGGCGTCCTGAAGATGATGTTCTGATAGTTGGATCTTTCTGTAGGCAATGGTATACTTGTAGTACACACCAGACTGTGTGCTGCAAAATTTTTGAATAGTGTTGCAGCAGGCAATACACAATTGCAGCAGGAAAAGAGAGGCTGTGAGGAGCCGGGAGAATGACAACAATCTCCTGAGGGGGAAACTAAGGACGTTGACCTCAAGGAACATCATTTTTCAGCATGATAGAGCGTTGCAGTATCACTCGCAACCAGCCAAACAGGGCTCAACTGGCACTCGCTTACAATATATGCTTGAGGAATGCAACAGGCCAGCAGCATCAAAGGAGCAAGATTTTTGATGTTTCGTACCTAGACCCTTCATCAGTCCTCCGAAGTGGCCTGACCTGCCGTGTTCTTCCAGCTCCACACTGTACTGACCCTGATGCCAGCATCTGCAGTTCTTGCTGTGTACAATAGATGCTTGTTGTGTGAAGTGATCATTTATTGACTGTAAATTTGCTGCAGCTCTAAAGGTAAGTAGTACCTGTTCATTCTCAGAAGCCAATGCAACAATTTCTTTTTGTTTCATAGAGCTGCGCAGCACAGAAACTGACCCTTCGGTCAAACTTGTCTATACTGACCAGATATCCTAAGTTAATCTAGTCCCACTTGCCAGCATTTGGCCCATATTCTTCTAAAACCTTTCTCTTCATTTACCCATGTAGATGCTTTTTAAATGTTGTAATTGTACCAGCCTCCACTACTTTCTCCACCATTCCACACATGGGCCACGCTCTGCATGAAAAATTGTCCCTTTTCCCTTAGGGCCTTTTAAATCATACCCCTCTGACCTGAAGTTCTTTGTTTTTCCTGTTGTTCAATAAAAAGTTAAAGTTTTCCATTGTTTGAAAGCTTTCTAACATGTGATGCTCCGGCACTGAACGATGGCAAAATCCTATGCTATGCTGGGTTTGAGGGAAACAGTAGCCTTTCCTTTGGCAAAATCTTAACATAGCATGATGCTGTGGACCTGTACACTGTCTCATTTGGTTCATTTAGCTGCAGCTATTATGACAGGTGAGGATGTAAAGTTGCAATGATGTGAGCTTGTATTTGCAGTGAAATATCATCCGTGCCACATCTGTGATGTCAGCAGCTTTTCCTCCTCATTTCCCTTCCACAATGTGTCCTGTGAAAGACTCTCTATGGCTGACAGTGACTAACTGGGTGTACAGCTATGCACTAAATGAAGGGTTGGCAGTTCAAATCCTTGAAGGTCCTGGCAGGGGTGTGTACATCCACCACTAGAAGGGGCAAGATGGTGCAAAAATGGCACCAGAAAGACATGATGTTCAAATAGTAAGGTGATCAGCAGAGAACTGTGGGAACTCACAGAGAGAAACCTTCCATAGAACTCCATGAAATTGATACATAGCTTTTGTTGGTTAAAAAAAAAATGCCCATTGTCTCCCTCTTAAAAGAAGTTAAGTTCAGTTCAGGGAAAATCAGCTACCTGGGTGTAAAATTTGAGTATATGAAACTTCCAGACCAAGACTGTTAGTTTAGAAATTAGTAAAGCAACAAGAAAGTATAAGCATTCTGCTGAAAGAGTAATCATGTAAGAGGTTTGTATAATTCACAGGACGGAACTAGAGAGAAGTAGATAAATCAAAATTAAAGAATTTACTTAGGTATTTTCTCCGGATTTGATTAGCTATAAAGTGATGGTGTTGGGAAATAGACTAAACTCCATTTGTTGTACATTTCTGGAGCACTCGAATTGTGTTCCATAATCAAATAGCTTAGTTTGTTTTATTTTACTTTTCCCCTTTGCATAATAAACTTCTATTTTAATTTGAAAGAAAAGACATTTAGATTAGATTCCCTACAGTGTGGAAACAGGCCCTTCAGCCCAACAAGTCCACACCACTCCTTGAAGCATCCCACCCAGACCCATCCCCCTATAACCCACACACCCCTGAACACTTCGGGCAATTTAGCATGGACAATCCACCTAACCTGCGCATCTTTGGACTGTGCGAGGAAACCGGAGCACCCTGAGGAAACTCACACAGACACGGGGAGAATGTGCAAACTCCACACTGACTGTCGCCTGAGGTGGGAATCGAACCCAGGTCCCTAGCGCTGTGAGGCTGCAGTGCTAACCACTGAGCCACCGTGTACCTATGTTTCAGCGAATGACCACCACATTAAACTTTTAAAAAATCTTTCAATTCAGATTTTATTTTGGGATTTAACTCGTCCAATTGTCCAGCTGTTCTCATTCTATATTTAATATTGCCAACCAGGCCAAGAGAAACATTCTTGGGTTGTCATACAGAAACTTTGGGCTTCCCTTCACCTTCCCATATACCACTCCACAATCTGTACATCACTTTCAACTCCTCCCAACTCCTAGCTGCCTCTAACATTTTCCTCATGGCTGACGAACAAAGGGGCATAGAAATTGGAGTAGACCATTCAGCACCTAAAGGCTTTTCTACAATTCAATGAGATCATGGCTGATCTGCAGCCTAGCTTTATAGGCCAACAACTATATAGGTCACCAGATAGACCCTCTTACCTGCAATCTTCAGTTTGTGCCTTCCAATCACAGAAAACACATAGCTTGTGTTGGGAATAAGTGCTAATGTGGTAGGGTGACAGATGTTCTGATATAAATGGATCATAACAATCAGGTTGTTAAAATTCCATTCTCCCAGATTCTGCAATTACACTGTGGACTTTGCTAATTTATCCATTCTACATTTAAATTGAGGCCTTTATGTTAGGATTGTTGTAGAAATGCTAATTTCCTCCATTCGTATTTCTAACAAAGTAATAAAAGCAATTTGCAGTTGCGACTCATTCAGTTAACTACACTGGGGCCTTGGGATGAATAGTCATCTTGAGTTGTGCAAAATTCTAAGATTTATTGTTTCGTATTGATAGATCATATTTTTGGACATAAAATTTATTGGGAACAAAAACACAAACAAATTATATTGCTCTTGCACTGGCGGTTGTAAAATGAATGCTCCTTTAGTGGTTAGGAAGTATAAACTACCCTGGGTAAGCTAGGATCATGCTGCAAATACAGGAAATCAGTGTGTTGAAGACTGCAGAATGGATTAGTGGCAAAATTCAACTTATAATCTGATTCTGAACTCCGCACAGTCTGTACTTCTGTCGTCCCAGTTTGTTTATGTCCAGTACTGGGGCTGATGAAAATTACAGAGAGTTTGTTTGTTGGCAAACATTACCTTTTATTTAACATAGTAAATCGTTTCTAAGTACACAACGTTACTTTATAGAAGACTTCTCTAGAGAACCATTCATGAGTATTCAAATGATTTTATGTCACGTTCCCTCTGATGCAGACTATCTTTATTTATATATTGTACATTAACTCTTTACACTACACATGAGAATAAACCTATGTTTTACTTTGGATCTGCAGTGAACACACTGACACGTTATAATGGCCTTGGTGGTGATGATGTTATAATTGGCTTCGGTATTTGTTAGAAATACAAAATCTCAGAGCACAGAAGGAGGCCACTTGCCTCTTTCTGATTCTCCTGAATCCTTGAGAGAGCTTTCCAACTCATTTGCCTCCTGTGTTCTTTTCTGCAAACATCTGAAACTGCTCTCATTTCAAATATATATCTAAATTTCTCTTCAAACTTATCATTAATCTGACTTTTACAGCCCAGCCTCGTAGTAAATTCCACATTATACCAATGTGCTGTATAAAAAATATCTCCCACTCCCTACTACAGTCCCTGCTCTTTTTGTTCATTGTCTTAAATCAGTACCATCTGTGGTTTGACCTTCTGACAATGGAAGGTGTTTTTCCTTCTCAAAACCCTTACTATTTTGAGTAAAATAGTAAATCTCCCCTAAACTTTACTGCTGCATTGATTACAATACTAGTTTCTCCACTCTCACAACGAAACTAAAATACTCCTTCCTAAAGTATGGTGCACAAAACTTGACAGTCTAGCTGAGTTCCAATTAGTGTTTCGTAAAGTTATTTTGTTTTAAATTCCTTGTGTTTGGCTTCTGTGTTTTTAATTATAAACGCCTGTGAACCACAAACCCTCCTTTCCAACTGGAGGGTGAAACATAATTGGAATTTATTCTGGGTTGTCCAGCGCCAACAGGACAGTGGGGATACTTGACTTCGCCTATAGAGTGAAACAAATAATATTGCTTCACTTGCCAATGGATATCTATTCCTGTGAAACAAATGGGGGCTATTTTGGATAAAATTTCCCAATGCTTTGGGTAGCAGTGCTGGATGTGGGATGTGAATTGAATTAGGTGGGTTGGTAGGACATTGGAATCCTGCCACATTTCTGTTTTCCCCTTAGATAAGTTCTATTTTGAACAGACAACCTCCATTTTCCCACCCTGTTGCCAATCGAGGCCCTTGGTCAATTAATGACCACTTACAGTCCTGTCCCACCTCCGATTGGTCAACAGCTCATGGTTAGAACTTTTCTGATCCAATGTCCTAACTCTGACAAAAGGTCTGTCAGCAGCCAGTCAGCTGCCTGATTGCTGGAAGGTCCAGTGGGCTTTCTAAACTTCAGCAGGCTTCTGTCCTGGAATTTCTCCTGCTGTCAAGAAGATTTCACCCTGTGTATTTTACATTGTTGCCAAAAGTTAAAATTATCACCTGCTTTCGTGAGTCGGTAACCAGGACAAGGACAGAATCATGCCTTATCCACTCAAATAAACTGTTGACAATCACTATAGTTATTGGCATAGAGATCAGAAAGTATATTATCGATTGTTTTCAAAACACAAACGAGAGTACCAAAACTTGACGACAAATCATATCATGCTCTGAATTTACACTGTTTTGTGAATCAGCCATGAAGTAATTTTCAAGCGTGCTACTGCTAAAAGGGTAAAGTTGATTCTGCAAGACTGTGCTGTTGGTGGGGAGTCTCATGCCTTAGTTTGCTTCAGTTTTGTGAATATAAGAGTATCGATGCACTGAGAATAACTGTGCTGAAGCACTAGATTGATGAGAATATCTCTCCAACTATTTCATATTTCCAGCACAAACCCATAGTCCTGGAGGTCTGGACGCAAAATTATGCCGAAAATGAAGCCCTTAAAGAAATTTAAAACCTAATGGTTAATTCATGGAAACAAAGTGGATTGTTTTCTTACTGTGAAAGGCAGAGTCCCGTAGATGCAAGGTCATGCAATTTTCACAGATCAAACAATTCAGTTGACAGCAAAGGAAGGTACATTCTCAGTTTTCCTTTCACCAAGGCACTGAAGCTAAGTAGGGGTCCCTGATATTCTTACCCAACAGTAGTAACAAACTCGTACTTATCTGGGCATGGCAGCCTTTTACAAAAACATTCAAATTACATTGTGATGCACTGATTCAAACTTTTAATTTGCTTAGATCATAATGTATCAAAATGGATTATCACAGAAAAAATATTTAAACTGTTGGAGGAAGACTGGTGCTGAAAAGTCTGCATATATGTGGCAAGTAATTTTTGTAGCCATGTTTTTGAAAATGGGGAAAAGAGGTGGCAAATGTGATCTTTATTGATGACGAGTGGCTTAGGCCTATAGGTATTTATATTTAGGTCTGTTCTAACCTCCATCAAACTGTCTTATATCATTGTCTATATATAATCTGTAACCTTTGGCCTACAGCTCACAAAGATCCAGAAAATTGAAGTTAAATGTTGATGAAAATGTCAATGTTATATCAGGAAAGTCAGCATAGTATTACAGATAACTAGCTAATAACCAAGATTCAGGATGCCTGATCCAGAGGTTCATTCCTAACCCTATCCCTGCAGTTAAAGAAATTCAATTCAGTTTATAAATGAGGTTCAAGTTTCCAAACTGTTGTAGAAACATACCTGGATCATTAGGTCTCTACAGAAGGCAACTATCATCAGTTTGGTGTAGAAATAGTAGGAACTGCCAATGCTGGAGAAGCTGAGACAACAAGATGTGAAGCTGGATGAACACCACAGGCCAAGCAGCATCAGAGGAGCAGGAAGAAAGGCCTCGGCTCAAAATGTCAGCTAAAATACTCCTCAGATGCTGCTTGGCCTGCTATGTTCATCCAGCTCCACGCTTTGTTATCTCGGATTCTCCAGCATCTGCAGTTCCCATTATCTCTGATCACAGCTTTGTTATCATATTTGGTTGATAAACTCTGTGAAGCAGACTGGTTGCCCATCAGTCAAGTGGGTGAATTGGAGCTGGATTTGTGTAGAGTTAAATTGTTGAAGAAAATTTGATCATAGTTGTGCGGTGGCTTTTTTGTTTACGCAATCATTCATTTGTAAAGTGCAGACTAAGTTGATCGGTTCTAAATTGCTCTCAATGGGTCCATGCTAATTCAGTCTCAGTAATGCAGTTTGAATCTTACTGCAACACAATTAACCCCAAAAAGACCACTTGTACTATTACTTCACTATTGTACTTTTTTTCTCTTACATGGTCTTTCTTTGTTCTTTTGGACTTCGTGATCGAGTGTTTTCAGATACATAGATGATGAAAAGTTACATTCAACAAAAAATTGCTGACTTTCAGTATATCAGATAACAAAATTTACATCCAAAATCACTAGTTAATGATGCAAAACTGATTGCTTGATAATTCCCAAAATTCTGCTTTAATAATTTACAGCATTTTCTGTTGTTGTTTTTATAATTTACGATGATTAGATTCATGTGTGGTATGTGTGAGGGTGAGGCAGAGAGGTAAGACCACGAGACATGAAAAAAAATGTAGGCCATTCAGTCCGTTGAGCTTTCTCTGCTATTCAATAAGATCATGACTAATCTGATAACCCTCACCTCTGTTTTCCTGCCCTTTCCTCATAACCCTTGATTCCCTTAGTGATTAAATATGTTTCTATCTCAGCATTGAATGTACTTAATTATGCCCAGCATCGATAGCCCTCTGAGGTTAAAAAAAATCTACTGATTCACTACAAAAGAACTAATTCTTGCTCAACTCTGTCTTAAATATGTGACCCTTTACACAAAGAATATACCTTCGACTCCTAGACTCTTCCACAGGGAGAAACAACCTTTCTACATCTATCCTGGAAAGCCTCCTAAAAGTCTTATTTCAATAAGGTCTCCTCCCATTCTTAAAAACTCCAATCAATATAGGTACTCAACTTCTCCTCACAACAGAATCCCTCAATACCTGGGATCAACTTAGCGAGCATTGTCTGGACTGTGCTAGTACATCTTTCAGTGAAGAAGTGGAAAAATAAATGTACACAGTATTCAAGCTGTGATATGATTAGTGCCTTGTGTAGTTTTAGCAAAACTTTCCTACTTTTGATTTCAATTTACTTTGAAATAAAGGCCAAAGCTCCATTTGCCTTCCTTATTACCTGCTGAACATTTCTTATTTGTAGTGGTACTGACTTTAAAAATTGCAGAATTTGGAGTACCACAAATTTCTTGTGTGCTAAGTTTTGAACCTGATTCTAATCTGTTCTGTTGTCAAGCAATGTTCTATTTGTGAAGCAGGCTCTTTCACTCTCTTGTTCATAGTATTCCGAACTGGTTGACGTTCCCATGGAACATTCACTTTCTCTTTCCCTCTCAACTACTTAACAACTGAGCTCTCATTTTGAGCAATTATATCTTTTGTTAATCAAAATAATTGCATTTATGTCAGACCTTTCGCATCCTCAGAAAATCCCAAAGTGGTTTACAGTTATTAAAGTCCTTACAATGTCTATTGTAGTGTCAGAAGTGCGACAGCAAGGTTGCACACAGCAAACTCTGCAAAGTAGCTTTCACATGAATGACATGGAGAACTCTTTCTGTTGTGCTTGGGGGATTAATATCAGTTGTGATATCAGGAAGATTCACCTGCTGCTTTCCTACTTTAACTAAGGATTGTTGACCTGCACGAATAAGTGGGCATTAGCTTAACAATTTTGCCTAAAGGGCGGAGATAGCAGGAATGCTGGAGAATCTGAGATAACAAGGTGTGGAGCTGGATGAACTTGACCTGCTGTGTTCATCCAGCTCTACACCTTGCCTGAAGGGCAGCTTTATTCAGTGTTGCGCTGAATTATCAACTTAATTTATGTCCTGAAATCTTTGATGAAGTACTTGAACCCCAAAACCTGAATCTGAAGTGTAAGCTTAGACCAGTCTCTTGTCAGTTTCAGAATTTTTATTATTTTTGCGATATGTAATGATTATAACTTTCGGTTCTTTTTAGCAGAGCTAACTAATATACTGCTCCAGTGGTGTCTGTAAATTAATAGCGCTCACAACAGAAGCAAATGTATAATATCTATCAAATGACTGGCAAAGCTCAACATGTAAGACAGTACATTGTCAGATGTTTGTCAATAATGAGGTATGGAGCTGGAGGAACACAGCAGGCCAGGCAGCATCAGAGGAGCAGGAAAGCTGCCATTTTGGGTCTGGACCCTTCTTCAGAAATGAGGAAGGGGTAAGGGGCTCTGAACTAAATAGAGGTTGGGGGGAAGCAGTGATAGATAGGTGGGAGAGAAGATGGACAGATGAGGGGGGCAGGGATGAACTTGGGATGAGGAGATTTGAAGCTAGTAAAGTCCACATTGAGACCATTGGGTTGTCGACTTCCAAGGCAGGATATGAGGTGCTGTTCCTCCAGTTTCCAGCTGGCATCATTGTGACACTGGAGGAGGCCCTGGAGAGACATGTTGTCCAGGGAGTGGGAGGGGGTGTTCATAGAATCATAGAATCCTTACAGTGTGGAAACAGGCCCTTCGACCCAACAAGTCCACACTGACCCTAGGAGCATCCCTCCCAGACCTATCTCCCTCTAACCCATCTCATCTACAGACCCCCTGAACACTCCAGGCAATTTAGCACGGCCAATCCACCTAACCTGCACATCTTGGGGCTGTGGAAGGAAAACGGAGCACCCGGAGGAAACCCATACAGACACAGGGAGAATGTGCAAACTCCACACAGTCAGCCGCCCGAGGGTAGAATTGAACCCGGGTCCCTGGCGCTGTGAGGCAGCAGTGCTAACCACTGAGCCACCGTGTCACCCTTGAAGTGGCTCGCGGCTGGGAGGAGTTGACGTTTGTCATGAACCGAGTGCAGGTGCTCCACAAAGTGGTCTCTGAGCCTCCGCTTGGTCTCACCGATATCGAGGAGGCCACTTCGGGAATGGCGGATACAATAGACCGTATTAGCAGATGCACAGGTGAAAATCTGTTTAATGTGGAAGGTGTTTTAGGGTCTGGGATGGAGGTGAGGGGGTTTGTGTAGGGGCAGGTTTTTACCTCGTGCGTTTGGAGGGAAAGGTGCCGGGGTTGGTGGGGCTAGTGCGGAGTGTGGAGCGGACAAGGGAGTCGCAGAGAACTTGGTCCCTCCAGAAGGTAGATAAGGGTGGGGAGGGAAATATATCCTTCCTAGTGGGGTCAGATTGCAGATGGCCAAAGTGGCAGAGAATGATATGTTGAATCCGAAGGTTAATGAGGTGATACATGAGGACAACAGAATTCTTTCTTTGTTTTTATTGTGGGGAGAGGGTGTGAGGGTTGAGATGCCAGAAATACAAGGATACGGTCGAGGGCGTTTTCGGCCACAGCAGAGGGGAAATTGCAATTCTTGAAAAACGAGGACATCTGGGATATCCAGGAGTGGAATGCCTCATCTTGGGAGCAGAGGAGGCTGAGGAATTGGGAAATGGGGTATCACATTCTTACAGAAGTTGGGTGAGAAGAGGTGTAGTCTCGGTAGTTGTGGGAGTTGGTGGGCTTGAAAATAGACATCAGGTTCAAGGTGGTTACCAGAGATGGAGATGGAGAGTACCAGGAAGGAGAGAGAGTTAACGGAGGTAGTCCAGTGAACATGAGGTTGGGGCGGAAGGAGTTAGGAAAGTTGATGAATTGTTTGTGCTCCTCGTGGGAGCACGAGGCAACACTCATACAATCATCGATGTAGCGTAGGAAGAGATGGGGGTTAGGGCCAGTGTAGCTGCTGAACAGGGGCTGTTCCGTGTAACCTACAAAGAGGAAGGCATAGCTTGGGCCCATGTCAGTGCCCATGGACACGAGTTTTGTCTGTAGGAAGTAAGAGGAGTTGAAGAAAAAGTTGTTAAGGATAAGGGCGAGTGATAATGGGAACTGCAGATGCTGGAGAATCCAAGATAATAAAATGTGAGGCTGGATGAACACAACAGGCCCAGCACCATCTCAGGAGCACAAAAGCTGATGTTTCGGGCCTAGACCCTTCATCAGAGAGGGGGATGGAGTGAGGGTTCTGAAATAAATAGGGAGAGAGGGGGAGGTGGACCGAACATGGAGAGAAAAGAAGATAGGTGGAGGGGAGAGTATAGGTGGGGAGGGGGGGGGTGGATAGGTCAGTCCAGGGAAGACGGACTGGTCAAAGAGGTGGGATGAGGTTGGTAGGTAGGAGATGGAGGTGCAGCTTGGGGTGGGAGGAAGGTATGGGTGAGAGGAAGAACAGGTTAGGGAGGCAGAGACAGGTTGGACTGGTTTTGGGATGCAGTGGGTGGAGGGGAAGAGCTGGGCTGGTTGTGTGGTGCAGTGGGGGGAGGGGACGAACTGGGCTGGTTTTGGGATGCGGTGGGGGAAGGGGAGATTTTGAAGCTGGTGAAGTCCACATTGATACCATTGGGCTGCAGGGTTCCCAAGCGGAATATGAGTTGCTGTTCCTGCAACCTTCGGGTGGCATCATTGTGGCACTGCAGGAGGCCCATGATGGACATGTCATCTAAAGAATGGGAGGGGGAGTGGAAATGGTTTGCGACTGGGAGGTGCAGTTGTTTATTGTGAACTGAGCGGAGGTGTTCTGCAAAGCGGTCCCCAAGCCTCCGCTTGGTTTCCCCAATATAGAGGAAGCCACACCGGGTGCAGTGGATGCAGTATATCATGTTGACAGATGTGCAGGTGAACCTCTGCTTAATGTGAAAAGTCATCTTGGGGCCTGGGATAGGGGTGAGGGAGGAGGTGTGGGGGCAAGTGTAGCATTTCCTGTGGTTGCAGGGGAAGGTGCCGGGTGTGGTGGGGTTGGAGGGCAGTGTGGTTTCTGGAGAGACCACTCTCTCCGCGACTCCCTTGTTCCCTCCACACTGCCCTGCAACCCCACCAGACCCGGCACCTTCCCCTGCAACCGCAGAAAATGCTACACTTTCCCCCACACCTCCTCCCTCACCCCTATCCCAGGCCCCAAGATGACTTTCCACATTAAGCAGAGGTTCACCTGCACATCTGCCAATGTGGTATACTGCATCCACTGTACCCGGTGTGGCTTCCTCTACATTGGGGAAACCAAGCGGAGGCTTGGGGACCGCTTTGCAGAACACCTCCGCTCGGTTCGCAATAAACAACTGCACCTCCCAGTCGCAAACCATTTCCACTCTCCCTCCCATTCTTTAGATGACATGTCCATCATGGGCCTCCTGCGCTAGCTTCAAAATCTCCCCTTCCCCCACCACATCCCAAAACCAGCCCAGTTCGTCTCCTCCCCCCACTGCACCACACAACCAGCCCAGCTCTTCCCCTCCACCCACTGCATCCCAAAACCAGTTCAACCTGTCTCTGCCTCCCTAAACTGTTCTTCCTCTCACCCATCCCTTCCTCCCACCTCAAGCCGCACCTCCATCTCCTACCTACCAACCTCATCCCACCTCCTTGACTTGTCCGTCTTCCCTGGACTGACCTATCCTCTCCCCACCTCCCCACCTATACTCTCCTCTCCACCTATCTTCTTTTCTCTCCATCTTCGGTCCGCCTCCCCCTCTCTCCCTATTTATTCCAGAACCCTCACCCCATCCCCCTCTCTGATGAAGGGTCTAGGCCCGAAACGTCAGCTTTTGTGCTCCTGAGATGCTGCTGGGCTTGCTGTGTTCATCCAGCCTCACATTTCATTATCAAGGATAAGGGTGAGTTTGGTTAGGCGGACATGGATGCCGGTGAAGGTGAACTGGCTGGGCCTGTTGGAGAGGAAGCAGTGGAGGGCCTTTAGGCCATTTGCATGGAGAATGCAAGTATGCAGGGACTGGACATCCATGGTGAAGATGATGTGTTGGGGGCTAGGAAATCGAAGATTTGGAAGAGGCCGAGGGCGTGGCTGGTGTCCTTGATCTAATTGGAGAGTTCCTGGTTGGAGAAGATAATTGGAGATAAGTTCATTGGGGAAGGAGCAGGTGGAGACAATGGGCCGACCAGGCCAGCCAGGTTTGTGGATTTTGGGAAGGAGATCAAAATAGGCGTTTCAGGGTTGGGGATTGATGAGCTTGGAGGCTGTGGTGGGAGGTCACCTGAGGTGATGAGGTTGTGGATGGTTTGGGAAATTATATTTTGGTGGTCAGGCATGGGGCCATGATCAAGGGGGCAGTAGGAGGATGTGCCAGAGAACTGCCACCTGGCCTCAGCGATGTAAAGGTCAGTGTGCCATACCACAACTGCGCCTCCCTTTTCCGCGGGTTTGCTAGAGATGTTAGGGTTGGAGTGGAGGGAGCGGAGGGCTGCATGCTCATGTCGGGGAGAGGTCGGAGTGAGTGAGAGGGGCGGAGTTGTTGAGGCAATCGATGTCACGACGGCAGTTGGAGATGAAGAAGTTGAGGAATGGTAGGAGGCTTTGGGGTGGTGTTCAGGAGAAGGGGTCTGTAGAGGGTGAGTTAGACTTGTGGTTAAAGAAATAAGTGCGAAGGCTTACACGTGGTACGGAGGTTTGTAAGGTGAAGGGTCAGTTCGGAGGAAGGATCTCCAAACCCGAAACATTAACTCTGATTTCTCTTCACAGATGCTTCCAGACCTGCGGATCTTTTCCACAAACTTCTGTTTTTGTTCTTGTAGAACAAAAAACATGGATAGATAATACAGGCTCAACTTTGAGGGGAATACAGGAGCAGAGGGGGCCTGGAGGTTCAATGCAGAATTCTCTGAATGTGGCCAGAGAAGTTGAAATAATTGCCAAGGATAGGATCTTTGGGTTTATAAACTGAGGTAAAAAGTATAAAAGCAAGGAAGTGATATTATATCTCTGCAAGACCATATTTGAAGTATTGTGTTCTGTTCTGGGCATCTTACGTAAGGAACGATATTAAAGCTCTGGAGAGAATGCAAAGGAGATTTGCTAGAATGACACCAGGAATGAAGAATTTTAGATTCCAGGAAAGATGAGGAAATTGTGCTTATCCTCCTTGAAACAGAGAAGGATAAGAAGTGACCTTATCACGATGGTTAAAATTAGAAACAATCTTGACAGGGGAAAAGAAGATAACAAAGTGTAGAGCTGGATGAACACGACAGGCCAAGCAGCGTCTTAGGAGCACAAAAGCTAACGTTTCGGGCCTAGACCCTTCACAGAAAAGCCTGAAACGTCTGCTGCTTGGCCTGCTGTGTTCATCCAGCCCCATACTTTGTTATCTTGGATTCTCCAGCATCTGCAGTTCCCATTATCTCTGAAAGTAAAAGAGGATATTTGTTTCCACTAGTTGGAATGCTGGCCATTAGGAATCACATTTTCAAAATTTCCAACAAATGAGCCATGGGTGAGATGAGGAACTTCTTTGAGCAGTGTTGTTAGGAATTGAAGTAGATTTGTAGCTTGGGTTGTGGGTGTTGAGTTTGGTTGACTCGCTGAGCTAGTTCGTTGTTCCACAGACATTTCGCTATCGTGCTTGGTAACATTCTCGGTGCAGCCTCCAATGAAGCGCTGGCGTGTTTTCCTGCCTGGTTTTTAAACACTTCATTGGGGCTGCACTGAGGATGTTACCAAGCACGGTAGCGAAACATCTGCGGAACAACAAACCAGTTCGGCGAGCTAACCAAACTCAATTGAGTTGTTAGGAATTGAAACATGAGGCCTGGGAGAGTGGTGGATACGGATTCCATGAGAGGTTTCAAAAGAGACCTGGATATATATTTGAAAGTGATGACTTTAGAAGGTTATGGAGTTGGATCTAGAAAATGGGACTAGCTTGGCGTCTCTTTCAGGGGAAGCTGACACCGACACAATAGGTTGAATGGCCCTCAAAGTTCTATGATTTCATCAATAGGTTTTTAAACTAAGGTTCTAAGTGAACGTCAACGATTCCATCGCAGTCTGCAAGTAAGGTCAATGCATAAATAGAGGTCATTTCTCCAGAACCAGCTATTTGTTGCTTGTAAACTCGCTTAAAGTCTCAACAACCTATTTTGGATAAGAATTTGTCCCATATGGTACAAATGCATTTTACCTTGGCTGCAAGAAACATCGAGCGGCAGAATTTCCAACAGTGAACATTATTCTGTTGTTTTTTTTTATTTGATTAAAAGATATCTGGAAAGATGAGAAGGTACATAAGAAGTGTATGTTCCAAACAATTGGAATTATTGGCCTTGGTAACAAAAGTATTGGCATCCAGAATTCTAGGTCCTATTTCACTTTTGCTAACTGGCACCAGTACGACCATTCCAGGCCTTATAATTTAGGGACCATTGTCTTCAAGAAAATCTATATTTTAAAGACCAATAGGCTGCATGGCTGGTTTGTGATGCAGAGTGAGACCAACAGCATGGGTTCAATTCCTACACTGGTTACCATGAAACAGTCTCCTTCTCAATCTCTCCCCTCATCTGACCTCTATGATTTGTTCGGACTCTGCTGGCTTTATCTTTACCTTTCCTATTACTTGTCAATGCACATATACAGCAGTAATGAACATTAAAGTATCATTGTCTATGACAAGAGGGAAGGATGTTTTTTTGTTCCTAATTCTCCTCTTGGAAGTAATGCTATTTCAGGGCAACTATTTGGATAATGATGCCTAGAGTAGGACAACAATGGGCAGGATAAAGAAACATCTAAAATAAAACAAATGGAGTCAAAGAGGAAACAAAAGGTAAAAAAGCAAAATTAATGGCTCTTAAATGCATGTAGAATTTGAAAGATAATCAATTAATTAGTGACATAAATAAAGGTCAATGGGTGTAATCTTCCTGCCAATATGAAGGCATGGTTACAATGAGATCAAACTAATCATTCACAGATATATAACTTTTCAAAAGGGCAGGCAAAAAGGCTTGGGTGGTAAGGTCGCTTTGTTAGAATGAGATGGAAAATGTATATTACCAAAAAAATGATCTTGAACCAGAGGCTATAGAATCCATATGGGTGGCGGTAAGAAATAACAATGGGAAGAAGATACTGGTGAGTGTAGACTATAGACCCCTCATCCCCAACTCACCACTACTACGTCCACCCTTAATAATATCTATACTGCAGGTCAGAAAATAAATCAGGATAAAGTGAGGAAATTTGAAAAAAGACAATGCATTCATCATGGGTGAATATCATCTTTATGTATATTGAGCAAATCAAATTGGCATAGGTAGCAACAAGGAAGAATCCATAGGTCGTTTTCAGAAAAGCTTTTCAGAACAATATATTGCAGATCCATAGTGATTGGAACCATGGCCGGGTCGATCGCATTGACTCTGAGATTATTGATTGTTGCCTTTAACCTGTGTCAATCAGGAACCCCCGGCTGACAGATATAAACAGAAGATTCAGAAGATCTGCTCATTCGAGGGACTAGCTTTAAGCTGGCTACAGTCCATGTACACTGCACATTAAATAAGGAGTGACTTATGTACAAGATACTAGCCTCTGTGCAGTTACTTAAAGACGCAATTACGGATCAGGCTAATTGGAAATGCAGAATAAGGCAGCTTTAGTAAATGATTTCAGAATAAAGAAAACTCCTAGAAAACATTGGCTGTAACACGGCAGAATGTAGCATTCAGCTTGAGAGGGAGGAGTTGATTCTGAAACATTTATGTTAAGCTTAAATAATAGTAATTACACAGAAATAAAAACAGAGTAGTCTGGAGTGGATTTTAGCAGCAAAGGCACTTAAGGAAAAATGACAGACATTTAAGAAATTAGTTCTCACTGGTTCACAGCAAAGGTATATACCAGAGAGAAAGAAGGGCTCTGTGAAAGGGATGAATTGACCACAGTTAACCAGAGAAGTTAAAGATAACATCAAATTGGTAGAAAGAAACATGCAAAATATTAGACTCTGGAGATGCTGCAGAGAATTGGAAAACTGCCGATGTAAATGTTGAGTAGGATAGACCTGAACTTATTTGTGTTTGGAAGAACGAGAGATAGCCTTATTTAAATATATACAATTTATAGGGTCTTCACATGGTAGGTGCTGAGTAGTTGTTTCCACTTGTGAGAGAATCTGGGACTAGAAGGCATCAGGAATGATGGAGAAAAGGCAAGAAAGTGGAGTTGAGGATTATTGGATCACCCATAATCTAATTGAATGGCAGAGTGGACATACTGTACTGAAATGTTTAATTCTGGTCCTACGTTGTAAGTTCTTAGTCTCTCCTGTCGGAAACAGTGGATGGTTTTAAATTTACTTTGTTATGTCCCTTTTTTCTTTTAAAAGTAAAATGTTTTGGTTTGTGTTCTCAAACATTGTTTGGGAAATCATTGTTAAAATGGCCCACAGCTGATACATTAGAGTTGAAGCAAAGTACGATTTATTCTCTCAAGGAAAACCCAGGGGAATGGCACATGACAACACATTCACACATGCACACGTATGCATCCAAGGAAGTAGAACAATGCAAAAGGAAATGGGAAAGATTACAAATTACTCAAAAGACAATGATATCAGAATTAGTTCATGTGAATTAGTGAATGCTGTAATCCAAACCAATGAGGTATTTTCATTTGGATGCTCACAGAAGTCTCCTTCACAGGAAGCCATTTGAGGTCAGATTTCTAGGGCCTGTGTGTTAGTTGTTTGCAGAGAGTTGGTTTGCTTCACAGGCCAGGCATAGGTTTCTTTCCAGAAATCAAATTTGAGAGAGGCTATGATCTGACACAGATGTCTAATGAAGCCTGAAACTACTTACTCCACTTGTGTTCTGAACAAACTGATGCACTAAATTCAAAGCTGTATAACTTTAAGAAAAACAGCAGTTTTAGTCATATGCCCAGGGTTTGATTGACACATTCAAGTAGTAGGGTGGATTTACTGTCTCATCATCTGAATCTATTGCCTTTTCTAGCAGAAAACAATAGAGTAATTTGCATGAAATCAAACCATAATGCCCATTTCTGACGAAGGGACTGGGCCCGAAACGTTAGCCTTCCTGCTCCTGTGATGTTGCTTGGCCTGCTGTGTTCATCCAGCTCAACACCTTGTCATCTTGGATTTTGATGGTCTCCTTCATTCCAAACTGGCTGAGGTAGACATCTTGTATACTAGTCCTTGCTGTTGGTTTGGTTGGAATGTTCATATAATGAAAGAAGATTCACATTCCAGGAAGATTATGCAAGCTTTTGTCCTCTGCTTACCACAAGCCAGTACATTCCAGCAATCTTAATCAACTGGCATCATGAGGTCAGGGGCAACGATGATGTCAATTCATAAAAGTGTCCACCTTTTAAGAAAGTTCAAGTGAGAGAACACAGTTTTATGCAAATTAATTTTGGATATTTCCTTCCTACCGTCTGGCCATTACAATCATTGCAAAGGATGATTATATCATCACCATCCTTCATCGATGTGATGGACCCTGTTTGGTAACTATGAAGTCAGAACCTTTTAAACATTGTGTCTTCTAATGTCATGTCTAAGGACAACCTTTCTGATTTAATCTCTAACAATTTCAGCACATATTAAAAGATTTGGTTTCAATTGACAAGATATTGCTGAAAAGCATTGACGAAGCTTTCAATTTTGCACTCATTAAACCAAAGACAGGAATGCTCAATTTCAAATGAAATATAATACTACAGGGGAGCAGGGTGCTACTCACTTGGTAAGTCAACAAAAACTGGCTGAAGTGTTGCCATGGAGAAAACAATGGGAATTAAATATTTTTTCAAAGAATGAGGTGGCAAGATCAAGGTTTCTCAGTGGTTAATAGTGCAGCCTCACAGCACCGGGAATCCAGGTTTGATTCCGGCTTTGGATGGCTGTCTGTGTGGAGTCTGCACACTCTCCCTGTGTCTGTGTATGTATCCTCCAGGTGCTCTGGTTTCCTCCCACAGTCCAAAGCTGTGCACGTTAGGTGGATTGGCCATGCTAAATTGTCTCAATGTCCAGGTGTTTGCAGGCTCAGTGGATTAGTCATGGAAATGCAGGGTTACAGGGTAAAGGGATGGGTAGGACACTTTTCAGAGGGTTGGTGTGGACTCGATGGGCTGATGGGCCTGTTTCAACACTGTAGAGATTCTATTCTATCCGGTTCTCAAGCACTTGGGCATTGAAGTGGACAACTTGTGGTTTTGCATTGCGTCCGATATACCGTAACATGGAGCAGCCCCTTGGCAGTATTCAAGTGCATTATGATTGGCTTGTTCAAAATAATGCCAGTCTTGTAAGCATGGGAGGAAATTTAAAATAAATGCTTACTCATAAGTGAGAATCTCTGGCCAAGCCAGGACTTGTTGCCTATATCCCAAGTTGCTCGTGAGAATTTAAAAGCGCTGTTTGAACTGCTGCAGTTCATCAGATACAGTTTTATTAGGAAGGGAACAGTGGGGGTTTGTTGCTCTTCTCATTAAATTGGTGGCTGCTAACTTGACTTGGATGTTCAGTGAATCCGTATCAGCCAGGAATTTCTTGGGTGATCTCCCTGCTCTATCTTCTGAACTTCACCACAGACTCTCCCACTGTTCTGGAATTGATACAGCAGCAAAGCAAGAGCAGGTCCAAGTGACTTTGCTACCTACATCAGTGAAGCAAGTATAATTAAGTTGTTTTGCAATAACTTAATATTTAAATTGCAACAGTGCCATATAGAAGAAAAGAAGCAGCACTCTGACATGAGGGGCATGAAAGTTGTGCCACCAGTGGTAAGAAAGCCCTTTCACTTAGATGCCACAAGAACCATAAAAACAATGGACTGCAGTTTTAGCCACTGGGATCATAAATAATAAAGGACAGTGAAAACAATAATTGTGTTGCTGATCTATATGATTGTTTAACCAGCTACAAAAATATTATAAATGCTTTTTTTCATATTCTTGTGTAATTATTTCACACAGAGGATATTTATCTGAATTGTAAATCAGAAAAACATTGGAATGTAGGAATGTCTTCACTCAACGCAAAAGTAGAGAGAAAAAGAAATTAAATAGTAAATCATGCCTTTTTGAGAAACTGACTGACTTATCCCAAAGGAATTAAACATCAGCATTCATTTGTAAGTACATTTCAATTCAAACCTGTCTCTCTTCCAATAGATGTGGGCATTCCAGTGGCTCCAGAAGGATGGTACTTCTCTGCCCTACAGCAGTTCAAAGCAAATCTCATGTCACACACCGTGGGCAACAAACCCACTGAATTAAATTTTGAATAGTAAATTTTAAATTGGAATAATCAGAAGGATCATTAAAGCTATAATTATGCTTGTGATATTATTTAAGCAGCACATTTTCTTCAGTGTGGAATTTGAAAATCATTAACTCTTGCAATGATCAAGTTTTTATTAGAATAATTAGTTGGATAGTTTTATTATTCATTAGCAACGAGGTCACTGCAACAACAACTGATATTCATTTAACACGCCTTTAGCACAATAAAATGTCCCAAGCTGAGTCACAATGGTGTAATTAAACAATATTAAACCCCAAGTCATATAAAGGAATGTTAATGCAGATGAGCATTGAGTACTGGAGGAGATTAGAGACAGGTTGGAGAGAGTCCAGAGCAGGATTAGAAAACAGAGGTAAGGATCAAGGTATTTCTTAGCTGCAAATCAAAGTAGATAGTGAGCACTGTGCTGATAGATGAACAAGAATTGCTATGAGTTAGGATGTGGGGAGTAATGTTTTGGATGACCTCAAGATTCTGGAGGGTAGAATGGAAAAGGTTAACTAAGAATCCATTGGTACAGGTAAGTCTGGATTTTGCAAAGGCATAAATCCCTCAACTGGGTTGGTGTAGATATGAGAGATAATGGGAACTGCAGATGCTGGAGATTCCAAGATAATAAAATGTGAGGCTGGATGAACACAGCAGGCCAAGCAGCATCTCAGGAGCACAAAAGCTGATGTTTCGGGCCTAGACCCTTCATCAGAGAGGGGGATGGGGGGAGGGAACTGGAATAAATAGGGAGAGAGGGGGAGGCGGACCGAAGATGGAGAGTAAAGAAGATAGGTGGAGAAGGTGTAGGTGGGGAGGTAGGGAGGGGATAGGTCAGTCCAGGGAAGACGGACAGGTCAAGGAGGTGGGATGAGGTTAGTAGGTAGCTGGGGGTGCGGCTTGGGGTGGGAGGAAGGGATGGGTGAGAGGAAGAACCGGTTAGGGAGGGAGAGACAGGTTGGACTGGTTTTGGGATGCAGTGGGTGGGGGGGAAGAGCTGGGCTGGTTGTGTGGTGCAGTGGGGGGAGGGGATGAACTGGGCTGGTTTAGGGATGCAGTGGGGGAAGGGGAGATTTTGAAACTGGTGAAGTCCACAATGTGGACTTCACCAGTTTCAAAATCTCCCCTTCCCCCACTGCATCCCTAAACCAGCCCAGTTCATCCCCTCCCCCCACTGCACCACACAACCAGCCCAGCTCTTCCCCCTCACCCACTGCATCCCAAAACCAGTCCAACCTGTCTCTGCCTCCCTAACCGGTTCTTCCTCTCACCCATCCCTTCCTCCCACCCCAAGCCGCACCCCCAGCTACCTACTAACCTCATCCCACCTCCTTGACCTGTCCGTCTTCCCTGGACTGACCTATCCCCTCCCTACCTCCCCACCTACACCTTCTCCACCTATCTTCTTTACTCTCCATCTTCGGTCCGCCTCCCCCTCTCTCCCTATTTATTCCAGTTCCCTCCCCCCATCCCCCTCTCTGATGAAGGGTCTAGGCCCGAAACGTCAGCTTTTGTGCTCCTGAGATGCTGCTTGGCCTGCTGTGTTCATCCAGCCTCACATTTTATTATCTTGGTGTAGATATGAAGTCAGTTAATGTTATTGAAGGAAACCACTGTAGTTTATAATAATGAACTTAAGCGGGAAATCCAGCATTTGGAATTACACAGCCAAATTTCCTGAATACTTTCAATCTCATTCACCCACCTCTAATGAAATAACTGATCTCAGCCACTTTGGAGGGGCTAGGAGCCATTGAAATATTTGTGACAATGTCCATTTTACTCATGACATTATGAGTAACAACAAACATAAATCTGAATTTCATCACTCTTTCATTTTGTCCAGTTTAAATCAGCATAAACTCACACCCAATGTGTTGATCACTAATTCTGTGCAAATATTGGAACATTTGAAGTAAATACAAATCTGTTTAAAGTAAGTGATTGATTCAACTTAAAAAAGGGAAGAATTTGAGGAGAATATGTTACAATGGTCAGGTGAAGAAGGGTAAATCGGTTCCTTCTTTTTGACCTCTTCAGCTGGTTGCAATAAGTGTTAAAAGCCCTTTTTTCGGACAGTGTTATATTTCTCTTCAGAGAAAAATAGTTAACTAGCTCACCAAAAGTAATAAAGAGTCAATTACAAGGTTTTCTTGAGTGAAAGAAAAGTACAATTTTATTACAAGCTAACTCTGAAAAGCAATAATAAAAATGGGATGTCATGTCATGGACACAAAGTTAAAGGGAGATTGTGTCCACTACAAAAGGAATATAACCTACAATTTGAAATCCTGAGGCTGTTAGATTTTTAACCTGAGATTGTTCAGTTGGCAGTGCCTTGAATCAACATCAGTGGAGATTTTCTTTGGGTTCTCAGCATTTGAATGTTTTTTCTTCAATTTGTGAAGCCACCATGTAATTTTTCATCATAAGAGGGAGAAGAATAGAGAGAGCCTTCTCCAGTTCTGCTCTCTCAAATCCATCTCTACTGCTCTGCAAAAATAGCTCCTTGAAAGATAGGTTTATTTTGTATATTTCATCTGCAGAAATAACATCTCTTTACATTTGTCGATAATAAAATGTGAGGCTGGATGAACACAGCAGGCCAAGCAGCATCTCAGGAGCACAAAAGCTGACGTTTCGGGCCTAGACCCTTCATCAGCTTTTGTGCTCCTGAGATGCTGCTTGGCCTGCTGTGTTCATCCAGCCTCACATTTTATTATCTTGGAATCTCCAGCATCTGCAGTTCCCATTATCTCTTTACATTTGTCAATTGGTTTCACTTCAATTTTGCAAAATCCACATAAAGTTTTGAATCAAAGCAGGAAATAGGAGTTTCATGTCTGATTGGGTTAACTATTTTCAATGCCTTTTGAAAAAAAAGACTTTGGTTCGGACTGGTTTGGTTGATTTCATGACTGAGCAGTCAGTGATTAGGTGATTGCTAAGGCCTTTTTTTTCATTTTTAAGACTATTTCAGTCCATGTAATTCCCATGTGTTGAAATCAAAGATTGGAAATCAAAAATCAGTCGCCCATATTTTATTACTATTGTATAACATCAAAAGGGCAATTTTCCCTCACTGGAGGCAAACAGAATGGAAATTATTGAGTGAGTTAGCCTTGGTGAAGAAAATTATTCTCTTATCACCATGTCACAAATTAAGTTCTTAGTGAGAAATCCAACACACGTTTTCTTCCAGTAATTCAAGGGATGAGAGTGTCACTAGCTAGAACAGCACTTATGGCCTTGAGTGCAGTTGAGAATCAACCACATTGCTGTGGGTCTGGAGTCACATGTAGGCCAGGCCAGGCCAGGACGGCACTTCCCTTCCCTAAAGGACATTTGTGAACCAGGTGGATCTTTCCTCACAGTTGACATTAGACTCTCCATTCTAGATATTTATTGAATTCAACTTCTACCATCTGCCATGGAGGGATTTGAACCCAGGCCCCCAGAACATTACCTGGATCTCTGGATTAACAGTCCAGCTATGAAACCTTTAGGCCATCGCCTTCCCAAATTACAACTAATTATAGTGTACAAACATTGCATTCCGCTCCATAATGTCTGAGTTGGTATTAAACTGTTCATTGAAAACAAAGCAGTTTGTGTCTAGTATAATACGATGCTTCCAATGATCAGAGGTAAGATAGAATGAGTTATTTATTTATGAGCCATTTAGGCGACACGGTGACTCAATGGTTAGCACTGCAGCCTCACAGCACCAGGGACCCGGGTTCAATTCCAGCCCCAGGCAACAGTCAGTGTGAAGTTTGCACATTCTCCCCGTGTCTGCATGGGTTTCCTCCAGGCGCTTTGGTTTCCTCCCACAGTCCAAAGATGTGCAGGCTAGGTGGATTGACCATGCTAAATTGCCCATTGTGTTCAGGGGTGTATGGGTTATAGGGGGATGGGTCTGGGTGGGATGCTGCAAGGGGCAGTGTGAACCTGTTGGGCTGAAGGGCCTGTTTCCGCACTGTAGGGATTCTAATCATATTTAAATTTATAGTCTCAGATCACATGTTGTGATGCAGCAAGGATGTAATGAGAATGTCTCTTAAAGACATACTGACAATGAGACTCAACACAACATCTCCCTTTTTTGAAAAAAAACTGCTTAAAAGCTTATCCCAGATAGATGGTCATGGCATGTGTTGTCTGTTTGGTAACTAATATTTGAAGACTTGTCTTATAACCGATCTGGTTATTGTTTTGCTGAGGCTCTTGATGCTACATTTGCTCAAATGCAACTTTTGTTATCAAGTGCAGTCATGGTCATCTCAACATAATTTTTATGACCTGAGCTGGCTGCATATATTTTATAAAACCTTGTGGAAATGTAACTTTGTATTTGTATTTCTAACTTACACTCTGTTTAAAGTGCAGCTAAAGTAGTCCCCTAGCTGTCCATTCGTCATGTAGCTCTTTGATCTTCAAAGACAATAAAAGAATTAGTCCCATGTCTCAAAGTGGTTAGACAATTTGGCTGATGACCAAGATTAGTTGCATTTACCTTCCAAGTATAAGTTGTTTTGGGAGCCGGTGGTAATCTTTTCTCTCTATGTTGCAAGACAATAGAGCAATGTTATGTGAACATATCGCTTTGTTGCTTGAGACTTAATGATCTTTGGTTTGATAGTATGCACCGCTCTGCTTAACCACTGGGGTGCAGCAAAAGGAGTGATGATGTTATATTGATCACTCCCCATTTGGTACATATATCTTAAAACAATTTGCCAGCGCACTGCATTCTACTATCAGACACGATCTGATCAGTGCTCCAGATAAACTGAAAATAATGCTCAACATATCAATGAAATGTTCACTGTGATTTCAAGCTGTCAAAGAAAGGGAAATGTAGAGAAATAATTCATCACAAGCAAATACCTTTTCTAACAAAAACAAATTGCTGGAGAAACTAAGCACCTCTGGCAACATCTGAGGGGAGAAGGCAGAGTTGAAGTTGAGGTCTGGTCACTTTTCTTCAGAACTTTGAAGTTCTGTTCTTGTTTCAGATTTCTAGCATCCAAAATTATTTGCTTTTTGAAATAATCTTTCCCATGCATTATGAATTGATTAGTTGCTGCTTTTAGACCATCAGACATTGGAGCAGAGACATGCCATTTGGCCCATTAAAACTGCTCTGCCATCCAAGAAGATCATCGTTTATCTGACAATGCTCAACTCCATTTACCTGCCTTATCTTCATCACCCTTGATTCCCTGAACTGATTTAAAAATTTTAATCAGTTAAATGTCTGTCTATCTTAGCCTTGTATATGCTTAAAAATGCTGCCTCGACAGCTATCTGTGGTAAAGCATTCCACTACCTTTTGAGGGAGAAATATTTCTCCTCATCTTTTCCCTAAATGGGTGACCCCCCTTGCTATGAGAGTATGGCCTTTGGTTCTTGAATCTGCCACAAGGGAACAAATCTCTCTGTATCCAACTGCCCCAAACTGGGTATAATCAGAGGTCCAGTTTGGGAACAAGGAGGTGGCCTCAAAATCCAACTCCTAACTTTGCCCCTGACACTTGCCCCTGCAATACTTTCCATTCTCCACAAGAAGATTATAAAAAGGGCTGAACTTCTCATTACAGGTCTCCCTCATTGTAGGTCTGGATCAGCAGACTTTAGGACTCAGATGTTGTTGATCTCTAATTGGACCACAGCTGCTCAAATACAGGGATACAGAAATACTGTGAAATGTGTACAAAGTCACTATTCCCATCAGCACCTTAGACACTAAGGTACCGACATGTATAATCCTTTATTCATTAATGGGAGGAGGGCATCACTGGCTTGGCAGCATTTATTGCCCATTGCTAATTGCCCAGAGGGCAGTTGAGAGTCAACCACATTGCTGTGGGTCTGGAGTCACGCGTAGGCCAGACAAGGTAAGGACGGCCGTTTCTTTCCCTAAAGGACATTAGTGAACCAGATTGGTCTTTCCCGGACAATCAGCAATGGATTCATGGTCATCATTAGATTCTTAATTCCAGATATTTTATTGAATTCAACTTCTACCATCTGCCAGGGTGGAATTCGAACCCAAGTCCCTGGGATGTTAGCTGGGTCTCTGGGTTAACAGTCTAGCAGTAATACCACTAGGCCATTGCCTCCCCAACAAAATCTTAGGTATAAGGTAGAAAGTAAAAAAAAATTAAAAGTTCAACATTATAATCCTTCAGTTCCATAGGCCTTGATCTGGATTTTTCACTCTGATGAAGAGACCAACATCAGCATTTTCTGAAGAAGGGTCTAGGCCCAAAACATCAGCCTTCCTGCTCCTCTGATGTTGCTTGGCTTGCTGTGTTCATCCAGCTCCACACCTTCTTGTACCAGCAAGAAGCTATTGGCCAACTTCAAGTCGCTATGCCACTTCGACAAATGATGTCACTGCCAAAAGCCCACACTGCATGGATCTCATCACTGAAGCAGCCAGGTCCCACACTGGGCACTGGGACCATTCTCACCTCTCTCCAGTGCAGCCAGAAACACACTATCCCGTCCTTCTTCCACCATCAGGAGCACACTCTCCCCTCCCTCTGTCACCACTAGGAACACACTTTCCCCTCCCATCACCACCACGAGGAACACTATCTCCCCTCCCACCACCACAGCAAGGATCTCACTCTCCCCTCCCTCACTCCACAACTACTAGAAGGGTACTCTCTGCTCTCCTTCCACCACCAGAAATATGCTGTCTCCTCCCTCCACCACAACCAGGAACCCTATCTCCCCTCCTTCCACCACTGCCAGGAACACACTTTTCCCTCCCTCCATCACAAGCACAAGTATACTCTCCACTCCCTCTACCATTGCCAGCAACACACTGTCTACTCCTCCACGACCAGGAACACACGGTCCCCTCCCTCCACCATAGCCAGGATCACACTTTCCCCTCCCTCTGCCACTGCTGGAACACACATTTGCATGCCTCCACCAGTACCAGGAACACAGTCTCCCCTCCATCTGGAACAAACAGAAGCACACTTTTCCCTCCCTCCCTCACCACCAGGTACACACTGTCCCCTTCCCTCTGCCACCAGCATTGGGAACACAAACACAGTTCCTTCCATTGCCACTGCCGGGAAGAAATATTGCATCTGGTACGCTGGTCACCTTGAAGATGTTGAGCTCTCCACAGAGGTTAAGTCAAAAAAACAGCAGTGAAAGAAACAAAAAGAAGCAAAAATGGACTGAACAGATTAACTCTGGGCAGGATCCCGCACACTGCTGCTGCTCCCCTGCCATCTTGATTAACGGGCAATTGAACGCATTTTTCTTGGCAGTAGGGAGGCACTATCGAACAATATCGCTCCTGACTTTACCCAAAAATGGGAAAATTCCTCCCCCTGAGAATTCAGAAGAATGGTAGACACCTTTTTGCTTCTTATTTTTATTTTTGTTTTTCCCACTTTGCTCAAGCACATGTTAGTTTTGCATTAGTTTTTACACTTGTTGGGACAAAAAGATAAAAGAACAGATCAGGCCTTTTGGCCCACCAAACTGTGCTGTCACATGATGCCTTTAAAACTAAAAACCATTTGCCTCTACGCAGATCCATATCCCTCTATTCCTTGCCTATTTATATAATCTGTTTAGATGTCTCAGAAATGTAACTATTGTATCCATCTCCACTATTTCCTCTGGCAGTACTTTCCAAGCACTTACCGCCCTCTGTGTAAAAGAACTACCTCTCACATCTCCTTTAAACGTTCTCCCTTTTACCTTAAACTTATTCCTGGTAGTAATTGACATTTCTACCTGGGGAGAAAACTTCAACTATCCATTCTATCCATGACTTCCATAATTTTGCTAACTTACATCAAGTTGCCCCTCATCCTTCACTTTTCAAGTGAAAACAAATCATATTTATGTAATCTCTCCTCATAGCTAATGCCCTCCAGAGCAAGTAACAACCTGGTAAACCATTTCTCCACCTTTCTAAAGCGTCCACATCCTTCTGGTAGTGTGGTGACCAGAACTGTACACAATATTCCAAATGTGGCAGAACTAAAGTTCTGTACAGAATTTGCTTTTGTTGCATTTCTCATGACAATTGTCAAAATTATGGAGTTGAACCAATGGAATCTCACATATACTAGAGAGCAACATTATAGTGATTTCAGAAGTTAAGGTGAAAAATCAGTATTAATTTAACTACTTTAATTGTGCAATGGCAAAAGATTCCGTTCAGTAGTGCCATGACATTAACTTATTCATAATGTACAGCATCCATGCATTCAATCCACAGACAATGCTCCAGGCCTATCGAATCTCTTCTCATAATTACAATTCTCTAGTCCTCGGATGATCCTAGTAAATCTCCACTGCTCCCTCTGTGGTGCAATCACATGTTTCCTATCATGCAGTGACCATAATTGCAGTTAGTACTTCGGTGTGGCCTAATTATGCTTCTGTAGTTTCAGAATAACCCCGCTTCTGTAGTTTCAGAATAACCCCTAGCTTTTATATGCTATGCCTCGATTACTCAGGTCAAAGATCCCATATGACTTCTTGACTAACTTATCCCACTGTCCAGTCATCTTGAGAAGTCTGTTGACATAGAATTTCAAGATTCCTTTATACCTTTACACATCTCAGTGCCACACCAGGTATCCATATTCCCTTTCCTTGTAATTTTATCAGCTCAGGAAACATGACTCTTAATTTATAATTCCAGAGCTGGGCATTTTTGCAGTCACCAATTATTTGGAAAGTTTAACTGATTGAAAATAAAATCATAGCGCAATTCAATGGATAAACCCAATATGGCCACCCTCACACTTAAACAATAAAGGGGAGGTTCAGCCTAGGTGTATGCAGGCTTGTATCTCAGTGGTTCACATCTTAGAATCATAGACCTTTATAGCACAGTAGTCTAGGGAACCCAATTTATCCACCAGGCTGACCAACAGGCAGCCAGTCAACCTGTTCCCACTTTCAAGCAGCTCATTGTCTTGCAAGTTACAGAATTTCAAGTACATTCCAAATACTTTTTAAGATGTTATGAGGAACTCTGTCTTTACTATCCTTTCACTTCTGGAATCATACCCCTTTCTGGTTACAGATTTTGCACTCTTACCTTCAATCTCGGCTTACTGGTTTTGTATTCTGAGCCAAAGGTTATTGTAGCCTTCCAATCCACCCTACATTGTACTCTTCAGAATTACATGGGCTGTAGTTAGGCTACCCTTCTTACATTCCACAGACAATGCTCCAGGCCTATCGAATCTCTTCTCATAATTACAATTCTCTAGTCCTCGGTAATCCTTGTAAATCTCCACTGGTCCCTCTGTGGTGCAATCACATGTTTCCTATCATGCAGTGACCATAATTGCAGACAGTACTTCGGTGTGGCCTAATTATGCTTCTGTAGTTTCAGAATAACCCCTAGCTTTTATATGCTATGCCTCGATTACTCAGGTCAAAGATCCCACATGACTTCTTGACTAACTTATCCCACTGTCCAGCCATTTTGAGAAGTCTATTGACATAGAATTTCGAGATTCCTTTATACCTTTACGCATCTCTGTGCCACACCAGGTATCCATATTCCCTTTCCTTGTCAGCCTTCCCAAGTGATTAACTCACGCTTTTCTGAACTGAACTCATTTTGTCACTGTTTCAACTGATTTGACTAATCCATTGAAATCCTGCTGCAGCCTACAGGTTTCAAATTCATTATCAACCCCCTCACACAGACAATCATTGTATTGTGTAAAAACTTCTAAATCAAAGTCTCTACATCCAGGTCCATAAATCATTACTAAGTACTACAAAAAGCAAGAGACCTAAACCCAGTGGAACTCCATTGGAAACAGTCTTTCAGGATCCAGACCACATTAAGACTCTCTCTTCCTGTCTGTAGAAATGTTTAGAATACTCAATAGTATCTTGCAGAGTAAATTGAAAGCAGAATCATTATACCTACCTCACTAAATGTAACTTCTTAGAATCTTTCTTGCGCATGTCCTGTTTCAGTCACAAAGGTTTTTCTTTTAGTTTACAGTGAAAAAGCAGTGGGGAAGGGTCTAGGCCTGAAACGTCAGCTTTTGTGCTCCTGAGATGCTGCTTGGCCTGCTGTATTCATCCAGCTTCACACTTTGTTATCAGTTGGGCAATGTTTTCCTTTATCTTGATGCATTAGCAATAATTTTGCAAGAACTGATTCCAACATCAGAGAAATTGAGTCAAATATGTTTTCGTTAGCAAAGTTACTTTGATGCTAAATAGTGCAAATAAAAGTTTAGAACATATCATTTAAATATAAAGATAAAGCTGGTTGAATTTGGCTCATTCTACTTTAATAAAAATACGTCAAAATCTTGTTGTGCCCCCTTAAATGGAACACAGCTTTATTGTTTTGGAGCATCAGGAATTTTATCAATTCACACAAATATAATTGTTTTCACAAAACACAGCTAACAGACAGCTAGGTAGAAATAGGTTTATTCAAACAAGATTCCTTCAACAGCACCTTTCAAACACACAAACTCTACTAGCTAGAAAGACAAGAAGAAATTTTGGAACATCCTCCTCCCCTGCAAATTCCCCTCTGAGAAAGGAGCTAACCTGACTTGTTAATATACTGCTGCTCCTTCAGTGTTGCCAGGTCAAAATCTTGGAACTCCCTTCCTAATAATAGTGTGTTCTATCCCCAAGTACTGCAGTGGTTCAAGATTGTAGCTCACTAGCACTTTCACAAGTGCAATTCGGTATACTGTAGTCAGTGAATGCTGATCTAGGCAGCTATGCCCTCATCCTATGAATAATTTTTAAAAATTATAGCATGTACCAGTAGTATTTACACAACTTTGTTTGTATCAAATAGTCAATCAATCTGGCCAAAGACAGCAATTTTAACTCAGCCACAACACACTTAGAGAGTTCAATCATGCTCCATGAAACATTAATATTTCACTTTGCTGTTTCTGTAATAGTTCAACTGGAATCATTTTTCCATCTGGATTTCCCTGTTAAGAGATTCATTATTTTACCCAGGAAAATAGAAACAGCTGCAAACCGAATTAATGTGTACACGAAACAACGAGGGAAATATATAAAGCAAAAGTAATTAGCTGCAATGCTGTTTACTGGAACATTAGTATGTGCATATGATTTACTCTATCCTTACCATTTATACTTTTGTTGCTATGTTTCATCGTCATCATCCACTTGATCATGCAATTATTTTGTGCATTACTGAGGGAAAATGCTTTACTGAAATTGGACTTTCTTATCCCAAAGTATTATTTAATTCAAGTTCAAATTAAATTTGTTTTGTCAATGAGTTTCTTTTCCTTTGTTCATAACTATTTTGTTTAAAACTAGAAGCACTGTAGAGTGTCAACTTCTAAAACAGCATGTGGTAAGAAAAGGTACTTGGTATTCATCAGAAAAGAATACTCCTCAACCCGTATTTATTGCATTGCATTTCTTTGAGGATTTTACAAAGCTTCCACAGTACATCTATTTCTCCTGGATGTTTTTGGCTGAGTGAAATGTTGAATATTGCCATCTCTGATAACAGTGTTAGAAATCACTCAACTCTGAAAACAATAGTACATTCTATTCCATCAACTTTGTGATTGTCAGAAATAACAAATGAATAAACAAAAGAATTTCATTTATAGAAATTCAATATAGGAAGCTTCTCTCAATCTCTGGATGTTGCAATGAGTTGTACAGGCAATTAATTACTTTCGTAGTTGCAATTTTGAAAAAAAGTGGCATCCTAGTTGCACATAATTGGGTCTCTCAAAAAGCAATAAAATAATGATCAGGTAATATTTGATTGTGCTTTTGTGGCACTATTACTCAGTGTTGGCAAACAATGCATAATTTTACGTGCAGATTTTAATTATGCAACAAGAGTTTGTGATTTTTTTGTGCTTATTTTAACTGACAAGATACTAAAAACTAGCTACACTCCCAATGTGATAGTTAATCACTATTTCAAAAAAAGATACTTTACCTACTTTTCTAATCAATTTGTTTGGGTATGCCACACTTATAGAACAGATGGGGTTTGAACCCAGGCCTTTGCTAATTTCAGAGGTAGGGATACTAATCACTGCATCGCTAGAGCCCTAGCTAATCACCCTTACGAGTTTTTGCTTATTTTACTCTTTGAAGGTCTTTGACGATGCTCAAATAATTAAACTGCTGTATTTTGCATGAAAGGACATGAACAGGAGCATTTTGAAAGTTTAAAATGAAGTGCATTTCTCCATTTATGGATGAACTGCATTATGAAAACCAATTTGACTGGAAAATAGTTCTGTATATGTTTTTAAAGTCATTTTGAGACACTTAAAATTACGGTACTCACACAAATGTCATTGATATCTAAATTTTGGTGATAAACTCATTTCAGCTGTGCGATTCAAAATTTGCCCCTCAAATCAATCAAAGAACATTTTAAAGCAACTTCTGTTTGTAAAAGATTATGTTTTACGACACTGTCTGATTATACCAACTTACATCAGATTTTTCATTTGCTGGTAAGCAAATTAATTTTGAAGAAGAGTTGGGGGTGGATTCTGGGCAGGAGTGAAAGGTTTTGTGAAACAAAAGTACATTTGGGCATAAATTGTACAGAAATCACCACCTGCTACCAAAGTAGAAACTCCGCTGCAAAACCTTTGCTAGTGATGTTGCTTGAAGAATAAATATTGGCCAGAAGACCCTGAGGAACAGACCCCAGTTCTTTGAATAGAATCATGAGATATTTTACTCCATCTAAGAGGGTAGACAGGAAGTAACCTCTGACCTTGTTGCAAATGGATGCAAAAACTACTGATGAGCTAGACACTTCATGAAAGAAGAGCTTGATTTCTCATACAGACTGTTCAACTTACACGGCTTCATTCGTTTTTAAATGCTTGAACTCAAATGTGAGTTCCTGATTACAACTTGTAGCAGATGTGATGGTTTTATTCAGTTCGCCATAATAGAAAATCGGTTCCTACAGACTCTGTCAGAGCCAAAGAAACTGGTTAAAGATACCACCACACTTTAAAAGCTGCATGACATAAAGTTGAACATGTGCTTTCAAAAGATAGTTCAATACTTTAGAATCCAAGAGGGAGAATCAATGTAGCCATTTTCAAGACAGAAAGATTAATTATAATTATTCAGACTGCATAGCACAGACTGGATAGAAATTGTTCAAGAAAGTTTCAAGACAGACATGCATATTGCATTTCATATGTGAGGACAAATAATTAGACAAGAGTTTGTTTTATTTTATTAATAATACTGATTCCCTTTTCATCTTCAAGCATTAATATAGCTGGGTATCTCCCTTATTTCATCAAAACTGGAGGACAGATGTGGGGAAAGATTTCCCTTACTGATAGCATGAAAACAAATCATCATGGTATAGATCTTCCAAGGATTAAAGCTACTTATAAAGCTTTCACTGAATTGTCGTACATTTGATATTATCCTCAATTCTTCTGTTAAATAAAGAATATATGATAGACGATCTTTTAAACAGGACATTACAACTTTCAGATCTGCAAGGCTGCTAACTTACTTAAAATAAAAACATGAGCTTCTCATCTTTTCTCATTTCTTAAACCTCTGAATTTCTAAATCCACTTGTGAGCTCATGAAAATAAAGTTTAACAACCCTCGGAAAGCACACATCAAGTAAAAGTTGCACTGGCTCTTTCACATCCACATGAAGAGTCTTTATACTTCTGCAACAAAGATTTACTTTCTTCCTTTATGGCATTCTCTTGTATAAATATCACCATCATAACCTTAATGGAACACTATAGATTCAAGACCCACTCTAGCAATTTGAATACATAATGTAGGTTATCACTCCAATTCGCTACTGAGAGAGTGCTGATAAATGATTAAATCAAAGCTCTGTCTTCATTTGCTTTCATGGCCCGAAGAGTAATGGAGTTATTCCATCACCTAACCAACATTTATCTCTCAAAAAATTCAAAGACATAGTGGTTATTGCAGTAATGTTGTGTGTCCTTTCTGTGAACAAATTGGATAGCATGTTTCATTTCAACAGTGACTATGACTTTCATTTTCACTTGAAAGTTTTTATTATTCAGACGCAGGATGCTGATTGGCCAACATTTTTTGTTCATCCACAACTGCCATTGAGAAATTGGTGGGGAACCTGCTCCCTCAATCGCTGTAGCCCTCAGAGTAGTAAAACCCACAGTGCTGTTCGGAAGAGACCTCTAAGAATTTGAGCCTATGGCAGTAACGGAACAGTAAAACAGTTCTGATTCAGTAAGGTATGTGGTTTGGAGGGCAATTTTCAGTGGGTAGTGTTCCCGTATGTTTACTGTCCTTGTCCTCCAGGTAGTAAATGGCCATCGGTTTGGAAAGTGTTGTCAAGTTGTTGCAATAAATGTAGTCAATGGTGCATACTGCTGCCACTGTGTATCATGGTGGAGGGACCGAATGGCAAACAAGGGGAATTGGCCAATAACCAGGTCAAAAAGAAAGTTACAGGACTGTAGGGAAAAGGAAGGAGACTGAAATTAGTTCAGCTGCTTTTAAAAAAGGAATGTACAACAGAGGGTAAATGGTCTTCCGCTGTAAACGTTCTATAATTCTCTGACAAACTAAGCCAGGAGCTGAGTCAAATAATGTTTTGGTGGAATCTTCAAAGCAGTTGGAAGTTCATTTTGTGGCCAAAGAGGACACCCATGTTGGAACAACAAAATGTGGAGCTGGATGAACACAGCAGGCCAAGCAGCATCTTAGCAGCACAAAAGCTAACGTTTCTGGCTGAGACCCTTCATCAGAAAAAGGGGAGGGGGAGAGGGTTCTGAAATAAATAGGGAGAGAGGGGGAGAAAGATCAACCCCTGAGGTTTGTCTGGAGGGAGGAGGGTAACTTCTTCAGGTTAAGCATGCCTGGAAGAGGCTTCACAGTGAGGTTAAAATTGTATCAGAGATAATGGGAACTGCAGATGCTGTCTGGTGCTGCTGTAGATAGTTGCCATAAACTAAACACCTGGGAATTTGAGCTCAAAAAATGTGAAACATAACTGCAAAACCACTTCATTAGACATTGACTGCACAGTTGCTGAAGCAGATGCAGGCATCAATAACAGCTCAGATAGCACTAGGTACATTATAATAATATTGAAAAATAATGACAGTTGATCAAAGAACTCATTATTTAGGAAATGTTCCACAAAAATGAAATATTGAAAAGAAGATAATGAATCCAGAGATCTGCTGCCAATGTTATTAACAGTTTGGCATTTTTAAAGTCTGCATGACAGTAGGTTGCAAACTGTTTAATGGCAGCAGTGAGGGTTGTAGAAAATCATTCATTCTACTTGGAGAGAGCAGGAAATATTGGTACACAGATAGCTACTGACAAGGTTATATTTTGTAATCTAAACAACACCCAGTAATGAAACGTGCAGAATGAAATCAAGCTGTGTGGTTGGGTGATTAAATTAGTGGAATTCATAGGGTTCCAGCTCAATTATTTGACTGGCTAAAGAAACAGTAGATGAAATTTAATGCATTTAAATGTAAGATGATTAAACTGGTACAAAAGACAGTGATAGATACCCATTGAAAATGCTGGAATGTAAAGGTTTGGGATCTGATTACTGACCACTGAAAGGGTCTACTTAACGCACTGTCAGTGATGTTAGTCAAGTACACTATCCATTCCTTACTGAAATCTAAACCAGGAATTCTATGGGTAAATTCTTGTACTCTGCCTTTAAAAATGCACTAGAGAGAGTTTAGAGAAAACAAGGGTAAAACTGAGTAATCAGCAAGGGCTCACAGAACTAGTTATTCTCACTGAAGCAAAGGAGAATGAGATGGGTCATCTTGGTAAGAAGGTTATTTAATTTAAACTGTGTGCTCAGAGTTGAAGAGTGATTGGAGATTGTTAAGATTTCAGCAAGAAGAAGAGATTAAAGGAGTCCTTATTTTGTCACAGAATAGGAGTAGAAATGTGGAGTAGAATCTCATCAAATGGTCTGTCAATCAACTTCTTTCACTGAGTTCCTGATGAATACTGGATAACAGGGAAACTGCGCATTACAGCAAAAAGGACAGACATAGACATTCAAACATTTTATGAAATACTTTAAGCCCCAACCTCCTGAAACCTTGTCACTATAGAAAACTATGAATCCGAGTTGAATTTAGTGCATTGTATAGTTAGATTGCAAGCCTGAGTTTTTACTCCATTATTTTCAAGGGTCATTTGTAATTTGCTGCAATGGAAGTTCTTCATCTCCAGTAAAGTACTGTTAAAATCCACAGCAAATAAATTCTATCAATGTTTCTGGAAGAAAAGAGTTGAATAGATCGCACTGATATATCATAGGAAGGAAGAAAAGTACAGATGGTAGAGAAAGATAGTGCATCTACACAATGCCTTTCGAAATTAAAGTGTAGCTTAGTAGTGCCATTGTTCACATGGGCATAGCTGCCATACTAGGTCTCTGGCAGGTAGTTAAGGAACCAGTGAGAGGAATCAACCTGCTTGACATTGTCCTCGCTAAGCTCCCTGTCACTGATGCATCGGTCTGAGTCATTAGCTGAATCTTTTGGTCGACAATCCATGTTTACATTGAGAGAAAGTCTTTGATGAAACATCAGTAGCACATTTGTATTCAAGCATAATCTGTAAATTCTTAGCTGACTTAGTTCCCCACTCTACTATTACCATCAACCCTGGTGATCAGCCATGGTTCAATGAAGAGTGCAGGAGTGCATACCAGAAGCAGTACTAGTCCTGGATGAACATGACGTGTCAACCTGGTGAAGGTGCAAAGTTACCTGCTTGCCAAATAGTGAAGGCAGCATACAATACACATGACTAAATGATGTCAAGACAAATGGATCAGATCGAAGCTCTACAATCCTGCTCCACCCAGTCATCAATGGTGGATGACAAAGAAAACAACTAATGTTGGATAAGAATGCACAAATCCTCAATGATAAGGGAGCCCAGCATATCAGTACCAAAGAAAAGGCTGAAGCACCTGCAAATTTCTTCCATCAAAAACGTTGAGTGGGATACCCACTTCTAATTACTGTTTCTCCAAGAGCAGGCCAGAGGTGGGAATTTTATGAGAAACTCACGTCCTGGCTCCTAAAGGCTTGGCTTTTTTCCACAATGTGCTTGTTAGGAGTGCAGTGAAATACTCCCCACTTGCTTGCATGAATGGAATTTCAATAACGCTGAAGAAGCTTGGCTCTTTCCACAATAAAGCAGGCACTTGATTGGTACCCTGTCTAATACTCAACATTCATTCCATCCAGTATCAATGCACAGTGGCAACGATCCATCCATACGATGCACTGCAACAACTGACCCAGTCCCCTTCAACAGCACATTCCAAACCCTTGACATCTACTGCAGATACATGGGAATACCAACAACTGTAAGTTACCTACAAAAACTCACACCATTCTGACTTGGAGTTGTATTACTATTCCTTCACTGCCACCTGTTAACATCACAATAACTGTGCCTATAGCAAATGGGCTGCCATGGCTCAAAAAGATAACTGACTACTACTTTTTTAAGGGCTATTATTTGATGTTGATTTTGATTTAGATTTAATTTTAATTTTATTGTCATGTGTATCGAAAGGCAGATCATAGCAAGCAAAGGGTGGACAGTTGGAAAAGGTTTAGAGGCATATAGGTTACATTGCAGGTTGTATTATTTGATTAGAGTCCATTCAACAGTCTGATAATGACTGGAAAGAGGCTGTTCCTGAACCTGCTTGTGCATGTGTTCAGGCTTCTGTGTCATTTGTCAAACAGAAGAGGTTGTAGGACATCATTACTAGGGTGCAATGTGCTTTTGATGTTGGCCACTTTTTTCCAATGGCAAAAAACTGTGTAAATACAGGCTATAGATGGAAGGTTGGCTTCCATGATGCTCTGGGCTGTGCACACAACCTGCTGTACTTTCTTACAATCCTGGACAGAGCAGTTGCCATACCAGGCCGTTATGCACCCGGACAGTATGATTTAAAAGGTGCATCTGTAGAAGTTGGTGAGAGACTTTATGGACATGCCAAATTTCCTGTGCCATTGTTGTGCCTTCTTAACTGTCACATCTACATGGGAAGTCCAGGACAGGTTGCTGGTTATTGTCACTCCAACGAACTTCAGGCTCTTTATTCTCTCAAACTCAATATTAATGGTCAATAAATGCCCACATCTCATGAATGAGGAAAAAGAAAACGAAGCTGAAACATTTCTGTAGTAACAGTGGTTACACATCAAAATTAACTTATTATTGATTATGGATACCAAGAGATTCTGAAATATATTACATAAATACTCTTATCTTTTACTCCTTACTTAGGTGATAATTTCAGCATGTTCGCCATAAATTTGATTGGTTTTCATCTTTGTGTTGATAAATGTGGACATCAACCATGGCAGTCCTGAGATATAATAGGCAACCAACATTTTAAACTATTTGTAAGTCTGAGCAAAGCCATGAATAAATTATACTCCAGCTTGACTCAGAACCCGCTTTGAAATCATTGTCAAGATAATAATTCACTATAGCGAGATGATCAATTTTATTTCATTTTTGTAACTGAACAATGCACATGATGGGAAAGCAGTCAGTAGACTCAACTTTTTACGTTTTAATAATTAATTTATCTTTCAAACGCAGATGCAACCAGGGAAAGTAATGTAACCAAAATTGGATGTTTTAAGAAAAAAACTTCCATTTACTCTATAAAAGACAAAACCTGTAATTATTATTTCATTAGGGCCGGATATGTTCCATATTATGTTAATTACTCCTAACTTAAATGTATAAATTTGGAAAATTAAAATATTTTTGTCATAACTCAAAATGCCCATGCTGATTAAAAGGATGAAAAGTATTGGTAAAGCAGCCTGTTGTCAAGCTATTGTGAAACTAAGACTAAAGTGCATTCACTGTCAGCCCAAACTTATTAAAATTAATTATATTTCTACATTATATTTATATTACATTGACAAACTATAACATACAAGTGCATCGCAAGTGATGACACATTTCCAGGTTTTGAAATAGTGTCCTTCATTATTTGTTTCATAATTATAATCTTGGTAAGTTTTACAGTTCATTACTCTTAATCCTAATGAATGAATTTACATAAAGCAGAAGCACATTTATCCTTGAGCCATGTTTTCTGTCTTGTTGCATTCATTTTCCTAAATTGAACAGAATTGGGGTTTAAGGTGTAGCTAGTTAGCCCTCTGTTATTAGATTAGATTCCTTACAGTGTGGAAACAGGCCCTTTGGCCCAACAAGTCCATGCTGCCCCTTGGAGCATCCCACCCAGACCCATCCCCCTATAACCCACACACCCCTGAACACTATCGGCAATTTAGTATGGCCAATCCACCAAACCTGCACATCTTTGGACTACGGGAGGAAGCCTGAGCACCTGGAGAAAATCCACACAGACACGGGGAGAATGTGCAAACTCCACACAGACAAGTTGCCTGAGGCTGGAATTGAACCTGGGTCCCTAGTGCTGTGAGGCTGCAGTGCTGACCACTGAGCCACTGTGCCACCCCCTAGGCTATGACTTATATGTGACCCTTAGAGGTAATTATTAGACAATGCAATTTTGAGAGGCCAGAAGTCAGACAACACCAGGTTATAGTTAGATTACTGAAGAAGGGTCTAGGCCTGAAGTGTCAGCCTTCCTGCTCCCTTGATGCTCCTTGGCAGTTGTGTTCATCCAGCTCTACACCTTGTTATACCAGGGTTATAGATGAACAGGTTTATTTGAAATCACGCGCTTTCGAAGCATTGGGCTTTCATCAGGTGAAGTCACTTTATGAAGGGGCAACACTCAGAAACTTTGTGATTTCAGATAAACCTGTTGGACTATAACCTGATGTTGTGTGACTTCTGGCCTGTTCACCCCAGTCCAACTACAGCACCTCCACATCATGACAACAATCTTGTGAGAATATCAATGTCAGACCAAATCTCAGCTCTAAAAGACCACAGTCTTTCATCCTGCAAGTTACACTGACAAATTGTCTACTGGTGCCCTTTCGCGAGTCCAACGAGAGAGCATCTCATATGGAAATAGAAATACAACAGGTGTAACTTTTTTAAGAAAAAGAATCATTCACAGGATGCAGATGTTAGTGGCTAGGCTAGTGTTTATTGCCCATCTCTAGTTGCCCAGAGGCCAGTTAAGAGTCAATGACATTGTTGTTGGTCTGGAGTCATATGTAGGCCAGAACTGGCAAGGACGGCAATTTCCTTCCTTATAGGATATTAGCACACTATGTGGGCATTTCTTGACAATTGACAATGGACTCATGGTCATTATGAGTTTCTTAATTCCAGATTTTGTTTTGTTGAATACAAATTCCACTGTCCACCATGGCAGGATTTGAACAGAGGGTCCCATATACATCTAGTGATAATACCACTAGGCTGTCACCTCCCCAGTTCTTTAGCTTGGATACCTATCAGCCCTACCTTGTAAAATCTTAATCACCAAACTGCAATCTGCTTAGAAATAGTGCCCTGCAAGCACCACTGTCCACACCTCCCTTCCTTCCCAATATACTTCATTCCCCATTTTCTCCTTTCAGTCCTTTGTCAAATGAGCTAAATTGCTCAACACAAGTGGCCCACAAGGCTGCGTATTCAGTCTCCGACTGTATTCCTTGTACATTCATGACTGTGTGGCCAAATTCCACCCCAACTCCATTTGTAAGTTTGCTGATGACACCACTGTTGTAGAGAGAATCTCAAACAATGACATGACACAATACAGGAAAGAGATACAATGCTTAGCAGCATAGTGTAAAGACAATGATCTCTCCATCAATGTCAGCTAAACAAAGGAGCTGGCCATTGATTCAGGAAGTGAAGTGGACGGCACACCCTTGTCTGTTTCAATGGTTTTGAGGTGGAGCTGGTCGAGTATGGCAAGTGCCTGGGAGTGATGATCACCAACAATCCTACCTGGTTCACTCATGTTACTCAATGCTCAGGAAAGCGTGACAATGCCTCTACTACCTCATGAGGCGAAGGAAATTCCACATGTCCACAAGGGATCTTGTCAATTTTTATAAATGCACTGTAGAAAGCATCCTATCCAGATGCAGCACAGCTTGGTATGGCAACTGTTCTGCCCAAGACTACTAGAAAATACAAAGAGTCATGAACATAGCCCAATCCATCAGGTAAACCAGCCTTCCATCCATTCACTCCATCTATACTTCTCACTGCCTTTGGAAAGCAGCCAACATAATCAAAGATCCCTCCAACCCTGGTTATACCCTCTTCACCCTCTTCTGTTGGGCAGAAGATATAAAAATTTACATACACCTATGAACAGATTCAAGAACAGTGTCTTCCCTGTTGTTATTAGACTTCTGAACGGATCTCTCAAATTTTAAATTTAATGTTGATCTTGGTCTCTGTGCACCTTCTCTACAGCTGTAACATTGTATTCTTCACTCTATTCTGTTACCCTGATGCAGTTTACATGGTATGATCTGCCTGTACTGCATATAAAACAAAATTTTTCACTGTACCTAGGTAAATGTGACAATGATAAATTAAATCAAATTAAATCCTTGGCCTCTGCCCCTGCACTGAGTGGGGATCCAATCTGATAGGCACAATACTTCAACTTCCATAATATATATCAAATATTTGATGGTTATTCAAGAAGAAAGGCTATGGGTCTAGTGTAGAAAAGTAGGACTTGTATAAGTAGTAGGGTATTCTTGACAGTACAGATTTGATGGGCCGAAGGGATTCTTCTGTATTCCGTGATTCTAAGAAACCTATTGTTTCGATACACTTCCATTGCAAGTCCAATCCATCCACTTCATACACGGGGAACCACAGTATGGCTTAGAAAAAAATCTGCATAAATTCAAACCCTAAATCATACTGTCATTTATGATGTATTGGTTTTGATGCATTTTATTGTGGTAATTGACCTATTTTAACAGAGCTCCAGGCCGCTAATGGATACAAAAATAGCAAAGAAAACATCTGATTTTCCCAAATGACCAAAGATCTTCTTGCACCTAACAGATAATTACAGTTTCCTCTCAGTAAATGGAAAGTACTTAAGACCCCACATGAGGCAGCATGTACAATTTCATGAGGCAACAATTTGCTTCCTGTACAAAGGATTGGCCATCAAGCTTTCAGATCTGAAAGAAACAGATGTTTCTGTAATGCGCTGTGAAGGAAATAAAGGATTGCCTCCATTTAATCGATAGTCAGCAGCAATGATTATTCTATATAATTCTACCAAATTAAAATTTTATTACTCATGTACTCCATCAGTTAACGAAATGCCTTAGATTTGCTTAGGCAGCACAGAGAAAGAGATTTGGTTCAGCATTAAAACAAGATGTAGAAGACATATGAACATGCAAGACATCTTTAGCTCAAACCTTAATGAGTAATGAACCATTAAGTATCCGGTTGGATAGAACTAATATATATTTCATGCGTTATTTTCAGTTTCCTACAATAATTTGTATTTTGGACAAAATGTCTATCTTGAATGGATGTGCCATTGACCCTCGAAGAAGACCAGTTATCTTTTCTGAGGAAGGTCCTAGGCCTGAAACATCAGCCTTCCTGCTCCTCTGATGCTGCTTGGCCTGCTGTGTTCATCCAGCTCTGCACCTTGTTATCTCAGATTTTCCAGCATCAGCAGTTCCTGCTATCTCAGTTATCCGTCCATCAGTTTTTCTCCAAATGCTGGTGGCTTCATTATGGCAAGAGGGACTTCCTTGCTGCAAGATTCCCAGGCTCTAATCTGCTTTGGGATTACTTATATGGCTAATCGAGTTCAGTTTCAGGTCTGAATGTTAACATCCAGCGATGGTAATGCTATTGAATTTCAAGGGGCGATGCTCAGATGTTTAGATTATCTCCAGTTAGATAAACATTGCCTGCTACTTGCGTGATGTGAATATGAAATGGCACTTGTCAGTCAAAACCTGAAATTGTACTGGTCTTGCTGCATTTAGATATAGATTACCTCCATCAGGAGCATCCTCCCTGCATGTACCCTGTCTAGTCCTGCTAAAATTTTATAAGCACCTTCCTTCATTCATCTGAACTCCAGTGAAAACATTCCCAACCTAGTCAAACTCTCCTCATACATCAGACTCGCCATCCCCGGAATCAGCCTGGTAAAGCTTTGCTGCACTCTCTTGAGAGCAAGAGCATCTCTCTTTAGAAAAGGAGACCAAAACTGCTCACAATATTCTAGGTGTGGCCTCACCAAGGCCCTGTATAACTGCAAAAGCACATCCCTGCTTCCGTACTCAAAACCTCTCGCAATGAAGTCCAAAATACCATTTACCTTCTCTACCGCCTGCTGCACCTGCATGCTTACCTTCAGCGACTGGTACACCAGGACACCCAGGTCCCACTGCACACTCCTCTCTCCTAATTTACATCCATTCAGGTCTTAATCTGCCTTCCTGTTTTTGTTTCCAGGGTGAATCAGCTCACATCTATCCAAAGGATACTGCATCTGCCATTGATGTGCCCACTCAGCCAACCTGTCAAGATCACGCTGAAGGATATCTGCATCCTTGTCACAGTTCACCCTCCCCATCCAACTTGGTATCATCTGCAAACTTGGAGATGTTACATTTTGTTCCCTCATCCAAATCATTAATATATATTGTGAAGTGGCAGATGGAACACAATGTGGGAAGGTGTGAGGTTATAACATTGGTAGAAAGACTAGAGATGTAGAATGGAGAAAGGTTTCACAAATCTGAAGCACAAACAGACTTAGGAGTCCTAGTCATGACTCTCTTCGTGTTAACATGTAGGTTCATTTGGCAGTTAGGAAGTGCAATGTTAGCATTCATTTTGACAGGACTAGAACACAAGAGCAGGGATGCACTGCCAAGGCTTTATAAGGCCTGGTCAAACTACATTTGGAATATTCTAAGTAGTTTTGAGCTGGGTATTTAAGAAAGAATGTGTTGGCATTGGAGGGGGTCCAGAGGAGGTTTACGAGAATGACCTTTAAGAAAAAGGGCCTGTCATATGAGGAGCAGTTGAGGACCCTGAATGTATACCCTAAAGAGTTTAGAAGGATGAGGGCAGTATCTGATTGAATCAGAATCCCGAGATGCCTCATTTGAGTGGATGTGGAGAAGATGTTCCTGCTAGTGAGAGAGATCAAGATCCAAGGGCATAGACTCAGAGTGAAGGGTCGACCCTTTAGACCTGAGATGAGGAGTAATTTCCTCAGCTAGAGAGCGATGAATCTTCGGAATTCATTGTTGCAAAAGGGCTGTGGAGACCAAGTCATTGAATGTGTTTAAGACAGAGAAAGATAAATGCTTGATTGGTATTGGGATCATGGGTTCCAAAGAGAAGACGAGAGACTGGTACTGAAAAACGTTTCAGCTTTGATCAGGTGGCGGAATTGAGTCAATAGTTCTGCTCCTATATCTTATGGTCTTACTGATGCAGGGAGGAGAATGTACTCTAGCCAAATTTGCAGATGACGATAAAATAGGTGGGAAAATAAATTGCAAAGAAGAATTAAGAAATTTACAAATGTTCATGGGTAAGTTAAGTGAATTTGCCAAAATTTAGCAGATTAATGTGGATTAATGTGGTTTAACATTGGTAATTGTGAGGTTGTTAATTTTGATGAACATGAGAGAAAATTTTTTATTAACTAAATGGAGAGAAACTTCAACATGGTTTGATGCAGTGGCATCTGGATGTCTTCATGCATAATTTGCAGCAAGTTAATGTCCAGATACAGCAAGTATTAAGAAAGGCAAATATAGTTTTAGCATTTAATATAAAGTGAAGCATATATAAGTGATAATGGGAACTGCAGATGCTGGAGAATTCAAGATAACAAAGTGTGGAGCTGAGTGAACACAGCAGGCCAAGCAGCATCTTAGGAGCACAAAAGCTGATGTTTCAGGCCTAGACCGTTTCTGATGAAGCATCTAGGCGCGAAATGTCACCTTTTGTGCTCCTCATATATAAGTGAAGTATTTTTGCAATTGTACAAGGCATGGGCGTGACCATATCTGGAGTACTGTATACAGTTTTGGTCCACTTATTGTGGAAGGACGGAATTGCATTGAAGGCAGCTCAGTGAAGGTTCATTAGATTAATTCCACAGATGAAGGACTTGTATCATGAGGATAGATTGAGCAGTTTAGGCCTACAATCACTTTAGTTTAGAAGAATGAGAAGAGATCTAGTTGAGTTACATAAGATGCTAAAAGGGGCTTGACAAAGTAGATGTGGAGCAAATATTTGCCCTTGTGGGACAACTTAGAATGAGTGGTCATTGTTTTAGGTGGAGGTGTGGCAGTTTTAAAACGGAGTTGTGGAGGAATTGTTTCTTTCAAAGGGTCATGAATTTGTGGCATTCACTACTCCACAGTATGGTGGCTGGTGGGACACAGAACGCAGTTAAGGAGGAGTTTGGCGGATTTTTAAAGCAGTAATAGATTAAAGGATTATGACGTGTGGGCAGGAAAGTGGAGTTGAGGCCAAGATATGATCAACCATTATCGTACTAAATGGTGGTGCAGTCTTGAGGGGCTGAAGTACCCAATCCTCTTCCATGCTCTAATGTATTTATGTTGTTAACAGAGGAAACAGGGTGACTCTCCTAAAGGTTTGAGTACCTGTAAGGTATCTTTGATTTGATTTTTTATATTGTCGCATGTATTTTGTTACACAATGCATTGAAATGTGTTGTACAGTGTCGTCACTCTCCAGTGCGATCTTTAAACGTAGAAAAATAAATTAAAACTGAATATAAAAGGCAGAAGAATAAAGAAATAGAGAAGAGAAATAAAATAATGAAATAAAGACATCTTTAAGGGTTATAAATTTGAAAATGTATTTCTGATATTTGTAAAAAGGCGAATTCAAATTGTTTTTATGTAGTATAAAGTAGTGTGTTTATAATTTATTTTATATGTAACAAACATTTATGTTCTTTTGTTGGAAGTACATTGGCAGAGTCTGTGAATATGTTCAGTGACTAACCCCAAAGGTAAATAATGGAGAAATAATAAAACTTATTGCTTATCAAGCTGAGTTTCACTCTGGGATCTGATTTTCCCAGTATTACCATCTGCTGGGATTATAGTGCTTAACTAAAGGCCATATACTCAGAATAGGTGTTGATCATTTAGGACTGAGATGAAGAGAAACACCTTTCTTCAAAGGATTGTGAATATTAAGCATTCTCCACTCAAAGTGCAGCAGTTGCTCAGGTGTTGAGTGTGTTCAAGATAGAGACCCCTAGATTTTTCATTACAGTGGGATTCCCATTATCTGAATGCCAAGCGTCCAGAATTTTTATGCAACTGAGATCCAAGCTTCGGAAAAGAAATTCTGGATGATAGAGATCTAGATAATGGGGACTTTATTGGTGATGGCTCATGGAAGGGAACAATGGGTCAAATTCCCTATCAAAGCTACTTTATCAGTAAGGACAGAATAATCTATTGCAGCTCTGTACACCGGCATTTAGAAGTGACCCCAGCCTCGCATTTTTACATGTTCATTTATCTTGTGGTAACAACAATGAAGTTCTTCCAGCTGCCACCAGTAGTTCTCATGCAACTGACAGATTTGATGAACCAGCACTTCCCCACTCCCCTTGCCGGATACTAGGGAGACTACAGTGCTACGGAAATCAAGTAATTTGGAAATAGTGCAGAAATGGATGTGGCTGAGGTGGAAGATCAGCTATAACTTTACTGAGGCAGATGCATAGAAGGAATGACTGGCCTACTTCTTGCTCCTGTTTCTTATGATCTGATGTTCGATGTGGTACCTGGTGCAGTTTTTCAAAAGGCTTAGTGACAGTTACTGGGTTTACAAGTCAGAATGATTGAATGTACAGTCTAATGATAAATGGAGGAAGTGTTTAAAAACAATTTACCACATTACTGAACAGAGCAACCTCTTGCCCATTGTAAATGACCCTTGCAAAATTTTTGAAATGATTTCCAGTTAACTTTGAAAATAGTCCAACAATTTTATTTTCAAAAAATCATTTTTGTAGAATAAATGGCATTATTTTGGAGGTGCACCTTTATGACATCCACTACAACGATTGAATAAGTTTGTTTACATTCCACAACCTGGATTTAAAACATATTTGCAGTAGTAATAGGACAAACATCATTTGTTGTCTTCATATTTACAGGGAAAAAACATAGACTGAAGAATCAAGTCTCATCTATCTTTCAGACCATTGTAATTGGTGGATCCCAATGTGTTGTCTCTATACTCCTTAACTGATTGTATCCAATCAAAGAACCCGTAATTTGTTTTCAACATCCCATGATTTGATCACACAGTTCTCCTTAATCTGCACACAAACACAACACAGACCTAATTGCTATTATCATATGCAGTCAAAAAAAGAGTCAGGAAAATGAAATCATATTCAATAATGCCATGGCAGAATTTCCAGGCATTCAGCTCTATTCCATTACTACACCATGTTTGATTTTGGAAAGCAAAAACTGCAGAATCTAAGATATTTTGGAAAGCCAGATAATCTTGCTCCACTTTGACAATATGATAGAGTGGAACAAGCATATTGAGAGCTCTGCAATCAGGCAAAAGTAACATGTGGGTAATTTAGGACCTCTTGGCTTAAAGCGCTCTGGTAAGTATATTTCAGTTTCATTCTTCCTACTCATTTAAACCATTGGAGTCAACAATACAGCACCTGCTGTATTTCCAGTCTCTGTGGTAAATAGAGTTATTGGTCCATCTGTGTAATTTAGAAAGAAATGTCTGTGAACCAGTACAGCCTTTATACTTACTGGAAATGTAGCAATATTTGCTGCTTAGAGGCTCTTGGTTTTGTCTTACTTCCAAAACAGAGTCTTATACTTGCTCCTTCTTTTTGTAATTTTCCGCCTGGGTCTTTTCTTTTATTAGTTCTTTCACTGCTTGTCTGGTGTTCTTTTTTGTACAATTTTTTTTTCATCCAAGCTCTCTGTAAACTAGTGGATCCTCTGCTAGCCTGACAAGCTGCCCTGTCAGAGATAATGGGAACTGCAGATGCTGGAGAATTCCAAGATAATAAAATGTAAGGCTGGATGAACACAGCAGGCCAAGCAGCATCTCAGGAGCACAAAAGCTGGCGTTTTGGGCCTAGACCCTTCATCAGAGAGCCACAAAAGCTGACGTTTCGGGCCTAGACCCTTCATCAGAAGGGTCTAGGCCCGAAACATCAGCTTTTGTGCTCCTGAGATGCTGCTTGGCCTGCTGTGTTCATCCAGCCTCACATTTTATTATCTTAAGCTGCCCTGTCAGATGGATAGAACTATTTGATACTTCAGGTGTAATGTGTCAATGACACATGTACAGGCAGAATGCCGTGCATAATAGAGCTACTTAGGTGAAATTAAAGGGAATTTTATTTATACTAAAGTGACTGGATATCAGTTACAGAACATCATGCTGTATATAAAATCAAGTAGAATGATTTCAGTGATTCATGTTTGTCAGTCAGCTTCAGTAAAGAACAAAGATCTGATTCAAAAGATGGAAATTGGAATCCTTCTCAGTCTCTTGTTAAAATTCTACACTGGAGCAAACTTCATGTGTTGTAATTTTAGCTTGTTCATTTTGAAGAAATGATGACCATATTTCAATGAGTCTTATTTCGGAGATTAGAATACATATATCACTGAAAATCCACCAGCTTAGTCATTATCTTAATTTGTTCATTATATTTTCAGCTTTCTGCTTTGTTGAACCAGAAAACCAGACCTATTTTGAGACAAATGATGAAGCAACACTGATAGACTTTCTTATTGTTCTGCTACAGACCAAAACATGATTCATATACGTCAATCTATTCTACACTTTTTAATGACTTGATATTTCAAATTTGAATACATAAAAGATCGGTCAAGAGTTTGCAATGAGGAATTAATTCTTTTGCTTTGAAGTCACTTTGTGGATATATTCTCTTGTAGCCTTCAGGTTTTTGACATGAACTGTTAAAACCTTGATACCGTTCAAGTTACCAATTTTACGCAATGATACAGATTTATGCATTCCAGTTCTCAGTGCAGAAGAGTTGCATTATTTGACTGTGGATACAGAGATCAGTATAGCCAAACAGTGGTGAATCTCAACAGTTCTTTCTGAATACTTAAAAAAAACTTTCATGGATTGGTGAACTGTTGTGATCACTGAAGAATCCAAAGATTACTTTTTGGCCCTTATTTCGAGGAGAGACATGGGCAAATTTCTCCACCCATCGCAATTGGACCAGCACAGGATTTTTCAGAAATCTTGTATAAACAAGTGTCAAATGAACCTATTGTAGTGATTATAAGGAGACCGGCCAGTTGAACCTCATATAACTGGGGTTGTTAATCATGCTGATTTAAAAAGATTGAGTGATAAAGATACCAATACTTCCACACCTGACTCTGTATGAGGCAGTACTCTCATCCAGGATTGTTCATGTGTAAATAAAGAGTGAAGTGGTGAGGGAATACCAGTTCCATGGAGCTATCTCACTTACAGTTTCACAAAACTAACGAAACAAAAACAAGCCACTTGCTCCAACTTGGTATGCAGACTTTTATATTCCATAAAAGCCTCTTCCTACCATCCTTCATCTAATCCTGTCAGTGGCTTACACTTCTTTCTCGCTAATATGTTTATTACATTTATATATGTTTTCTTGAATGCATCTATGCAATTCCACCCAATTACTATCTATGACAGCAATGGCATCTGCCCCTGAGTGCCTAGCTACCAGGTCCAATGACAAGATCTTCCAGCAGGACCCACAAACTTCAAGGGGTTCAGTGAAGGGGACAGATGTGACACCAAGGCAGCTACTGGACTTGTAGCCCAGGGAATTTCTGACTCTCTCTCTCTTCAAGGCACCTTGACTTTGCACTGCTTATTTGCTGGGAGGTTATAGCAAGGTTATGGAATTTATCTTGAGCCCTTGAGTCATTCACTACTCTATGTTCCATATTATAAAATGGTAATAAGAGAAGGGTTTGATTGACAGATGCAAACCAAACTCGACCACGCTGATGAATGAGCTTTCAACTTATTCACAATCATAATTAACTTTGTATTTTCCTTTGGTGCAAGTGTAAGTGTTACATTTTAAATAGTATAATACTGCTAATGACTTGGATTTCAGCACTGTTTGATCAGCATAGGTCACATTAACTGCCGCCACTGTTTCTCATGACTAAACTTTGAACAATTAGTTTCTAAACTGATGATTATAGATTTTTAACTGGAAGAGAAAGAAGCTGGCGAGCTTTTTGTTTTCTTTTACAAGCTATGAAAAATGATCTGAATTTAATTAGGGGGTGCAGTGACTCTGCCTTAAATGACTAAATAACCACGGACTGCAATCAATCGCTTTTCTCTATGCTGTCATTTATTAATAAATGATCAAGTGCAAAACAAAGAGTTTGCCTCAGCAATTGTGAAAGTTTATGCGCCCAATCAAGCATGTCAAACTTTACAAAGCCTTTTACCTGAACGTGGGTTATATTCAACTTTTGAACGTGCTTTAATCTTGCAGAGTCTCCTCTCATCAGAATGACTATGAAGTCATCAATTACCTTAAATGATGTATACGGGAACAAGATTACAATTGTGCTCTACAGGTCTCACTCCAAAGTGCAAAGTCATGTCAGAATACATGTTCACGTACCACAGGCTGTCTCCAACACCCAGCAATGATTTGCTACACTTTGGGAGGAAACAGCCATTTATAAGGAAAAGAAAAATGATGATACAAGCTGCTAACTGTTCTAACAACATTGAAGAGACTCAACAGACAAAGCAACCCACTTGATTAGCACCCTGTCCATCACCATGAATATTCATTCCCAAATGAAAGTACATACCACCACCTACAATTTTCCCTCCAAGCCACACACCATCCTGATTTTGAATTATATCACCATACCTTCACTCTCACTGTATAAATATCCTGGAATTCTCTTCACAACACCTCTATGTGTATGTACTTAAACACCATGGATTGCACTGTTTCAAGGAAAAAGCTCACTATCAACTTCTCAAGGGCAATCAGGACTGGTCAATAATTGCTGGGCTAGCCAGTGCTGCCCATGTCCTAGGAACATTCATAAATAAACAGCTGGAAGCAGAGTGACTCTACCTTCTCCCCTAGAAGTGCCATATAGCACTGGAAAGCTTATAAAGGGAGGGATTTACCTACCCATTTAGACTGAAGTTCTCATCTGAGGAGAAAATAATATCTTTGAACTTTCAGAAAGTTTGAATTGTTGATGACATGGAGCAAAAGATTTTGACTGCTCCCATGTTGAGATGGCAAATGGATATCAGTTGTTTCAGAAATAATTGTATTTGTTATCTTGGATATCAATTGCTTTTCTTTTTGCCTTCTTTGTCGCTCTTCCATTGTAACACACTTCACACGTTACAACAATGAATAAGCCTTTAAATTACTTCCCAGCCTTTAAAGCAGGGGATATTAGATGATCACAACAGAAGAAGACACAAGTCTTTCTTTTTAACTTCTAAACAAATGTAACTATCAGTTGTCACCTAAATGCAAGGTTTGACCTCATTGCATACTTCTTTTGAAGTTAAAAGGAGGATGTAAGAGATGTATAATCTCTAATGCAGTACGCCATAATAAAAGTGTAAAAGCCAGAAGGACTGTGGATGCTGTAAATCAGAAATAAAATCTGAATTTGTTGGAAAAGCTCAGCGGGTCTAGCAGCATCTGTGGAGAGAAATCCGAGTTAACATTTTTGAATTGAAGAAGGGTCGCCACACCCAAAACATGAACTCTGATTTCTCTCCACAGATACCACTGGGCCTGCTGAATTTCTCCAGCTACTTCAGTTTTGGTTTCAAATTTATAGCATCCATAGTTCTTTGCTTTCCTTTTAATTTTGTCATTTTTCATCCCCTAACTGCTTTCCTATCCATATCATGCAATAAGTTATTAAATTGAAATATGCTCCTTTAATTTGAATTTGACTTAATTGTTTTAGGAACAGGCTACATGGCTAACAAACACAGCTATGTAACATGTTTAATGTGCCAAAATAAGCTCTGGAATGTCACTGAAATATTCAGGTGAGACTTTCATAATCATCCACATCTCGAAGGGTTTTGAGTATGGAAGAGATGACAGAGTAAGGATGGGGAGAGTGGTCATGGAATGATTTGAAAATTGAAGCATTACCAGTTAGCCAGGAGTTAATGTAGATCTAAGGGAGGTGGGTGATGGGTGAATGAGACTTCCAAGGAATTACTTTTCAATCTGTATAATAAGGCAGAGTTTCAAATGAGTCAAAATCTCACCTTTGATGCTAGTTAGGACATGGGCACCAGAGAGTGATGATGTCACAAAGCTGGTGATGCATATGTTGCAGTAGCCATTTCCATTGAGAGCAAAGACTTGGATCAGAGACTGTGTTGCAAATGAACTTAAACCAGGTATTCAGACAATGTTTCGAGAGCAGGGATAGACAACCTTAGTGAAAACGTGGAATGAAGTCGGAAATTCATATCCTGATAAAATACAAGTTCAAGATTGCAAACATGTCTGGTTTAGCCTCAGACAATCCCGAGGAGAGAGATCGAGCAAGAAAAGACAGAATGCAATTTTTCATGGGGACTGTAGACAGTGGCTTCAGAACATTTAATTAGAAGAAATGCAGTGGATGTGAAACAAGCAGTCTGACAACTTATAAAGTGTGGAGGAATTGCAAGTGGCCTTTGTAAGATAGAGTCAATAGGAACAATTGATGCATAAAGGAATGTTCTTATATTTAATGTAACTCATTAACCACATACATTCTCATGTACATTTACTTTCCCAGTTCTTCTATTCCTATCCATCTCAAATAACCTATTCAACTTGACAGAATGAAATTTCTTCATCATTTTAAAAACTTCAATGACATATGTGCTAAACATTTAGATGCAATTCTGTGTACTCACTGTTCCAGACAACAGTGAGTTAAAAGAGTATCAGCTTCTTGTGCCTCAGCAATTTTAAGTGAAAGTGTACTCATTTAAATGTATCCGTTACTGTTTCACTTGAAAAGCTTTCTTTTTTGTGGATTCAAATACGTGCCAATCAAAATAGAATATTGTAACATTGCAAGTAAAACACTCATTGTTACCTAAAGCTCCAACCTTGATTGAGGATAATTAGGCAATTTGGGCTCAGGCAATCTTTTATTCTTCCAAGAGTCCAGTGAGTTAACTAACTAACTAACTCCATGGGCTAAAAATTTAATGCTGTAGAAAATGGAGATTGTAATGTGCCCACTTAAAATAACAGGCAACGTTGTGTTCTGACTGATTTAAATGCTAGTTGCATGCAACCCAGCACTGAACACATTGTTGATTGCCAGCCTCAGCAAGGGCTCTAGTTTCCCAAGAAGTCAGCACCTCACAAAGGTCATCAGCATGCTTTAAAGCCAGGCCCCATCAGCAGCTGGCACATCAGCAGAGGTGGTCAGGATAGGGAGAAGGAGGGACTTGAGTCATGGATTAGGGAAAAGCTTCCCATCTCCCACCTTGGTCTCAGCTCACCTGCTGGTCATGATCTCAACAGTGGCTGCCCCAGCTATAGACTCCAAAGTTAGACCTATGAGTGAGGACATGCAACTGTTTGTCTGTCCTGTTTCCCTCCTGGTTAGCTGCTGTTGCCTCCAGTTGTGATGGTCATGTATTAACCACTATTCCCAAGGTGATGTGATATAACTTTCTCCATGTTAGCCCATATAATATATGAGAGAGAGAGAGGGGGAGACTTCGTGAGACTATCATTATAAAGCTTAGCAAAAACTATGTCCATTGATATGGCTTTCTTATTTACATATATAGCCTGGATTATCTGAGGTAGCAAGAACTGCTGATGCTGAAGTCAGAGTCAATATGCTGTGGAGCTGGAGGAACACAGCAGGTCAGGGAGCATCAGAGGAGCAGGAAAGTCAACATTTCAGGTTGGGGCCCTTCTTCACGAGAGGGTTGTGACTCGAAATGTCAATTTTCCTGTTCCTCTGATGTTGCCTGATCTGCTGAGTTCCTCCAGCTCCACACTATGGTGACACAGCCTGGATTATAGCTGTTTTCATCAACTTGTTCATGCATATTGTGATATACATCTAGGGTTAGTGAGGCTTGAATGTGGGCCTCCTGGTTCAGAAGTAGGGACATTACCGCTGCACCACAGAACCTGTTAAACATCACTTCATATTTAGGATGCTTCATCATTCGGATACTTCACAGTTATAACTATTTTTGATCAACATATTCAGATGGCATTATGGAACATCTTTAGAGCAAGGACTTGAGCCTAGGTCAGAGGTAAGGACACTACCATTGCACTACAAGAGCCCCATAGTCTAGATTATATGCCTTATGCACATCACTATTATGTCACAGACATGGGCAATTAAATTGCTGACCACAATATCTTGGATTCATTGAGTTGTAGAGATAAGCAGCACAGAAACGGACCCTTCAGTCCAACTCATCCCTGCCGACTGAATATCCTAGATAAATCTAGCCCCATTTTCCAGCGTTTGGTCCATATCGCTCTCATATATATCCATCCAGATACCTTTTAAATGGTATAATTGTACCAGCTCCAACACTTCCTCTGGCAGCCCATTCCATCTACGCACCTTCTACATGAAAATGTTGCCCCTGAGTGCCATTTTAGATCTTTCCCCTCATCTTGGACTCTCCTACCCTGGGGAAAAGATCTTGCCTATCTACACTATCCATGTCCCTCATGATTTTATAAGTCTCTATAATGTCACACCTCAGTCTTCCACATTCCAGGGAAAATAGCCCCAGTCCATTCAGCCTCTCTCTATACCGCAAACTCTCCAACTCTGGCAATATTCTTGTAAATCCTTTCTGAAACAATACAAGTTTCACAACACCTTTCCTACAGCAGAGTGACCAGAATTGCACACAGCATCCCAAAAGTGGCCAAACCAATGTCCTGCATAGTCACAACATGACCTCTCAACTCCTACACTCAATGCACTGACCAATAAAGGCAACCATACCAAATTTCTTCTTCACTGTCTCATCTACCTGTGACTGCACTTTCAAGGAACTATGAACATGCACTCCTAGGTCTTTTTTTCCAATAGCATTCCCCAGGGCCTTACCATTAAGTGTATATGTTTCAACCCCTCCCCACCCCCGATCTGCCTTTCCAAAATGGAGCACCTTACATTTATCTAAATTGAGTTCATACTGCTGTTCCTTTGCCAATTGTCCCATCTTTTCAAGGTCCCATTGTACTTTGGAGTAACCTTCTTCATTGTCCACTACACCTCCAATTTTAGCGTCATCTGCAAACTTACCAACTACATCTCGTATGTTCACCCCCAAATCATTTATTTAAATGACAACAAGCAGTGGATCCAGGTCTGATCCTTGTGGCATAGTGCTGGTTGCAGGTCTGCAGTTTGAAAACCAACTCTCCATCATCACTTTCTGTCTTCTAACCTCAGGCCAGTTCTGTATCCAAATAAGTGAAGACAAATGTTAGCCCCTAACAGTCAGATTGCATTAATAACAAAAATGGTAGAAGCACCGAACACCTATTTGGGTGATTTTCTGATTCATCAGCTTTCCTGTTCCTCTGATGTTGCTGGGCCTGCTGTGTTCACCTGGCTCTACACCTTTTTATCTCACCCATGTGGGTTATGTCTTCACAAAAGAGAACGTTACCATACTCCCAGAAATGTTAGGGAAGCAAGTGTGTAGTGACAGGGCAGAAGGGAAGGAAATCAAGATTAATAAGAAAATGTTGCTGTCAAACATAATGGGGTTAAAGGCTGACAACTCACTAAGGCCTGATCATCTACATGACAGAGGAGTAGAGGATGTGGTTCTGGAAATATCAGATGCCTTGGTGGTCATCTTCCAAAATTCTATTGATTGTTGAGCAATTCCTACAGATTGGAGGGTGAAAATATAATCCCACACTTTACAATTTGAAGGAGTGAAAAAAACAGAGTTACTGATCAGTTAGCTCAGCATCTGCAGTGGTAAAAATGCTAAAATCCAATTTAAAAAAGGTGATAACATGAAATTGGAAAGCATTGAAACGATTGGACAAAAACAGCTTTGGTTATGAGTGACAGATCATGTTTAACAAATGGATTTCTTTTGAGGATGTAACCATTGGAACAGACAAGTGGAAACAAGTTGATGTGGTGTATTTTGATGTTCAGAAGACTTTGATAGGATCCTTCATGAGAAGCAAGTGAGAAAATTTAAAGGATATGGGATAATAGGTAATATATTGGCATGGATTGAGATTTCGTTAGAGACAGGAAACAGAGTGTGGGAATAGAGATAATGGGAACTGCAGATACTGGAGAATCCGAGATAACAAAGTGTGGAGCTGGATGAACAGAGCAGGCCAAGCAGCATCTTAGGAGCACAGAAGCTGACATTTCAGACCTAAACCCTTCATCAGAAAAGGAGGAGGAGGAGAAGGTTTCTGAAATAAATAGGGAGAGAGGGGGAGGCGGATCGAAGATGGATAGAGGAGAAGATAGGTGGAGAGGAGACAGACAAATTAAAGAGGCGGGGATGGAGACAGTAAAGGTGAGTGCAGGTAGGGAGGTAGGGAGGGGATAGGTCAGTCCAGTGAGGACAGACAGGTCAAGGGGGCGGGATGAGGTTAGAAGGAAGGAAATGGAGGTGCAGCTTGAGGCGAGAGGAGGGGATAGGTGGGAGGAAGATCAGGTTGGGGAGGCAGGGATGGGCTGGACTGGTTTTGGGATGCAGTGGGGGGAGGGGAGATTTTGAAGCTGGTGAAATCCACATTGATATCATTGGGCTGCAGGGTTCCCATGCAGAATATGAGTTGCTATTCCTGCAACCTTCGGGTGGCATTGTTGTGGCACTACAGGAGGCCCAGGATGGACATGTCATCTAAGGAGTGGGAGGGGGATTTGAAATGGTTCGCGACTGGGAGGTGTAGTTGTTTATTGCAAACCAAGCGTAGGTGTTCTGCAAAGCGATCCCCAAGCCTCTGCTTGGTTTCCCCGACGTAGAGGAGGCCACAATGGGTACAGCAGATGCATTATACCACATTGGCAGATGTGCAGGTGAACATCTGCTTGATGTGGAATGTCTTCTTGGGGCCTGGGATGGGGGTGAGGGAGGAGGTATGGGGGCAGGTGTAGTAATTCCTGCGGTTGCAGCAGACAGTGCTGGGTGTGGTGGGTTTGGAGGGGAGTGTGGAAAGGACAAAGGACTCACGGAGAGAGTTCCTTGACCTCTCTGTCTCCATCTCAGGCAACCACCTAGAAACCGCTATCCATTTCAAGCACACCGACTCCCACAGCAACCTGGAAAACACCTCCTTCCACCCACCATCCTGCAAAAATTCCATCCCCTATTCTCAATTCCTTCGTCTCCACTGCATCGGCTTCCAGCATGAGGCAGTCCACTCCCATACATCTCAGATGTCCTCATTTTTCAAAGTCCGCAACATTCCCCCCCACAGTGGTCGAGAATGTTCTCAACTGTGTCTTCTGCATTTCCTGCAACTCATCCCTCACACGCCATCCCCACAATAACCACCAAAAGAGAACCCCCCTCGTCCTCATATACCACCCTACCAACCTTCGGATCCAACGCATCATCCTCTGACACTTCCACCATCTGCAATCCGACCCCACCACCAAAGACATTTTTCCATCCCCACCCTTGTCTGCCTTCTGGAGAGACCACTCTCTCCGTGACTCCCTTGTCCGCTCCACACTCCCCTCCAACCCCACCACACCTGGCACTTTCCCCTACAACTGCAGGATGTGTTACACCTGGCCCCACAACTCCTCCCTCACCCCCATCCCAGGCCCCAAGAAGACTTTCCACGTCAAGCAGTTGTTCACCTGCACATCTGCCAATGTGGTATCCTGCATCCGCTGTACCCGTTGTGGCCTCCTCTACATTGAGGAAACCAAGCGGAGGCTTCAGGATAGCTTTGCAGAACACCTCCGCTCGGTTCACAATAAACAATAAGCAATAAACATTTCAACTCCCCCTTCCATTCCTTAGACGACATGTCCATCCTGGGCCTCCTGCAGTGCCACAATGATGTCGCCCGAAGGTTGCAGCAACAGCAAACCACATTCCGCTTGGGAACCCTGCAGTCCAATGGTATCTATTTCGATTTCACAAGCTTCAAAATCTCCCCTTCCCCCATTGCATTGCAAAACCAGCCCAGCTCGTGCCCGCCTCCCTAACCTGTTCTTCCTCTCACCTACCGCCTCCTCCCAGCTCAAGCCGCACCCCAATTTCCTACCTACTAACCTCATCCAGTCCCCTTGACCTGTCCGTCCTCCCTGGACTGACCTATCCCCTCCCTACCTCCCCGCCTACACTCACCTTTACTGGTTCCATCCCCGCCTCTTTAACTTGTCTGTCTCCTCTCCACCTATCTTCTCCTCTATCCATCTTCGATCTGCCTCCCCCTCTCTCGCTATTTATTTCAGAACCGTCTCCACCTCCCGCTTTTCTGATGAAGGGTCCAGGTCCGAAACGTCAGCTTTTGTGCTCCTACGATGCTGCTCGGCCTGCTGCGTTCATCCAGCTCCACACTTAGTATCTCAGAGAGTGGGAATAAATAAGTCATTTTCCAAGTGACAGGCAGCGACAAGAGTGTCACGACAGGTGTCAGTGCTTGGATCCCAACTATTCACAATATATAAAAATTTACTGGATGAGGGAGCCAAATTCAACATTACCAAAACTGAGATTTGTGAGTTGTGAGAAGGATGTAGGGAGGCTCCAAGGTATCTTTGCCAAACTGAGTGAGTGGGCAAACACATGGCTGATGTCATAAAATGTGGCTAAAAGTGATGTTATTCATTTCAATGTGAAAAACAGAAAGGAAGGGTATTACTTAAATGATGATATGTTAGGAAGTCTGGATATACAAAGGCATCTGTGTGCCTTGTACACCACTCAATGAAAGTAAACAAGGAGGTACAGCAACCCTCCTGCAAAAATTCCATCCCCTATTCCCAATTCCTCCGCCTCCGCCACATCTGCTCCCACAATAAGACATTCCACTCCCGCACATCCCAGATGTCCAAGTTCTTCAAGGACCGCAACTTTCCCCCCACAGTGATCGAGAACGCCCTTGACAGCGTCTCCCGTATTTCCCGCAACACATCCCTCACAACACACCCCCCGCCACAACCGCCCTAAGAGGATCCCCCTCGTTCTCACTCACCACCCCACCAACCTCCGGATACAATGCATCATCCTCCGACACTTTCGCCATTTACAATCCGACCCCACCACCCAAGACATTTTTCCATCCCCTCCCCTGTCTGCTTTCCGGAGAGACCACTCTCTCCGTGACTCCCTTGTTCGCTCCACACTGCCCTCCAACCCCACCACACCCGGCACCTTCCCCTGCAACCGCAGGAAATGCTACACTTGCCCCCACACCTCCTCCCTCACCCCTATCCCAGGCCCCAAGATGACATTCCACATTAAGCAGAGGTTCACCTGCACATCTGCCAATGTGGTATACTGCATCCACTGTACACGGTGTGGCTTCCTCTACATTGGGGAAACCAAGCGGAGGCTTGGGGACTGCTTTGCAGAACACCTCCGCTCAGTTCGTAACAAACAACTGCACCTCCCAGTCGCAAACCATTTCCACTCCCCCTCCCATTCTCTAGATGACATGTCCATCATGGGCCTCCTGCACTGCCACAATGATGCCACCCGAAGGTTGCAGGAACAGCAACTCATATTCTGCCTGGGAACCCTGCAGCCTAATGGTATCAATGTGAACTTCACCAGTTTCAAAATCTCCCCTTCCCCTACTGCATCCCTAAACCAGCCCAGTTCGTCCCCTCCCCCCACTGCACCACACAACCAGCCCAGCTCTTCCCCCCCACCCACTGCATCCCAAAACCAGTCCAACCTGTCTCTGCCTCCCTAACCTGTTCTTCCTCTCACCCATCCCTTCCTCCCAACCCAAGCCGCACCCCCATCTACCTACTAACCTCATCCCACCTCCTTGACCTGTCCGTCTTCCCTGGACTGACCTATCCCCTCCCTACCTCCCCACCTATACTCTCTCCACCTATCTTCTTTACTCTCCATCTTCGGTCCTCCTCCCCGTCTCTCCCTATTTATTCCAGTTCCCTCTCCCCATCCCCCTCTCTGATGAAGGGTCTAGGCCCGAAACGTCAGCTTTTGTGCTCCTGAGATGCTGCTTGTCCTGCTGTGTTCATCCAGCCTCACATTTTATTTTCTTGGAATTCTCCAGCATCTGCAGTTCCCATTATCTCTGGTGCAGCAAGCAGTTAGGTAGGCAAATAGTATATTGGCCTTCAAGTGCCAGAATACTGAAGTAACTGCAGTTATGCAGGGCCTTCGAAAAACACATCTGAATTATTGTGCGCAGCCTTGATCCCCCTACTAAGAAAGGATATAGTTACCACAGAGGGAGTACAGCAGACATTCATCAGGCTGGGGATAGCAGGTCTGTCCTGTGAGGAGGGATTTGTTCGACTGGACCTGAATTCAACAGAGTTTAGAAAGATGAGAGGGGATCAAATCAAAATGTATAAAATTTCAACAGGGTTGGACAGAGCAGAGGCAGGGAGGGGTTTCTCCTGATGAGGAGTGGAGAATTAGTAGATGTAGTCTGAGGATGCAGAGTTGACCATGTATTATGTGGAATATTTACTGTTTAAGCCAGTGGAAAAGAGTTTCTGAGCTGGAGGAAAGTAAAGATGGTAAAAAGCTAGATTTTCTATTCCATTACTCTCGGCCATGGAGGAGGTAGAAAGGAAGCTCAAGATCCTCTATTTGTAAAAGTGGCTCTGCATACAACCAATGGATGAAGTGATGCGAGCATTTTATGATCCCACATCTGTGGTCAAGGTCAATGAATCCACCTTCAAATGGCATTTTCCTAACAGAGTCTCTTGCCTCACATGCTGCTGAGTTCACCATAGCCCCTTCACCATCTTGCCACCCACCAGCCACCAGTATCACACACTCCAATCTCACTCCACCGCAACGCTATGCTTGTCCCGTTCTCTTTTAATATACCCAAGAAGGCCATTTCATTTGAATACATTTCAATCAGATTCCCTTTCATCTTTCTAAACTCTAGTGAATACAGTCCAGTCAAGCCAACCCTCCTCATAGGACAGAGCTGCTAGCCCCAGCCTAGTGAACTCCTGCTGTACTCCCTCCATGGCAAGTATATCCTTTCTTAGGTAGGGAGATCAAAGCTGCATGCAACTCTTCAGAAATAACACAGTGTGAAGCTGGAGGAGCACAGCCGGCCAGGCAGCATCAAAGGAGCAGGAATGTTGATGTTTGGGTCAGGACCTTTCCTGACTCAGCTTTCCTGCTCCTCTGCGGCTGCGTGGCCTGCTCTGTTCCTCCAGCTCCGCCTGTGTTATCTCTGACATCAACATCGGCAGTTCTTACTATCTCTACAATATTTCAGATGTGTCTCCACCAAGGCACTGTATAACTACAATAACTTCAGGATTTCTGAACACGCAACAGAGCAGGAGCAGGGAGGCCCAGAGTATGGTGATGATGTATAAACACCATTGTTCAAATTTATACTCGCAATTACTAGCTGATATACTGGATTTCACGAACTGTAAAGAGTTTACAGACTGTACCTGAATGTCATTGGATGTTACTGGTCTTCAGCAAGGTCTGGGAAAAGGAGAAAGCATGTGCCAACTCCATACAGAACAAGGATTCAACTGAATTTTCCACTTAAAAAGCAGTGGCTGCAAGAACAGGTCAGAGACCAGGAATACCGTGTTGAGTAATTCACCTCCTCACTCTTCAAAGACTATCCACCATCTACAAGGCACAAGTCAAGAGTGTAATGGAATAATCCCCTCTTGACACCATCCAGGACAAAGCAACCCACTCAACTGGCATCACATCCACAAACATTCATTCTCTCCACCAACATTCAATAGCAGCACTGTGTTCAATCTACATCAAACCTACAAGAAGAACAAAGGCAACAGATACATGGGAACGCCACCATTTGCAAGTTCCTGTCCAAAACACTCACCATCCTGATTTGGAAATATATCAATGTCGCTGGGCCCAGTTCCTGGAATTCCCTCCCAAAAGGCATTGTGGGTCTTCCTAAAGCACATGGATTGAAGTCATTCAAGAAGGCTGTTCATCACCATCTTCTCAAGGGAAACTAGGGGCAGGCAATAAATGCTGGTCAGCCAGTGATGCCTACATCCACAAGTGAATTATAAAGAGGATGCTTATGAATTCTGCTGCAGTGGAAGCAGATGAGATCATTAATGGGTCGCATACAGAAAAAGGTTAATGGGCATGAACATAGAAATATGAGCTGTATTGTCAATTCTGCCAAACCTACGACTCTCACTGTCAAGGAGAATGAAGGTTGTTGTGTTTTATGCTTTGGAGATATGTAGAGTTGAAAATGAGCTTCAATTATCATGCATTAAAGTATCTGGTGCCAAGCTTACAGCAATTGGTCTGATTTCAGTCTTTCTCTCACTTAAAAGACTTCAACCAAGGTTATCTATTGATACTGAATGAGCAGTCAACAGAAACACATAATCAAACACCAAATAATTACAATTGAACACGATAGAGGTGCTGTCTAAACCTTAACACAGGACATTGCAGAGAGCTTTGAATCCATATCTTAAGTCCAATACCATGATATAGCTTGTGATCCACCTGGGACATAGTGTCTGATGGTTGGTGCAATTTCAATTGCAGTGTAAACAGAAGCCTCCCACTACTGAGTACTGATGCTGTTTAGGCTGAGACATGAAATCATGAACCTTAGACTGTTACCATCATGGCTGCAAATACCAATGTTAAAAAAGGCTTTCAGGTTCTCACATCAATCCATCAATCTATACTCAAGCGGATTATTAGAGCTGCTGATGCACCAGTTATCAGCAGAGTGAAAATGGATTAATTATTCGCCTTTCAACATTTTACTGTAATATCTGAAACTTTCATGAATAGAAATTACTTTTTTGAAAAAAGGACATGACGAAACGAAAATTGCTGCAACTAAGCTTTTCACACTGATTGGTCAAACACATCTAAACAACACTTACAAAACCACTGGCAGCTTGCTTTAAAAAAAACAAGTTCTTCTGGAAATTCTGGATCTAAAAATAACCCTTTTCCCAAATTAGCCCACAAATAAAGAATAGTGAAAAATAAAATGGTATGGTCTTTCCAAGTGGCTTCAGTTCATGATGTTCCCACACGGTAACAATAGAACTGGAGTGAGTGAGCCAAATTGTTTCTTTAAAAGCTGTTTATAAAAACAATGCAACTGTAAGAAGGCAAGATAACAAAGTGTGGAGCTGGATGAACACAGCTGGCCACGCAGCATCTCAGGAGCACAAAAGCTGACGTTTCAGGCCTAGACCCTTCATCAGAGAGGGGGATGGGGAGCGGGTTCTGGAATAAATAGGGAGAGAGGGGGAGGCAGACCGAAGATGTAGAGAAAAGAAGATAGGTGGAGAGGAGAGTATAGGTGGGGAGGTAGGGAGGGGATAGGTCAGTCCAGGAAAGACGGACAGTTCAAGGAGGTGGGATGAGGTTAGTAGGTAGGAAATGGAGGTGCGGCTTGAGGTGGGAGGAAGGGATGGATGAGAGGAAGAACAGATTAGGGAAGCAGAGGCAGGCTGGGCAGGTTTTGGGATGCAGTGGGGGGAGGGGACGAACTGGGCAGGTTTTGGGATGCGGTTTACTTGCATTTCCAAGATTAAAAGCACTATGACGTCCATATTTGTCATGAACAATTTGATGCACCGGGACAAAATAACTTCGTAAAAGTTAAAACCTTGGAAGAACTAAAGGTATAGCGAAGCACTTAGAGGTTGAATTCCATCCAAGAGCCAGGAAAATAGAAATTGGCAAGATAGCCACAGCTAGAAAATGAGCACAGTGAAACAGATTAATCAAAACCAGAGTAGTGGAAATTTGAATTAGAATTCCAAAAGAAATATCCAGGAGTGAGTTTGAGGGTGTAGGGTGGGAGTGGGGAGAGAGAGAGGGAGATAGAGAGAGAGAGATTCAGAGAAAGGAGAGAGAGGGGGAGAGAGAGAGAGAGATAGAACCCAGGTAAGGTAGAGTGAAAGAGAAAGGGAATTCAAAATTGAGGTAGTTTGAGTTGAAACAAAAGGCTGAAAGCACCTTTAATCAGGGGAACATATCTAATAAGACATAAAGACAACATTTAATCCCTAGGTTTCATCAGAAAGAAATGGATGCCTTCTTGATCATTTTTGAAATGTTACCACAGTAATTTTATTCATTAATGCGATAATGATTTCGCTGGCTAGGCAGCACTTATTGTCCATCCTTATTTGCCCAGAGTCAACCACATTCCTGTGGCCTGGAGTCACATGTAGACCAGACCAGGTAAGGATGGCAGTTTCCTTCTCTCAAGAACGTGTGTGAACCAAGTAGGTTTTTCGAGCAATCCACAATGGGCACTTGGCTGTCATTTGGAGACATGGATAGAGCAGGGACAGGAATGGTTGTTGCAGATTCCGGGATTTAGATGTTTCAGTAAGAACAGAGAAGATGGTAAAAGGGGGGGGAGGTGTGGCATTGTTGGTCAAGGACAGTACTACAGTTGCAGAAAGGATGTTTGGGGACTCGTCAACTGAGGTAGTATGGGCTGAGGTTAGAAACAGGAAAGGAGACATCACCCTGTTGGGAGCTTTCTATAGGCCTCCGAATAGTTCCAGAGATGTAGAGAAAAGGATAGCAAAGATGATTCTCGGTAGGAGTGAGAAACACAGGGTAGTTGTCATGGGGGACGTCAACTGTCCAAACATTGACGGGGAACACGATAGTTCGGGTACTATAGATGGGTCAGTTTTTGTCCAGGGTGTGTAGGAGGGCTTCCTGACACAGTATGTAGATAGGCCAACAAGGGGCGAAGCCACAATAGATTTGGTACTGGGTAATGAGCCTGGCCAGGTGTTAGATTTGGAAGTAGGTGAGCACTTTTGTGATAGCAATCACAATTCTGTTATCAGTGATAATGGGAACTGCAGATGCTGGAGAATCCAAGATAATAAAATGTGAGGCTGGATGAACACAGCAGGCCCAGCACCATCTCAGGAGCACAAAAGCTGACGTTTCGGGCCTAGACACTTCATCAGAGAGGGGGATGGGGTGAGGGTTCTGGAATAAATAGGGAGAGAGGGGGAGGAGGACCGAAGATGGAGAGAAAAGAAGATAGGTGGGGAGGAGAGTATAGGTGGGGAGGTAGGGAGGGGATAGGTCAGTCCAGGGAAGACGGACAGGTCAAGGAGGTGGGATGAGGTTAGTAGGTAGGAGATGGAGGTGCGGCTTGGGGTGGGAAGAAGGGATGGGTGAGACGAAGAACAGGTTAGGGAGGCAGAGACAGGTTGGACTGGTTTTGGGATGCAGTGGGTGGAGGGGACAAGCTGGGCTAGTTGTGTGGTGCAGTGGGGGGAGGGGGCGAACTGGACTGGTTTTGGGATGCGGTGGGGGAAGGGGAGATTTTATAGCTGGTGAAGTCCACATTGATACCATTGGGCTGCAGGGTTCCCAAGCGGAATATGAGTTGCTGTTCCTGCAACCTTCGGGTGGCATCATTGTGGCACTGCAGGAGGCCCATGATGGACATGTCATCTAAAGAATGGGAGGGGGAGTGGAAATGCTTTGCGACTGGGAGGTGCAGTTGTTTATTGTGAACTGAGCAGAGGTGCTCTGCAAAGCGGTCCCCAAGCCTCCGCTTGGTTTCCCCAATGTAGAGGAAGCCACACCGGGTGCAGTGGATGCAGTGTACCACATTGGCAGATGTGCAGGTGAACCTCTGCTTAATGTGGAAAGTCGAACTCATCCTCACCCTCAACAACTTCTCTTTCGATTCCTCCCACTTCCTACAGACTAAGGGGGTGGACATGGGCACCCGCATGGGCCCCAGCTATGCCTGCCTCTTTGTAGGTTACGTGGAACAGTCCCTCTTCCGCACCTACACAGGCCCCAAACCCCACCTCTTCCTCCGTTACATTGATAACTGTATCGGCACCGGCTCTTGCTCCCCAGAAGAGCTCGAACAGTTCATCCACTTCACCAACACCTTCCACCCCAACCTTCAGTTCACCTGGGCCATCTCCAGCACATCCCTCACCTTCCTGGATCTCTCAGTCTCCATCTCAGGCAACCAGCTTGTAACTGATGTCCATTTGAAGCCCACCGGCTCCCACAGCTACCTAGAATACAGCTCCTCCCACCCACCCTCCTGCAAAAATTCCATCCCCTATTCCCAATTCCTCCGCCTCCGCCACATCTGCTCCCACAATGAGGCATTCCACTCCCGCACATCCCAGATGTCCAAGTTCTTCAAGGACCGCAACTTTCCCCCCACAGTGGCCAAGAACGCCCTTGACCGCATCTCCCGCTTTTCCCGCAACACATCCCTCACACCCCGCCCCCGCCACAACTGCCCAAAGAGGATACACCTCGTTCTCACACATCACCCCACCAACCTCCGGATACAACGCATCATCCTCCGACACTTCCACCATCTACAATCCGACCCCACCACCCAAGACATTTTTCCATCCCCACCCCTGTCTGCTTTCCGGAGAGACCACTCTCTCCGGGACACCCTTGTTCGCTCCACACTGCCCTCCAACCCCACCACACCCGGCACCTTCCCCTGCAACCGCAGGAAATGCTACACTTGCCCCCACACCTCCTCCCACACCCCTATCCCAGGCCCCAAGATGACTTTCCACATTAAGCAGAGGTTCACCTGCACATCTGCCAATGTGGTATACTGCATCCACTGCACCCGGTGTGGCTTCCTCTACATTGGGGAAACCAAGCGGAGGCTTGGGGACCGCTTTGCAGAACACCTCCGCTTGGTTCGCAATCAACAACTGCACCTCCCAGTCGCAAACCATTTCCACTCCCCCTCCCATTCTTTAGATGACATGTCCATCATGGGCCTCCTGCACTGCCACAATGATGCCACCCGAAGGTTGCAGGAACAGCAACTCATATTCTGCCTGGGAACCCTGCAGCCCATTGGTATCAATGTGGACTTCACCAGCTATAAAATCTCCCCTTCCCCCACCGCATCCCAAAACCAGCCCAGTTCGTCCCCTCCCCCCACTGCACCACACAACCAGCCCAGCTCTTCCCCTCCACCCACTGCATCCCAAAACCAGTCCAACCTGTCTCTGCCTCCCTAACCTGTTCTTCCTCTCACCCATCCCTTCCTCCCACCCGAAGCCGCACCTCCATCTCCTACCTCCTAACCTCATCCCACCTCCTTGACCTGTCCGTCTTCCCTGGACTGACCTATCCCCTCCCTACCTCCCTACCTATACTCTCCTCCCCACCTATCTTCTTTTCTCTCCATCTTCGGTCCTCCTCCCCCTCTCTCCCTATTTATTCCAGAACCCTCACCCCATCCCCCTCTCTGATGAAGTGTCTAGGCCCGAAACGTCAGCTTTTGTGCTCCTGAGATGCTGCTGGGCCTGCTGTGTTCATCCAGCTTCACATTTTATTATCCACAATTCTGTTATGTTTAGTTCGGTGATGGAAAGGGATAGGTGTATACCACTGGGCAAGAGTTATAGCTGCGTGAAAGGCAATTACAATGAGATTAAGCAAGATTTAGGGAGCATAGGATGAGGAAGGAACCTGCAGGGGATGGGCACATGAGAAATGTGGAGCTTACTCAAGGAAAGGCTCCTGTGTGTCCAAGATAAGCATGTACCTGTCAGGCAGGGAGGAAGCTGTAGAGTGCGGGAGCCGTGGTTTACGAAGGAGGTGGAATCTCTGGTCAAGAGGAAGAAGAAAGCTTATGTTAGGATGAGATGTGAAGGCTCATTTAGGGCACTTGAGGGCTACGAGGTAGCCAGAAAAGACCTAAAGAGAGAGCTCAGAAGACCCAGGAGGAGACATGAGAAGTTGTTGGTGGATAGGATCAGGGTAAACCCTAAGGCTTTCTATAGGTATTTAAGGAATAAAAGAATGACGAAAGTAAGATTAGGGCCAATCAAGGATAGTAGTGGTATGTTGTGTGTGGAGTCAGAGGAGATAGGGGAAGCACTAAATGAGTATTTTTCAACAGTATTCACTCTAGAAAACGACAATGTTGTCGAGGAGAATACTGAGATACAGGCTACTAGACGAGATGGGATTCAGGTTCAAATGGAAGAGGTATTAGAAATCCTTCAGAGGGTGAAGACAGATAAGTCCCCTGGGCCGGATGAGATTTATCCTCGGATCCTCTGGGAAGGCAGGGAGGAGATTGCCGAGCCTTTGGCATTGATCTTTAACTTGTCATTGTCTACAGGAATAGTGCCAGATGACTGGAGGATAGCAAATGTGGTTCCCCTGTTCAAGAAGGGGAGTAGAGACAACCCTGGTAATTATAGAGCAGTGAGCCTTACCTCAGTTGTTGGTAAAGTGTTGGAAAAGGTTATAAGGGATAGGATTTATAATCATCTAGAAAAGAATAAATTGATTAGGGATAGTCAGAACGGTTTTGTGAAGGGAAGGTCGTGCTTCACAAACCTTATTGAGTTCTTTCAGAAGGTGACCAAACAGGTAGATAAGAGTAAACTGGTTGATGTGGTGTATATGGATTTCAGCAAGGCGTTCAATAAGGTTCCCCACAGTAGGCTATTGTACAAAATGCGGAGGATTGGAATTGTGGGAGATATAGCAGTTTGGATCGGAAATTGGCTTGCTGAAAGAAGACAGAGGGTGGTAGTTGATGGGAAATGTTCATCCTGGAGACAAGTTACTAGTGGTGTACCGCAAGGGTCGGTGTTGGGTCCACTGCTGTTTGTCATTTTTATAAATGACCTGGATGAGGGCGTAGAAGGATGGGTCAGTAAATTTGCAGACGACACTAAGGTCGGTGGAGTTGTGGATAGTGACGAAGGATTCTGTAGGTTGCAGAGAGACATAGATAAGCTGCAGAGCTGGGCTGAGAGGTGGCAAATGGAGTTTAATGCAGACAAGTGTGAGGTGATACACTTTGGTAGGAGTGACCGAAAGGCAAAGTACAGGGCTAATGGTAAGATTCTTAGTAGTGCAGATGAGCAGAGAGATCTCGGTGTCCGTGTACACAGATCCTTGAAAGTTGCCACCCAGGTTGACAGGGCTGTTGAGAAGGCATACAGTGTTTTAGCTTTTATTAATAGAGAGATCGAGTTCCGGAACCAAGAGGTTATGGTGAAGCTGTACAAAACTCTGGTGTGGCCGCACTTGGAGCATTGTGTACAGTTCTGGTCACCGCATTATAAGAAAGATGTGGAAGCTTTGGAAAGGGTGCAGAGGAGATTTACTAGGATCTGGATGTGAGTTTGCTCGCTGAGCTGGAAGGTTAGTTTTCAGACATTTCGTCACCATTCTAGGTAACATCATCAGTCAGCCTCCGACGAAGCGCTGGTGTTATGCCCCGCTTTCTATTTATCTGGCTAGGTTTCCTTGGGTTGGTGATGTCATTTCCTGCATTGATGATGTCATTTTTGAGTGCGAGCAGCAGCGGAGGCAAGACGGACCCGGAAGACTGCAGCTAAGGTAAAGCAGTTTATTTTTAAAATTACTTACCGGTAGCGGGCAGCGGTGTTTTTTTCCTCTTTCAGAGAAGGAGCGGGAGCACCGGAGGAAGTGACGAGGACCAGAGGGGCAGCCGGGAAGGAAAGCAATGAGTATAAATACTCACCCTTCGACGCCAACGGCCATTTTGAGTGCGAGCAGCAGCGGAGGCAAGACGGACCCGGAAGACTGCAGCTAAGGTAAAGCAGTTTATTTTTAAAATTACTTACCGGTAGCGGGCAGCGGTGTTTTTTTCCTCTTTCAGAGAAGGAGCGGGAGCACCGGAGGAAGTGACGAGGACCAGAGGGGCAGCCGGGAAGGAAAGCAGTGACCATATATATCAGCAAGGTGGCTGAATCCGAGACTCTACAACTGTAGTGTCTCCCACTCGCCCTCCTCCTCTAACCTAGTTAATAAGGTAAGGTTCATTCTAAACTTTCTCTATTGAATATAAGTTTGTTATTAATTTGTTATTATTATTTGACGTAAGCTTTCTACTTTAGTATTGAGTGGTGTTCAGATAAGTGGGGTATGGATGCTAGGGCAGTTGCTTGCTCCTCCTGCAGAATGTGGCAGTTGGGAGATGTGGCACACGTCTCCGCTGGCTACATCTGCGGGAAGTGCACCCAGCTACAGCTCCTTGAAAACCGTGTAAGGGAAATGGAGCTGGAGCTGGATGAACTACGGATCATTCGGGAGGCAGAGGGGGTAATTGAAAGGAGTTATCGGGAGTTGGTCACTCCTAAGGCTCAGGACGAGGATAGATGGGTTACAGTTAGGGGGAGGAAAGGGGACAGACAGACAGTGCAGAGATCCCCTGTGGGCATTCCCCTCAGCAATAAGTATACCGTTTTGGATACTGCTGGGGGGGATGACCTACCAGAGGAAAGCCATAGTAGTCAGTTCTCTGGCACTGAGCCTGACACTGTGGCAAAGAAGGGAAGGGGGCAGAATAGAAAAGTACTCGTGGTCGGGGACTCGATAGTTAGGGGAATCGACAGGAAATTTTGTGGGCAAGATCGGGATTCCCGGAAGGTATGTTGCCTCCCTGGTGCCAGGGTCCGGGACGTCTCCGATCGGGTGTATAAAGTTCTAAAAGGGGAGGGCGAACAGCCAGAAATCGTGTTACATATTGGCACAAATGATATAGCCAGAAATAGGTTTGAGGATATAAAAAGTGATTTCAGGGAGTTAGGATGGAAGCTGCAGAGCAGGACGAACAGAGTAGTGTTCTCTGGTTTACTACCGGTGCCACGAGATAGCGAGGTGAGGAACAGGGAGCGGGCGCAGCTGAACATGTGGCTACGCAGCTGGTGTAGGAGGGAGGGCTTCAGATATGTTGATAATTGGGATGCCTTCTGGGGAAGGTGGGACCTGTACAAGAAGGACGGGTTGCATCTGAACTGGAAGGGGACCAATGTCCTGGGTGGAAGGTTTGCTCGAGTAGTTCGAGAGGGTTTAAACTAGTATGGCAGGGGGGTGGGAACCTGAGCTGTATACCAGAGGTGAGCGTTGATGCAGGTGAGGCAGTAGCAAGAGGTAGACCAGCTAGTGGGAAGGATTTTCCTGGGAAGGAACCAAGGGATCGGTTAAAGTGTGTTTGCTTTAATGCAAGGAGTATCAGGAATAAAAGTGATGAACTTAGAGCATGGATCAGTACCTGGTGCTATGATGTTGTGGCCATAACAGAGACATGGGTTTCTCATGGGCAGGAATGGTTGCTGGATGTTCCAGGGTTTAGAACATTTAAAAAGAATAGGGAGGGGGGAAAAAGAGGAGGGGGTGTAGCACTACTAATCAGAGAGGGTATCACAGCTACAGAAGCTTCCATTGTCGAGGAAGATCTGCCTACCGAGTCAGTATGGGTGGAAATTAGGAACAGCAAGGGAGTAGTCACCTCGTTAGGGGTTTACTACAGGCCCCCCAATAGCAGCAGGGAGATTGAAGAAAGCATAGGTCGACAGATTTTGGAAAAGTGTGCACGCAGTAGGGTTGTTGTAATGGGTGACTTTAACTTTCCTAATATTGATTGGAACCTCCTTCGAGCAGAAGATTTGAATGGAGCTGTTTTTGTAAGGTGTGTTCAGGAGGGTTTCCTCACGCAGTACGTTGACAGGCCGACGAGGGGAGAGGCCATTCTAGACCTGGTGCTCGGAAACGAGCCGGGGCAGGTATCAGATCTTGTGGTGGGAGAGCATTTTGGTGATAGTGACCATAACTGCCTCACATTCTACATAGCTATGGAAAAGGAGAGGATTAGGCAGAATGGGAGGATATTTAATTGGGGAAGAGGAAACTATGATGCGATTAGACATGAGTTAGGAAGCATGGACTGGGAGCAGTTGTTCCATGGTAAGGGAACTATAGACATGTGGAGACGGTTTAAGGAACAGTTGTTGGGAGTGATGAGTAAATGTGTCCCTCTGAGACAGGCAAGAAGGGGTAAGATTAAGGAACCTGGGATGACGAGAGCGGTGGAGCTTCTAGTGAAAAGGAAGAAGGTAGCTTACATAAGGTGGAGGAAGCTAGGGTCAAGTTCAGCTAGAGAGGATTACATGCAGGGAAGGAAGGAGCTCAAAAATGGTCTGAGGAGAGCCAGGAGGGGGCACGAGAAAGGCTTGGCAGAAGGAATCCGGGGAAACACAAAGGCATTTTACACTTACGTGAGGAATAAGAGAATGGTCAAAGAAAGAGTAGGGCCGATCAGGGATAGCATAGGGAACTTGTGTGTGGAGCCTGAGGAGGTAGGGGAAGCCCTAAATGAGTTTTTTGCTTCTGTCTTTACGAAAGAAACCAACTTTGTAGTGAATGAAACCTTTGAAGAGCAGGTGTGCATGCTGGAATGGATAGAGATAGACGAAGCTGATGTGCTGAAAATTTTGTCAAACATTAAGATTGACAAGTCGCCAGGCCCGGATCAGATTTGTCCTCGGCTGCTTTGGGAAGCGAGAAATGCAATTGCTTCGCCACTTGCGAAGATCTTTGCATCCTCGCTCTCCACTGGAGTCGTACCTGAGGACTGGAGAGAGGCAAATGTAATTCCTCTCTTCAAGAAAGGAAATAGGGAAATCCCCGGCAATTATAGACCGGTAAGTCTCACGTCTGTCGTCTGCAAGATGTTAGAAAGGATTCTGAGGGATAAGATTTATGACCATCTGGAAGAGCATGGCTTGATCAAATACAGTCAACACGGCTTTGTGAGGGGTAGGTCATGCCTTACAAACCTTATCGAGTTTTTTGAGGATGTGACTAGAAAGGTTGATGAGGGTCGAGCTGTGGATGTGGTGTATATGGACTTCAGTAAGGCATTTGATAAGGTTCCCCATGGTTGGCTCATTCAGAAGGTCAGGAGGAATGGGATACAGGGGAACTTAGCTGCTTGGATACAGAATTGGCTGGCCAACAGAAGACAGCGAGTGGTAGTAGAAGGAAAATATTCTGCCTGGAAGTCAGTGGTGAGTGGAGTTCCACAGGGCTCTGTCCTTGGGCCTCTACTGTTTGTAATTTTTATTAATGACTTGGACGAGGGAATTGAAGGATGGGTCAGCAAGTTTGCAGACCACACAAAGGTCGGAGGTGTCATTGACAGTGTAGAGGGCTGTTGTAGGCTGCAGCGGGACATTGACAGGATGCAGAGATGGGCTGAGAGGTGGCAGATGGAGTTCAACCTGGATAAATGCGAGGTGATGCATTTTGGAAGGTCGAATTTGAAAGCTGAGTGCAGGATTAAGGATAGGATTCTTGGCAGCGTGGAGGAACAGAGGGATCTTGGTGTGCAGATACATAGATCCTTTAAAATGGCCACCCAAGTGGACAGGGTTGTTAAGAAAGCATATGGTGTTTTGGCTTTCATTAACAGGGGGATTGAGTTTAAGAGTCGTGAGATCTTGTTGCAACTCTATAAAACTTTGGTTAGACCGCACTTGGAATACTGCGTCCAGTTCTGGTCGCCCTATTATAGGAAAGATGTGGATGCTTTGGAGAGGGTTCAGAGGAGGTTTACCAGGATGCTGCCTGGACTGGAGGGCTTATCTTATGAAGAGAGGTTGACTGAGCTCGGTCTCTTTTCATTGGAGAAAAGGAGGAGGAGAGGGGACCTAATTGAGGTATACAAGATAATGAGAGGCATAGATAGAGTTGATAGCCAGAGACTATTTCCCAGGGCAGAAATGGCTAGCACGAGGGGTCATAGTTTTAAGCTGGTTGGTGGAAAGTATAGAGGGGATGTCAGAGGCAGGTTCTTTACGCAGAGAGTTGTGAGAGCATGGAATGCGTTGCCAGCAGCAGTTGTGGAAGCAAGGTCATTGGGTTCATTTAAGAGACTGCTGGACATGTATATGGTCACAGAAATTTGAGGGTGCATACATGAGGATCAATGGTCGGCACAACATTGTGGGCTGAAGGGCCTGTTCTGTGCTGTACTGTTCTGTGTTCTATGTTCTATGTTCTATTTCCTGTTCTTTTTCTCAGGGGATGGTAGATTGGCTCAAATCAATGTGCTTGTTGATGGAGTTCCGGTTGGAATGCCATGCTTCCAGGAATTCTCGTGCGTGTCTCTGTTTGGCTTGTCCTAGGATGGATGTGTTGTCCCAATCAAAGTGGCGTCCTTCCTCATCTGTATGTAAGGATACGAGTGACAGTGGGTCATGTCGTTTTGTGGCTAGTTGATGTTAATGTATCCTGGTGGCTAGCTTTCTGCCAGTTTGTCCAATGTAGTGTTTGTCACAGTTCTTGCAAGGTATTTTGTAGATGACGTTCGTTTTGCTTGTTGTCTGTATAGGGTCTTTTAAGTTCATTAGCTGCTGTTTTGGTGTGTTGGTGGGTTTGTGGGCTACCCTGATGCCAAGAGGTCCGAGTAGTCTGTCAGTCATTTCGGAAATGTCTTTGATATAGGGGAGAGTGGTTATGGTTTCTGAGCCCGTTTTGTCTGTTTGTTTGGGTTTGTTGCTGAGAAATCGGCGGACTGTGTTCATAGGGTATCCATTCTTTTTGAATACGCTGTATGGGTGATTTTCCTCTGCTCTGCGTAGTTCCTCTGTGCTGCAGTGTGTGGTGGCTCGTTGGAATAATGTTCTAATGCAGCATGAGAGAAACACAGCAAATAAATCAAAGACTAAGTGAATGGCCCCAAAATCAGGTATTCCACACTGAGGAAGCTCACACAGTACTTATTAACAAGGATTCAAACTCAATGTCAGACCTTGACTCCAGTTAGCAGCTTGATCATCAGATAACTTTAACTTAGGCCCTCAAATTTTTAATCAGAAACTCCACTTCTGCTGTGTATGTGATGCTTTTTCGTAGATCTCCATTGTAGTTCAGAATTAGATGCCACAAGCTTTTTCACCAAAGAATGCTGAGTGTTTGATTGAAGAATCAAATCACGGCTTATACCCATACAGGGATGTTTTTTTCTGATAACATTTAACATCACAAATTTTAATCAGGATTCCTCATGCTCTCAGTAAATCACATTTCATTCATTTCAGGTATTGATACAAACAAAATCCTGATTAGGCTGAATGTTTTTTTCCTTGCTAGACTTATGTGACTCATCATACTGTGAGGTCTATTTCCACCTGAATGCATGATTATCAATGAACGCCTAATACTTCACATCACTATAGTGCTGTAATTGTAATTAGATGTATTCCATTTGCTGCTGTCAGAAATGCAGATTATATTTTCCAGACAACTTGACTGCTATTGCCATTTTTAAAATACAAAATTGTATTGATAAACACTCTCTCCCTTCAAACTGCCAGAGCTCACTTAACTATGTAGGTTCTTACAAGAACGTACTTCTAGGATAAAGTTTGATTTGTTTTAAGACTGATATCAAAAGCAAAATGAGAAGAAACAAAAAGTGGAAATGGAGTATAATAAAGCAGATAAGCTAGTGTTGCTGGGGATTGGGAAGCAGAGCAACAGATCAGTAAATATAGAGTAAGTGCAGAGAAAGAGCAGTCAGGGAGAGGTTCCTGGGCTCCGAGGAACTGGAGGCATGAACTGTATTTACTTCAATGCAAGAAATATAACAGATAAGACTGATGAACTTAGAGCCTGGATTGATTCATGTAAATATGATGTTGTTGCTATCACAGAGATATGGTTGAAAGACTGATAGGTTTGGGAGCTTAATGTTCTGGGATATTGGTGTTTTAGGTGAGACAGAGAAGGAAACAAAACAGGTGATGTGTTATATTACTGGATAGGGAGCATATCATGGCTGTGTTGAGGGAGGCCTCCCTGGAGGAATCTTGCAATGAGGCCTAGTGGGTAGAGTTCGGGAATAGGATGGGAGCAACCACAATACTGGGATTGCATTACAGACCTCCCAACTGCCAGTTGGAGATAGAGGGAGCAATTTGATAGGTGTTTCCAGGATGATTTTTTGAAATATTATTTGGATAGTCCAAAGAGGACAGTTGTCTATCTGGACAAGGTATCAGGAAATCATCAACTAGATGATGAAAGTTTTCGCAGGGAAGCATTTTGGGAATTGTGGCTATAATTCCATAAGTTTTCAGATGCTTATGGATAAGGACAAGAGTGGACCTCAGATGAAGGTGTTAAATTGGGGGGAATGCCAACTGTAAAGAACGAGGCAAGAATTAGAGGATGTGGATTGGGAGCAGCTGTTTGAGGGTAAATCCACATCTGACAAGTGGGAGTCATTTAAGGACCAATTCATTAATGTCCTGAACAGGCATGTTCCTGTGAAATCAAAGGACAGGAATGGCAGGAACCCTGGATGGCAAGGGAAGTTAATCAGCTTGGTCAAAAAAAGGAGACATACCAAATGCCTAGCCAAATAAAAACACAGTCCTTGAGGCTGTGCGGAAAATAAGGAGGAGCTCAAACAGGGAGGTGGCTGAGAGGGGCTATGAAGTGTCCTTGGCCAGTAGGGTTAACGCGAATCCCAAGGTATCTTGTACATATGTTAGGAACTAGAGACTAGCTCAGGAAAGAGTAGGCCCACTCAGCGATAAAGGAGGGAGGTTAACTGTGTAGCCAGAAGAAATGGGTGAGATCCTTAATGAGTACTTTACATCAGTATTCACCAAACAAAGACATGAGGGACGTTGAGATTAGGAAGAGGTAAGTGAATACTCTAAGGAAGTTAACATAATGAGAGAGGAAGTGTTGGATATCTTGAAATAGATTAAGGTAGACAAGTCCCCAGGGCCAGGTGGGATCAATCCAGGATACTGTAGTGTGGGCAAGGGAGGAAATAGCTTTAACTGATGTCTTTGCATCTTCTATGGTCTCAGGCAAGGTTCCAGAGGTATGGAGAATGACCAAGGTTTCTTTATTTAAGAAAGAAAACAGAGATAATCCAGGTAATTATATTCCAGTGAGCTTGATGTCAGCGGTTGGGAAGCTGATGGAGAAGATACCAAGAGACAGGATTTATTCACATTTGGAAGCAAATGGACTTGTTAATGATAGTAAGCATGGATTTATTGAGGAAGGTCATGTCTCACCAAATTGATTGAGTTTTTTGAGGATTCGACAAGAATCATTGATGCGGGAAGGGCAGTGGATGTTGTCTACACAGACTTTTAGTAAGGAATTTGAAAAAGTGCAGCATGGCAGGCTGATACAAAAAGTAGAGTCTCATGGAATCCAGGGTGAGCTGACAAAATGGATATAAAACCAACTTGGTCATGGAAGATGGAAAGTAGCGTTGGAAGGCTACTTTTTGGAATGGAGATTAGTAATTAGTGTTGTTCTGCAGAGATCAGTGCTGGAGCCTTTGTTTTATGTTATAGATGTGACGATCTAGAGGAAAATGTAGGTGGCCGGATTATAAGTTTGTGAATGACACCAAAACTGGCAGAGTTGCAGAAGTGAGGAGGATTGTCAAAGAATACAGCAGGATATAGATAGATTTCAGATTTAGACAGACAAATGGCAGATGGTGTTTAATCTGGGCAAAAGTGAAGTGACGCATGTTGGAGGATCAATTCAGGTGTGAAATTACACAAGAAATAGCAGAACCCTTAGGACTATTGACATACAGAGGAATCTGGGCATACAAGTCCACAGGTCTCCGTATGTGGCAACATAGGTGGTTAAGAAGGCATACAGCATGCTTGCCTTTATTGGCTGATGCATCAATATAAAAGTTGTTAAGTTATGTTACATCTGTACAAAATTTTAGTTAGGGCACATTTAGAATATTGCATACAACTTAGGTCACCATACTACCAGAAGGATGTGGATGCTTTGGAAAGGGTGCAACATAAGTTTACCAGAATGTTGCCTGATCTGGAGGTTTTTAGTTATGAGGAGAAGTTGGATAAACAGGGATTGTTTTCACTGGAAAGATGGAGGCTGACGGACGACCCGATAGAGGTTTACAAAATTATGAGAGACATAAATAGAGTGGGTAGTCAGAGACATTTTCCCAGGCAGAAATGGTCAGCTACAAGAGTGCACAAATTCAAGATGAGTAGGAGAAAATTTAGGGGAGAAGTGCAGGGAAAATATTTTGCACAGAGAATAGTTGGTGCCTGGAATGCAGTGCCAGTGGAGATGGTAGAAGCAGGCATGTTAGCAATGTTTAAGGCATATATTGATAGACATGTGAATGGGAGGTGAACAGAAGGATAGAAACTGAACATGGGCAATCAGTAAGGATTAGGAATGAGCACAGGCTCGGTGGGCCGAAGGGTCTGTTCTTGTGCTGTATTGTATTGTATAGGTATGAGTATAGCGCCGTTGAGAAAAGTATGATGAGAAACGACTGTGCTGATAAAATAGAAGTATCTTCTTGGAACTGTTGTAAAGGGAGTTGGTGCATTCACTTCTCTTGTGAAGATTGGAAACAGACTTGAATTTTTGCAAATTAAATACTTGTAAGAGGAAATCTGACAAAGGGAGAGCAGGAAGAAGATTCTATAGTCTAAATTTATTTTAAAGTTCAAAGTGAAAGTCAGAAAGAAAGTGGAATTTTAAAAAAAAGTAAATGACAGTTTTTCAGTATCACAGGATCCACTGAAAACCAAATTGTTTTCCAGTTGTTACTTTACCTGTATCGGTTAGATATATTTTTGTTGGAATTAAAATAAAAACAAATAAGCAACACAACTTGTTCAATTATAGTCACTTGCAGATGTTGGTTTTGTTATTTTGCATTCTGGGAAATTGTATGCGTGTACCATGTGATCTTTTAATTCTTTTAAGTGGGGAGGGAGTTCAAGATCAATTTTGTTATTTGCTATTGTTGGGAGGTGGGTGCAAATTCAGTTCTATAATGGCTGCATGCTGTGAATCCATATGCTGAGTTGTTCTTGTGCAATTGACAGCAGGCTGTTGTCATATTGTGCATTGCTTGGGAAGTGTGATCAGCCTCTGATTGAATAGCAACATCTAATTATAAGTAGCCTGCCCTGGCCAAATGAAAAATGGCTGCAGTTGAAGTATCAAAGGTGCTCAGTGCAGTTGATTTAAGCTGCTCTGCTTGCTACTGTCTGCTGGAAACAAATCCAATTATGAGTATTGTACGAACCTTACCGGGGTACAGTATGTAGCATAATTTTAAAGTATGGTAGTTTATCTCTTATCCAGAGAGTTTAGTTGCAGTCCAATCAAAGCAACAGTCCTTTGCAGAGAATCAAGGTTGCACGAGAGACCTATGTGTACATATCCTCAGGTCTTGTTGTGTGTTTTGATGGAAACTGAAAGGAGTAAAGTACCTGCTAACCCGTAAAAATATTTCTGACTCATGCACTTTCCAAAATATATTGAATGACGTTTATAAAGTCATTACACTACAATTAGTCTTAATTATTATTCTGCTTGAAAATTTTGTTAAAATGGCTGTTGTTTTCAGCTCGATTGAATATTTCTCAAAAAAACCCTACAAAGATGTAATATCCTTTGTAATTTTTAATGGGAATTATTGATTTTTTTTGATGAAGATTTAAGTGTTATGCAGCAACATGGGCAAAAGACACTTTGGTGGTTTTTTGATGTACATCAAGCTGTTGAAACAGTATTCTAATTCCTTCTCAGAAGGCAATGGTAACTCTCTCAGACTTTGAGTGATTCTTCTAGTTTTATGTTTAGAACCAAAGTGAGATTTGAATGGGAGCCAAGTCATTCATTTTATTCCATGAACACTCTATATCAGTCTCCCAATTTCAAAAGTTTCCAAATATACATTGAACAAACTCTGTTAAACACCTTCAGCTGTTTCTCACTGGCATATATTTTCTCCATGTGTGAAAAGTAAAAGAGAAGTTATTTAACTTGACCAGTGAGATTGCTAAATTCTACTTTTAGCAAAGGAATTTACCTTTGTAATGCAGAGAATTCCTGAAGCACGTAATACAAGGTTTGTGTCCGAGTCTTTCTGCAACCTTGCTGCTTCCCTTATGGCAATTAAATCAGTCAAAGTGGAGTTAATTGTTATGGTGTTATCCATAGATACAGCAGGATCACTAATGATGGAAGCAGTGATTGGGATGATTGTGGGTGGGTTGACTGTTCTGTCCAACCCATGTCAGTTGTGGGAGATTGGTTTTGGTAGTTGGACCTTATTTGTACAGAATAGGGGAACTGCCATTGTTTGCGGAAAAGCGCTGACAAGCGATAACACAGGAAATTCATAGTTTGATTAGAGACTGCATTTTAACTCCATATATTTCTAAACTAGCAAAGGAAAAATAAGAACTCATAGTCATAAGAGAAGGATCTGATTTGTGGGAAGGGTGTGGAATTTCCTTACTTTCTACTAGCCTCCAGTTGCATTATAATTAATAATACAAGCATAAGGTTAAAAAGCTTATGGTTAAGTTATCGCGCGGTAGGACAGTTCAACCAAGCAGAATGCTCGACTTGTGGCATGTGGCAAGTTGTGGACACTTGTTATGACCTAGATATGCCCATCTGAAGAAAGTTGTGCCATCTTGAGTTCCAGAATTCAGAGCTTAAGCAATAGCTGGGGTCACAGAGGTGTATCTATAAGGCAGAAAATTATATAGCTAAAATATAAAAGAGATGTGGTCGCATTACAAGTTAAGGGCAAGCAGGTAGTTAGGAAAGTTAGGGTGGCATGGTGACTCCATGGTTAGCACTGCTGCCTCACAGCACCAGGGACACCTTTTGATTCCACCCTCAGGTGACTATCTGTGTGGAATTTCCATGTTCACCCCGTGTCTGCGTAGGTTTCCTCTGGGTGCTCCAGTTTCCTTCCACAGTCCAAAGACGTGCAGGCTAGGTGGATTGGCCATGCTAAATTGCCCATAGTGTTCAGGGATGGGTAGATTAGATGGGTTAGAGGAGGATGGATCTGGGGAGGATGCTGTAAGGGTCAGTGTGGGCTTCTTAGGCCAAAAGGCCCGTTACCACACTGTAGGGCTTCTTTGAAATGGGTAACCACCAGGCAGAGAGTGCAAGAGTCTCCAGAGAGTCCACCCCAACCTCCTCTGGATAATGATGAGGGTGATAGACCCTTGAAGAAGGACAGCAAGAGCCAAGCCCATTACAGGAAGGGTGGGACAGCTGAAAAGGAGAAAAGAGAAAGAAATATGAAAGAACAAGACTAATCAGGGATTCTTTGGAGGAGAAGATGAACATTTCTGTTGTTGACAATAAGACTTCAGGATGGTTTGTTGCCCTGTCATGCTAGATTTAAGAATGTCACAGAACATTGTTCTGTGGAAATGTAGACAACTAGAGTTTGTGGCCCACATTATTCTAATGACAGGTGCAGGAAGGGGGATGTGGTCTTGTGGGTGGAATTTAGGGAGCTATCTAGAAATGTAGCAAGCAAAAACCTCTTAGGTAGTAATCTTCAGGTTACTCCCAGGGCCAAATTCAAATGGGTACAGAAATAGGAGATGCCTGACTAACTTGATACAGGTCTTTGAAGAAGTAACATAAACAGTTGATGAGGACAAGATTGTTGATGGAGTGTGTTTAGATTTCAAAAAGGCATTTGTCACAATGCTACACAACAAACTTGTAAAAAAAGTTATAGATTATGGAATGAAAGTGATAGTAAAAATAAGGATACAAAATTGACTGAGGAGAGCAAACAGAGAGTGATAGACAATGGACATTTTCCAAGGTGATGGAAGATTTGTAATGAAGTTCCACAGGGATTAGTATTGGGACCCTTGCCTTTCCTGACTTTGGATAGCTGACAGGATACATCCAACGTTGAGAACCATGTAGTGTTGCCTTTGGTACATAGAACTTCTAGAGACAATATAAAATAAAGTGATGGTGAGAACTGCTGATGCTGGATTCAGAGATATCACAGTTTGGAGCTGGACAAATACAGCAGGCCAGGCAGCATCAAAGGAGCAGGAAATTTGATGTTTCGGGCCAGGGGCCTTCTTCAGAAATTTCTGAAGGGTCCTGACCCAAAATGTTAACTTCCCTGATCCAGCCCTATACTTTGTTACCTTGGATTTCCAGCATCTGCAGTTCCCATTATCTCTGAACCTCCCTGAAGCTGCCTGGCCTGCTGTGTTCCTCCAGCTCCACACTATGTGATCTAGAAAATAAAGTGGGAATTTCTAAATGTGCAGGAGTTCATGAGCATAAGTCATCAATGTTTGCAGGTTGAGGCAGCTGTTATTCTAGGCTTCATTAATAAGGTGATACAAGACTAAGAAGTTATGATGTATAGGACATTGGTTTAGCTTACCTGGTGTACTGTGTTTAAGTTCTATGCGTCAAATTATGAGAAAGGTGTCAATGCATTGAAGGAAATGTAGTAGAGCTTTACGAGAATGTTTCAATGGATAACAGACTTAAGTTATTATTGAAAAAGTATTTTAAAAATTGGAAATATTGATAAAGCTGGGACTGTTTTCCTCGGAGAGAGAAAACTAACATAAGATTTGATGGAAGTTTTCAAATTCACACGGTCTCTGGACGGAGTAGATAGCAATAAAATGTTTACTTCTAAAGTGTTTGAGAAACCAAAGGAATGTTTTTCAAGTACTTTGCGAAAGAAGCAAACATGAGGTGAGAAGCATCTTTTCAGCTTCCATGTCATTTACACCTACAAATTGGATGGTAGCAAAAACAAATTCTCCCATGACTGCCAGCCTGAATGACTCCTATCGTCATTACCATTTTTCTAGTTAGCTTCTTAAATTCCAATTCCTATCTCCTAATCACCAAACCTGAAGCAGCGCTAATGATTTACTCAGAAACTAAACCAATGTGCAGCATAGTCATGTTATTTTAGAAATGATTAACGAGCTTGTTTATGAATTTTCACTTTCTTTTTAATTGCAGAGTCCATACATCAGAGTGAAACATCTCTGTTAAAATTTTTACAAGCCCACTGAATAATATCATCATAATGTCTGTATTAAATGCAGGCTCAGCCTCACCTTTCGCATTATTTCCAATTTTGAGCATTATATTTTATGATGGTTGTGAAGGCTTTAGAGAGAATGCAGAGACAAGAATTCCAACAATTGCTCTAGAGATGAGGAATTTTTAAGTGGATAGATTAGAGAACCTGCGTTATTTTTGTGGAGAAGTTCTTAAGGAGTTTGCAGAGTAGATTTGTAGATAGATTTGAGCCCTCTGAGTTTTGACCTCTGACGAGTGGCAATAGAATCAAAGGCAAAATGGAGGGATAGTCTTTTACACAGCATGTGGTTATTGGCCAATACTGCCTGGAAATGTAGAGGAATTAAGTTGAATCGTGACTTTCATGGGGGAGCTGGATAAGAATCTGATGGGAAAGCAAATTTCAGGATTGCTGGGAATGTGAGGGAAGTGAGACTAGCTAAATTACTTTTGCATACCATTGGAACATGTTTGACAAGGCTGACTGGTTTTCTTCTCCACAGTCATCTTTCTACAATTCTTATTCTATTCTATGACTCATGCCTAACACCTGGCTTGAGTGAGGAGCACAACTGATCTTTTGGTTATTTATTTGCATTTAGAGTGGCAGTTTCCCTTCAATATCAGCAATGCATTATAAAAACAACACCTCTCCCAAATCAGAGGTAAAAGGAATTGCAGATGCTGGAGAATCCGAGATAACAAAGTGTGGGGCTGGATGAACACAGCAGGCCAAGTAGCATCTTAGGAGTAGAAAAGCTGACGTTTCGGGTCTAGACCTTTATCATCCAGCTCTACACTTTGTTACTTCTCCCATATCTATTGTTTGAAGAATATGATGAATAATCAGAATAATCATGAAAATAAACCTGACATGATAATTCTGCAATATCAATACTGCACCCTAAAGAAAATCAATTGTGTTAATCTGTGCTTCAGTTATCTATAAAACCATCATTTTTAAATTGCGCCTGTCTAATGATAATCCAATTGTCTGTCTAGCATTTTCCCTTCCTATTTCATGAGTTCAGTGCAAGGCTAGTGACTAATGATGCAGGAGATTGAACAAGGATCACAGTTTGGATAAAGGAAGTCAAGTCAGGGATAGGAACATGTTCATCTGACATAATCCTGAGCATTGCTTTTGTCTCCTCCATGTCCAAGGTACAATTTATTACTTGTGCCACTGCTCCAGCACCTGGTCTTGCATTTTATCGAGGAATCTCCTCTCGTGTCGAGCTTTGATTCTTCCTGGAGTGCAGCCTTATCTCTCCTTGTTTTGTCAAGGGCCACACTCTCCCTCAAAGCAGCCACTCAAGTTCAACACTGATTGATTTTTGATTTAAGGGGCATGGAGTAAAGATGGGTAAATGGTGCTGAGCTATCAATCAACCACTATTGAATTAGATGGTAGAACAAATTTGAGAGTTCTAATAGTCTACTTATGTCTGAATGTTCACCAGATTCACCTTTTTCTGCCCTGAATCCACTCAGCCTCACACCTTGGTCTCATCACATTTTACCCACAAACGTGCCACAAGCTGCAGACAAGTTTTCAAATTCATCTCCTGATTTTTAGAAAAATATTTTTCCTTTAATATTTACCCTAAGATGAAAATCCATGCAGATTGTCATAACATGGCCAAAATTGCATCCACTTGTAAATCCTGCCAATACTCATATGGCAGGTTGAAAGAGCAGAAGAGTTTCCTGGGCAACCACTCTTGATGTGAAGTGGTGCTCCTCAAGCTATAACCTCTAGACCATGTTCCAAGAAAACCTAGCCTTGGAAACATATACACTTTATCTGCTTCATGTGTCCAGGGAAAACCTTTCAATCATCTCCATGGAGGTAAGCTTCTGGTTAAATAATGTTGGCAGTTTTTTGTAATTTACTCGCAGGACATAGGCATCTCTGGCTAGGTCAGCATTCATTGCCCAGAGGGCTGTTGAGAGTGAACCACATTGCTGTGGGTTGGGAGTCACATGTAGGCTAGACCAAGTAAGAATGGTGTTTCCTTCCCTCAAGGGCATTAGCAAAGTAGATGGTTTTTGATAACCGACAATGGATCATGAGACTCAATTCTGGATTCTTTATTGAATTCAAATTCTGCCATCTGCCATAGCTGATAGGATGCTTGTGAGCCTTGGCTTAGTCCGCATTAACTGTTAAACATTTTTCAGAACGGTTTTTTAGGGAGTGTGTGAGGGGTTTTTTTTGTGTCTTGCCTTGTACTAGTTTCCTCAAAGCTATTCTGCTGGTTAGAAAAGCATACAAACTACAAAATGCTGCAGGACACTGGACTCCCCATACGCTGTGAGTTAACATGCCATAGAAACCACCAAAGGGAATCTTTTGATAATGGGAACTGCAGATGCTGGAGAATCCAAGATAATGAAATGTGAGGCTGGATGAACACAGCTGGCCAAGCAGCATCTCAGGAGCACAAAAGCTGACGTTTCGGGCCTAGACACTTCATCAGAGAGGGGGATTGGGTGAGGGTTCTGGAATAAATAGCGAGAGAGGGGGAGGCGGACCGAAGATGGAGAGAAAAGAAGATAGGTGGAGAGGAGAGTATAGGTGGGGAGGGGATAGGTCAGTCTAGGGAAGACGGACAGGTCAGGGAGGTGGGATGAGGTTAGTAGGTAGGAGGTGGAGGTGCGGCTTGGGGTGGGAGGAAGGGATGGGTGAGAGGAAGAACAGGTTAGGGAGGCAGAGACAGGTTGGACTGGTTTTGGGATGCAGTGGGTGGAGGGGAAGAGCTGGGCTGGTTGTGTCGTGCAGTGGGGGGATGGGACGAACTGGGCTGGTTTTGGGATGCAGTGGGGGAAGGGGAGATTTTGAAGCTGGTGAAGTCCACATTGATACCATTGGGCTACAGAGTTCCCAAGTGGAATATGAGTTGCTGTTCCTGCAACCTTCGGGTGGCATCATTGTGGCACTGCAGGAGGTCCATGATGGACATGTCATCTAAAGAATGGGAGAGGGAGTGGAAATCTTTTGCTGGCTACAGTTAGCAGGCAATTGGTCATTACTAGACTAGAGATAGAAAGGGAAATAGTGGCTGTGATATCTTTGAATATACAGAAGACATCACACACGAAGCTACTTAATACGATGAGAGCCCACGGTGTTTGAAGTTGCATATTAGTATGCCCAGAGGATTAGCGAACAAATAAAAGACAGAGAGTTGGGACAAAGGGAGCAATTTCAGGATGGCAACCAAAACAGTGGAGTACCACAGAGAGTGGTGCTGGATCTTCAGTCATTTACAGTATAAGTTAGGGATTTGGATGAAGAAAGTGAATGTACTCTTAAGTTTGCAGATGACACAGAGAAAAGGGGGAAAACAAATGGTGACACAGATTCTGCAGAGGAAAGTAGACAGGTTAAATGAGTGGGCAGAGCTTGGCATATGGAATATAATGTGGGAGAATTAGTTTATGCACTTTGGCAGGAAGACTATAAGAGCTGAACATTATTTAAATGAAAAGAGACTGCAGAAAGCTACAGAAGAGAGATTCAGGAGTCTTCATACACCATACAAAAAAGGCCAGGAAATAGGGAGGGCAAATAGAATGTTAGCCTTCATTTCAAAGGGAATGGGGTATAAAAGAAGGGAGCTGTGACTAAATCTATGCAAGGCACAACTGAAATCACACCAGAAACACTGAGAGCAGTTTGCATCCCCTCACCTAAAGAAAGGTATGCTGGCATTGGAGTCAAGAGAAGGTTCTCTGGCTCGAAACATGGAATGGAGGGGCTGTCTTATGAGAAGAGGCAGAGTGGGCTGGGTCTGTACTCATTGGAGTGAGGAAAAATGAGAGGTGGCCTTATCGAAACATGCAAGAGTCTTAAGGGACTTAACAACATGGATATAGAAAGGCTGTTTCCCTTTGTTAGACTGTCATGGAGCAGAGGCCATAATCTCAGGGTTAATATTCACCCATTTAAGATAGAGGTGAGGAAGAATTTCTTTTCTCAAAGGATTGTAAGTCTGTAGAATTCTTTACTATAGAAGGCTGTAAATGTTGGGTCATTTACACAATCATGGGTAAAGCTGTGGTAGAATGATTTTTAAACAGCTAAGGAAATGAAGCGTTATTGAGGAAGAAGCAGGAAACTGGAGTTGAGAATTATTAGATCTGCTGTGATTTTATTGACTGGGAAAGCAGACTCTAAGGCCAGAAGGGCCTAATTATTCTCCTCAGAAAACTATCAGCCTATCAGAATGATCAAGAAATAAAAATGCAGTGTTAGTTTGAGATTAGTGTCAGAATTTGGAGGTTTTTCTGAGTACCCAGCTAACCAACACTGTTGAATTGGGATAACGACGTGGAGACTACATGAAAAATTGGGGATGGGTCTTCTGATGGATCCAAAGATGCTGGTTAAGGAGGGAAATCCCCCCTTTCACGCCACTACCCCAGCAGGGAAAATTGTTGGGTTGAACACCTGACATTGGCCTCTCCACCACTGGTTAAATTTGGGATGAATAAGTAGGAATTCATTGCCCATTTAAGACAGTGGAGAACTTGAGATTCAGAGCAATATCAAAAGCAGAGCCCTTTTGGAGCAGACAATCTGAAGAAGAGGCAAAGATGGAAATTGATGGAAAAGCTCAGCAGGTCTGCCAGCATCAGTGGAGAGAAACCAGAGTTAAATGTTAACCTGAAGAAGAGATTCCACTGCCTAAATCATTTTTGGAGCTGAAGTATCCGAGTAAGTCACTACTTGCTGCAACGTCCATGATTTTGCTCTGCAAAATAGATAGTATTTATAGACATCTGTAGAGGAAGAAGTCCAGAAGCTGATGAATGAACAGGAAGGTTAGAGGCTGATGAAGAGCAAGGATCACAAACCCTGACAAATTCCAGAATCAAGAGTCAGTAAAATTCTAAGTAAAGTTAGGATAAACAATCTCTTCCCTCTTTGATATTCACATAAATATTTACCACTCCCATCTCGTAAGGCCCCTGCACACACCACACATATATTCTTGGAAGATACCTGTACAACAATACAAACGTTAAGCTTTTAAAAAAAAGCAACAACACTATGATGAGTCATCAATTTCCATTTCCAAAAACCTTGTGCCAATTCAATTGAATCCTTTAAGCAGTGCTTTTCCCATTTCAAAACAGGTTGAAACTAATTTTGGCCATTTGGTGTCATTACAGAGAGGTCTGCTGCTTTAATTAGTCAAATTTTATGAATATAAATATAGTTGATGAATTGTCCCGTTCTTTTTGGGGTTGAAAGAGAAAACAATATATTTACTGTTCAATTAAGAAAGCCTCTGCAGATTTGTTGTTATTAACACCTTAAAGTAATACTGTTGACCTGTTGGTGCAGCAACTAAATGGAAGTTCCTTTATTTCTCTCCTGAAGCTAATATATATCAGCTATGACTAAGCCAGTAGCATTCTCGTTTAGTCAGGAGGCTCGGGTCAATTTCCTCCCCAGGGCTGCAGAAGAATAATGTAGACTGACATTGTGGCTCAGCTCTACTAGAAAGCAACACGATTGAAGACGTTGACTTGTGAATTCTACATTAATCTGAGGCTCCTGTCTATCATCTCAAATGGATGTCAGTAATCCTACGGCACTCTTATGAAGGATAACAGTGAAGTTATTCCTCACAGGCTGGCCAATAGTATCTCCGAATCAACATCATTAGAATAGACTATTTGGTCACTATCATAGTTCAGTTTGGGGCTTTCCTGTGCATAAATTGACTGCCATGTTTCCTGAATTAGAATAGGGAAAACACTTTACAAAATGGGCTTTGCTGGCTGTAATGCACTTTAAAATGCCTGAGGTTTACAAAAGGTGCTGCATGATGGGAAGCTTTTGTTTCTCTTTATAACTCAGTTGACACTCTCCTAGCTGAATAGTTGTTGTGCATCAGCCTAGACAGTGCAGACTTTCTATATGGCTACATGCCAGAAAAATCTCATCCTTGCCCTCATTCAACATTCACATGTGGCAGCCGCCCAGTAAAAGTTGCAAGGTTGCTAAATTTTCCATTCTTCCATTCAGGTGCAAAGCAAGTATGCTTACAGATTCTTGGTTGTTACCTCAACACACAACACAAGCTGAGATCTTAGCAGTTTCGTATCGCCCAGTTCTACACAAACATTTACTCTGTAACTCTGAGAGTTCAGTGTTTATGCTTTAACAGTTAACTCATCAGCTATAGGTGAGTAATCAGCTTTCACTACAGCTGTTCTCAATTTCAACACAAGCTAAAGATTTGCTAATTTCTTTGTAAGCAAAATTTATAATAAGCCCTCCTGAGAAAACTATCCGGCTTTTTCCAGAAGAATATTTTAAAAATCATGAAAAATATTATCCATGGAATCAGAGTTTGAGAGCTCCAGTGCTGATGAGGGATGGCTGACTAACTTACTGTGATGATTAAACACTTTACATCAGCTGTGTAATTAAACCATTGCACAAATTCAATTGCTATGTAATGATTAACATCATTATTATTCATCATAAGTTTTCCCCCAACCCCCAACATTATCTTCTTGCTATAAATTCAGCTGAGGAAAACTATGCACTCAACTAGAACAGAAGAACTATGAGCAAGAGTGTGCAATTCAGCTCCCCAAATCTGCTCTACTACTTGATACGATCAGGGTTGATTTCATCCTGGTCCCAATTCCACTTCTCTGCCCACTTTCCATAGTTCTTGAACTCATACCACTTAAAATCTACCTCCTCCTCAAATTTACTCACTGTCCCATCATCCACCAAACTCTGGGGTAGTGAATTCCAGGAATTCTCAACCTTTCGACAGAGGTAATTTCTCCTCATTTCTCATTTAAATCTCTTCCTTCTTATCCTGTGACTATAATCATTTGTTATACATTGCCCCAAATGAGGAAACAGCCCTTCTATAATGTCCTCAGCATCTTACATACCTCAATTAAATCTCCTCTCATTCTTCCAAGCTGCAGACAATGTAGGCATTAATTGCTCAATCTCTCCTCCATAAAACAAATCCCTCATCCCTGGAATCAATCTCATGAACCTTCCCTGACCTGCCTCCAACACAGCTACACCCTTCTACAAGGAAGCGGATGAAAACTGTACACAATAGTCTCACTAACACCTTCTACTGTGACTACAACGCTTATCTACTTTTCTAGTCCACTCCTTGAGCAATAAATGCTAAAATTCTATTTGCCTTAGTTGTTACCAGGGATACCTGCATACTAGCTTTCTGCAACTCATGCATGAGGAAACCCATATCCCTCTGCATCAAAGGACTCTGAAGTTTCTGAGATAATGGGAACTGCAGATGCTGGAGAGTCCAAGATAACAAAGTGTGGTGCTGGATGAACACAGCAGGCCAAGCAGCATCTTAGGAGCACAAAAGCTGGAGTTTTGGGCCTAGACCCTCCAGCCCCATACTTTGTTATCTTGGACTCTGAAGTTTCTATCCATATGGATAATAACTTTTTTTATGATACCAACCAAGCTGGATAACCACACAATTATCCATGTTAAACATTATTTTCCAAAGTTGGGCCTATTCTCCTAACCTATTCATATCCATTTGTAAACTAAAATTGCAGGAAATGCTCAGTAGGTCTGGCAGCATTTGTGGAGGGAAATGAGAGTTAACATTTTGGGTTGAGTGACCCTTCCTCAGTTCTGAGTTCTCTCCACAGATGCTGCCAGACATGCCGAGCACTTTTTTTTTAGTAATTTCTGTTTTTGTTTTTGATTTACAGCATCTGCAGTTTGTTCAGCTTCTATTGGTAAATTTCTCATTTATTCATTGCAACTTGCTTTCCCACTTATTTTAGTGTCAGTAAATTCAAGCTCAGAACAATTGTATTTCTTAAACTCCCACTGGTATTGCATCTCACTGATGTGTAGGTAGGTTGAACATCACTGCTGGCTCCATGCTGGGAGACTTGGCTGACAATGTTGCTGTGGATATATTTTCCATCAGTGTTAATTAGGTTCACAATTTGTTTCATGACAAATGTTGAAAGTTACATAAATGAAATTATATTTTAAGAAAACATTTTTTTTTCTGGATGCATTAAAAATTCCTTCAACTTTATGCCTGGCAAATTGAAAACAACCTCTTCAGCTCCCAATTCCTTCTTGTTTTATTAATGCCCCCTTATTTCCACCTCAAGATGAATGAAAAATTGTGGAATTCTGACCTCGTGTGCAACCCAAGATTTCTTTTCTTTCATGTTTGGTGTGAACAAATGTCCAGTTTTTTTTTGCTCTAGAACATTGATCTCTTCTACCTCTGCTTATTCCATATGAACTGTCTTAGTTTTAGCTCAGTGATGGTAATCTTATATTTAATGCTGAGATCAAGAACTACAATTGCTCATGCGATTTTTGGGTACAAAATGACCATATTTTGTTTCTGGGCAATGGTCTCCTTAAAAGCTAGGCTTCTAAGTATTTTTAATTGACCTGTTTAGGTTAGAGCCAGGCTTCTATCAAAGGAGATGTATCATAAATTACCTGGCGACCACTAAATTATCAAGTGACCAAGTCATCTGGGAAATACAACAGTAAAAGCCAACAAGTTAATTACTGATGAATAGATTTTGGGTATGGCTAAATGTCAAAGTGGCATTGTGTCTTTTTTAGTCTAACTTAACTGGAGAAGAGGAATCATCATTTTCAAGAAGGATTCACCTTAAAAACTGGTGTGTTGGCTGAAGGAGTTTAAAACTCCTGTTAACTGAAATGCCGATGGTTTCTGTACTTAGTGAGATTTACTACTTGTCACAAGCAAAGATCTTCAAGCTACAGGGAAACAATTATGTTGCATTAGCATATAACTCTAGTAGTTAAAACTCTAACTCCCTTATGAACTCTCTCTTACATACACATGCAGAGAGAGATAGGATAACAAAACATTGGTGTTATGGGTGGAGGGAAGCCCAGTCTCCATTTGCAGCTGTTGAGATGGTTCTTGTGCTGATCAGAACATTACTTAACGGCCTTCCTTCTATTTATGCTTTCCATGGTTTTAAGGAGGCATGTGGTGGCCTGTTCACAATTATAAAAGTTCTCTCACTTAAAAATTGAAAGTCAAAGCTTACTACAACTGCTGAAAAAAAAATAAGTTGTTTCGCTTCTGGTTTAAAATAAATCCTACTGATTTGTAAAGTGACATTCCTCTGGGCTCATTGGTTCAGTATTTCATGTGAAACTGAGTTAATTAGAAAAAACAGATACAGATTGACTGACATTTAGACCTGTAGTTTTGCTGAGTTGAAAAGACTCTGTGGGCACCAGATCCAGAAATCCTGTTTTGTGTACTGCAGTGACATTTTTTTTTCTGGAAAGGATGGAGTAACTAGGAACCAGACACATTGTGATCCCATAGCCAATAAGTCTAGAGAAAAGTCTCTGATCAAATCAGTAGGATATATTTTCACCCTCACTAGACTATGATCTGGAGAGGCAGACTCAAACAATTGTAGAGGTGGCCCGGGGAATAAAATTTGGACAAGTTCTCCATCCCTCACTTCAAAAGATAACAAAGATAGAATCTACTCACATCTTTCATAAAAAAGCACGTCAAAACTAAAAGACAGTTTGTGAAGAGCTGTAGAGTAGCAATAAGTTCCCTCATCAGCGTTCCCACAATGCGACATGTGAGGTGCAACTATAAAAATTGACATTACCTGAGATTTCCCAACATGAGCAGCAGTAAGTTGTGGTAGTGATATTGCTACTGCAGACAGGTGTAGAAACTTGCAGGGTTTCTATTGTTTAACAATATGTGAATTCTGAAAGTTATAGGGTTAAAGTACTGCAACGTTGAGCACATCAATGAAAGTTGTGAAAAATCTGAGACAGGATGCAGCATTAATGAATAGCTGAAGACATTGTGGATAGGGAGTTCTATGCTGCTGACTACGCCGTATTAGATATAAAACACTCAGATATGTGACGCCAGCAGCTATTTGAAACAACCATCTTCAGACTATAGATAGCTGCTGTCTGTGGGGTCAAAGCAATGCTTGAAGTAAGACCCTGAAGGTTACAGAATAATTTGATACTTTCTGTTCATACAATTTATGTAAAGTCTGGCATAATTATTGTGAAAGGAACACGGGAGAAGTCTGAATCATTCCCTAACATTTAAAGTGACTGCAGTATTCCTTGCTGATTACAGGACAAGTATACAATTCAGTTAGCTGAAGTAGGATTAAATTGAGGTTACCTCTTAAATCCTTTCAACAAAACACTGTGTTACTAAGTTTTCACTCTATTTTTCATGTTTCCTACATTCAGGTGACAAAATAAAATGACTTTAGGCCATAGGTTTACAAATCATGTCCCCACAACAGTATCATGATTTGCCATTTGCAAATTAACGATCACTTTTTTTAAAATTATAAAAAAGCACCAATGAGGCTCTCTTCGGACGATGACTCAGTGAGGATTACTTTAACCCTGCTCGCTCCTCAACCAAAGAAACAGAAATAGGTGGATTTGAATCAGGCAGGATGTGAAAATGTAAATTCTCAAACCCAAACTCAACAAGACTTGAACTGCCCACTTCTGGTCCTCATGGAAAAGGCACTATCAGATGCGGTGAAGGGCTAACTTGAAAGAAGAGGCAATTTTAAGTACAGTTAAGGTTTATTCCCACAAAGCTGAGAGGTAAGTTACATAAATACAAAGGTCCCCATGTAATCAAGGAAAGATGAGGAAGAAGCAGAAAATGTGTGTTAAGTTCACAAATTGAGAACCAGAATAACTCTAGAAGATTCAGAACTGAAAGTAAGTAGAAGAGATGAAGAGGCTAATAGTTAATAAAGGGTGAAATCAGAAGTCCTGTATAGGCATATATGTGTTAAAAGGTGCTAAGAAGAGAACTAGGGATGATGAGGAACCAAAAAGAATTACACATGGAGGCCAGAGGACATACCTAAGGCCTTGAATGGAAACTTTGTGTCAGTCTTTACCTGGGAAGAAAATGCTGTCCAGGGGAAGGTAAACATACTTGAAGGGGTTAAATCTGATTTGAAGGAAGCATTGGATAGGCTGTCATCTTAAACTTAGTAAGGCCCAGGATTGGATGAGATGCATCGAGGATGTGAAAGTTGTAAATGTTAGAGCCTTGTTCAAAAAATGGTGTAAAGGTAAAGCAAGCTAGAGATCAGTTGGTTTAGAAGTGGTGGTGAGAACATTTTTGGACATAATAAGTTAGTAGAAAATTAATAGTCATTTGGACAAGTGCAAGCAAACTTAGGAAGCCACCATGGTGTTATCAAGAGCAAGACCTGTTTATTTAACTTACCTGCAATTTTTTTTCAGACCCATGAGAGAGAATTAATGATGACAAAGTTATTGGTACAGGGTTTGGCAAAACCAACTTAATTGTGAGCATAGGTAGAGCTAAAGGCAAAAAAGGAACAGCGGGAACGTGGATATAAAATTGGCTGAATAACAGGAGACAATAGGGAATATTGTCCTGAACTGGAATATCTATGCTGAAGTGTCTCAGGGATTATGTTAGGACTCCTGCGCTTCCTATTTTACATCAGAGACTTAGATCTTGATTTGCATAGTTTAATTTCAAGATTAGTATGTGCTATGGAATTTGAGAGTACTGTGAACCATGAGGGGCATAGCATAGAGCTCCAAAGATATTTGGACAGGTTGCTGGAATAGGTGAAGAAGTGGCAGATAAGATTTAATACAGCAAAATTTTTATTATCCGGCATCTATTGGAGCAGGATTGTGCTGATTGATCAAATAGAACATAGAACATAGAACATAGAACAGTACAGCACAGAACAGGCCCTTCAGCCCACAATGTTGTGCCGACCATTGATCCTCATGTATGCACCCTCAAATTTCTGTGACCATATACATGTCCAGCAGTCTCTTAAATGACCCCAATGACCTTGCTTCCACAACTGCTGCTGGCAACGCATTCCATGCTCTCACAACTCTCTGCGTAAAGAACCTGCCTCTGACATCCCCTCTATACTTTCCACCAACCAGCTTAAAACTATGACCCCTCGTGCTAGCCATTTCTGCCCTGGGAAATAGTCTCTGGCTATCAACTCTATCTATGCCTCTCATTATCTTGTATACCTCAATTAGGTCCCCTCTCCTCCTCCTTTTCTCCAATGAAAAGAGACCGAGCTCAGTCAACCTCTCTTCATAAGATAAGCCCTCCAGTCCAGGCAGCATCCTGGTAAACCTCCTCTGAACCCTCTCCAAAGCATCCACATCTTTCCTATAATAGGGCGACCAGAACTGGACGCAGTATTCCAAGTGCGGTCTAACCAAAGTTTTATAGAGCTGCAACAAGATCTCACGACTCTTAAACTCAATCCCCCTGTTAATGAAAGCCAAAACACCATATGCTTTCTTAACAACCCTGTCCACTTGGGTGGCCATTTTAAGGGATCTATGTATCTGCACACCAAGATCCCTCTGTTCCTCCACGCTGCCAAGAATCCTATCCTTAATCCTGTACTCAGCTTTCAAATTCGACCTTCCAAAATGCATCACCTCGCATTTATCCAGGTTGAACTCCATCTGCCACCTCTCAGCCCATCTCTGCATCCTGTCAATGTCCCGCTGCAGCCTACAACAGCCCTCTACACTGTCAACGACGCCTCCGACCTTTGTGTCGTCTGCAAACTTGCTGACCCATCCTTCAATTCCCTCGTCCAAGTCATTAATAAAAATTACAAACAGTAGAGGCCCAAGGACAGAGCCCTGTGGAACTCCAGATATTCCAGATAATCAAGTGGTCCACATAATCAACATCAAAACACACGTACCAAGTAAGAGAAATGCAATGCAGGGGATATACACATCACTATTATAATTTACTTACAGCATAAATCACTGAAATAAAGCTTAAATAAAAATTACCAGCAGAGAGACTTCGCACCTTCAGCTGACTACTCAAATGTTGCAATGGTTCATGGTACTTCTGCAGAAATTGATTCGAAATTCAATCAACTGTTGCTTTTCATTTGGCCATTTGATGGAATGAGAATATTTACACTGTGATGAATACATTTTTAAAAAACTATAATAATTGGGCAGAATAATACAGTAAACTTTGCGGTATTCAAGGGTTTTGCCGATTAAAACAACGTTTCAGAAGTGAAAAATTATTTATTTTGATCAGAAGAACGCAAAAAGATAATACAAAATAAATAGCGTAATTCTAAAATTGATGCACAGGGACCTGGATATTTACATACAGAAAACCTTGAAGAAAGCAGTACAGTTTGAGAGTGCAGTCACTCAGGGATAGCAAGAGCTGCAAATGCTGGAGTCAGAGTCAACGCATTGTGGATCTGGAGGAACACAGCAGGTCAGGCAGCATCAGAAGAACAGAAGAGTGGACATTTTGGGTCAGGACCTTTTATTCCTCTCTCCCAGCCCCACCCCAACCCCAACCCCAACTCCAACTCCCTCTCGCCATTGAGCTGACACAACTTGTCCATGTTCCTCCTCGCCTACCTTCCCCACCCTCACCATTAACCAATCCCCACTACTCTCTACCTGCACCCATCTACCATCATCCCACCTATCTTTCCCCAGCCTCACCTCTGCTCCCTCTCGCCTCCTTGACCTGACTCCCAACTCTGACAAGCTAAGGGGGTAGCTATGGGCACCCATCTAGGTCCAAGCTATGCTTGATCTTTGTAGGGTACAAGGAACAGTCCCTGTTCCACTGTTAAACTGGCACTATCCCTCGCCTCTTGCTCTGCTTTGATGACTGTATAGGAGCTGCCTCTTACTCCCATGAGGAGCTGGAATAGTTCATCAACTTTACGAACACCTTTCATCCCAGCCTCAAAATCACCTGGGCCATCTCTGATACCACTATCACCTTCCTGGACCTCTCTTTCAAACACACCAACTCCCAAAGCTACCTGGACTACACCTCCTCCCACCTACCTTCTTGCAAGAATGCGATCCCCTACTCCCAATTCCTCCACCTCTGCCACATCCACTCCCAAGATAGAGCATCCCACTCCTGGAGATCCCAGATATCCTCTTATTTCAAGGACCACAACATTCCGCCTCTCCAGTGATCAAAAATGGCATCAACTGCATCTCTTGTATTTCCCGCACCTCTGCCCTTAAAGCCGCTCCCCCCTCAACAAAAATAAGAACAAAGGCCCCCTCGTCCTCACATGCCAATTTCCACATGCAGCATATCATCCTCCCCTACTTCCACCATCTACAATCCGAGTCCATGACCAAAAGGAATGTTCCCTCTCTTCCCCTAACTGCAATTCATAGGGACCATTTACTCTGCAACTCCGTTATCTGCTCCACACTTCCCACTAACCCCACCACACCTGGCACCTTTCCCTGCAACCGCAGGATGTGCTACACCTGCCCCTACACCTCCCCTCTCACCTCCATCCAAGGTCCAAAACAAACTTTCCAAATCTGACAGCGATTCACCTGTACAACCTCCAACCTGGTCTATCGTATCCATTGCTCCCAATGTAGCGTCCTCTACATCAGTGACACCAAGTGCAGACCTGGGGGCTGACTCGTAGAGCATCTGCGCTCGTCACACAATTATCAACAAAACCCTCCAGCCACTAACCATTTTAACTCTGCCTCCCACTCCTTTGATGACATGTTCATCCTGGGCCTCCTCCAGTGCCACATGCAAACTGAAGGAGCAAACCTCATATTCTGCCTCGGCAGCCCACAGCCCAATGGCCTGAATGTAGATTTCACCAGTTTTAAAATCTCCCCATCCCCAGCCTTATGCCATGTCCAAACCTCCTTCTCACCCCCGCCTTCTTGGCCTGACACAACCATCACCTTCCCCGCCCATCTTCCCCCAGCCCCCCCTCTCCTCTGTCGAATTATTTCCCAGCTCCCTTCCCCCTCCCCAGTCCTGAAGAAGGGTCCCAACCTGAAATATCAACTTTCCTGCTCCTCTGATGCTGTCTGACCTGTTGTGTTCCATCAGCTCCACACTGTGTTGACAATTTGAGAGTGCAACTTGTTCCTTATTCTGGGCCTTACTGTTCGTAACACAGGGAACAAAAGCAAATAGGTAATGTTAAACCCACAAAATAAGAGACTGGTTCAACTTCTGCTAAATTCCTTTGCATAATTCTCATCACCTAACTTCCAAGAATGCAAAGACATTCGAATGGGGACAAAAAAAATTGAAAAATTGAAGTAAAAGGAATTTCAGTTATATAGACAGATTGGGTAGAGAAATTGGGTCTATTTCCCATGTATAGTAGGAGGTCTTGAGGAAATTTCACTAATATATATACAAAATCATGAGGACTCTGGACAGAGTAGATTGGAAGAAATGTTCCCATTATTGGAAGGATTGAAACCTTTGGGCACAGATTTAAGGTAACTGGTAAAAGACATGATTATGACACCTGGAAAGGCCTTTGCAGCAGCACTGCCCGAGAGGATGGTGTGGGCAGGGTAAGTTTTCTAAATGAATTGGACCTTTATTTGAAAAAGAAACATTTGCAGGAGCTACTGGGAAAACACAAAGGGGCTGCACAAGGTCAATTGCTCCTTCAGGGACTTACACAGAAGTCACTGGCCAAATGGTCTCCCGCTGTCCTGAAACTATTTACTGATTCTCTGCTACCTGTAACCTTGCCGTGCAATCTGAATGATGATTTGAATTGGTCAAGAGGAAGAAATCCCTGTCGACATGCATACTTTTGTCTCTCAGCTTCTAGTGAGGAAAGGCAGTTGAAGATTCCTTGAATAATAGGAATGTTGGCTACCTGATGACTTGTCCCTTTGCATGTGGAACTTAGCAGTAACTGCTAGGAAGAATGCAGCAGATCAGGCAGCATTAGAGGAGCAGCAGAGTTGATGTTTCAGCCCTAGACCCTTCATCAGGGCTCTGATGTAAGGTCTAGGCCCGAAACATCGACTCTCCTGCTCCTCTGAAACCGCCTGACCTGCTGTGCTCCTCACGCTCCACACTGAATCGACTCTGACTCCAGTATTTCCAGTTCTTGCTATCTCCCAGTAACTGCTAGGGTCATTCATTCTGATAAGCAACATTCGTGATGAAGACCAGGGTTCCCTGGAGGGTCAAATAATATAACTTTTCCTTTCCCAGAACAAGAGCTCACTGCAAATATGTACTATGTCTGATATCAAGAAATCCAATCTTCTTGTGTTGCAAGTCTGGAAATTATCCTGAAGCACATTCACTGTAGTTTGAGAAGAATATATGGCTTTGGGGACCTTTTTATACCCTGAGGCAACTATTTTAGAAACTGGCAGAAAATGTAGAGAAAGAAACAAAGCTCTAGTGGTGGTGAAGCCCGGGTTTCTATCTTTGACTGAGTGTAGGAGAAAAAGTCTCAACGTTACTTTTCTCTTTCGGGTAGTTGACTGAGAAATTCCAAGTAAATTGCACAACACAGGACACTTATGTTGATTCAGCTGTCTCAGCAGGGAGCAGGCACAAACAGCTTAGTGCTGAAATGATGATGCCTCCAGCCCACGCTCCCGTCAAACTTTGGGAGCCAAGGAGTGGTGAACAAACCTATACATGATACATGATACATACCAGTGTGTAATTTGTCGAAGATTGAAGGACGTTAGGAAATTGCTCAACAAAAATCAATCTGTCATCATTTGAAAGTAACATTGGGTTATTTTAGTAATTCCATCACAATCCTTTCATTCATAGTGACCATGTTAAGCTTACGTTTAAACTTATGAAGTATCAGGCTGCCGTTTGCAGTTTTCAGAACAGCTCAAACATCTGGATTTCCAGCTTGGAGTAGTACATAGAATGGGATGGTAATTAGTACAATCTACTGTGGTTTGCAAGGTGTTGAGTAATTTGCACTGGAACACTAGGCATTTGATGACTATTCCAATGCCACTAAATTGCAATTAGCAGCAAGTCACAGTTTTAAAATCAGTAGCTTTCAAAGTTGCAGCAATCATAGATTCTCTAATCAGCAATGAGCTGATAAGTGGTAAGTTACATTTGCACCATACAAGTGCCAGGCAATGATTATCTCCATGAGGGGACAGCCTAGCCATTACTATTGCTGAAAATCCCACTGCCAACTTCCTGGAGATTGCTACTGACCAGAAACAAAATTAGATCAGCGGTTAGGAGTGCTACCTTACAGTGCCAGACACCTGGGTTCAATCCTGACCTCAGATAACTGTCTGTGTGTTTTCTCCAGAGTGCCTTGGTTTTGTCCCACAGACCTGGGGAGGTCAAAGACTTGCCATTTATGTGAAGGGCTGTGAGGAAGCAAATCTGGATGTTTGAGTTTTCACCGAATCCTAGAGATGACGACCTGAAACGACTGTCTGAAGAGTGTTAACTGATGTCTTTCATTGTGCTGGGAAAAGAAATTGCTGAGGCTGTTCATGGAGTGGGCAACCTGTGAATGAGAGGGGTTGAAAGACCTGCTGATGTGAGGTACTTTAGAAACTGCATGGAAACAAAGCTGCAAGGCCCAATCCCTGACAGTCCTCACGCATTTGGTCCTTTTGTGATGTCCGCTCACTGCTTCACACATTGCTGACCAGGCCAGGCAAGAGCTGCATACGCTGGAGTCAGCGACAATACAGTGTGGAAGTGGAGGAACACAGTACGCCAGGCAGCACCAGAGGAGCAGGAGAGTTGACGTTTCAGGTCAGGATCATTCTTCAGAAATGGTGAGGGGAAGGGAACTGGGAAATAAATAGAAAAGTTGGCTCCAACCTCATCATTCCCCAACCCCACACCGCACATTTCTATCTCCTTCCCAAAATCCACAAACCTGACTGTCCCGGCTGACTCATTATCTCTGCCTGCTCCTGTCCCAATGAACTTATCTCCGCTTACCTTGTCTCTGTTTTCTCCACCCTCGCCCAGGAAATCCCCACCTACGTCCGGGATACCACCTGCACCCTCCATCTCCTCTGAGACTTCCAATTCCCTGGTCCTCAGCACTTTGTCTTTGCTATAGACATCCAGACCCTGTACACTTGTATCCCACAAACAGATGGCCTAAAAGCACTCTCCTTCTTCCTCTCCCACAGGCCCAACCAGTCCCCCTCCACCAGTACCCTCATTCTCTTAACCAAACTCATCCTTACCCTTAACAACTTCTCCTTTAACTCCTCCCATTCCCTACAGATTGAGGTGGTGATCATGGGCACCTGCATGGGCCCAGGTTATGCCTGCCTCTTCATAGGATGTGTGGAAGAGTCCTTTTCTGCTGTTACATTGGCACTATCTCCCACCTCTTCCCCTGCTACATTGATGAATACATCGACACTGCCTCATGCTCCCACAAGGAGCTTGAACAGTCCATCGACTTTACTTGTTGACGGTTGACGGTGTAAATCATGGCAAATGGGTATGATTTAGTGTCCATTACAGAGACATGGTTACAGGATGGTCATGACTGGGAGTTAAATGTCCAGGGGTATCAAACTGTTTGGAAGGACAGACAGGAAGGTAAGGGAGATGGTGTTGCTCTGATTTTTAAGGATGATATCAGGGCAGTAGTGAGAGATGATATTGGTTCCACTGAACAAAACGTTGGGTGGAAGTTAGGAATAGCAGGGAGAAGAAGTCACTGATAGGTGTGGTCTATAGCCCGCCAAATAATGACATTGTGGTGGGGCGGGCAATAAACATAGAAATAGCTAATGCATGTAAAAATGGTACAGCAATTATCATGGGGGATTTTAATCTACAAATTGATTGGTCAAACCAATCGGTACTACAGCCTTGAGGAGGGGTTCATAGAATGCATCCGTGATAATTTCCTTGAACAATATGTAATGGGACCTACAAGGGAGCAAGCTATCCCAGATCTAGTCATGCGTAATGAGACAAGAATAATTAATTATCTCAGTTAGGCATCCTCTCGGAAGGAGCGATCACGGAATGATCAAATTTAAAATACAGATGGAGCATCACAAGGTGAAATCCAGTATCTGTGTCCTGTGCTTAAACAGAGGAGACTATGAAGGAATGAGGAAGGAGATAGCTAAGGTAGAATGGGAGCAAAAACTTTATGGTAGGTCAATTGAGGAACAGTGGACTTTCAAAACAATTTTTCACAGTGCACAGCAGAAGTATATTCCAGTGACAAGGAAAAGGTTTCGGAAAAGAGAGAGCCAGCCATGGATGTCTAAGGAAATAAAGGAAAGTATCGGACTGAAAAAAAAACGCACAAAAAAGCAAAGAGTAGCGGGAAACTAGTAGACTGGGAATTCCGTAAAGGCCAACAGAAAGCCACAAAAAAAGTTATAAGAAAACTAAGATAGATGATGAGAGTAAACTAGCTCAGAATATAAAAACAGGCATCAAAAGTTTCGATAAATATGTAAATCGTAAAAGAGTGGCAAAGGTAAACAAAGGTCCTTTAGAGGATGAGAACATAGAACATAGAACATTACAGCACAGGACAGGCTCTTCAGCCCTCGATGTTGTGCCGACCTGTCATACTGATCTCAAGCCCATCTAACCTACACTATTCCATGTACGTCCATATGCTTGTCCAATGACGACTTAAATGTACCAAAAGTTGGCGAATCTACTACCATTACAGGCAAAGCGTTCCATTCCCTTACTACTCTCTGAGTAAAGAAACTACCTCTGACATCTGTCCTATATCTTTCACCCCTCAATTTAAAGCTATGCTCCCTCGTGCTCGCCGTCACCACCCAAGGATAACGGCTCTCCCTATCCACCCTATCTAACCCTCTGATTATTTTATATGTTTCAATTAAGTCACCTCTCAACCTTCTTCTCTCTAATGAAAACAGCCTCAAGTCCCTCAGCCTTTCCTCGTAAGACCTTCTCTCCATACCAGGCAACATCCTAGTAAATCTCTGCACCCTTTCCAAAGCTTCCACATCCTTCTTATAATGCGGTGACCGGAACTGTATGCAATACTCCAGGTGCGGCCGCACCAGAGTTTTGTACAGCTTCACCATAACCTCTTGGTTCTGGAACTCGATCCCTCTATTAATAAAAGCTAAAACACCGTATGCCTTCTTAACAGTCCTGTTAATCTGGGTGGCAACTTTCAAGGATCTGTGTACATGGACACCAAGATCTCTCTGCTCATCTACACTGCTAAGAATCTTACCATTAGCCCTGTACTTTGCATTCCGGTTACTCCTACCAAAGTGCATCACCTCACACTTGTCTGCATTAAACTCCATTTGCCACCTCTCAGCCCAGCTCTGCAGCTTATCTATGTCTCTCTGCAACCTACAGCATCCTTCGTCAATATCCACAACTCCACCGACCTTAGTGTCGTCTGAAAATTTACTAACCCATCCTTCTACGCCCTCATCCAGGTCATTTATAAAAATGACAAACAGAAGTGGACCCAACACCGACCCTTGCGGTACACCACTAGTAACTGGTCTCCAGGATGAACATTTCCCATCAACTACCACCCTCTGTCTTCTTTCAGCAAGCCAATTTCTGATCCAAACTGCTATATCTCCCACAATTCCATTCCTCCGCATTTTGTACAATAGCCTACTGTGGGGAACATTATTGAACGCCTTGCTGAAATCCCGATACACCACATCAACCGGTTTATTCTCATCTACCTGTTTGGTCACCTTCTCAAAGAACTCAATAAGGTTTGTGAGGCACGACATTCCCTTCACAAAATCGTGCTGACTATCCCTAATCAATTTATTCTTTTCTAGATGATTATAAATCCTATCCCTTATAACCTTTTCCAACACTTTACCAACAACTGAGGTAAGTCTCACTGGTCTATAATTATCAGGGTTGTCTCTACTCCCCTTCTTGAACAGGGGAACCACATTTGCTATCCTCCAGTCATCTGGCACTATTCCTGTAGACAATGACAAGTTAAAGATCAATGCCAAAGGCTCGGCAATCTCTTCCCTGCCTTCCCAGAGGATCCGAGGAAAAATCCCATCTGGCCCAGGGAACTTATCTATCTTCACCCTCTGAAGGATTTCTAATACCTCTTCCTTGTGAAACTCAATCCCACCTAGTCTAGTAGCCTGTATCTCAGTATTCTCCTCGACAACATTGTCGTTTCCTAGAGTGAATGCTGTTGAAAAATATTCATTTAGTGCTTCCCCTATCTCCTCTGACTCCACACACAACTTCCCACTACTATCCTTGATTGGGCCTAATCTTATTTTCGTCATTCTTTTATTCCCTAACTACCTATAGAAAGCCTTAGGGTTTACCCTGATCCTGTCCACCAACAACTTCTCATGTCTCCTCCTGGGTCTTCTGAGCTCTCTCTTTAGGTCTTTCCTGGCTACTCTGTAGCCCTCAAGTACCCTAACTGAGCCTTCACATCTCATCCTAACATAAGCCTTCTTCTTCCTCTTGACCAGAGATTCCACCGCCTTCGTAAACCACAGCTCCCGCGCTCGACAGCTTCCTCCCTGCCTGACAGGTACATGTTTATCTAGGACACACAGGATCTTTTCCTTGAATAAGCTCCACATTTCTCATGTGCCCATTCCCTACAGTTTCCTTCCCCATCCTATGTCCCCTAAATCTTGCCTAATCTCATCGTAATTGCCTTTCCCAGAGCTATAACTCTTGCCCAGTGGTACATCCCAATCCCTTTCCATCACTAAACTAAACATAACAGAATTGTGATCGCTATCACCAAAGTGCTCACCTACTTTCAAATCTAACACCTGTCCAGGCTCATTACCCAGTACCAAATCGAATGTGGCTTCGCCCCTTGTTGGCCTAACTTCATACTGTGTCAGGAAGCCCTCCTGCACACACTGGACAAAAACTGACCCATCTATAGTACTCGAACTATAGTGTTCCCAGTCAATATTTGGAAAGTTGAAGTCCCCCATGACAACTACCCTGTCTCTCACTCCTATCGAGAATTATCTTTGCTATCCTTTCCTCTACATCTCTGGAACTATTCGGAGGCCTATAGAAAACTCCCAACAGGGTGACCTCTCCTTTCCTGTTTCTAACCTCAGCCCATACTACCTCGGTTGACGAGTCCCCAATCATCCTTTCTGCAACTATAATACTGTCCTTGACCAACAATGCCACACCTCCCCCACTTTTACCATCTTCTCTGTTCTTATTGAAACATCTAAATCCCGGAACCTGCAACAACCATTCCCGTCCCTGCTCTATCCATGTCTCTGAAATGACCACAACATCGAAGCCCCAGGTACCAAAACATGCTGCAAGTTCAGCCACCTTATTCTAGACGCTCCTGGCATTGAAGTAGACACACTTCAAACCAACCTCTTGCTTGCCGGTGCCATCTTGCATCCCTGAACTTTTATTTTGGACCACCCTACTCTCAACCTCTTCTATAGTCAAACTACAATTTTGGTTCCCATCCCCCTGTTGAATTAGTTTAAACACACCTGAATAGCCTTAGCAAATTTCTCCCCCAGGATATCGGTACCCCTCTGGTTCAGGTGAAGAATATATTGCTTGTAGAGGTCCCACCTACCCCAGAAAGAGCCCCAATTATCCAAGATTCCAAAACCCTGCCTCCTGCACCATTCCTGTAGCCACGTGTTCAACTCCTCTCTCTCCTCACTAGCACGTGGCATGGGCAACAAACCAGAGACAACAACTCTGTTCGTCCTAGCTCTCAGCTTCCACCTAGCTCCCTGAATTTCTGCCATAAATCCCCATCTCTCTTCCTACCCATGTCGTTGGTGCCAATGTGGGCCACGACTTGGGGCTGCTCCCCCTCCCCCTTAAGGACCCCCAAAACACTATCAGAGACATCACGCTCCCTGGCACTTGGGAGGCAACACACCAACTGGGACTCTCTCTCATCCCCACAGAACCTCCTGTCTGTCCCCCCAACTATGGAGTCCCCAATGACTACTGCTCCACTCCTCTTCCCCCTTCCCTTCTGAGCAGCAGGGACAGACTCTGTGCCAGAGACCTGTGACCCACTGCTTTCCCCTGGTAAGTCCCCCCCTCACAACAGTATCCAAAACGGTATACTTATTGTTGAGGGGAATGGCCACAGGGGATCCCTGCACTGCCTGCCGGTTCCCTTTCCGTCCCCTGACCGTAACCCATCTGCCTTTTTCTTGTACCTGAGGAGTGACTACCTCCCTGTAACTCCTCTCAATAACCCCCTCTGCCTTCCAAATGATCCGAAGTTCATCCAGCTCCAGCTCCAGTTCCCTAACGTGGTTTTCAAGGAGCTGGAGTTGGGTGCACTTCCCGCAGATGTAGTCAGCAGGGACACTAGTGGTGACCCTTACCTCCCACATTCTGCAGCAGGAACATTCAACTGCCCTGACCTCCGTTCCCATTATTCTAAATTCCCAAGACTGTTAGAAAATAAAGAATAGAATAATAAACTTGTTACCTTCCCAATCAGGCACACAGAACCTTTTTTTTGGTTAGAGTAGGAGGATGGGTGGGAGACGCTACCCGGGTAGTGTTTCGGGTAACGCAACCACACAAATATATTACCTCACTTACTCACTAGTCCCGTGTCGGCTCCTGCTCAGCGTACCTCCACCTATTCACGAGGTAAGCTTTTAAAGATTCAAAAACAGTGACTCACCGGCTTCCCGACAGGCCCCTGCTCCAAGCTCCCGCTCGCGCTGCTGCTCAACCAGAAATGGAAGGCACCGACACTCAAGGTAAGCTTTTTGTAGATTCAACAACAGTGACTCACCGGCTTCCTTCGCAGGAGAAGGCCAATTTAATAACTGGGAATGAGGAAATAGCCAAGACATTAAACAGGTATTTCATGTCGCTCTTCACAGTGGAAGACACAAATAACATAATGAAAACTAACAGCAAGAAGTTTATAGCAGGTGAGGACCTACAAACTATCATTATCACTCAGGAGGCAGTGCTGGGCAAGCTAATGGGGCTAAAGGTAGACAAGTCTCCTGGTCCTGATGAAATGCATCCTATGGGTACTAAAAGAGGCAATGGGGGATATAGCAAATGCACCAGTAATTATTTACCAAGATTCATTGGACTCTGGAGGTGGTTCCCGCAGATTGGAAAACAGCCAATGTGATGCCGCTGTTTCAAGAAGGAAGTAGACAAAAAGCAGGTAACTATAGTCCAGTTAGCTTAACTTCAGCAGTGGGGAAAATGCTTGAATCTACCATTAAGGAAGAAATAGCAAGGCATCTGGATATAAATTGTCCCATTGGGAACACCCAGCATGGGTTCATAGGTCATGTTGAACTAATTTGGTGGAATTCTTTGTGGACATTACTTGCATGGTGGATAATGGGAACCTGTGCATGTGGATTTCCAGAAGGCATTTGACAAGGTGCCACGCCAAAGGCTGCTACTTAAGATAAAGTTCCATGGTATTACAGGCAATGCATTGGCACGGATAGAGGATTGGTTGACCAGTAGAAAGCAAAGTGTAGGGGTAAATGGGTGATTTTCTGGTTGGCAGCCAGTGGTTAGTGGAGTGCCACAGGGATCAGTGATGGGACCTCAATTGTTTACAATTTACATGGATGATTTGGAGTTGGGGTCTAAATGTGGTGTGTCAAAACTTGCAGATGACGTTGAGCTGAGTGGTAGAGCAAAGTGTGCAGAAGGCACTGAAAGTCTGCAGAGGGATATCGATCGTCTAAATGAGTGGGCAAAGGTCTGGCAGATGGAGTACAATGTTGATAAGTGTGAGGTCATGCATTTTGGAAGGAATAACATCAAAATGGACTATGTTTTAAATGGTAAAAAAAATTGCAGCATGCTGCTGTGCAGAGGGACTTTTGTGTCCTTGTGCATGACTCGCTAAAAGTAGGATTGCAGGTGCAGCAGGTAATTAAAAAGGCAAATGGAATTTTGTCTGCCATTGCTCAAGGGATGGAGTTTAAAAACAGGAAGGCTATGCTGCAGCTGTAGAGGGTCCTGGTGAAGCCACCCCTAGAGTACTGTGTGCAGTTTTGGTCTCCTTACTTGAGAAGAGATATACTAGCATTTGAGGGGGTGCAGAGGAGATTCACTCGGTTGATTCCAGAGTTGTAAGGGTTGGATTATGAGGACGGATTGAGTAGACTGAGATTATACTCATTGGAATTCAGAAGAATGAGGGGAGATCTTACAGAAACGTATGAGATTAGGACGGGAATAGATAAGATGGAGGCAGGGAGGTTGTTTCCACTCGCAGGTGAAACTAGGACTCGGGGCATTGCCTCAAAATAAAGGGAAACAGATGTAGGACTGAGGTTAGGAGGAACTTCATCCAAAGGGCTATGAATCTGTGGAATTCCTTGCCCAGTGAAGTGGTTGAAACTACCTCCTGAATGTTTTTAAGGCAAGGCTAGATAATTTTTTTGTGAATTGTAGAGGAATTAAGGGTTATGGTGAGTGGGCGGGTAAGTGGAGCTGAGTCTCAAAAAATCAGCCATGATCTTATTAAATGACGAGGCAGGCTTGAGGGGCCAGATGGCCTAGTCCTGCTCCTAGTTCTTGTGTTCTTATGTAAATCCGACACTTATCCTAAAACACATAAGATTCAGGCCCATATTTCTGTTCCTTAACTGTTGATGGGTCAGGAGGGTCCAAAGTTCAGTAACTGCGGTGCATCAAGATGGCATGGTGGCTCAGTATTTAGTGCTGATGCCTCACAGTGCCAGGGAGCTGGGTGAATTCTCAGTCTTGTGTGAATTTGCAAACTCCACACAGTTCTTTCTCCAGTTTCCTCCCATAGTACAAAGATGTGGAGGTTAGATGGATTGACCATGGGAAATGTAGGGTTTCGGGGATAGGGTAGGGTGTGTGGGTGTGGGAGGGAAGGTCTTCAGAGGGTTGATGTGGACTTGATGAGCTGAATGGCTTGCTTCCACATTGTCGCAATTTTATGATTCTTTGGTGACTGTCACGGGTGGCACAGCAGCACAGTGGTTATCACTGCTGCCGGTCAGTGCCAAGGACCCAGGTGCAAATCCAGCCTCGGGTGGCTGTCTGTGCGGAGTTTGCATGTTCTCCCCTCGCCTGTATAGGTTTGCTCCGGTTTCCTCCCACAGCCCAATGATGTGCAGCTTAGGTGGATTGGCCATGCTAAATTGTCCATAGCATCCAGGGATGTGCAGGCTAAGTGGATTAACCATGGGAATGCAGGGTAATAATGTTAATGTGGATCTGGTGGCTTGTCTTTCAGATGGTCAGTGTGGACTGGATGGGCTGAATGGCCTGCCCCCACACTGCAGGGATTCTACTCTATGGCAGCTCACCACCAGCATTTATAGGCCAATTAGTAATGGTTGATTAATGCTGAACCAGTCAGCAATGCCACCCCCCATGAATGAAAATTTAAAAATCTACTTGGAATTGAATGTAACAAGAAGAGTACATTTAAGTTCCAAAACTCCTAGGTTAGATGATAATGATTTGGAGATTCGTCAGGCTATAATAACATACCACATCAGGAGGGCTTTTGTTGGCATATTGTGCCAACCTCTAAACCAGGAAATGTTGGTCCAAGCCCCATATGCTCCCGAGGTGTGTCATTACATCCCTGAACAGGTTGAGTGGAGAATATCTAACATTCCACGTGAGCTTTTATAACTGAAGAGGAGCCAATGGGGGAAAATTTTAATGTCACATGCACATTTTGTCCATGGGCAGCCACTGGAAGTTTTCTTGAAAATCCTGGGCATAACTCACACCGCCAAAAGTGTGAGTCTCTTGAAAAAGCCATACTTCTTGCCTGACATGAGTGACTAGTGCCAGAGGGAATCAGTTATCCTCTTCTACTTGTGGAAGGGATCACTTTTGCCACTTGCCTCTGGGATAGTGGCTGATAAGTATTCTGGAGCACAGCTGACAAAGATGCCTGGTGTAGATTCTTTTTTCAGCTGCGTACAATGCAAGGTGATTTTTCTTTCACTGCATGCTCTTCAGTTTTTTTTGTGCATTTATCATTACGATAATTCTTTGAGCTCAGCAGTGCTTAGCCTTTTTGCACTCTCCACATTTGTGCAGAAGCTGAGCTGCCCTTTCAAATCGTAACACTTTGTTGCCAGAAGCAATTGAAGGAAGTCGGGATATAAGGATTGACGCTGTCAACTTCTCATGTCCTGCCAACAGCATGAGGAAGATCTCATCCTCTTGTCTCGGGCATCTTGGTGATTGACAGGCTGGCGTGGCCACAATATGGCTTTGTGGTGCTGCAATAGTGAATCTCTCAACCCCCGTGACAGACATCCCTGCAATCCACTTTCCAGCAGAAAGAACAAAATCACCTAATGGCCATATTTCACTGCAGCAATCCCATTCCCACCCAGAAATATTGAGAATGGGGTCTCTTATTAATATCATTATTCAAATTTGCAGACCCATAGAGTCATACCAAGTTCAAACTGTCATCATCTGCTTCCCACCTACCCCTTTTGCTGGTGACATCAAGTTATCAGCAATACCAGCAATTATTATTCCTACATGAAAAGTAAATAAACAAAGAAATTGAGAAAACATCACCAGGAAAATACAATTAATAACTTGGCACCTCATGTTTGAGCATACCTCTGGAGGATCTTTCTCCATCATTAGGGAGGAGGTAGAGGCAGTCTGCTTCCTCGCCTTCGCATTGAGCTGAGATACTCCTGACTTCTGGCCTTGTCTTGGAGATGCCCATGCAGCCTTTGCCACACGGTATTGCACCTATACTTACTCTGGGCAGCCCCTATCACAGCACCTTACAGCATGGACAGTTTCCGAGCTGCAGGGAATTAAATAAGATTTTATGGAGCGGGGTTACAACAAGATTAAGAGAATGTTTTCCAAGCTATTAGGCACCTTTTAGCATTTACTTACCTTGTACCCTTCCAAGGCAAATATCAACTTTGGGAGCAAATTAGTGAGTATATATAGATTCCAGCAGACAAGTTCAGAGAAATTCTTAGGATGAAAAATTTCTTGTTTGTTTTACAAGAATGGAATATAAACAATGCATATGTATACTGGATGATTTTCTGTATGCATCTGACAGAAGTGAGGCAGAGTCAGGACAGAATATAACACAGATTTCCTTTTAGCCAGATTGATACGACAAACACAGTTACTAGATTTTTCTGACCGTCTGTGTAAGGTAGTTAATTACAGCAAGGGCTGAAAGAACGGAAGGATAATACTGCTGCTCCCGACAGGTACCAGATTTTCCTGTGCTGTTTCACAATTCCTTCATATGTTGGATGAGATATCAGCGAGGGTACACTTGGTATCCCATCGATACAATTCAGTGCTTTCAGCAACAGGAAACAGTCAATGACTTATTCTTTGCTTGGATGTTAACATGCTGTTTCTGCATCTACTCAGCGTGAGGCTGCATGTGGCTGTCTCAATGGAGAGACTCATACCCTCAAGCCCCTGCGTTATAGTGGCGCATATGCACTACATGGACTCCCCACTAGTCTGCCCAATGTTCCACAGTGCTACAGCAGTTGGGAATGTATCTGCCTCTGGTGCTTCAGAAAGACCTCCCTTGTGTGCAGCACCCGGGGCCTAGGTGTTTTGTCCAGCTGCCCATTCTCCAAGACGTCTTACCCGCCTCATGTTCACTTATGATGAGCTGGATGCCGAGTATTCCCTGCTGTAAGGTGGCCAATCAAGTTGAATGAGCTTGAACTGGTGGATGCTTCTGTGTTGAATTCAGAAAGACAGTGAGAAGGGCCAATTTTATAAATTTAGACAAACAGCATGAGCATGGGTTGAATCTCTCCTCCAATATTTGGAAAACTGGTTTTGAGTTTTTATGTTATGATTTGTTCTATTTCATTTGATGTGAGTAACACTGGCAAGGCTAGTGTTTCTTGTCTCTCCCTAACTGCCCTGGAGAAGGAGCATAAACACTACCAAGGAAAACAGACGCAAACTGACGCAAATTGATTTACATGAAGAATAAATTGGAGCCATTGTTTGACAATAATCTCCAGTTATTATCTTACCTTTCCTCCTCTGTTACCCTTCTTTGTGATGTTAATCAAATACAGAACAATTAAACAATTTATGTGAAAATGCTTACTATTGATATTCACAGTGCATGACTAATTAAGTGTGGAGCTGGAGGAGCACAGCTGGCCAGGCAACATCAGAGGAGCAGGTAAGTTTACGTTTCAGGTTGGGACCCTTCTTCAGAAATGGGGAAGGGGGAAGAGAGCTGAGAAATAGAGACAGGAGATGTAGGGTTGGGGAAGAGAGTTGGGATAGTTATAGATGAGTCCAGGTAGACAGTGGTGGGGATTGGTCAGTGACGTGGGAGGATCAGATAAGTGGGAGAGAGATGGACAGGTTGTGAGAGATAATGGGAACTGCAGATGCTGGAGAATCCAAGACAACAAAATGTGAGGCTGGATGAACACAGCAGGCCAAGCAGCATCTCAGGAGCACAAAAGCTGATGTTTCGGGCCTAGACCCTTCATCAGAGAGGGGGATGGGGTGAGGGTTCTGGAATAAATAGGGAGAGAGGGGGAGGCGGGCCGAAGATGGAGAGAAAAGAAGATAGGTGGAGAGAGTATAGGTGGGGAGGGAGGGAGGGGATAGGTCAGTCCAGGGAAGACGGGCAGGTCAAGGAGGTGGGATGAGGTTAGTAGGTAGATGGGGGTGCGGCTTGGGGTGGGGGGAAGGGATGGGTGAGAGGAAGAACAGGTTAGGGAGGCGGAGACAGGTCGCACTGGTTTTGGGATGCAGTGGGTGGAGGGGAAGAGCTGGGCTGGTTGTGTGGTGCAGTGGGGGGAGGGGACGAACTGGGCTGGTTTAGGGATGCAGTAGGGGAAGGGGAGATTTTGAAACTGGCGAAGTCCACATTGATACCATTAGGCTGCAGGGTTCCCAGGCGGAATATGAGTTGCTGTTCCTACAACCTTCGGGTGGCATCATTGTGGCACTGCAGGAGGCCCATGATGGACATGCCATCTAAAGAATGGGAGGGAGAGTGGAAATGGTTTGCGACTGTGAGGTGCAGTAGTTTATTGCGAACTGAGCGGAGGTGTTCTGCAAAGCGGTCTCCAAGCCTCCGCTTGGTTTCCCCAATGTAGAGGAAGCCACACCGGGTACAGTGGATGCAGTATACCACATTGGCAGATGTGCAGGTGAACCTCTGCTTAATGTGGAATGTCATCTTGGGGCCTGGGAAAGGGGTGAGGTGTGGGGGCAAGTGTAGCATTTCCTGCAGTTGCAGGGGAAGGTGCCGGGTGTGGTGGGGTTGGAGGGCAGTGTGGAGCGAACAAGGGAGTCACGGAGAGAGTGGTCTCTCCGGAAAGCCGACAGGGGTGGGGATGGAAAAATGTCTAGGGTGGTGGGGTCAGATTGTAGATGGCGGAAGTGTCGGAGGATGATGCGTTGTATCCGGAGGTTGGTGGGGTGGTGTGTGAGAACGAGGGGGATCCTCTTTGGGCGGTTGTGGCGGGGGTGGGGTGTGAGGGACGTGTTGCGGGAAATACGGGAGACGCGGTCGAGGGCGTTCTCGATCACCGTGGGGGGAAAGTTGCAGTCCTTGAAGAACTTGGACATCTGGGATTTGCGGGAGTGGAATGCCTTTTCGTGGGAGCAGATGCGGCGGAGGCGGAGGAATTGGGAATAGGGAATGGAATTTTTGCAGGAGGGTGGGTGGGAGGAGGTGTATTCTAGGTAGCTGTGGGAGTTGGTGGGCTTGAAATGGACATCAGTTACAAGCTGGTTGCCTGAGATGGAGACTGAGAGGTCCAGGAAGGTGAGGGATGTGCTGGAGATGGCCCAGGTGAACTGAAGGATGGGGTGGAAGGTGTTGCTGAAGTGGATGAACTGTTCGAGCTCCTCTGGGGAGCAAGAGGCGGCGCCGATACAGTCACCAATGTACCGGAGGAAGAGGTGGGGTTTGGGGCCTGTGTAGGTGCAGAAGAGGGACTGTTCCAGGTAACCTACAAAGAGTCAGGCATAGCTGGGGCCCATGCGGGTGCCCATGGCCACCCCCTTAGTCTGTAGGAAGTGGGAGGAGTCAAAAGAGAAGTTGTTGAGGGTGAGGACGGGTTCGGCTAGGCGGATGAGGGTGTCGGTGGAGGGGGACTGGTCGGGCCTGCGGGACAGGAAGAAGCGGAGGGCCTTGAGGCCATCTGCATGCGGAATGCAGGTGTATAGGGACTGGACGTCCATGGTGAAAATGAGGTGTTGGGGGCCAGGGAATTGGAAGTCCTGGAGGAGGTGGAGGGCGTGGGTGGTGTCACGGACGTAGGTGGGGAGTTCCTGGACCAAAGGGGAGAAAGGTCAAGGTCAAGGAGGCGGGGATGGGATGGAGGGTTGGTCATGGGATGAGGCCAGAAATGGGGAGATTTTGAAACTGGTAAAGTCCACATTGTGACCATTGGGTTGTAGTCTTCCAAGGCAGAAAATGAGGTGCTGCTCCTCCAGTTTCTGGGTGGCGTCAATGTGACACTGAAGAAAGCCCAGGATAGACATATCTCCCAGGGAATGGGAGGGAGAGTTGAAATGGTTCGCATTTGTCGTTTGTTGCAAACAGATTCAAAAGACATCCCGCTGCTCCCGTTATGGCCTCCTTTACATCAGCGAGACCAAGCAGAGACTCAGAGACCTCTTTGTAGAGCATCTGTGCTCTGTTCATTAAAAATGACAACACCTTCCAGTCGCAAACCATTTCAACTCTCCCTCACACTCCCTGGGCAACATGTCCATTCTGGGCCTCATGCAGTGCCACATTGACACCAGCCACAAACTGGAGGAACAACATCTCATATTCCAACTCAGGAGACTGCAACCCAATGGTCTAAACACGGAATTCACCAGCTTCAAAATCTCCCTACTCCCAGCCTTGTCCCATGACCAACCATCCCTCTCATCCTCACCTCCTTGACCTGACACAACCTGTCCACTTTCTCTACCAGCTATCCCCTCCTCCCACCTCACTGGCCAATCCCCGCCACTGCCTACCTGCACTCACCTATCACTATCCCACCTAAAATCCCCAGCTGCATCCCCGCCTTCATTTCTGAAGAAAGGTCCCGATCCAAAGCATCAAATTTCCTGCTCCTCTGAGCTGCCTGGCCTGCTGTGTTTCTCCACCTCCCCACAGTGTTATCTCTGACTCCAGCATCAGCAGATCTTACGATCTCTGCATAATTAATTAAGCCTGGGTATAGAGCCAGAGCAAAGTTAACAAGTTGTGGAAGTCCTGGGAAATTAGAGCCATAAACCTGGAGTTGATATTTTAAACTACTCTGAACAAAACATATTATCGATGAATGAAGCAGTATCTTTTCCACGTGGCATAAAATATACAATGCTCCTGAATCTTCAATGATAGATCAGTAGTGGTTTACAGCAAAGCTTTTAGATTCTTTATATTTGTGATTCAAGAGGCCAATCAACACTTTTGATTCATAGAGACAAAAAGAACTGCAGATGCTGGAATCCAAGGTGGACAAACAGGAGGCCGGAAGAACACGGCTGCCTTTCTTGCTATGTTCTTCCAGCTTCCTGTTTGTCTATCTTATGATTTATAATTTGCTAATTTGAATTGAGCCAATCAAAATTTTTGTGTCATGGCAGGAAAACAGAAACTTGAAGAGGGACTATGGTTGATATCAATCTGTGTCCAATTCTTCTTCATATGCCGAGGCCTTATCCTTTTTAATATTAGATCGATAATTGGATACAAACATTACATTTCCATTTTACTGTAGTCTGCCAAACCAATCCCATTCTGACAAAGTCAAAGTATTTTCATTTCTCCTTCTGGCACTGAGGCATCAAATTAGTGACACACTGTTAGGGCTGTGCACCAACTCTGTTGACAGATTAGAGAATGAACTGCATCTCCTCTCCTTGGGCCAAATTCAGCTGTGGTGCAAACCTAATGCAGAATGTGTTTTTTTCTCATGTAATCTTCATATAATTTGTAAAATTACATTCCACGGATGTGCTAGATCAATGGAATTAAATATCAAAGTACATTGCGGCTTCTATTATGCATTGCCAAGCCATCCAGTAAAGGATCACAAAAGCTCCTTTGGTAGTCAGTCCTAAGCATATGTTCATTTTTTTTCTGTGCCATCAGGCACTTAGGAGAGCTGTAGGTTTCTGTACCAGTTTCAAATTATTCAGCTCACAAGCAACATTGATGTTGCACTGAAAGCATAACCTTTCCTGAGCTCTGCAATGTTTGGTTACTTTATGTAACGTGACACTGTATCCAAGTCAACGCCCGCGGAAAATGGAAGATTGATGGTGATGGGCAGCAAAGGTTTCCTCAATGTAGCAGAAGTTTCAACACTGTAAACTTGTTATCTTATATTCCCATTAAAAGATGTTGGTCTGTAAGGTTCACAATTTCTCCCCCGACAGATGCAACCTGATTTAGTCATAGATCTGTACAGCACAGAAACAGATTCTTCGGCCCAACTCTTCCATGGCAACTAGATATCATAAATTAATCCAGAGCCATTTGGCCCATACCCGTCCAAACCTTCCTATTTGTATACCCATCCAGATGACTCTTACATATTGTGATTGTACCAGCCTCCACCACTTCCTTTGGTATTTCATTCCATACATTCCATACTCTCCATGTGAAAAAGTTGCCCCTTAGGTCCTTTTTAAAATTTTCCCCCCTCACCTTAAACCTATCTCCTCTAGTTTTGGACTTCCCCACCCTGGGGAAAAGACCTTGGCTATTCACCCTATCCACATCCCTCATGATTCTGTAAACCTCTGCAAGGCCACCCCTCAGCCTCTGACACTCCAGTGAAAATACTCTTAGCCTTTTCTCTCCCTTTAGCTAAAACCCTGGCAACATCCTTGTAAACCTTTTCTGAACCCTTTCAAGCTTCACAAAATCTTTCCTATAATAGGGAGAACAGAATTGAACATAATATTCCAAAACTGGCCTAGTCAATGTCCTGTACATCTGCAACATCACCTCCCAACTCCTATACTCCTATCACTGACCAATAAAGTCAGAAGTCACATACACCAGCTTATAGTTAAACAGATTTGTTTAAAAATACAAGCTTTCGAAGCGTTTCTCCTTTTTCACTTCACCTGACAAAGGAGCTGTGTTCCAAAAGCTCATGATTTCAAATAAATCTGTCAGACCTTAACCTGTTGGTGTGTGATTTCTGATCTTTTCCACCCAAGTCCAACATTGACACCCCACATCATGGCCAACCAATAAAGGCAAGCATACCAAATACCTTCAATATCCTATCTACCTGTGACTCCACTTTGAAGGAACTATGAACCTGCACTCCAATGTCTCTTCGTTGAGCAACACTCCCCATTAAGCGTATACGTCCTGTCCTGGTTTGCCTTTACAAAATGCAGCACCTCACATTTACCTAAATTAAATGCTATCTGCCACTCTTCAACCCATTGGCCCACAGATCAAGGTCCCATTGTACTTTGAAGTAACCTTCATCACTGTGCACTACACCTTAATTTTGGTGTCCTCTGCAAGCTCACAAACCATACCTCCTAATTTCACATCCAAATTATTTATGCAAATGTCAAAAATCAGTAGTCCCAGCACCACTGGTCACAAGCCTCCTCCAGTCTGAAAAGCAACCCACCACCACCTCTTTTACCTTCAAGCCTGTTCCATACCCAAATGACTTGTTCTCCCTGTATTCCATTTGATCTAACTTTGCTAACCAGTCTACCATGGGGAGCCATGTCAAGAGCCTTATTAAAGCCCACATAGATTACGTCCACCACTCTGCCTTCATCGATTCTCCTTGTTACTTCTTCAAACTCAATCAAATTAGTGAGACATGACTTCCCAAGCCAGAGCCATGTTGATTATTCCTAATAAGTCCATGCTTTTCCAAACACATGTAAATCCTGTGCCTCAGGATCCCTTCCAATAACATGTCTGCCACTGATGCCAGGCAAACTGGTCTATAGTTTTCTGGCTTTTCCTTACCACCTTTCTTAAATTATTGCACCACATTAGCCAACCCCCAGATTTCCAGCTCCTCTCCTGTGGCTATTTTTGATCCAAGTATCCCAGCAATCTCTTCCCTAGAACTCACAGAGTTCTAGGGTACACCTGATCAGAATACTTGTCAAATATTTCCAGCATTTGCTGTTTCTCTTTTGGATTTCCAGCATCTATAATTGTTTATTTGCTGTTAAATTCTGTACTTCTAATGAGAAAGAGACCTCGAACCAATAAATACTTATTCTGTTCTTAACAAAACTCATTTCCGTGTATCTAACCTTCTGCCTCCATGTCTGGAATAGTTTTTTTAAAAAGTACCTGTGATCAATTACTCTCTTTGATCCCTCCAGAAGTGATCAAGTAAGTTCCAAAAGGTGTTTGTGTTTAGAATAAAGAGTGGCCCTTTCAGTCTATTTTTATCTGTTGTCTTTAAGATTATGTAATTTTCATCCTTGGATGCCTTACTTAAGATCAAAGATGGAAAGAAACTTGTTTTTAATCACACAACTGAGGTCTGCACCTGCTGGATTCTCTACCTGAGTTTGACGCAAGAACTAATGAAATCACAATTTTACGTTGCTTCTCTATTTTTACTTTGGCTTTTACATTTTTTCCTTTGCTCCTTTTTCTGAGTGATTGTGATAATCGATTCTCTTTCATTCATATATACATATGAAGGAGAATATAAGAATAAGAAAAACAAAAGAACTGTTACATTTGTAAAGATAAATAATAAACAGAATTATTCATAAATGTAGAAAAAATGCCCATATGAAAATCTTTCACTGAGACATAAAGACTGATTCTGGCAGGTATGATGCTCAGACAGAGTGAGAGTCAGGAGTTTTTTTTGGATTGAGATTTTAGTGTAATGTGTACTTGAGTAAGGGAGTACAAAGGGAAGATTGATTAGGGGACAAAGTCACCGTTCTTCAGCTCCATCTTAGTATATATAAAAAAGGATTAAAAATACACGCAGAAACAAAAGGAGTCAAGCTGGAAGAACACAGCAGGCCAAGCAGCATCTCAGGAGCAGGAAGGCTGACGTTTCGGGCCGAGACCCCTCATCAGAAATGGGGGAGGGGAAGAGGGTTCTGAAATAAATAGGGAGAGAGGGGGAGGCGGATCGAAGATGGATAGAGGAGAAGATAGGTGGAGAGGAGACAGGCAAGTTAAAGGGGTGGGAATGGAGCCAGTAAAGGTGAGTGTAGGTGAGGAGGTAGGGAGAGGATTGGTCAGTCCAGGGAGGACGGACAGGTCAAGGGAGCGGGATGAGGTTAGTGGGTAGGAAATGAGGGTGAAGCTTGAGGTGGGAGGAGGGGATAGGTGAGAGGAAGAACAGGGGTAGGGAGGTGGGCATGAGCTGGGCTGGTTTTGGGATGCTGTAGGGGGAGGGGAGATTTTGAAGCTTGTAAAATCCACATTGATGCCATTGAGCTGCTGCCAGCATCTCCAGACACTGCAATCAAGCCTACTCCAGCTCAGACTCTCCGTCACCCAGACCTGCAAAGGACCTCTCCTGTTTTTTATTTTTTGTAGGATCCACAACCTGAACTCACAACTCTACTCGGCTTTATTGACACTAAAAACCGCAGGTACAGTAAACTTATGGATGCCTTCCATCCAAAACGGGCTTCCTCCACCTCCCAAATCCCCAGCCGTACCCAGGACCTTCCACACAATGTACCCGCCGCCATTGGCCATGAGGCCACTGCCAGAGAACCCACAGATGACATCACATCCGCCACTGGCGGGAACACCACTTCTGAGACAGCGAATGCCATCACTGCTGAAGCCACTGCCTCCATCTCCGAGACCAACACCACAGACACTACCATCACCGCTGCTGCCACCGCCAATGCCGCTCCATCCATCACGGACGCCATCGCAACTCCACCCACCACCGATGCAACTCCGCCCACCGCCAACACTGAAGCACCCCTACCCACCGCTGAGTCTGACGCAGCCCTGCCCACAGCCGACACTGACATCGCTCCGTCCAAAGCCTCCACAGCCAGCAGCTCCAGACGACGCAGCAATTTCGAGCCCCACCAAGTCTTCACCATGCCCCCAGACCTCCCCCTTACTGGGGAAGAATGGCCAGTCCTCAGTAAAGGGCTCACCTCTGACCCCCTCCACCCACACATCAACAAATACTAGTCATGTTTGGACATTGAGCAGTTTTTCCGCTGCCTCCACCTCCGCACTTACTTCTCTAACCGGAACCCTAACCCTCCCTCTACTGACACCCACCTCCAACACAAGCCCTCCTCCTGGACACCACCCCCAGGCCTCCTACCCTCCCTTGGCCTCTTCATCTCCAACTGCCGTCGAGACATTAACCGCCTCAACCTCTCCACCCCTCTCACCCACTCCAACATCTCCCCCGCAGAACAGGCAGCCCTCCGCTCCAACCCCAACCTCACCATCAAACCTGCAGACAAGGGAGGCGCAGTTGTAGTATGGTGCACTGACCTCTACATTGCTGAGGCCAGATGCCGACTCTCCGATACCTCCTCCTACCGCCCGAAGATCATGACCCCCCCCAAGCACCAAACCATCATCTTCCAAATGATCCACAACCCCATCACCTCAGGTGACCTCCCACCCACAGCCTACAACCTTATCGTTCCCCAATGCCACACCGCCCACTATCTCCTTCCCAAATCCATGAACCTGCTGCCCTGTTCGACCCATTGTCTCTACCTGCTCCTGCACCACTGAAATTATCTCCACTATCTGGATTCAACTTTCCCCCCTTGGTCCAGGAACTCCCTTCCTATGTCCATGACGCCACCCAAGCCCTCCACCTCCTGCAGAAATTCCAACTCCCTGGCCCCCAACACCTCATTTTCACTATGGACATCCAGTTCCTATAGACCTGCATTCCTCATGCAGATGGCCTAAAGGCCCTCCGATCATTCCCCCTCCACTGACACCCAAAACTGCTAACGAAACTCGTCCCCACACTCGACAACTTCTCTTTTGATTCCTCCCACTTCCTACAAACAAAGGGGGTGGCCATGGAACAATCCCTCTTCTGTATCTATACTGGCCCTAAACCCCAACTCTTCCCCCGTTACATTGATGACTGTATCGGCGCGCCTCATGCTTCCATGAGGAGCTCAAACAGCTCATCCACTTCACCAACCTGAAGTTCACCTGGACTATCTCTAAAGCCTCCCTCACCTTCCTGGATCTCTCTGTCTCCATCTCGGGCAACCACCTAGAAAGCGATATCCATTTCAAGCCCACCGACTCCCACAGCTACCTGGAATACACCTAGAATACACCTCCTCCCACCCATCTTCCTGCAAAAATTCCATCCCCTATTCCCAATTCCTTCGCCTCTGCCACATCTGCTCCCCGTGAAGAAGCATTCCACTTCCATACATTTCAGATGCCCTCGTTTTTCAAGGATCACAACATCCCCCCCTTGATGGTTGAGAATGCCCTTGAATGTGTCTCCCACATTTCCCACTACTCATTCCTCACACCTCGTCCCTGCAATAACAACCAAAAAAGAATACCCCTCGTCCTCATGTGCCATCCCACCAACCTCCAGATCCAACGCATCATCCTCTGACACTTCCGCCATCTGCAATCCGATCCCACCACCAAAGACATTTTTCCCTCCCCACCCTTGTCTGATTCCAGAGGGACCATCTCTCCATGACTCCCTTGTCCGCTCCACAATCCCCTCCAGCCCCACCACACCTGACACTTTTCCCTGCAACCACAGGAACTGCTACACCTGCCCCCACACCTCCCCCCTCACCCCCAACCCAGGCCCCTAGATGACTTTCCACATACAACAGAGGTTCACCTGCACATCTGTCAATATGGTATACTGCAGCTGCTTTTGTGGCTTTCTCTACATCGGGGAAACCAAGCGGAGGCTTGGGGACCGCTTTGCAGAACACCTACACTCAGTTCGCAATAAACACTTCCCAGTCGTGAACCAGTTCAACTCACCCCTCCCATTCCTTAGATGACATGTCCAGCCTGGGCCTCCTGCAGCCCCACCCAAAGGTTGCAGGAACAGCAACTCATATTCTGCTTGGGAACGCTGCAGCCCAATGGCATCAATGTAGATTTCACAAGCTTCAAAATCTCCCCTCCCCTTACCGCATCCCAAAGCCAGCCCAGGTCATCCCCACCTCCCTAACCCTGTTCTTCCTCCCACCTATCCCCTCCTCCCACCTCAAGCCCCATCCCCATTTCCTACCTACTAACCTCATCGTGCCCCCTTGACCTATCCATCCTCCCTGGACTGACCTATCCCCTCGCTACCTCCCCACCTGCACTCACCTTTACTGGCTCCATCCCCGCCCCTTTAACTTGCCTGTCTCCTCTCCATCTATCTTCTCCTCTATCCATCTTCGATCCATCTCCCACTCTCTCCCTATTTATTTTCAGAACCCTTTTCCCCCACCCCCTTTTCTGATGAGGGGTCTAGGCCTGAAATGTCTGCCTTCATGCTCCTCTGATGCTGCTTGGCCAGCTGTGTTCATCCAGCTCCACACTTTGTTATCTCGGATTCTCCAGCATCTGTAGTTCCTATTATCCTAGCAGAATTAAAAGAAAGAGCCAAAAGACAAGGATATGTCTAGACCACTCGCCACCTGCACTGTGACCCCTCACCGCAAAAAGAAGCAAAGCCTCAAAGTCAATCCCCCAGTCTGTGAATATTCAGGAGCCCTGAATGCCCACATGCTGCTGCCGCAGCCAGAACACCACCGCTTCTGCTGTCAGGTACCTGGGCCCAACCATGGCCTGGAGCCAGGCTGCCATTCTTTGACTGATTCATCAATCCCATGAGTCTGCACTGGGACAATCTTGACCGTGCAGCCGCCACTGAAGCTGTCAGATCACAAAATGGGCTCAAACTCGATGCTGGGCCCACCACAGCGAAGCAGCTGGTGCCTCATGGGACTGCCACTTCAGCAAAGGAAGCCATTCCTGTTGGGCCCCAGGAAGGAAACATGCTCTGCTGCTGACTGTCCGGGAAGGAACTGCTTCCACTACTGCTGACGCTCCAGGGGTCTGCTTCTGACGAGGAAAGGGGTTTTAAAAAAAGGAGCAAAAGTAAAATAAAGAAAAAAATTGGAAAAAAATGCAAAATGAAGCAGACAAGCCCCAAGCTCAAGACCTGGGCCTGAACACTACTACTATCTAGGATATGAAAGATACACAGATCTGTGTACTTAAGCCATCAGAAAGAGCTTGAGGAGCTGCTTGGCTATAATTTAAGAACACAAGTTTTAAGTCGCATAAGCAGAAAAAGGCCATGCAACCCATCATGCCTGCTGTGCCAGTCAATGAAATCTGATAACTGCCAACTCAACTTTCCTGCCTTTCCCAACGTCATTATTCCTTTACTGATTAAAACCCAGCCTTGAATGCACTTAATGACTCAGACTTGACATCCCACTGCCATAAAAAATTTCACAGATTCAATAAGTTATTAGAGAAGAAATTCATCCCCAACTCTGTTTAAATTTACTGGAATCATTGAAGTATAAATCAAAACATTTCTCTATCAATACGATCTTTTCAAAAATCTTCACAAAGATGGAAAATCGCCAACTATTTTACAATTTTCTTGAGTTTACTTTATCAATTACCAGTTTTCAACTTCCTTCTAAACCGAGAAGAGCTTTTTTAAAAATGCCACTCATCTTGGCAAGCAATTTCAGTCAATTTGGCCAGGGCATTTCACTGTTTATTTTCGTGTTGCCTATGTTGCTGGGCATTAGACAAGTGGGGATCATTGAAACCCAACATCTGCCAGGATCTAAACTCACTTGTTTTTCTCCATTAAGACCAGTTAATTGGTTTCAGCACTGCCCGGATATAATCCCGACACTTGCCTGCATCTCGATATGAGGAAAGAAAGTCATCTGTTGCTGAAAGCCAACAGTCTTTAGATTGGCTGCTATCCAATGAAGATTTCCTATTGCTTTTCAAAGACAGTCGTGAACCACAAGCCCCAGTGTTTCCAGTTGGATCTGATAAAGAGAAACAAACCTGTTAATGTGCCAACTGCACACAAAGGGTGTCAGCACCATCGATTTTTCAATCCCAGTTGGATCTGAAGTTGTCATTGTTATTTACTTTGTATAATCACGAAGGGCGTTATTTGAAATCAGTGTTTACCTTTATCTTCGTCACTTTTTCTTCAGCTTTTGGGTAACTGATTCTTTACTTATTGGTGGGGGGAACCAAAGGCAGAAACATGATGTCATGCAATGCTGTATCAGAGATAATGGGAACTGCAGATGCAGGAGAATCTGAGATAGCAAGGTGTAGAGCGGAATGAACACAGCAGGCCAAGCAGCATCTTAGGACCAGGAAAGCTGAAGTTTTGAGCCTGAACCCTTCATCAGAAATGGGGAAACATCAGCTTTTCTGCTCCTAAGATGCTGCTTGGCCTGCTGTGTTCATTCAGCTCTACACCTTGTTATCTTTATTTATTTACACGCTCTGTTTCCTGTTTACCAACTAATTATCAGTTCCAGTAAATGTCATTCAAGACAATTTAGAGAGTAGATGAATTCCAGGGAACTTAGTAAGAGAATGAAGTCACAAGATTCTATGGTTTTGAAAAAAAAAACAATAAATGTTAGAGCAGTAATGCAATCTAACAATGAGAATTAACATGTGTATACGGGTAATAAACAGACTGTAACTGAATAACCCACAGAGCACATCAAATAGCAAAGCTAACAAGCCAGATCTTATAGATTTCTAAGCAACTCTCCTCAGACATTAACGACAGGCTGGGTCATTAAATCTGATTACACTTCACAGTTCTTGATTTTTGCTGATCCAGCCTTGAAGCTCCTTTTCAAGAGCGGTTCTGTCATAAAGAGTCTCATCCCGGACAATCATCGTTCTGTCCTGGCTCTATACTCCCCTAGACCTTGAAATTGCGCTCCAATATTTATTCAACAGCTCGGTTCTAGCTTTTCACCAATTGTTAACTTCACCAAGCTAGATAGGCATTTGGGTTTTCCCTGAGCTCTTATTTTAGTCAGTTGTCTGAAGTAAATTTATGCATGTTTCAACACTTGCACCATCTCAGCTGCTCTGAAATATTAATGTTTGCTGGCTTCTTCTGAGTCCCTCATAGCTTCTCCAACACAGAACCAGTTCTCACTTTCTCAACTCTCTAGGACTTCCGAGTGATGGCTACATAGAGCTAGATAATTGCTCTTTACCTGTTGACAAGGCGTTAATTCCAGAATTCAATTCCTACCCTTCTGGTCTTTTATTATACTTCCTTGAAAGCTTCTTCTTCGATGTAATTTTCAAATGCTTGTCCTAATCCCTCTTATGTGCTTCAACGTCAGATTTTGCAATAGCGCCTTGCAACTTGTTTATATTGACACTAGCTGTTGTTTAAAAAAAAATCCCAGGCCCGCCGTCAGCCAAAGTAAAACACCTAGAAGGAAGCAAAATGCCTTTAAACATAAACCGGAATTGTTGGATTCAGTCCTGAAGAAGGGTTATTGGAGACAAAACATTAACTCTTATTTCTCTCCACAGACGCTGCTAGACCTGCTGAGCTTTTCGAGCAATTTCTGTTTATGTTTCTGGTTTCCAGTATTCACAATTCTGTGTGCATTTTTTTTTGTTTAGAGGCATTCTCTTATCAAGAGTATTTTTATGGCAAATGTGACGGATATTTGATGGAATCCAGTTCAAGGCCAAGAGAGTTCCATCCCCATGCAAGCCACACCCACCTTTGTCAAATTATATCGGGCACGTAGATGTTCTATTCCAAATAGGCTCTACAGAATGCATTGTGGCCAGACATATCTACATAATGCTCAACATATACAGGCTGGTTGTTTACTTCCCAGATGTGTGTTATAGGAAAGCACCAAAAGATATAACAATTTTCAAACCTCACATACACAGGTTCAGAATACCAACAAAGCTTTACAACCACTTTATTAATTGCCTCACAGGGAACTTGCACCCAATTCACCTCTGTAGCAAAGGCACTGGCTGTCTCATTACTGGGTACTTAGTGTGAATCATTGAAGATTTAATTAGTATGCTGCTAAATTAGTTCTTTTGTCATATTTTGATCTCCACAGACAACATCGTTGTCAAACAAGTCTTCGAAACAAATTTCTCATTCTTTACTCACGTTATGTACCACTCTTGTCATGTTTTATTTCATAGCATTAAAATCAAAATGACATTCTCTTCAAAACATTGCAGCCACCCAATAATTCAAACTGGGATGCAGTCAATGCACTTTATTTCCAGGCATAAAGATACTGCTCTATCATCCAAACTGCACGCAGATCAATCAAGGGGAAAGGTGCATATTATATTTCAAATTGAAATAAATAGGCTTTCAAATATTAATCAGTAAATACATTGAATATCTTTTCCAAGTTGCTATTCAGGACAAAACCAATGATTTAAAATACCCATTCTAAATGGTTACCTTCATATTTGGAGGCATCTCATTATTTAGATATCTAAGTACCTGAATAAGAAACAGCCTGTGTAGATTTATGAAAGGTGAGCAGTCTGCCTGACAAAACGTTTTTGATTTCTTTATGAATATCATTTAGTAAGCCAATAACACATCTCACTGTAGTGCCATTTATTTAAAATTTTATATAATCTCTTTGGCAAAATGTCAAATGAAAGACCTTTAATTAACTAAATACAACAGAGAAAAGGGTCAGAATTTGTGTCTGGAATATGAAGAAAGTAGTCCTTTTGAGAAGTCTACTATTCTAAAGGCTTTTATTCCCCCTTTTCCTGATCTCATGGATTTAATTCTAGGTATCAATAATTCGAAGCAGTTGTCTTACTGAAAACAAGGTACATTACAAAAGTACTACAATAATAGTAAACCATCACAATCCGACCATACAATGCCTACAGGCACTAGTGAACCAGTTTTATGTGGACTTTAACTGAGGATTGGACCAGAGCAGGTGATCAGCCTGCTCTGTCTCAATGTCCAGTCTCTGACCAGACAACTCTCCAATGTTATCAGAAATAATGGGAACTGCAGATGCTGGAGAATCTGAGGTAACAAAGTGTGGGGCTAGATAAACACAGCAGGCCAAGCAGCATCTCAGGAGCACAAAAGCTGTCTCTCCAATGTTCTAACTCTCCAATGTTAGTTAGCTATCACTCTGAAGCATGCTTTCTTATGTCCTTTTCCCGTACGGAAAAGGTTGCGCACCCAAATTTTGACACTTTCCAGCAATTTGATCAGTTTGACCACACACACACACACACACACACACACACACACACACACACACACACACACACACACACACACACGTCATTTACTGACGTTTGTTTGGTTCAATTCCTCATCAAGGCTTGTTTGTTCTTCCCAGGATGGAGGCTTATTTCTTGATTTTTAACAAAACTTTACCTCAGCCTTAGCTTGCCCTCACTGGTGACACCTATAAGTCACCCAATCAACCCATATGATATTCATAAATATATGACCCCTCAATCTGAATCCTAATCATACAGAACAATCCTGTGTTCAAGAGGACTCTGTTTAGCCAATCGTCACAGTATCATCTAGTTCACTGTGTCTGCTTTAAAAGAGGACACCAGCTTTTCAGTGTTACTGTAACATTTCAGTCCTTTACTGTTGATCTTAAAACACTTAATTAAACACACACATTCCTTCAGACTTAGAAACATTAAGACCAATTACGACCTCACTAGTCAGTAGGTCAATATCTAAACATTGACATTTCAACAGAGCAAACTTCATAATTGTTTTTTAAATTTCATTTTATTTCAACTAACCTAGCTAATTTAAATTACTATTTACAGAAGGCACCATATCAGACTGGTCCAGAGTTGAGAGGAGTCATACGATGATTACAAGTTAGATTTATAAGGAGCATTGTTAGTTAATGGAACAACAGGTTTGATGACTATACTTAAATAAAGACATGTTTAAATAGTACCTTTCATGAAAGTGTTTTATACTTGAAGTGTAATAACAATTGTAATGCAGTAAATGCAACTGTCAACATTGCAAAATCCCATAAATGACAATAAGATAATGGTTGTGATAATAGGAACAATGCGTGTTTGAAATGTTGGATTGGTCAGCAGAGGAGCTCACGAACTCTGCTTTGAACAGTGAGATCATGGGAGCCCCTGAGAAGGCAGGCTTCTTTCTGCTCTCCTCAAAATGTCAATCCAAATTTTGAAGAGCAAGGTTTCAATTTGTGTGGTTTAATCTAGCTGTTGACTGCAGTCCCACAATGCCTCTTTATGAGGAAACTGCCAAATGCCAAGTTAATCAGGCAGTAGGAAGGCTGCTGGTGGGATTTTCCCTGGAATCTAGCTGCCCGGAGCTGATATCTCAATTATTGAGAGCTGTTTTGCTCAGGTACTGAATTCCTTTGCTTGAAGGCTCTCTGCATCCAGCCCCCAAGTTGATCAGTTCAATGCCAACTTGCAGTTACTCTGTGGAGTCTACATAGTGACATGGCCACCTATCACTGGGTCAATCACAGTAATAGCAGATGAGGACCTTAAGTCGTCATTAATTGTCCACTTAAGGTCATAATTTGCTGGTGGGTCACAAATATAGAACACGGACCTTCCCACCTAGAGGTTAATTCAGACTGAGGTGGCAACTAGCTACACCATCATCCTCCTTTAAAACTGTAAGATATTGAAGCAGAAGGAGGCCATTCAGCCTATCAAGCCTCCTGTGCTAATCAAAGAGAACATGGCTGATCAGATGATCCTCAACTCCACTTTCCTGCCTTTACCCCATAAGACTTGATTGCCTTACAGATTAAATATTTGTCTGTCTCAGCTGTGAGCATACTTCATCACCCAGTGCCTGCATCCCTCTAGGGTAAAGATTTCCACTGGCCTCAGAGAAGAAATTCCTCCTCATCTCAGTTTTAAATGCATGACCACTTCATCTGAATTTCTGCCTTCTGGTCCTAGATACTTGCACAAGGGGAAGCTAGTTTTCTGCATCTACCCTGTAAAGAACTAGAAGAATTTTGTGTATTTCAATACGGTCACCTCATATTCTTCTATATTCCAACAAGTATAGACCCAATCTACACAATCTCCCCTTATAAGCCAATCCCTCCTAACATGTTACCAGCGAGTGAGTCTTCACTGGAATCACTCCAATTCCAGTACATATTCCTTAGATGTGGGCCCCAAAATTGCTCAGTGCTCCAGCTCTGTTCTAACTAGTTCCGAGCAAAACCTTCCTACTTTCATACTTTATTGCCTTTGAAATAAAGGCCAACGTTCCATTTGCTTTCCCTATGACCCACACAACATGGACACTAGGTTTTGTGATTCGTGAATAAGGATTTACATATATGGGTTGGCGTAATTTAATTCTGGCTCTTATATCATAAAAGCTGTGGAACCATTAGAAAAGGCTCAAAGGAAAGCAGTGAGACTGATTCCACAATTCTGTGAGGTGTTCCCTCTGTGCAACAACAGATGGTGAAAGGCAGGATCCTGGAACCACATCCATAAACTTAAATTTGGAAAATGTAAATTTACGGCTGATATTTGGAAGAAGCTTGTTAGTTAAATAGGGGGAAAATGCTACAATGTTACAGTTAGTGTAATAAGACCTGTTAACTTGGGGGAGTTAATGGATTATAGAAATGGATTGTATAATCCTTTTTCATACCTGTCCTTATGGCCTGAAGAATTCACTTCATGTTTGCTTTGAGAACATCTTAATCTGGGCAGGCAGAGGTGGGCAGGATTTGTTTTTCATTCTGCCAAAATTTCTACAAGAAATTAGAGTGATGACATAATGCATCCACTCAGAGGTACATGGTGTATTAATGTAAAATCTGATGAGGACAAGACCATACAATATATGTGCACTCAACAGCCTGTGTGTCCCTAGCCTTTCACTCTGCTAAGGACCTTCTGGTTTTAAACATTCAACGGGGAAGTCAGTAGGCCATATTATAGTGATCATGTAACCATCTCTGGCATAAAACGGAACCAACAATATTTTCATCACATTTTCTAAGAAACACGTAGAAACAAGTTGAAGTGTAACACAATTTTGATGTGTGAATTGTGTACTAATGTCATTTATTTTCAAACTTGGATTTTGAACTCATGGTATGTGGGTTTTAGCCTATGTGTAGTAAGCGGTTTAATAATTAACTTGTCAATCTTCCTGAAGCTATGTTATCTAAAACAGTATGTGCCAGATAGCAGGTGAGTAGGGACCCTCCTGGAGAGGTAATGCAAATTTATTTACGTTTATGAGAATGTTACAATTGAAGAGCACATATATTGAAAGTCATTAGCTTGATATTGATTTAGAAAAATCAGGAAGTGATTTTTGTTTAAAAAGCTCATAGATTGATTTTCAGCTTTTAGTTTTAGAAAACTTGGCTTGGATCAGATGAGAAACGAGAACATTTGGGAAGTAAATTAGTGTAAGAGGTTATAATTTGAAAATACCAGGCCAAAAGTGTTTATTCAAAATATTATGGGGTTATGTACAGTAAAGAAAATTTAAGCTCAGGTATGTAAATGATAAGGAAGGGGCTATCAATTATTCAAGATTAGGAATTGAAAAAAGCAGTTATGTTAAACACATAAAAGTGTTTGAAAAGTGAACTCTGGTATTTGAGTATTTTAAAGAGATGGTGGTGGGTTAGATTGTATTTTGTTCTTGCACCCAGTTCAAAATCTTGCAGATTATGTTATTTGCAAATTGTGTGGTTTGATCTGTTATCTCTTAATTTCTTTTGTGCAATGAATTTCTGTTACATTGTTAAAATTAAATGCAACATTGTGTATTTACATGTCAATGAAAGCCCATAATGTTAAATTTAAAAATCATCAAGCCAGATTTCAACTTGGAATTGATTCTTGTTGAGTAGTAAATTACACTAACATAACAAAATCTTCAAACAGCAAAGTACAGCTTACCTCTTTAAAATACTGAAATAATGAACTATTATAAATTTACATATCAAGCCAGCAATGATATGTAATACATCAAATACAGGAACAACAAAGTAAATAGAATCAGTATTAATATTACCTTTTTTATTTGATGTATTGCAACAGTGACGACACTTCAAAAAGTCCTTCCATTGGATATAAAGTGGTTTGCGTCATTCAATACATTCTTAAAAATCTGTACTCAAATTTTAATTTGTCATAAAACTATTCTCTTAGGAATATAATTGGAAAGCAGCAATATAGATTTAAAAGTTAACACTTTGATTCCTAAGAAGTATCTCAAAGAAAAGTCTTAGGGAGAAGCAAACACAGAAAGTAGAGTAGATCAGTTCATGGCTATAATAGAATTGAAATGGTAGTAGGATTGCCTTTCCACTATTCTGTGAAAGCTAAACTCTCAATCCAGCTGAATGATGCAGTGTTAAGCTGCTTACATAAGTGAACAAATAGGATATTAATATTTACAAGTGTAAAATTTGTACTATTAATTTACTACTTAAACATGCATTAAATTTGTTGGCAGCAAAATTGGACAATCATAGGCTCATTGACCTGTTTGTTCTTTATTATAAATTCGACACATTGCAAATTCTTAGAGACAACGATCACAGTAGAAAAGCACCTGGGGCTTTTAATGTCTCACTTCTAATGATTGTGTGTGTTTCCTTTACTAAAGCTACATCAATACTTCCAAGGTCTGCACTTGTTAATAAAAATTCAGCTAGGCACTGAATTGAATGATGTCTACCCAGACTTGTGAGATTCTACTGTGGGTCTTTACGTGACTGCACAGGGTGAGCCTCAACTCACAGGTCCTTGAACGCACTGAGCACGATATCCCACTTGCTATAGAAATCCAAAGTACAGAATTTGCTTCCATTTCCATCTTCACTGAGCCTCATAATGAAGAAATTACGACTTGATGTGTGATGGAGCTTGATGGATAAGTTGTGTCATTTTGAATAAATGGTCCTCTCTTACACCAACCCCTTGCAAACACACCATCTTCCAAAGCCTGCTATATCCATACAGGAATGTGCCCCATTTGGAAGCTGTGCCGCTTGCCATGCAAGGAGTAAGAGGTGATGCCAGAATAAGGGAGCCTGTCTCCACACTTCTCTGAGAGGGACCTGGAGGCCGTTATGGATGGCTGGTGGACTGAGGAGTGTCAGAGCACCACCAGTGACTGGAGTCCTGCTAAACCCCAGGAATGTTATATATGTAATTCCTTCATTTCATAATCTCTTGTTTTCACTGTCCATGTGCTAGTCACTGCCTCTGTGTATGAAACAGATGTTTCATTGCATCCTGAGGTATCACTCCTTGGACTTTTACAAGGCACAATGGTGTGGAATGAATGATAAGCAGTAACGAAATCTCATGGGAGCAGGGGTTGCAAAGTGTGAGCAAGGCTTAGGCTCACACCACCACATTATGTCAGAAAATACAAAATATCTCAAAAAGAACCAAAACAACTTCACACATTTTCATAAACTCTTCTATATTTCTATACACCTTTAGAATTGTGAAAAAATATCTTTATGTTACAGCTTTCATGTGAACTATTCATATCAATATCAATCCATGTCTAAACCTCGGAGGAATAATTGCTGTTAAGCCACGTTGAAGACAACTTTGACCCACACTCAGAGCATTTCTACATTTGAAAAGTTCCTGCAATTTACTTGCTTTTTGAACTAAAACACTGTATGCAACCCATTCACTGCTCATCACTTCTTCTTCTCCTCTGTCTTTCTCAGTTATTCTGCTGCTTAAATATTGCTTCTATCTGGGCAGAAGCCATTAGCCCAGACTTGCAAAATATCAGTTGTACATTGGACTGATTTTTCCTAATTTCTGACAAAGTGATTTCCGGATAAAATTTATGTGTTGGCAGCCATGTTGCATGTTGACATTTCTTGTGCAATCTTCCACTCTTCAGCTCATTAATTCTGCAAGTGGCCCGTCTATCACTTATCTCATGGAATCATGCAGCTGCTGAGGTGGTAGTGCTTACCATGGGCAGGGCTTTGTGATATTCATACTGCTGGCACCACATCTAAAACTCAGCTCTGCAGCAAGCCAGGAATTGGCCTTCAAACTCTGGTGTAGCCCTCTTGTCATTGAGGACCACTATTATTGAGAAAGGGAAGCTCACACCCCATTGAGCTGATATGCACATGAAGTTAAGAACATGTTGAAATATGTCACATATGCCTGGATGAGGGCAGCCCCAACAACACTCAAGAAGCTTGACACCATCCAAGACAAAGCAGCCTGCTTATTTGACACCACATCTACAAGCATCCACTCCCTCTGCCACTAACGCTCAGTAGCTGCAATGTGTGTTATCTACAAGATGCAATGCAAAAATTTATTAAAGATCCTGAGACAGCACTTTCCAAACTCATAGATAGCGAGAACTGCTGATGCTGGAGTTGGAGACAACTCAGTGTGGACGTGGGGGAACACATCAGTCCAGGCGGCATCAGAGGAGCAGGAAAGTTGACATTTCAGGTCGGGACCCATCTTCAGAAATTTCAGAAATACATCCCACAAGTGAATGAGAACACAATCTGTGGGTTGACAAGTAGTACAAATGAGGGCAGTGATTATTTCCTGCTGATTGACAAAGGAGGCTATATTGCCAGGATTAAGCCAGCCTGGATCAAGAAACATAGTGCCCAGCACTGCAGGGTAGAGTTTAATGATATTCTGCAATCCTCAAAGGTAGGCACCACCATCTTCTCTACTAATTCACATGCTCAGGTCCACTGCACACTCATCTCATCAAAGAGTTCTCATATTATATATATGATGTGAATTCAGCAGCTTTCGCCCACCTCATCCTCCCAAACTACTAAGATTTCCAGGCCAGGGAGACAACAAGGGTGTAGATCTTTCTTCAGAAACGTGGGAGGGTTCCGAAATAAAAAGGGAGGGAGAGAGAGGCGGATAGAAGATGGATAAAGGAGAAGATAGGTGGAGAGGGGATAGACAGGTCAAAGAGGTGGAGATGGAGCCAGCAAAGGTGAGTGTAGGTGGGGAGTTAGGGAGGGGATAGGTCAGTCCAGGGAGGATGGACAGGTCAAGGGGGTGGGATGAGGCCAGTAGGTAGAAGATGGGGGTGGGGTTTGAGGTGGGGGGACAGCTTAGGGAGGTGGGTACGAACTGGGCTGGTTTTGGGATGCAGTTGGGAGAGGGGGAATTTTGAAACTTGTGAAGCCCACATTGATATCATTGGGCTGCAGGGTTCCCAAGTGAAATATGAGATGCCGTTCCTGCAACCTTCGGGTGGCATCATTGTGGCAATGCAGGAAGCCCAGGATGGACATGTCATCCAAGGAGTGGGAGGGGGAATTGAAATGGGTCGCAACTGGGAGGTGCAGTTTTTTGGTGTGAACTGAGCGTAGGTGCTCCACAAAGCGTTCCCCAAGCCTCCGCTTGGTTTCCCTGATGTAGAGGAGGCAACATTTGGAACAGCAGATACAGTATACCACATTGGCAGATGTGCAGGTGCACATCTGCTTGATGTGGAAAGTCTTCCTGGGGCCTGGGATGGGGGTGAGGGGGGAGGTGTAGCACTTCCTGCTGTTGTAGGGAAAAGTGCTGGGTGAGGTGGGGCTGGAGGGGTGTGTGGAGCGGACAAGGGAGTCATGGAGGGAGTGGTCCCTCTGGAAAGCAGATAAGGGTGGGGACAGAAAAAATGTCTTTGGTGGTGGGGTCGGATTGCAAATGGCAGAAGTGTTGTAGGATGATGCGTTGGATCTGGAGGTTGGTGGGGTGGTACATGACGATGAGGGGTATTCAGCTTTGGTTGTTATTGTGGAGAGGGGTATGAGGGATGAGCTGCGGGAAATGCGGGAGACATGGTTGAGGGTGTATTTGACCACTACGGAGGGGAAGTTGCGGTCCTTGAAAAACGAGGACCCTTCCAGGCCATTGTGCTTTTTATTCACCTTCTGGTAATACATGGCCACCTGCATTTTTCATTCTCTGTCACTGACTGTTCTCCCCTTCATAGGAAGATGCCATAATACCCAGCCTTTCCCTTCATCTCACTGCAGGATAGCCCACTCCCCACTCCGATGTTTCCACAGCGCTCCGACTGATGTAATTATAATCTGTAGACTTGCACTTGAGTTGCAGGACTGACTATGGCCAATCCCTGGACTGGAATCAGATAACCCTTTTGATTGGCCCTCAAATAACTGAAGTCTCCCTTGGCCCCAGTAGGATCTGGTCCCCTTTGACAATCAGACGTGGCCATTTGGTTGAATTACTTGTAATATATTGGTCATGTAATCTGCTGGCAAATGTTGCCTTTGTGACTCTGATGTAGCATGGTGCAGTACAGCAACACGTCCATTCCTTTGACTGTTCAGTGTTCCAAACTGTGAGAAGCTGCTGCGATTTTGTATCAGTAAGAAGCAATGCAAGCCACAAGCGAGTGCTAAGAAGTGAAGTCAAGCGCCATTAGATGCTTCCTGTGTAGATACATGAGACACATATGTCCCCGTGTGCAAAGTGACCTGGCTGAAACATGCACATTGTAGGTGATAACAAAGTGTGGGGCTGGAAGAACACAGCAGGCTAAGCAGCATCTTAGGAGCACAAAAACTGACATTGCGGGCCTAGACCTTTTCTGATGAAGGGTCTAGGCCCGAAACGTCAGCCTTTGTGCTCCTAAGATGCTGCTTGGCCTGCTGTGTTCATCCAGCCCCACACTTTGTTATCTTGGATTCTCTAGCATCTGTAGTTCCCTTTATCTCTGATCATGTTGTAGCTGTTTCTGAATTTCAAAGCAAAGTCCTGAAGGGCTAAAATGGGGTCACTATTTGACCAAGAGCAGCCTTGATGATGTGGTGGTATTGGTGGTTTGTCAGTGTTGGCTGTCTTGGGAGAAGGGTAGAAGAGAATAGTGGCATGGAGCAGACAGGAACTTAACAATGAATGTACAGAGTTAGATGAAAGCCTGGAAAAGCTGGAAGTGGCCTGTTGTTGCCAAGTTATTGCTCTGACTTTATTTTCGGGAATTGGCCCTGAATAATTTCTCAAGGATCATAAGATGAATTGCGAGCTCCAGAGAAATGAGGTGAGATGAGCTAAAGATGAAACACGAATAAGGTATTCTCTGTTCACGAGAGGGATTCATGACTCACCACTTAAGCCATGAAGAAAATCAGAACATTTTTTCTTAGCGATACTAACTCTTTTGCTGTCACTTTGTTCTCGCCATTTGTGCTGTCTTACCACTCCCCCATGTCAGATGTACTGTTACTGATGTCTGCTGTAAATAAGGCAGCCCAGTTTAGCCATATCTTATTTATTCAATTCCTTCCCTCAGAAAGATGTCATTCCATCCTACTGCTAATAGTGGCATGTAATTAAATGACTCAACATTTAACACATTACCATCAAAAACTCACCTCACACTGGAATAATGTTACTGCAATACTTGATAGTTGAACAGCAATTTTGAATAAAGGAACATAACTTAGGGGCTTTTTGTGCTATTTCTTGCAGCTATTTTGTGAGCAAGTATTTCTAAACTATTAAAGGATGCTGTTGTTTATTGTCTCGTGCAGCATGCACAGAAATGAATGACAGGAAACTTGCATTTGTGCCAGAATTTCAAATAGACACTGGGCCTGTTTGGGCATGGACCTTTTCATGTGTGAAGGACATTATCTTTATCATGGTCAATTTGTATTCAAGATGGCATGAGGTTCAATAAGTAACATCAGCTACCCCTGAAACATTTATGAGAGCTCCACAGGAGATGTTTGCCATTACATTATTCTGAACCTTGTTCGTTACAATGGTCCACAGTTTGTTAATGACATGTTCAAAACACTTAGCAAAGACAATAGGCTTTCAACATTTCACACATTTGCACACATACCCTCAGTCTGATGGAAGGGAAATAGGAGCAGTTTAGACTGTGAAGAATCTGCTAAAATACAATCCAAGAGTTTTTACCGATCTGTTCATGCACCACTCTTTCCAGCTTTTCTCAGGCCTGCCCCAATCAGAACTATGTTGAAGTGCAGATCAAAAGCTCAGCTTCCGACAGTTCTGAACTATTTGCTTCTAAGGGACAATAATTGGATAATTCTGATCACTTCACAGAAGGAACATCAACTCCAGAGCAGGAAGACGCAGACTTATAATAAATGTTACTGCACTAAAATGTTACCTATTTTGGAACTTGAACAACAGCGCTGATATACAGAGGGATTTTGGGGTTCAAGTTCACAGATCCCTGAAAGTGATCACTTAAGTAGACAGGGTGGTAAAGAAGGCATGTGGCATGATTGCTGTATTGGTGGGGGAACTCAGTACAAGAGTTAGGATGTCATGTTGCAGCTTCTTATGATTTTGATAAGGGTATTGCATGTAATTCTGGACACCACATTAAAGGAAGGATGTAGAGGCTTTGCAGAAGATGCAGAAGAAGTTTACTAGGATGCTGCCTGGAAAGGAGGGTATGAGCTAGAAG